>NC_139031.1:17012039-17738877 GCF_964662115.1 Mustela nivalis
GGGTAGAAAGCAACAAGCACACTTCGGTTGAGTTCTCTTGACTTAGGTCTTGTGTGCAAGTGACTTGCTGAGAGGTTGGTCTCAAACCTGAGTGGCAGTTGGCATCCAGATCCTTTGGCTGAGAGTTGTAAAATGAGGAGGGAGGGGACCACCACAGTTTGTGGGAATAAGGTTGGAAACAGCCCAGCCAGATACTCTGGAAGGATGAGGTGACATCTTTTAAAAAGGCTCTAGGGGCTCCTGGGTGGCTCAGTCACTTGAGCGTCGGACTCTTGATTTTGGCTCAGGTTGTGATATCAGGGTCGTGGGATCAAGTCCCAAGTCAGGCTCTGTGCTCATAGGGAGTCTCCTTGGGATTCTTTCTCTCCCTCTGCCCCTCTCCCTATACCCACTCTCTCTCATAAATGCATATTTAGGGGCCCCTGGCTGGCTCAGCTGGTTAAGTGACGGCCTTCAGCTCAGGTCATGATCCCAGGTTCCTGGGATCAGTCCCGTGTTGGGCTCCCTGCTCAGTGGGAAGCCTGCTTTTCCCTCTGCCACTCCCCTGCTTGTGTTCTCTCTCTCATTGTGTCTCTCTGTGAAATTAAAAAAAAAAAAAAAAAAAAAAAAAAACTTAAAAAAAAAAAGAATAAATAAATACATCTTTTAAAAAAATTAAAAATAAAAAGTCTCTAGATTAAGAATCTTCTCTCCATGGAAGTGGGTGGGGGTTATTGAATTCATCTGCTGTAACTTGCTCACCTTTATCACTCCTGCCATGAAACGGGGCCTTTCCCACCTTGCTCAGAGGTCCTTGAATTTCCAGTAATTTCTGTTAAGAATTTCTGGTTGCCTAGTAATCATTTCCAAATACCTCAGTATTTGTTAACATCAGCTGGCTTAGTCATATACTTGGCCCAAATAAGAGAGGGTACTGTGTTCCTCTGTGGCTCTGGAGAGGTGACTATATGTTGCATAATTATTTTTTTGTATTGCCTAAACACTGAGTTGCCTGTAGCCATTTTTGACACTTAGCGAGGGGCCTGACCCCTCTCATAGTCATTGCTCAGTAGGCACAGGTCTCCTGCCCCCTTAGCTAGAGTTAATTGTTCTGGTTAGATGAAGGAGGTGGTGTGTGTGTGTGTGTGTGTGTGTGTGCGCGTGCGCGCGCGCGCGCGCGCACAGGTGAAGGGTGGCAGGCTGAGGAGTGCTGCTGCCCTACCTCTTAGATCAGAGGAGGGGAGACCAAAAAGGAGGGGTCCAGTCTGCTCATGTTCCACTCTGGACTTTGCCCCGAGGCCAAGAGGCCCAGGAGCTGTGGGGTAGAGAAGCTGCCCCCTCCCTTGGCTTCTGCCTCTGCCCCTCCCCTGCTGAGGGGTCATGGCCTGGGCTCCAGCAGGAAGCCGCCCTTCACCGCCCAGTGTCTCGCTGTCTAGACCGCCAAGGGAAAGGATGCGGCATGCGGGCCTAAAGACGGGAAGAGCCTCTTTGGCGGGCTGGCGTCCGGGGAGTCCAGCTGGTCGCAGCACCGGCAGCGGCGCCTGCAGGATCACGGCAAGGAGAGGAAGGAGCTCTTCTCTATGACTTTGCAGGTATGGCTGGGTCTTGGCGGGGCTGCCCTTGGCGGCCGTGGCTCTCGGTGGAGGGGTGCAGGGCCTGCAGGTACCCCTCCCACTTTCCGTGTAATGCTGTTTGTGGGTCACAGGTTCTCTGAGGCTTGGCCAGAGAGACCTGCTTCCCTTGCCTTCACCCAGAATCACCCAGCCTTGCTTGGTCACAGGGTGCCTTCCTCCTGCGTCCCCTGCTGGAGATGCTGCCCTGACGTGCGGTGTTGTGCTGAAGCCAGGCACTCGTGCTCGTGGTGCTGAGCCTGGGGACTCCCCTCTCCCCTAAAAATGGGATGGGGGTCTACCCTTCCTGGCAGTAAAGCTGCTTCTCTCTCTGTCACCTGCTCCGGATTGAAGTGAAACACCAAGGGATTTGCCAGCGATGTCACCTGCCTGACCACTTATCCTCTGTCTGGGGCTCCTGGCTGATGTCAGAAGCGCTGCTGCCGCTCCCCAGCCCTGTGTGTGCCGGCGGTGTAGACCCTCGTGGCTCTGACCTCAGATGGTCCTGTTCTGACCCCGTCCGGTTAGAGACATGCCTGAGCTCAGCTTCTCCCAGAAGGCGCCTTTCTGAGCTTGAGGTCTCTCTCCCTCTCTAACATTTTTGCTGTAGAGCTGTGCTTCTGTGATGCGAAGAGCACTTTGAAGAGCCTCAAGGGCCTTGGGGGTTGCGGAGGCTGCCCTGGCCTGTGCCCCCTGGCCCGGGTTATGTCAGGGGGAATAGTAGTAGTCGTGGGGGCCAACCCCCAGCCAACACTGGGGAGGCAGAGAGGGTGTGTGGGGTGCCTGTGGGGGCCTGGCCTTGTTCCGGCTCTGCGGCTGTCCTCGTGTCTGCATCCTTATGTCTGGCCAGTCGCCTCGGTCTCATGGGATGGTGGGGCGAGGCTTCACATCCAGCTCTGGACCTTGGGCAGTATATTTAACCTTCTGCTTTCAGTCTTAATTTCCACAGTTATCAGATGGGCTTGATAATAGAATCCCAGATGGTTTGGGGCAGGATTAAATGATTGAATCAAATGTAGTTATACAGCTCCTGGCCCTTACTGGGTTCTCACTGATTTTTATTGTCAGCCTGTCCTGCATCATGTCAGCTGTGACAGGACGAGGGTGCCCACGGCCCTGGACTCCCTCAGCAGGGCCTGTGAGAGGGGGAAGGTCTCTAGACAGGGGCCGCTAACAGGAATCTGCTTCTCCTGGGACAAGCTGGTGCTGCTCTTAGCGTCCAGAGCTCTTTCTTCTAGAGCCTGTGGCCCCTCAGAGCCTCCCCCAGCATGCTGTGGCCTGGCATCCTAGCTGTCCTGCAGCAGGTCCCCAGATGTGAAGGGCTGGGACCGGGCAGACCCCTCACAGCTGACTTGTCCCTATTTTTCTTATCATAGAGCGCAGAGAAGAAGGCCGAGGCTAGTGGCCCAGAGGCTGAGCCCTGCCCCGAGCCCCACGTGGAGGCACTGGAGACGCTGACGCGGGCTTCTGCAGCAGGTGCCGAGGGCGGAGGGGTCCGCCCTGAGCAGCCGTTCATTGTGCTGGGGCAGGAGGAGTACGGGGAGCACCACTCCTCCATCATGCACTGCAGGTGGGCTCGGGTCTGGGGGCCCGGGGGAGGCCCTGGCAGGGAAAGTGCTGACTGGGCTGGCAGGGCTGGCTCCCTGGGAGGCCTGGCTTGTCAGGCTGTGCATGTGAAGGTGTGGCAGCAAGGAGGTCTCCGGGGGGATGGTCCCTGATGGACCACGGTCATCCCTCCAGAGTCGGAGGAGGGCTGCACAGCTGCTCTTGGCCTGGGTAGCCTCTCTGTCCTTTCTCACTATGGAACTCTGAGTTTTATTTTTATTTTTAGTTTTATCTGAACTCCCTGAGACTTCATTTTAATTTGCTTTATGTTGTTTTATATATATGATTTGTGTGTGTGTGTGTATACATATATATAATTTTCTATATGTTTTGTTGTTTTACTTTTTGGTAAACCTTCACCATGTACAAGTTTTTAGTCACACATGGTGAAAGCATGAGCTCTGTGAGGCCTTGTGGACTGTGGTTTGGGGAGAGTGAGGGGCTCCCTGCCGCGGGACTGTGGCTCTGGAGTCCCCCGGGAGGCGCAGCTGCCCGGGCACAGGGCACCTCGCCGCTGCTCTGTCTTCACTGCTTCCCCCAGGGCTCAGTGCAGAGTAGGTTCTTGCTAAGTCGTTCTTGACCGGTGACTGAATGAATACTTCTAGAAAGAGTCCATGCCCATCCTTGGAGTGTATGCAATTTGGGGAACAGTTGAGAAGTCAGCGGGGCCATGTTCTGGGCTCCAGCGGACGAGGACAGTGGGCTCAGGCAGGGAGGTAACAGCCTCCTTCTCTCCCGTCTTAGAGTGGACTGCTCGGGGAGGAGGGTCGCCAGCTTGGATGTAGACGGGGTCATCAAAGTGTGGTCCTTCAACCCCATCATGCAGACCAAAGCGTCCTCCATTTCCAAGTCGCCGCTGCTGTCTCTAGAATGGGCCACCAAGCGGGACAGGCTGGTGAGTGACGCCTGCCTTGTTGCGTCTAAGTGAGGAGCGCCCGAGGCCACCCCCTGGCGTCTGGCACCACAGGCTCAGCTGAGGCAGCCAAACCACCCCTCCCTTCTCTGCTACTGGGGTTTGGGGGACACGCATCCAGACTGCCCTGGCAGGGGGGGTTTGGTGGCAAGTGCTTCTTCCTCTCGGCCCGGGGAGACGCCAGCTTGCCTCCCGTTCTCCCCCATCAGCTTCGTCATCTGTCCAGTTTCTGACAAGCCACCGCGAACGTTCTCAGCTTCTCAGCTGCCCCTCCCCCTGCTGAGACCCCGCCCCATGGCAGGCTCCGGGGTAACAGCTTAGGCTGGTGGGGGTAGTGTCCTGTTCAGGGTCCCCACAAGTCTACTACAGTGCTGTTAGTACAGTGTTCTTCCTTTTGGACTTTACTGTTTGGGAGAGGATTTGTAGTTTAGGACGTAAAGTTGATTTATAGTGTTTTCTTTCACTGTGTTCCATTTCGAGGAGATCATACAAGGCAGCCCAAGGGGCAAACCTCATTGGCAATGTTTTGGTTTTGTTTTTGTTTTTTCAATAGTTTTTGACAACCTGCAGAATTTATCTTTATGATACTAGGATCTCAGAACTTACCCTTTACACATATTAATCCGCCAGTGTTAATTTGAGCTCAGTATGTTGGTAATATTCCTGGGGGATATCCTCGAACCTGCTTCTGGCGCCTTATTTTGGCAGTACCAGTTACTGTCTTTGAAGCTTTTCACCCAGTCAATCACAAACGCCTGCAGACAAGGATATCCTTTTCTACTTTTTCTGGAGGTCGTAACAGGCCCAGAGCCAGAGCTGTCCCCAGAACATGTCACTGGGGCAGGGGCCAGTACCCAGGGAGGTGTGGCAGGTGGAGGAGGAGCAAGAAGAGAGGATGGGAACTGCTGGGATTGAAAACTGGCAGAAAGGGAGGGAAGGTCGGGGCTTCATTTCATCAACACATTTCCAGGTGTATTGGAGACAATACTTCTCTCCCAGTCCATAGATTTCTTATGAAGTTTTGCTTCTGTTCAAGGTCACCTCTGATGGCTTCATGTCATTTTATTTTTTTAAGATTATATTTATTTATTTATTTGACGGAGAGAGAGAGAGTGAGAGCCCAAACACAAGCAGGGGGAGTGGGAGAGGGAGAAGCAGGCTTCCTGCTGAGCAGGGAGTCTGATGCAGGACTCGATCCCAGGACCCTGGGATCATGACTTGAGCTGAAGGCAGATGCTTAACAACTGAGCCACCCAGGTCCCCCTCTTCATGTAATTTTTGAATGCGGTCCGTGTTAGCCAGATTTCTCCCGAGTGTGTGGAGGTGGGGGCCTCACACTGTAGCTGCCCAGACCTGCACCTCACAGGAGTGGGCCTGGCCCCGCAGTGGTCCTCCCCGACCAGGCCTGAGCTGTCCTTTGCATCCCCCGCCCCTTCTGCTTCTAGCTCTTGCTGGGCAGTGGTGTGGGGACGGTGCGTCTTTATGACACAGAAGCTAAGAAGAATCTCTGTGAGATCAACATCAATGACGATATGCCCAGGTGAGTGGGAGGCCGCGGCCCACACCCGCCGTGCTCTGCGGGGCTGGTTCTGCGCTGGGCCTTCTGCCCCATCCCTGTAGCAGGACCCGCCTCAGAGCTGAAACCTGACTTCTCTGGGGGAGGCGCAATGCTGACCCGGCCCCACGTGTATTGCAGAATCCTGTCGCTTGCCTGCAGCCCCAACGGGGCCTCTTTCGTCTGTTCGGCCGCCGCTCCGAGCCTCGCTGCCCAGGGGGACTTCTCGGCTCCAGATATTGGCAGCAAGGGTACTAACCAGGTTCCCGGCAAGCTGCTGCTGTGGGACACGAAAACCATGAAGCAACAGGTGCCAGCCCTGCCCCTGGGGATCTCCTCGTGGGTCTGTGTGGGGTCGCGCTCCTGGGGTAGCCCTGTGTGTCAGCTTCCTGGTCTTTCTGATGAGCCTCGTCCTTTCTTTGCTTTGGTCTCCTCAGATTTCAGTAGGTGAAGCAGGTTCAGAGTCGAAGGGTTGGAAAGTAGTCACACTGCAGCTAGGCCGGCTGCTGGCAATTGTAGTCATCCAGCATCAGGCCACAGACGTAGAAGTCCCACCCAGCCTATCAGAGGGCGCTTGTGGCTTATTAAGAATTTTTGTAAATTTAATTTTGTTTATATTGAAAGGATTTAAAAAAAAAATTTTTTTTTCAGCTGTTCTGGTTCACATCCAAATTGGGAGGAGGGTCCAGAGATCTCCCATTGACCCCCTGCTCCCACCCCCTGCTTAGCAGAGCGGCACTCTCTTTATAACAGAGGCCCCCTCACACTCCCAGTCTGCCTTCGGGCCCAGTCTTCGTGTTGCACGCTGTCTAGGTCCCGACAAATGGATGAGGACCATTATGGTACCACACGGGCCATTTTCACTAAAAGCAGCCTGAAGGTCCTGTGTGCTCCTGTTCCTCCCCTCCGCCCCTCAGACCTTGGCACCCGCCCATCTCTCTAGTGTCTCCATAGTTTTGCTTTCTCCATCACATCGTGTAGTCGAGATCTCACTGTGTGGTTCCATTGGCTTCTTCACTTTGTCTTATGCAGTCAAACAGCTTGTTTTTGGGGAGACAAGTGGAGTCTCTGACTCCCTGTTAATGTAGTGATGCATAAAGGTGCCAACAGCAGCCGGAAGGAGTGGGGACTCATGCAAGTTTCTGGGAAGTGACAGCCGGGCGAAAGCTGGCTCAGGAGCTGAGGACCACCCACCCACCGTGGCAGGTGCTTGCCGAAGTGACCCTAAGCGCCCAGAGAGAGAGATGAGGTGTAAATGCACACATTTAGAAGGCACTGATGTTTCTTACTGAAATTAGTTTCAGGGCGCAGATGTGGTGTGGCCCTTGCGTTCAACAGCCAGATTCCCAAGGCCACTGGCTGCCGGGAAGTGTCCCTGTCCTGTAGATGGGCCGTTTGTGCCTCCCTGTACCTGCCTGTAGAGATGGGGTGCATCCCCTCTGGTGGTCTCCCCGGGACACAGGGGACAGGGCCACCCTGGAATTCTTGCCCACCGTGCCCCGCCACGTCTGTTCTCCCGAGTTTCCTTGTCTCGGCAAATGTGCCGCACTGTGAAACTGCGCACCCTTCTGGAGCCACCCTCCTCCCTCACCCTGCAGAGCCCATGGGCAGACACCATCCGCTCCACCTGCCCACTTCTCTGCGCTTCCAGGGACAAGCCCTAGACTGGGTCTCAAGTGCCCCTCGTAGGACGCCGCACGACCTCCTGCGGTGGGCCCTGACCTGCTGCAGGAACGACAGACCCTGGAGCCTGTTCCTCCAGACTTCTGGCCCACACCCCCGCAGGGCCCCTGCCATCAGCCCTCCCCACTGCCCCAGCCTCCAAGTGTGTTCTGCAGGTACAGGCCCTCCCTGGGCGCTGTCCCCTGCATGCTGTCCCCTCCCAGTCATGGTGTTCTCCCCGCCCAGCCCAGCACACATCTGTCCTCCAGCCACTCTCGCTGCTTGCCCTCGTATAGCTTAGTTAGATCCTTCATCTTTCTCTTTGCCTCGAAGGCACTTAGAGTAGTTTTATGTTTCCTTGTTATCTTTAAAGCTTTAATGAAATACTGAGTACATACAAAAGAATCTTGCAATCAGAGGTGTGCAGTATAGTGGGAAGAGAAGCCGTCACATGAGCACCTAGGTACGGTCACGGTTGGAAACTGGAAACTTCCCGCACTTTCCATGCTCTCATGTGCCCCTCTGAATCTTGGTCCTCTTTCCCTTTTCAGACAGAATTTGTCCTGAATATTAAGTTGTTATTCTTCTACAGTTTCAAATTTAGTTGTATTTTTTGTTTGTTTTTGTTTTTTTAACTAGCTCCAGTTCTCTCTGGACCCCGAGCCCATTGCCATCAACTGCACAGCTTTCAATCACAACGGGAACCTGCTGGTCACAGGGGCAGCTGATGGTGTCATCCGGCTGTTCGGTAAGCAGCTGTGCTCGTGGCTGTCTGGTCCCCTCCTTTAGTGGCCCAGAGAGGAGAGTTGGATTTTTGCTGGCTGGACTAGAAGCTATTGCAGAAGCCCGCCCAATTCAGGATGCTTGAAATAGAGCTTAACTTTGGTCCAAGTCGGCTCTTTTCCAAACCTCTGTAATCAGCCCCCTTGCACATGGTCAGTGTCCGTGGGCTGGGAGTGGTGGGGCTTAGCAGTCCTTGAGTGTGGCGCTGTGTGGTCCGAGTCCTGTGGCTGGAGTGAGATCCAGGAGGACACATGAGACGAATGGCGTGCCTTCTGCTGAGGGTGGCTGGTGTCTTCTCCTGGTGAGAGCATTAGACCGGTGTGCAGCGGAGTTACCGGGCGCGCTGTTGGAGGAGCCCAGCTTCATGCAGGCCCACCCTGGGAGACTTTGGAGTCTGGGAGGGAATGAGGGACCGAGTCTGGAAGAGCCCCCGGGCGCCCCGTGGGACCTTACAGAGGCCTCCTAGGAAGCATTTGTTTGTCTCCCTAGACTTGTGTGCCTCCCAGATGAGCTCAGGCTCCAGCCAAGGATCCTGAACCTCGTGTTTGACCCAGGGAGAAAAGCTTCAACTTCAGAATTGTTGAATCACTGCTTAATACACCGGAGGAGAGAATTAGTGCACTGAGAGAGCTTTTTGGCAGGGCTCAGCTCTGGGATGCCTGTAGGCTCCAGGAGACCCTCTGCCTCCAGAATAGATCCAGCCCTTTGGGAGGAGGGCCAAGGTGCCTGCCATGGGCGAATCCTCCCCGGGGCCCTGGCGGGGGTCTCAGCGGCATCTCATCCCCGCAGATATGCAGCAGCACGAGTGCGCCATGAGCTGGAAGGCCCACTGCGGGGAGGTCTACTCGGTGGAGTTCAGTTACGACGAGAACACCGTGTACAGCATCGGCGAGGATGGGAAGGTAGGTGGGAGCCGGATTTCCACCTGGAACGCTTCTTCCTTTGGCTTGAGATGCCAGAGGGCAGCAGAATAGCATGAAGGCTGAGATGAACCCTGCCCGGGCCCTTCACAGGCTCTCTGACCTCAGGGTCCCTCTCCGCCTCAGCAGGCCATCCGTACAAGGGGGCGGTCATCGTCACCAGTCTTGGGACCGTTGTGAGGTCTGAACAGGTGTAGTGGGGGTTGGTGATGAGGAAAAGGGAGAACCCAGCCTCCCTCCAAGTTTTAGCGGAAGTGACTCCTCCCACTCTGGGTGGATGCGGGATTCAGATTAGGGCCCGGGTTGAGCTGGCCGAGGTCATCAGAGGTCACAGCGAGGTCATCAGAGGTCACAGCGGGGTGTATAGAGTTGCTTCCTAGAGGCCACGTGGTTAGGCCTGAGTGGAGTCAGAAAGCCCAGTAGAAAAAGATAAAAAGTGAAGATCAGTGCCCCCTTGTGTATTATTTCTAGAAGGACACGTTCAGATCCAGGAAAGGGAGCTGGGCTGGGAGGCAGCAGGAGAGGAGAGAGGGAGACTTGGTTTTCGGGTATACTACCTGTACCCTTGGATTTTGTACTGTGTACCTGTATTCCTCACTGAAAACTGTAAGTTCAAAGTAGATTGTGCATTTGGAAACTATGGGGAGGGATTTTTAAGGTAAAGCTTGACTTCTATTTATTTGAGTAGGAGTCTCAGTGAAGAGGTGGTCATACAGCTTGTCCACGGTGTAGACTAAAGGATTATGTACACCACAGGCCATGAAGCTAGTTTATAACAGTTCTGCTCATGTTCGATTGATTACGCTGCTGAGGCGGTGGGAAGATAGTTGGAATTATGCTCTCTTCTAAGTCGGAGAATCCCAGTTGGGTTCTAACCCTAGAAACAACAACAGTAATAATAGCGATCATGTGGTGCATCCCCCCAACCCCCCGTTTGAGAGATGGGGATCCATGCCCGGGCAGGTGCCCGCCCTTTCCCTCTCCTGGAGTCAGGCCAGAGAGAGTTCAGGTCTTCTGTGAAGTTGCGGGCTCTTTCTGAGATGTTGTTTTCTAAAAAAATATTTGAATTGTATTGGGAAAAGACAGACCCAAGGGTCACTGCACTGCCTCTCCTGGTGGCCTGTTGGTGCCCCCGCGTCTGGCCTGGGCCCCCGTGGCTGAGCGAGCCCTCAGCCTGTGCTTCCTGGTTGCAGTTCATCCAGTGGGACATCCACAGGAGTGGCCTGAAGGTGTCCGAGGACAGCCTCCCCGCCGACGCCACCGGCCCCTTTGTGCTGTCGGGTTACAGCGGCTACAAGCAGGTTCAAGTGCCCCGGGGCCGGCTCTTCGCTTTTGACTCGGAGGGAAATTACATGCTGACGTGTTCTGCCACAGGAGGCGTCATCTACAAGGTACCTGGTGGGGGCAGAGGGCCTGTCCGGGTGGGCAGAGAGGTTCCTCCCTGGAGGTGTGGGCCAGGGCCAAGCCGGCTGCATGTGCAGAAGCCTCTGAGCCGGGGGGGATGGTGCCTGCAGCCTCGGGGCTGCAGGCCGGGCAGGGGGGCTGATCCCCAGCTCGGGGGTGGAGACAGGACGGACACGTTCGTCTTTTTCTCTGCTTGTCCATTTGCTGTCATTTGACGAGATTCTGGCCCTCCTCCGCTTTTGTTCCTTGGGCATAATATCTATTAGAGAAAATGTGAAGAAGCAGAAGCGTTGGGAAGTGTGTTGGTTTGGGGGGAATGTGCCGCACACGGACAAGTGCTTCTGTGGTCTGCTTCAGTGACTGATCTGGTATAGGCTTATTAGCTTCCTGGAGGTCCCCTGGTCACAGACATTACAGCTCGTGCCCAGGGCGGAAACCGGGGGGTGTGGCTCTTCACACCAGCATGGAAGTCATCCACGTGGGGTTTGTGCCTCAGTTTATGTGCTTGTTTCAGTTCTCATGACCGAGCTTCTCTATTCATGTACTTTTTTGTACAACTGTCTGCAATGATAAACCTCATCTATTTTACTAGTATTACCAGACAGACTAGTGATGGGGATTTGAGTTGTAGTCAAAGCATGTTTGTTTTTTATTTTCTTTAAAGATTTTATTTTTTTGTTGAAGAGTGTTCGTGCGCACATGCATGAGCCGTGGGGCGGGGGCAGAGAGAGAAGCAGACTCACTGCTGAATCAGACTCCTGCTCAATCCCAGGACCCTGGGATCATGACCTGAGCTGAAGTCAGCCGCTTCACTGACAGAGCCACCCAGGTGCTCCTAAGCATGTGTTTTTGGTCACTACACAGACCAGTTCTTAGCCTCCGTGGCAACTCTTTGCCTCATGGTAGTGTTTATACAGTGTGTAGGCATGGAGTCACAAGAATATTCTCTGCCTGGGGGCTCTCCGTGCCCCCGTTACCCTGGCTCATGGGTCAGTGGATGGCACGTGCCCTGGACGGCAGCTGCGTGCAGGTGTCGGGTGAAGCAGTGTGAGCGCGCACGGGAGGGTGTGATCCTGCTGTCGTGGGGTCACACTCAGGACCAGCAGCGACAGGGCAGGGTTCTGAGCAGAGGAAACTGGGCAGGGGCTGGGCCTTTGCGGGGAGACCCCTGCGGGGTGGGGGCTGGTCCGTGGATCTGAGGCCTTCAGAGGAGCAGGAGGTGGGGAGGCCAGTGAGTGAGTGAGGCCGGCCTTGGTGTCCCACGGGGATAGAGGCAAGTGAGAGCGCTGGAATGGGGGAGGGAGGCGTGCAGAGGCGGCGCGTCGGGAGCCGCCTCGGCTGTTGGTCCGGAGTGCGGCCCCACGGGTGACCCAGGCTTGCCGTCCCCGAGGCTCCCCTTTTCCACAGAAGATGGTGCATTAACGGCTCTTCCCTTCTTAAAATTAGCTCTGAGATTTCTTGTAATTGCTATTAGAAGATGCTATGAAAAGCTTTCTGTCTGCAAGTTTAATTGTATTTTATTATTTAAAAATTGAGTTTGTTAGCCTGTACTTTGCTCTGTGTATGATTTTTTGTGTGTGTTGTGTGTACATTTGTGTATTTTTAATCATGAGCCTCGTCACTTGTTATTTGTCCCAGTCAGCCTTTGTCATCTGTTCCAGTCAGCCTTTGTCATTTGTCCGAAGGGCCTCCTCCTCTTCTGTCCTCTTGCAGCTGGCTGGGGATGAGAAGGTTCTGGAATTCCATTTAAGCCAGGGTGGCTTCTGTGGACTGACGATTTGCTGTCAGATTTGCTCTGTAACCATTTAAGGGCTTGGAAGATTTCCCTCTGTCTAATTTTTGAAATGCCAGTTATGGGGTCTAATTTCTTAAGGAATATAATGAACTTTTTACAATCTTTAAACGATCTATGATTTTTTTTAAGATGTTTTCTCCATGAGGGCCCAGACTGCTGTTTCCTGCTCATGGGTGTTTTCTTTTGCTGGATTGATCGTTATGAACTGTGCTCCTGGCTTCCCCTTCCTTGTTCCCTTCTGACTCCCATCACTGTGGACTGAGTCCTGGGAGGCTGGCGCTGCTGGGCGAGGGAGAGCCCTGCTCACACATCCTCAGGGCGGCCGGCGCAGCACTGCGCTGGCTGCTGTCGGAGAGGACCCACAGCCTGCCCTCCAGCAGCTTGCCTTCCAGGGGGAAGCAGATGGGAAACAGCAGGGCATGTGTGATCGCACGCTGGAGCGCAGTAAGCCCAGTAGGAGCAGACTTGGGTGTGGTTTGGGGAGGTGCAGAAGGCACCTGCCCACAGTGAGTTAAAGGTGGCAGAGAGAACATTCCCTTGTCTTTTTGAGCAGATTTTCCACCTAAGACAAAGGAATGACTATAGTCGGGACAGTGAAGGCATTTCCTGGCACAAGAAATTAAACCGAGGTCTTCTGGGAGGGAAAGAGGGGTATGCGTGCCCGGGCACTTCCTCATGTTGGGGCGGCAGCCCCCAGACTCGAGGCAGTTTGGTGGATAAAGTGGCTGTGTGTGTGAACAGTGCCTGCTGACGCCTCTTCTCTCCTGTCTTGCAGCTGGGCGGGGATGAGAAGGTTCTGGAGAGCTGCTTGAGCCTGGGCGGCCACCGAGCCCCTGTGGTCACCGTGGACTGGAGCACGGCCATGGACTGTGGGACGTGCCTCACTGCGTCCATGGATGGCAAGATCAAGCTGACCACCCTGCTGGCTCATAAACTCTGACGGGACCGCCCCCACCCCCGAGGGACACCCACGGGGGCAATGTTTTCCTGTTATCCTGGGGGAGTGGAGTGACGGGACCCGAAGGCAGAGCACTCTGCTTCCTGCTCCTGGCCTGTGTGGAGACTCCTCAGGGAAAGACAGTCCAGGGAACTCTGGCTCTTTCCAGCAGCAGAGACCGGACAGGAGCCACACTGAGTCATGGCACAAGTGCCCCCAGAGACCAGCGTGCTGGGCTGCGCAAGGGGCATGCTTCAGGCGGCAGGGACGAAAGTTCAGGAAGCAGGAGATGCAGCATGATGGCTGCTCTCTTGGCCTAGGAGGGAGTGACAGTATTTTGTATATATTTGCTCATTTTTCCTTTTTTTTTTTTTTTTTTTTTTTTTTAAAAAGAATATTCTCGTGGTCACCTGGTATCTCTTTCTGGAACACGTACATGCAGCAGAGCGTCTCCTTTCACCCTTTGCCCTTGGAGAGGCAGATGTTCCAACAGGAAGCTGGTCAGCTTCGAGCTGAGGCCCTGCGTGCCAGGTGTTGCCAGCTGTGGGGCTGAGCCGTGTGGAGGTTTGCTTGTTGCTTTGCCTTAGAGCTAGTGTCTCCACCGCCGGGCTAGGTAAGGTTTGTGCTCTTCCTCTTTCTTTGGGCTGCAGTCAGGGAGTCATAGTGTTCCTTTTCTTCTGTGCATTGGTGCAGTTTCTCGAGATGAGGTTAGGGTCTGAGGCCTCTGACACCTGGGTGGGTGTCCCTGTCCCTCTGCCACTGCGGCTCTGCTTCTGTCTCCTTCACATCTTTGAGGTGGACCGGAGCCAGCCGCCAGCGCCCTCTGCTGGTGGACAGTGAGAGGGCGGGAGCCAGTGGGCCAAGCTTGCTTTTCCAGGGAGGCGGGCAAGGGGTGGGTCTCCTGCTCCAAGGGCTGACGGAGTGGCCTTGGTGCCCAGATGCTCCGAAGCGCCATTGTAGGGCCTCTTTGGGCTCCACCCCAGTTCTGGTGGTGCAGGCATAGGGGGGTACTCCAGTTACCTAACTCTGGAAAATCATGAAGTTGGTACGAAGGCCTTGGCTCCCATTCTGTTGGTATTTGCAGTGAGAGTAGGGGTTTATGTGGCTCAATTATGGGAGAACAACAGAGACTGATAAGTAGTTACTTACACCTTTTTACCGATTTTTACCTTGGTAACCCTCTCTTCAGATGAAGAAAACCAAGACTTGTCCATTTACAATTGTCCCCGTCTTCTGCACTGAAACAGCAAATAATCTTCCCCACAGATTCTGTAGGACATTTAAGAAGCTGTCATGTGTTTCATTTGAGTGAGAGAATTCACTGTTTAACCTCGAAGTTTTGTTTCAGTTTCTCTTTATTACCCATTCTCTTCTCAATATGGTCTCCACAGCTCCCGGAATGTCTTTAAGGTTTGCAATGAAACAAAGAACTCTTGAAAAGCTTTGTCTTCTCTCTTTTCCTTTATGTTCTGGGCTGGACATCCACCTCCCTTTTGTTTTGGCTTTCGCTTGAGATTCTGTGGGGTTCCCCAACACACTGCCTGAAAACACAAAACAAAACCACAACACTGACTAAAAACAAAACAGAAAAAACCCAAATCCCATTCACCTCTGACCTTTTGAAATGAGCAAATACAAGTGGCCAAACCTGCCCCCTCCTGGCCCGTTTCTCTCCAGCCTTCACTCCATCCTGAGTGCTGGTCAGGCCACATTCATCCTGGCGTTCCTCCCTGGGCCACCCAGACCCTCCAGGATGAGCTTTCATCCTGCGGTCAGTCACATCAAGACTTGAATTTCCTTCTCCTTCACAAGAGCTGCTCGGCACCTGCCCAGAACCCCAGCAAGACTCCTCCCATTCTTTTGGGCAAGGGCAGGTTATGGGGAAGCTGTCAAGCCAGTGTAGCTCAGGACTACCCCCCTCCCCAGCCTGCATATCTGGTATATGTGTGGCTCCTGGCTCTAGCCTGGGCTGCTTGAGAGCCTCTGCCTTGCTGTCCGAGCTCTCTGCTCTGTGCTTACTGCCTCTGCCAGGCCTGGGAACATGGCTTTCAAAGCACTTTAGCCGTTGACTTCAGCCTGTCCAGATCCCACAGCTCCGGTTTTCTGTTCCCACTTGGACTTCTTTCCCTTCAAACAGAAAGCTGCTTGTGCAGATGCGAAGGTTTCCTGTTCCTCAGACCTCATATTTCAGCCGGTGATGGGAAGAGGTTTTAGGGAGACAAATACGGAGGCAGCGATTCCACTAAGAATAAGTATTTTCTGTTCCTTTATTCACACAACAAAACAATGCTTCACCAGTTAGACCTGGGTTTGCCTGGCTCACAGCTTGAGAGCAGTTCTAATACTTTTCGCAGAACCAGAGAAGCAGGGCCTGCCCAGTGTTGCCCTCCGGAAAAGACTGGAGGCAGAGTTCAGGTTCAGCCTGCAGCTAGATGACCCTAGTGCACAATGGGTTGATTTTGTGACTTGAAACCATGGATTAATCTCCTTAAGCCTTGATTGAGTGAAACATTCCCGGCCCAGCGGGTGAAAGCCCTTTAGAAACCCCAAGCGCCACACAGCTGGAAGAGAGCTTCAGGGTCCTGACTCCCCAAGCTTGGGCTGGAGCTCCCCTGTTGTGCACCTCTTGGGTATGGAGGGTAATTACCATTAGCGGATTTGTTATAAATCACAGTTCAAAGGGCTGTCTTGATAATGGCACATTTTGGGGTCAGACAGTCAGTTCTGATCATCCTTTTATCTTGAAGTGCTGCAAAAGAAGTTTCACCTGTGACTGCTTGTGCTTGTGAGTTTTGTCATGTCTGGGACCTGGAGGTTTCTTTGCTGTAAGCTGAGTTTGATTTTAACTAAAACTAGATGCTAGCTCCACGTGTCCCTGTTAGTACTCCGCATCAGGCTGAACACAGACCACCGAGGACACCTGGGAAGCTTTGTGGAGCTCTTGCTCGAAGAGGGAGCACCTGGCCACCGATCTGAATGTTGAGTATTAGTGACACCTACTTCCTTTAAGATGACATATGAACAGGCATTCTTTTCCTGCACCCAAGGGGCTCACCTTGTCCCCCTCCCCCTGGGATGTGGAGCCCCACCAGGGAGAGTTGACCTTGATCCCTGTGGGAATCCTGAGCTTTAAAAAAGGCAGACCCTCCTCCCCCATCCTAATTTCTCCCTTGGGGGGCCCTAATAAAGACTGCCTAGCAGACCTCCAGTGGAGCCGTGTTTGGGGACTGTTAAAGAAAAAAATATTCTATTAAATAGAAAATCATTCGTGACACTTGTTAAAAACATCAAGGCAGACTTTATTCAGGGGCGGGTACTACAGTGGGGTTTTGTAGTAGGGGAGAGCCATCAGTCTTAACTCTGGATACAGCCAGGAGAAGGGACTTGATAGCTAAGGAGCAGGGTGGGGGCAGTGGATGGAAAGTTGCTAAGAGGAAACACGAGGAGTAAGGAGGATCGAGGGAGGAGGGCTCTGGCTAAACCCAGCGCTAGGATTCTTGCTGAAGGCAAGCTCAGTGATCAGACATCACCTGGAAGATGGTGAAAGATGAGGAGCCCGCCCAAATGTGAAGGCAGTCAGGATTGGGGCTGGGGGGTCCTGGCTAAAATGGCTTGGTAGGATGCTTGCTAAAACTGCACAATGCAGAAGGGGGCAGGGACGCTCCAAAGACGGGGCCTAGATGACAGCTCAGAGGAGCTGCAGCCCAGTTTGGTCCGGGAGAGATGGTCAGGCCGCCGGAACTCAGGCGAGTCCGCGTCTGGCGGGGACGCCCACGGAGCGAGCTGCCTGCAGGGGGCGCGCCGGCTCTCCGCGCGGGCAGCGGCCGGGGCCGGAAGTGCCGAGGCCGCGCGGGGCGGGGCGGGAAGCCCCGGCGGGAGGCTCGCGCCGGCCGGCCGGAGCTCCGCCCTGTCCCGGTGCCCCGAGTCCCCGGGCCGCGAGCGAGCGTGCGGGCGGCCTCCGTCCCGCGGTCAGCCAGGCGCCGCGTGCAGGTCCACGTGCCTCCCCTCCACTCTCGCCCCCGCAGGTTGGCACTCGTCCCGCCGCGGCCGGGGCGGCCGGGGCGGTGCAGGGTCCCCGAGGCAGCGGCGGGCGGTGGCTTCGGGGGGTGCCGAGCGCATCCCGAGCGTGCGGAGCTGGGTTTCCCCAGGTAGCGCGGGCTCCTTCCGGCTTCCCGGCCCTCCCCGCTGGGCCTCTGCGCTCCTTGGAGCCCCGGCAGCGTGGCGTCGGTTAGGCACAGGGTTTGGCCTGCCGGACCCGGCTGCGAGCCCTGGCTGGCCATTTCAGACTTCTTTGAAACCTTGTGCACATGCAGTCAGTTCCTCGTTTGTAAAATGGGTTTGATAATAACTGCCTTGGGGTCGAATGGATGTCGCTCCTTAGTTGTGGGAACGACTATTACCTTAGCCTGAATTCTGACAGCAGCGGGGCATCTTGGCCAAGGTCTGTCCTCTGGCCAGACAGGTTAGGATGACGTTCTGCTTATTTTTAAGTTGTAATCAGCCTTCTAGATGAACAATAAATGATTGTGATTCAGAGAGGGGTCCTTTATTTGTGGCTGACCCTTTTTGAGGCAAACTCTATTCCAGTAAAGTCCTCCCTAGGCGAAGCCCTGAGCTGCTTTCAGGGTTGGCTGGCAAGTGGAAGGGTTCAATTTGTACCCTTTGAGCCCCAGGGTGGGGACTGAGCTTTAGGGGGAGGGGAGAAGAGAGACCGTTAGATGAGAGGCTGCCCTTGGGTCTTTGGGATTCTCCCATCCAGGAGCCAGCTAAAATCTGGCCAGTCAGAAGTACCTTCGGATTAAGGGAGGGGGTGTTGGTTGGTTGGTTGGTTGATTCAACCTTCCCAGGGATCAAAATGGACTTGGGGTTCTCTGTAACCACACCAAGGTAGAGGAAATGGAAAGTCTGGATTTGGGGAGATGAGGGAGAGATAGGTTAAGGGTAGGAGAGGCAGGGCACCCTGGGGTCAGCAAGCATCTTGGATGATAGGAAGAAGGAGAATGGCCCGTCTTAGTGTCCTGGGCCCTGCTCTTTGCCCCGCTAACCTGTGGCCTGTCCTGACCAGTAATTACAGTGGCTGACGGGAAGTATCCTAACTTCTTAGAATTCACTGGACTTTGTTCTTTGTAGGAATTGCAGTGTGACTCCCATGCAGTGTGACACACAGACCTGAAATTCCTGGTGTGATGAGAGTGGAGTTTGCTGTCCTGAATTCGAAACGCAAGTCATTAAGCCTGGCCCCTGACTCTTCTTCAGGAGAGAAAAGAGAGATGGGAGACTTAAAATCTGGGGATAAAAAGAGGGTCCTTCCCACATGGATGACAGCCCAGGAGGCCGAGAAGAGAAAGGTGGCAGTGAAGACCCCCAAGGGGAGGAGACCGGCAGCTCAGGGGGCTGCCGCAGCAAGGTGGGACAACTTCCGGCTGGCGTTCCCGAGAAATCAGGAGAAGGGAGGGCTTGGGGACATCACAGTTGCTGGGGCTGAGCCTTCCGGTGCTGGTGGAGCAGGGAGGTGGGTGGGTATTTCAGCCTGGCAGAAACCTCTTCAGCTCGCAGGTGCACGGTCTGGGGGGGTGAAGTGGGCCCTCCCCTCACAGGCCCCGGCTCTGCGGGTGCATCTCCCCAGCCAGGCCCTCAAGGTTCAGCTCCCAGGTGGTGCTCCCCTCTGGCGTGTACACGTTAGCCAAGTGCTCAGAGATGCCAGTTGTCCAAAATGCCACTTTCTTCATTTGCACCCAAAATTGTGACCCCCAGTGGTCAAGCTGAGTGGACCAGGGTCCAGTCTCCCGTGGGTGGATCTTCAGGGACAGACAGAGGAGCAGTCACTGGGCCGGTGTGTAGTCAGAAGCTGTGGGGGCAGCTATTTGAATGGTGGTAATTTGGGGGAGCCTTCAAGCTGCCAGGAAGGGGGGGTCCCTGCATTCTCCTAGATTGGGCACTACAGTGCCCCCTCCTTGGCTTTTCCTTTTCTGTGCTGTCCTAACTGACCCACATCCCTTCTGACTTACAGTCCTGTTCTGTGCTCATGGGTGTAGGTGGGCGTCAGTCACGTCTTGGCCTGATGATCTGTTTGATCAGCTGGTGTCGGTTGTGCGGGGGGCACTGGCTGTCAGGAACTGGCCATCATGCCCTCCTTCAGACTGGAAGGCAGCAGCGGGTGGGGAGGCCTAGGGACAGGACTCTTTCATGTTCTTCCCTCTCATGAGACCTGAGACCCATGTGTCCCCATCCTAGCATTATGACTTCCTTTCAGACTTGCCACAGCGAGGACCGTGTACTGCATGAATGAAGCTGAAATGGTAGACGTCGCCCTGGGGATCCTGGTTGAGGTAAAGTCAACTGTGTCTCTTCTTACTCTTGGGACCAGAAACTGGACTGGGCCCTGGTGAGAGGCAATAAAAGAGACGTCCTGCGTTCTCAGGTGGCCTTGAGGACCCCTATCACCTGTCATCCCATTTCCCCCACCTGGCCCTTTTCTAGCACTTCTCTCAAGGTCGCGCTCCCCTTGGCCTCTCCCCGTGTGAGGTGGGACTTAATGTTTGGGGCTGGACACCTGCGGAGGGAGCAGCCGTGGGAAGGAGAGCCGCTGTGTCTGGGCTGACTGTGCTGGCGTGTGGAGGGCACAGGAAGCCTTGAACTACTTACGTTCTCTGCAGGGTCTCAGTTGGGTGAGGTGACTTCGTACCGTTGTACTTCTCCTTAGCCCACAGCCACCGCGTCTCCTGGCTTCTGAGGCAAATAGTAATTGTACCGCCTTAGTGTTGTGTAGTTGACGGGGTACTTTTGTAAGTTATTGTCTCATTTAATCCTTGCCATCACCTGGTGACCATTATTTCAGATATTATCCCCATTTTACGGATAAAGAAGTTGAGGCCCAGGGATGTCTCCTTAGTTACACAGCCAATAAGTGACAGAGCTCATGCCCACATGCAAGTTTTGTATCCCCTGCTCTTTCCATTCTGTCACCCCTGCCTTTCCAGATGTTTTTCCTGTTTTTCTTTTCCACTCTGGTATTCCTCAGGCCCCTGCCCACGTCTGTCCCACATTGGTCTTGACTTGTACGGGAGCTGTGGGGGCCAGCAAGGAGGGCGGCCGGAGGAGAGGCTCTGATGGGGGAGCGGGGCCTGACCCGGTCACACACTGGCTTCACAGTGGCGTCTGCCTCGCCGATGGATAAACCCGCACATTCACGTGGGAAATAACATAATGTCTGTTTGCCTGTCATATCTCCTACTCCCGCAGGCCCGGAAACAGGAAAAGCCCTTGGAGTCTCCAACACTGGTGGGCGCTGATAAGCCAGAGCTGTCCCCAATCCGCTCCGCGTCGTCACCAGGATCTCCTGGGAGTAGCAGTGAGGATGAGGACATCGGGAAAGACGCCCTTCCTCCAGGCCTTAGCCCTCCTCAGGGGCCCCCGGGGTCTGACTCTGCGTGCAGCGGGAGCCCTGCGGACGATGAGGACATGTTAAAATACGTCAGGGAAATATTTTTCAGCTAAGGGACAGACTCCCCAAGACTTTTACACAGGCCGCTGGAGGAAGCTGGCTTTCCCTCCCGGCCCGGGACCTGCCCAAGGATGCCGACGCCGCCCGGCCCTCCCCTCCCTGGGCTGCAGATGCACCGCGGAGGGGAAGCCCAGGAGGCTCTGGGCCTTGGGACCTGTCACGCCGAGTGTGTGGAAAGGAGGAGCCAAGATGAGCTTCTGTTAGAATTTCTCTCTGCACTGAGCATCCTCTGCTCGGAGGGTCTGACTTTATTCACTTCCCAGGTTCAGGGAAAGGTGGACATGGGGGTCACGCTTATTGGAACCAAAGAGTCAACTTAGTAACTTTGAAAGAAGAAAGAGTACGGCTGCAACGTTCCCGGGAAGCCTGACCGTTTCGTCCGCGTGATCTCTCCCTGCGGAGGAAGCTTGTTCTGAACCGGGTTCCCCTCGCCTGTGCAGCCCGGGAGGCAGGTGTCCCGCCCGCGGTGCCCTGCTCGGCCTGGGCTCCGGACGGGAAGGCCTCTGCCCGCCGCACTGCCGCCTTCTTCCACTCGGGCGGCTCAGCCTCGGCCCCGGGGCAGTTGTGAAGCAAGAGTGGCCCGGGAGTCCTCAGGAGACGGCGGACCAGATCCCGCCGGAGTCAGCATTTCTGTCTCTGTTCGGGGTGGCTCCGGACAGGCGTGGAATGGGGCTGTCGTTCGCTGTCGGGTTTTCTGCTGTGCAGGTGCGGAGAAATACAGTCCCCCAAGGCGAAGGTTGTGCTTTTATCCTTGGTGCAGTTGCGGTGGAGGAGGGAAGAGGGAGGTGCAGCCTCTGTGCGTCCGTCCGGGGGACGGCTCCGTGCGCCTTCCTCTCCTGCCCTGGGATCTGGCGCGTTCTGTTCCCGACTCCCAGGGCACGTGCGAGGAATGATTTGCCCACTGCCGCCCCGTGGCATCTGGCTCAGGTCCAGGAGCCTTTCCAGGAGAGCCCTCAAAGCCTCCGAGGCTTCTGTTTGTGCCCACGGGTTCTGTCTGCGGTGAATCCCTCAAGGGGTCCCTCCTGGGCCTTCGGGAGCGGTATTGGGAGAAGGGCCTGCACGTCACACCCCGGAGCTTGCTAACCAGCGCCCCATGGGACACTGAGGCACGCTCTCTCTCTCATAATGTTCCCCGTTTGTTGACATAAACCTTTCCTGGGTTCCAGTCTGATATCTGGCCAATTACCCTGGCAATCAGGCCTCATGAGGGCAATTCTCTCCCTGTTCTCCTGAGGACAAGGTACGAATGGCTTGCTCAGATCAGTGTGTTAGAGCAGGAGTTCTCTGGACAAGGAGCTACGTGGTCTGGGGGTGTCCTTGGGAACCTCAGAAATCCCACAGGAAGGACAACCCTGCACAAAGGTTGTCCCACCATTGCTGCCTCCTGGCCTTCTGGACACTGGGTACTCCCCTTTCTCTGGGGTGGGGCCCATTTGCTAGGGCTTGAGATCAGCATTCCCTATGAACCAGGCTGAGAAGACACACTAGCCCCTCAATTTTCTGGCACCTTCTCTGAGCATGGTTCAAACTGAACTCTTGCAATCATACAAGCCTTTAGATAGAACTAGAAGCTGTCCAGCTTGCTCTTGTCCTCCGCCCTCTGAGAGAACATGACTGTGGCCATAAGCAAGAGGACAAGTAAGGCCAGGGCAGTGCCCAGAGCTAAAAACCCAGGCCCCAGGAGGGAGAGCCTGAGCCACTTCCAGGTGTAGGTGAGGAAGAGGCCCAGGCCACCAGCCAGCAGCAGAGAGGACATGGCCAGGAAGCCCACCACCAGCTGCCACTCTCCCTCGCTGCCGTTGCGCCGGGCCAGGAAGAGAGGCAGGGGGACAAAGAGCGCAAGGACCAGGGCCCCGTACACACCCAGCCTGGCCAGGGCCAGGCCGACCCGCGGCACGCCCAGGGCCTCCAGCTCAGGGAACTGGTGGCACTGCAGGGAGCTAGTGCCCTCGTCCCACAGGCAGAAGTTGTAGAAGCCGATTCTGAGGTTGGGCCAGTCTGCGAGGTTGCCGGCCTTCCAGAGCAGAGCGTAGAACAGCAGGGAGATGACCACCGCTGCGACGGCCAGGAGGCCCAGGAACAGCAGCTGCTCACTCCGCCTTGGCCCAGGGACGGTCATTTTCTCCTGCCCTTCGCGTGGCCGCCTTCCTGTGACCTGAGGGAAGTCACATCCGTCAGGGCCCAGTCTCCCTCCCGGCGTCCTCCCTTCTGGAGAAGGGAGCTCACGTTCTCCCTTCTGGAATTCCGTAAACACCTATGGCAACCTTCCTTCCAACCCCAGTGGAAGAAGAAGTTGGAGGGAACCTCCAGGCAGGACCCACTCGGTGAGTCCTCAGCGGCCTCCCTGGGCCGAGCTCAGGGGAAGCCCCTTCGCCCACCCCGGGCAGCTGGGAGGGCCTGACATGGGCTCACCGAGGCCCTCTGAACAGGGGCTTGGCTGCACTTCCGACACCACAAACCACTGGAAACGTCTGTGAGGGGGTTTCTCAGATCCTGACGAGGGAGGGCTTGGCGGGGGTGAAGGAGAAGCCAACAGGTCCTTGGGGGCCTGAAGAGGGGCACAGTGCTACAGGCTCAGGGATCCACGGGTCTCAGGGCAACAGCGGCACCACCGGGAGCTGGAAGAACCACCACCAGTGGGACCCCGACCAGTGCAATCAGAGCTTCTGTGGCTGGGGCCAGGCACTGACTGTTCTGGAAGCTCTACAGCGTGCCCTCATGTGAGCTGGGGTTGAAGAGCCCTGCTCGATGTCCTGTCCGGTGAGCCCACCAGCCCTGCGCTGGGAGTCCGGACGCGTGAAGACAAGAGGCCACCTGGTAATGCAATCACACAGTCCTACTCCCTACTTTAGACACTTTCTAAAGTGTCTACCGTTTTTTCCTGACAACAGTAATTCTAGAAATCTTGGAAAATAATTTTTAAAAAGAAAAAATATAAAAAATAGCCTTTTATCTCACCACATACATAGAAGCACTGTTAATTTTCTACCAATATTTTGTTTCCTATGTGCTGGTATATTTTTAAAATAATCATACGGTTGACCATAATGATCTTCTCACTGGATACTGTGAACCTGTTTTCAAAGCTGTTAAGTAGTTCTCAAAACCATGACTAATGGCTGCGTATTAGCTCCTGTCATAGATTTATCCGTGCCCCTGTCAGACAACTTGTTTCCATTTTTCACTGTTACAAGTGACACTCAGGGAAGATGCTTGTAGGATTCTGGTTTTTCCTTAGGCTAGATCTCTAAGAGTACGGTCCCTGCGTCAAAGGCAGCAATATTTTTTAGTGATTTTATTGCCCAGCTGACCTGCAGAAGACCTAAATGCAATATACACCTTCCTCATCGTGTTTTGAAAAATCTTTTCAAACCGTGTTTACCTCAAAGGACCCCTCCAAATTGGCCTCTACAGCAGTCGTGGGCATACAATACCTTTGTGTTTGCAAACCCCGGAATGACATGACGGCCCAGAGCTCTGGAACTCAATGCTGCCGGCCTTAGAAGACACCAGGTGCTGGGGACAAACCAGAGTGACATCCAGCGCCAGGGACACTGGTGTAACCGGAGGGTAGCTTCTGGAGTGTCCCCGGGGAGGAGCAGCCCCTCCCTCTTTCCCACAGCTGACTGGAAGGAAGGGGTGTCTGACCACATCCCTTATTTGTTTTGCAAGAACAGAAAGTGCCCAGAGGGAGAGAAAGGACACGTACTTGGGAACAGGATATGGGGCCGGCCTGAGGGAGGGGGGACTGTCCTCGTGTCCCTGGGCCACTGCACCAGACACCACAGACTGGGCAGCTTAGAAACAGCAGACTCGGCTCTGGAGGCTGGGATGTCCGAGAGGTAGGTACTGGCTGATTGGTGGCTGGTCAGCCCACCTCCTGGTTCATAGACGGACATCTTTGGCTGTGTCCTCACAGGACGGAAGGGACAAGAGAGCTCTCTGGGGTCTTTTGATTTTCTTCGGGGGGCTCTTCCACGAGGGCTCTGCTGTGAATCTAATCACCTCCCAGAAGGCCTCACCTCCTGATACCATCACGCCGAGCTTAGGCTCCAACATGTGAATCTGGAAGGTCACAATCATTCACTCTAGCAGGTGGCTGCCTTCAGAGGACAAACACAAAGAATAAAGATTTATCAGCAACTCCTTTGGCAGAGAGAGGGGGCCACTGCCTGGGGGTGAGGCTGGGGCCCAATAGAACAGAAACATCAAGCTGTGAGGGCAATGAGGCTTTGAGCCTGTGAGCACCTGCACACAGGCCCCCGCCCATGGCTTCTCCAGGGGAGCTCGGAGATGGGAGAGCGCAGGGCTATCCCCGAGGGAGGAGGCCCCCTCCTTCCGTAGTGTGTACTGGGAGGCCTGAATTAATGAAAACAGGAGGCTGAGGCCGTTTGAATGCAGTTGGAGCTTTGTGCTGCGACAGCAAGACTTACCAGGTAAGACAAAGGTGTCTTTAGGCCCGGTGTTGTGAGATTAGCATAATGGGGCTTCTCACCAGTCTGGCCTGAGGTGTAGGGGGCGTGGGGGGTGCGGGACAGGGGGAGGCAGGGAATCCCCAGCAGGAGGGTGTTTTGTATGGTTTGGGGTATTTAACAAATGCTTGTAAAAACCTGTATCTGTGTTTTTAGTGGGTTTAGGTATCAGGGTGTGGAGAGGATTTCCAGGGCTGGAACCCTGATTTGAACAAGTGTGCTGCAGAAAGTGAGGTCTGACCTGCCTCCGCTGCCTTGGACCCAGAGGTGGGGAGCAGGGGTGGCTTCATCTGAATGCTCCCTCTTGCTGCCCCTGTTTCGGGCCATTACACATGGGTTAAAAAAGAAATCGCTATTATTAAGCATTTTCGACTAGAAGACAGCCCCGCCCCCTCCATGCCACAGACTTGGCCTCTGGAAGGGGTGGGAGCGCCAGCCTGGCCTTTGTTTTTGATCTCTCTCTTCCTCAACTGCCCTTTGGTAGGTTCTCAGCCGAGAGAGAAACAAACTGCAGCTGGGAAGCCCAGAAGTGGGTCTGCGGAGAAGGTGGTCGCCCCTGGCGTCTCTTCTCGCCCCCGTCACAGGCGCAGAGTTCAGTCGCAGCTCCTTCGCCTGGAGTTCGGGGTCACAGCCCCCTGGTGCCACTCTGAACTTGCACTTCTCTCCGGGGGGGGGGGGGCTGCTCCCTGTGCTCTCCACCCTTGCTGTGCTCAGGCACCCCCCACCCCACTGCTGAAGTCCGACCCTGCCTCTAAATCCTCTAAATCCTCCGGACACCGGCTCCCTCTAGTTTGCTCTCCGTTTTGTCCCAAATGTGGGGTGATACACACTAGGAACTTTTGAATGAATGAATGAATGAGGAAGGGAGGGAGGAAGGGCCCTGGGGCATCCGTTAGGAATCTCAGGCACGTGTCCTAACAAGCCAGCAAAGCTGCTTGAGGTGAGGGGCGGGCTGTGTTTGGTGTCTCGGCCCCCGGGGTGCACAGTGCTGGGCCTCCTGCTGCTCGTGTCCTGTGTCCTGTGGGACACTTGGACAGGCTTCAGGACCTCGTGG
Organism: Mustela nivalis; assembly: GCF_964662115.1. Classification (NCBI taxonomy): domain Eukaryota; kingdom Metazoa; phylum Chordata; class Mammalia; order Carnivora; family Mustelidae; genus Mustela; species Mustela nivalis. The sequence continues at coordinate 17,038,233 of NC_139031.1, forward strand.
ACTAAGGCTGGAGGCTGGTTCTAGCTTCTTTGTCTAAACGTCTCCAAACGAACGCAGATGGATGTTCGGCTGCAAAAGCCTGCGGCCCTCTCCTCTGCTGCGCCAGGAGCCCATCCTAGCTTTTTTGGCCTTTAACGATCCTAGCAGTCACATTCTCGCTGCCATGAGCTTTTTCATTCCCTTTCACAGTAAGCCTTGCTTCCTTTAGAGGGGAACCCAGCAGACTGCTGAGTCACTGCTGCTCTTTTTTAGCTGAACTTTTCCCCATTTATAATAAAGCAATAGATGCCGATCAAAGAAACCTAGAAAAATATGCAAATGACTAAAAATCACCTGTAACTTCAGGTTGAAGAAACAACTCCTCTTAACAGCACATTTCCTTCCATAACATTGTTTTACACAGTTGGGCTTGCGTAAATATGTTTGTATCCTGCTTCGTAAACACCATGATAGCACGAAGACATCTGTGTAGGTTACGTTGTTCGACATTATTTTGTCAGACTAGAACTAATGCTGAGGTGAATGGGGGTGAACCACCACCTCCTGCCATGGGCACTTGCTTCTCAAGACCACCGAAATGTCCTCTCCTGAGTCGTAGAGTCAAAGGAAACCTTACAAACGGTCCTAGTCCCTTCATCCCCTTCCACAGAGGAGGGTCGGTAGCTCTGGTCTCCATCTCCGGAGCGTGCTTGGCCCCTCTCTGTGATCCGCTAAAGGACCCGCAGCTTCATCGACACGGACCCCGCACTTACTTACGGCTTCTCTGTTGTCCCTGCTCTACTCATGGCTCTCAGTATTACATTTTCATCTTGTGCCAATGATCGAGATTCCCACAAAACTCCCTTCTCCTCTATTTTGTCTTATATAAAAACAACCAAAAAGACCCACCCTCATCCTTTTTTTTTTTTTTTTCAATTCGTTCTTCCTGCCCACAGACTCATGACATCCAGTACGCAGAGCAGTCGTTCCGCAGAGCTGGGGCTGAGGCCTCTCGCCATCTCCCCGATTCCCACCTGCCCCGTCCCTCAGGACGCCCCGAGGGGGCCTCACCGAGCGCCCCTGCACGTCTTTCATGCCCGATGACCGTTTGTCCAGCACCCGCGGGAGGTCTGTTCTGCTCGCTAGGTGTTCAGTGAGCCCTTGGAGTGTGGCCCACGGTGGGTCATCGGGAACCCACAGACAGTGGCCCCTCCAGGAGCGTGCGCCCTGCATTCCGGGACCTCCGACTTAATCCCCCAGGAACACTAACCTCTGCTCTCCCTGGGGTGTTGTGTGTCTTCTGGAACGTGCTACGAAGGGTAGCTTTGCTACCAAGGGTGCCGCCTTTCGTGGCAGCATGAACAATCACCTGGCCTTCTTCCTGCTCCTTTAGGAACTGGACGTCTCCTACTAGTCTTGCTCCCTCCCCACTTCCCCCCACCACCCCCCAGCTTCCACTACAGTGGCTTCTGCTGTATTTTCCAAGAACTTGAGGCAAGTCAGGGCTCTGACACCTGCTAGTACCTCTGCCTGGAATGCTCTTCTGTTGTCACAGGTCTCCGTCCCTCGCCTCCCTTGGGTCTCTGTGCGCCAATGTTGCTTTCCCGGGGAGGCCAGACCATTCCCCACTCCTTGCATCTTCACCTTGACTGCCCCCCCCCGCCCCCACAGCAGCCTCTGGTGCTCCCGGGGCCCCTTGCCCGCCCTCTCTGCAGCTTTTTACCCTCTCCCATTCTCAACCTTTTCTTGTCACAACCCTCACTCGGATGTAAACTCCATGAGGGCCAGGACTCGTCTCCCGCTCATTTTCATGTATCTCTAGTTAGCTGACTGGCTGTTTATCTACCAAAAATCTATCTTTCACCGTTATGTCTCCAACCCCCAGGGCCACCAGGCACAAGGCAGACACTCAGTGACCGAGGGACATGTGAATGACTGAATGGGCTGAGGCAACAGCACACCGAGGTGATCAAACTCCCGGCCGTGTTCACTCCTCTGTCCTGGTTCTCCTCCTTCTGGCCCTTGTGTTCTTCCCATTTCCTAAATGCGGGCTCTCTACAAGAATGTCCTCTCTTTCTCAGATCTGTTCTCTGAGCCGCCAGCTTCCAGAGCTGAACACGGAGAGGAGGACGCACGAGATGTGGGCACAGCTGGGGTCAAGGGCAGTGGCCCCCGCCCCCCACGCCTGCCCAGCACAGCCAGAGCCAACGGGACTGCCCGGTAGAACCTGGACGGTATCACTTTGTTGTCTGAACAGAGGCTTGAAAGAGAAAACAGGTGGGTTACTGGGTGGTTATCAGTTAAAAATTCACCTCCCGGCGTTCCTGTTCATTAATGATTTAAGAAAGCTGGAAATGTGTCCTATTTCCTTTGGCAGAGATAGGAGCGAGCAGAGCTTGCCCTGAGAATTCTCTCTGGTCAGTGGAAGGCGTAGAGCAAGCAATCTAATTTGGCTGAGACCTTGCTCGTAGTTAGAAACAGACCAGCATCTCGCGGGCATTTACTCTGAGCGAGCATGGGGAAAGTACTGCTTTGTTAAGTTCTCACAAGAGCCCTGGGGGAGCCGCTCTGTGGTTCTGATCTCCGTTTTCCAGAGGAGAGCCTGAGGCTCAGTAAAGGTCAGGCACTTCCCCACTTCCCCACAGCAGGTGGATGGTGACATCTGTCAGGCAGGTTGGTCGTCATCACTGTGGAACCTGCCTCCCCCCAGCCCGGCACGAGCCTGCTGAGGCCCGGGGTGCACCGTTGTCCGTGTTTGTCCTTCACGTAGAGGAGACAACGTGGGCTAAGGCTTCTGGGCACAGACGTGGCAGCTGCGTGTCCTGGGGTCAAATCCCAGGCTGACCGCTTACCATCTGTATTACTTAACATCCCAGGGCCCGGTATTCTCATCTGGAAAATGGGTCTACTAGAACTTATTTTGTAGACGTTGTAGGAATTAAATGAGGTGAATTTATCTTCAGCATGTGGAACATTACCTAGTAAGTACTATTTTAATTTTTATTATCAGAGAGAGGAAATGGAAACTCCTAGAAGTTAAGCCCAGAGCACCACAGCCCGGCAGCGGTCAGACGCTAGAGGAGACAGAAGCAGAGCTCCCCCCGAGGACCTGCAGTCCTGGAAGGGTCTTCAGCAACGTCTGATGCAGATGCTGTGTCACACAGGGACGGGGACGTAGAGCCGGCCCACCCCGGCGCAGGTCTGGGAGCTTGGGCCTGTGGTGTCGCAAACCCCCACCCCCACCCCAGGCCGGGTGAGCCACGTGAATGGAGAGCGAAGCCAGGGAAGTTAGCAGAGTAAAGCCCGCCAGTCTGACAGGGGAGGAGCTTAGCTGTCGGAGGAGGGGGCCTGGCCCGACTAAGGCCCCTTGGGCTGAACACAGGACCAGTGTGTTCACCGCTGGGGTGTGGCCCTGACAAAAATAAAAAGGGAAGAAGTAGGGGAAATGTGTCATATTTCCTTTGGCAGAAACACGAGCCCAGGTTCTTAGTTTTCAAAACTGGGCCGCAGTGGTGCCTCCCAAGTGTGTGCAGTGCGGGGCAGCTGCCCGGGGTGGGGAGGGGAGAGGCCCCATAGTGGCTTTTTACGCAGTGTGCGACAGTCAGATGTCCTTTCTGCTGTGCGTTAATGAAAGCAGCTTCGCCCACAGAAATGGGACCAGAGCACGAGACTGCACTTGGGGGTCAAAATCATGGGTCTGCAGACCCCCATGTACATAAGCTGCTCGAGTAGGCCGCATCTGGGGTTCCAGCAATGCCACCTGGCTGTTGGACCATCTGTTTTGCTGCTTATTCGCCCCTGCAAGCAGATGATCCAGCTGGGAGCAGAGGTCAAAGTTCTGAGAGCGAAAAACTCCTTCTGAAGGCGTGTGTGCCTGCGCCTTGGACCCGCCTGCATCTGGTGGTTAGCGGTGGGGCTCCACAGCCGGTTGATGGGAGGCTAAGACTGGGGTTCACCAGACCAAAGCAGAGGGCCAAGGCGAGTAGTACTGGAGACTAGGGCTGCCGCTGGCTGTTGGGTCTCCTGCCTGGCCCTCGCCTGCAATCCCGTCATGAGAGCCACAGCCCCCCTCCTACTGAGGGGGCCAGGGTTTCTCCTCTTGTGATGCCATGAATGGCATATTCTGGATGGTTCCCTCTGTCACAGGCCCTGTGGAATCAGTAGCACTCTGGGCAAACCAGGGGCCTGGATTCACTGAGCTCACTTTCTTGTTGGGAGAAAAGGCCAACAGTAGACTTTTAAAAAATATAATCGTAACTTCTGGAAAGATTTGGGAAGGAAACAAACAGGGTGAAGTAAAGGAGAGACGGCGGCAGGAGGAAGCCGTTAGCCTGGATCAATGGGTCAGGGAGGGCCTGCGTGGGGAGGAGACATCTTGGTTTGAGGCCCGAGGGACCTGAAAGAGCCCTCTGGAGTCTTCTAGAGCCTTCCAGGGAGTGAGGGCAGTAGCTATAAACACCTGGTTGGGAGACGAACAGATTTCCAGGGCTGGGGTGCCTGCAGCCCTGTGACAGAGGAGAGGGGACGAGACGAGTCTGGACAGGTGAGCTGTCCCCAGTCCCTGAGGGTCTTGTAGGCCAGGGTGACAAGTGTGAATTCTATCCTTCTAACCAAGTGTTCCCTTAACTCACATCCCTGTTCCCCCAAACCCAAGGAGCTTGGCGCCCAGATGGCAGGCAGACCTGGGATTTGGGACAGACGGAGTGAAGTCCTGGGATTACCTCACGCACATCCTGCCGGCTGGGCCTGCGGGCAGCACCCAGGCCTACCTGAGTGCGGTTACACCCCGGGGTGGGGGGTGGGGGCGACAGTACTAAGGCCTAGACCTTCAGCTTTGCAAGAGGTCTTTAGGGAGTTGGCTGAAAGGATGGTTAAGTTTCCCAAGAACTTCACCTGAGTCTTCTCAGAGCAGGAGAGGGTTCTTCCCTGGGGAGTTTGTAATACATATGAAAGAGCTTCAAGCCAGGCACAAAATAACCCTGAGAAAGTAAATCACCCCTAAACTGTGTAGCCAATGCTGTGGGGCCTCCCCCTCCAGCCTTCAGGGCCAGATCTGGGAGCCTGAGAAAGCCGGTCTTGGCCTGGTCAGACTCGGGGCTGGTGTGGATGGGCTGCCTGAGCAGAGAGCCGGGGCTGCGGCTCCTTCCGGCCCTCCGCCCTGGGGAGCACCCCCACGGCCCCGCTGCGGCCCAGCAGACAGACGGCAGCTCCCCTCACAGAAGTGCTGGGCGGCTGGGGATCCCCTCCCAAAGTCTGTTGACGTCTAGGCTGGGGGAGACCCCAGGGATTCCTTCATATTGCTGGGCCACGACATGGAGGCCACAGCGGGGCCCAGCCCGGGTTCTAGCCCAAGTCAGCCGGTCTGGGAGGCACCTGTCAAGGAAACCGAACACACACACACACACACACAGAGCACAGTCCCCAGTGCGCTTCTGCCAGCTGGCCGTATCCCGCAAAGTGGGACCTCCCAGCCAGTCGTGCCCACAGCTTCCCACACTGCTCTTTTCTCGGCCATTCGCTCCTGGCCCCCAATCCTACGCCAGCACTCTGGGCTCCACGAGGCGTTATACTCCCCCAATCCACGGCTCGTCGTCCCTCACATCAAGGAAGGGTAAACCCATGACTGAACGGTTTTCATTTTGTCATTTGACAGGGCTGAGAACGCCGAGGTGCTGTCAGCCCCGGGTACCAATCTCTGAGGACTCTCAGTTCTAATGAGAACGCGCTGTCCGTGGATTCCAAGATCAAACCTGCAGGCAGGTTACACTGACTACATCACTTGAAGATGTACCACTCTGATGGCCACGGCAGGCTAGAGTCAGCGAAGTAATCCCCGGATCCAGTTCCCAGGTGGATTCCTAGACATAACAGGGGAAATTGGATCCCAACCCCCCAAATGGTAGCCCCCCAGGGGTACTGGGAGGGACTGCTGGAAGCAGGAGTATCTCAGAAAAGCCGCACGTAGGAAGTTAATGTGTGATAAAAGTGGCATTACAGGGGCACCTGGGTGGCTCAGTGGGTTAAGCCGCTGCCTTTGGCTCAGATCACCGTCTTGGGATCGAGGCCGCCTCAGGCTCTCTGCTCAGTGGGGAGCCTGCTTCCCCCTCTCTCTCTGTCTGCCTCTCTGCCTACTTGTGATCTCTGTCAAATAAATGAATAAAATCTTTAAAAAAAAATGTGGCATTACAGTTCCATGGAAGATTTCCCATTAACCAGCACTGGAGCCGTCAATGAGCTAACGGAAAACAGAACAAAACCGGTATAAGTCCTTGTCTCACGCCACAAACCGAAATAAAATTCACATGGATCCAAGCGAGACATGTAATGAACAGAAGGAAAGAAGAAAAGCTCTAGAAAAGGGTGAAGATTTGATCTACGACTGAGAAAGAACACTTGGAACTTCAAAGCAAATTGAAATGACAAAAAAAAAAATTGTACGGACTTAACCATATGGGAAGATACATTTCTATATAACATCATAAAATGACAAGTCAATGAGCATGGAAAATATCTGCAATAAATATGAAATTATTACTATTATGAATATACCAGATGTTCACACAAATAAGTAAGAAGAACAACCCTTGTACAGAGGGACAAAGGATATGAAGACATTTCAGAAGAGAAGAACTGCTGATAGGTCCGTGTAGCTTTCTACACTCTACCTAAGGTGCGGGAGTTTCCCTCAGCCAAACAATTCTCGTGACATCAGCTGGTGTCCTATTTAACTCAATTCTGACACCATCTATCTGAAGAGTGTCAGGTCCCACTGGCCAAGGGTTCAGTCTCCTAAGTGGCCCCACCCCTGCCCCACCCCCCACTTCAGAGGAGACTTCATGACCTTGCCCCACGGATGACATCACTGGGCGCTGGGCATGGGTGACTGACTCCAGCTGGTCTGCCCTCCCTACCCCCACCCCAGATTGTGGGGTGTGACTAAAAGTTCCCTTCTAATCCCGAGGTTGCTTCTGGGGCAACCAAACCCCATCTGTAGAGCCCTGCCAAAAGTCAGGTCATTAACATAAACCCAGATGTGGTTGAAAGGGGTTGTTAACGGGTGAAGAAGATACCTTTATCTCTATGGTCACTTATGAAATTCCAAAGGTTTTAGGAACTCTGTGCCAAGAAGGGGAATAAAGACCAAATATATATTCTTCTTATGTAAATCATGGTATCATTCACTAACATGAAAAAAGTCTATACGTTTTGTAATGTAAGCAAAGATATGCCAAGTTAAATAACCTAGGAGTTTCCCCATCAAAATCGCAGGTGAAGGGGCGCCTGGGTGGCTCAGTGGGTTGAGCCGCTGCCTTGGGCTCAGGTCATGATCCCGGGGTCCTGGGATCGAGTCCCGCATCGGGCTCTCTGCTCAGTGGGGAGCCTGCTTCCCTCTCTCTCTGCCTGCCTCTCCATCTACTTGTGATTTCTCTCTGTCAAATAAATAAATAAATAAATAAAATCTTAAAAAAAAAATCGCAGGTGAAAATGTTGGTTGTCGCAGAACGTATGACAGATGGTGGGAATGGTTAAACAGCTGTGCAGACTTTCTAGGAGGCAATTTGGCAATTTGCACCAAAACCCCTAAAAATCATTCTTTTTGGTCTAGTTGTCCCACTCAGGAGTTTATCCTATGGCAGCAACCAGAAATGCAATCAATGATTTATATACAGGAACGTTCATGGTAGTTAGTATTTGGCAAAAACCAGGAAGGAACCTGAATGCCCACCATGGGAATTAAGACACATCACAGCAACAAACTCTGCCGACTTTAGAATAAAGCTGCCGCCTTTGATTCAAGTCACGTCTAAAATCATATTCTACAGTACGACTGCACGAAAGAGACTCAGGAAACATTCTCGCCGCGGGATCCGTCTCTGGATGGTGGCATTATGGACAACTGCTCTCTTTTTGCATTGAAAATATTTCCAGAATTATGTGTTGTATTTATGTAAAAGTGAAACTTAAAAAACAAACATAAACAACCTTTATCATTCGGTGAGATAAGGCAGGAGTTGGCTGAAAAGAACACCGAGAAAGAGGAATAGGTACAGAATCCAGTCTAATGAAGAGTCTCAGGTTAGGGCTTGGGGAGGAATGAGGGATCGGGAGAAGATCCTGAGAACTGTACAGTAGTGGCCAGGAGGTAGGAAGGAAAGAAGGATCGTGTGTGTCTGTGTGTGTGTGTGTGTCTTTTCTAAGGAGAGAGAGAGAGAGAGAGAGAGTGTGTGTGTGTGTGTGTGTTTTAGTGGCCAGGAGGTAGGAAGGAAAGAAGGATCGTGTGTGTGTGTGTGTGTGTGTGTGTGTGTGTTTTCTAAGGAGAGAGAGAGAGAGAGTGTGTGTGTGTGTGTGTGTTTTAGTGGCCAGGAGGTAGGAAGGAAAGAAGGATCGTGTGTGTGTGTGTGTGTGTGTGTGTGTGTGTGTGTGTGTTTTCTTTCCTAAAGGAGCCTTTGGGTTTACAGGTGAAGAACTGTAACGGAGGTTCTTAAGGAAACGGCCCCTATTAAATTATTTGAAGATAAGCCCCAGCAGCCCTAAGCTCCCGCCGTGAATTTCCATCAAGGCACGCGGAGCACCGCAGTCTAGGAACAGACGGTCGAAAGGTCGCAGACCCCGTAAGATTCCGAGTCAAGAACACTGGTCTTTCTGACTGTGTATTCGAAGGATTGGAAGCGTGTTTTTGTAACTTCGGGGACTAGTTCAGCTCCTGCGAGTCCGGGATCTGCTCGTGTCCGGCCGCCCGGCTCTGCTGAGCGGCCGCCGTGGCCGCCTCGCGCGCCACACACGCTCGTGTGTCCAGACTCGGGGCGAGCCCTGGCGCTCACGCTTGTCCCCGGGTGTCTGTCACGGGGGCCCCCTGGCGTCGCCCGCCCCGTCTCGGGGTTCGGACGCGCCCCGGCCGGCGCTGGAGGCAGCTGCGGGAGGGAGGCAGAGCGCGCGGGGCGGGGCGCGGGGGCGCGCGGACGCCCACCGCCCTGCCCGGACCCCCGCTGGCGCCTGGGCTGCGGCGGGCGCGGGCTCGCGCCGGGGCGGGCCGGGGCCAGGTGGGCCGCGCGCGAGGCAGGTACTTACACGCACGGGGGGCCGAGCCCTCGGAGAGCGGAGCGGGCGGGTCTCCGGCCGGCGTCCCGGCGGCGCGCTCGGGAGAGGGGCCGGGGGCGCGGGGCCGAGCGGGCGGACGCGGTCGCGGTCCCGGTCCCGGCGGCGGCCCCGCTCGCACCCGCACCCGCACGGGTGCCCAAGTCAACAGCGCTCGGAGGGCCGGGCCGTTAGTGCTGACTGGTGCCCCGTCAGCTGATTTCACTTTCATTTCTTCCCTTGCCGGGGCTCGTGACTTGTCGGGAAAGGGGGACGCGCGCGGCGCTGCGGTTCGGCGGCCCGTCCCCGCGCTGGAGCCCCGCGCTAGCCGGCGGCCGGCCACAGCCGGGGGAGTGTCGCCGCGTCGCACACGGACCCGGGGCGGCAGACCGCCGGGATGCGGGCGCCGCGGAAACACGGCCTAGGACCTCATTGAGAGGGGCCCTTCGCCGTCCGCGGTCGGAGACCCCGGGCCATTCCCCCGCCTGTCCCTTGCTTTCCCGAAGTCGGCTCTGCGGGGTAACGGGGCTTCCCGGGACCGAGCCCGGGTGTCCTCCGCGTTCCCACTGGGACGTGTCTTCCTTCAAAATCAGAGCAGGACGACGCCTTTATTTTGTCATCCTAGGGGGCTCCTGGCCAGAGTTTTTAAAAATTGCTTCCTTGGCTCCCAGGACCAGCTGGGAATTCCAGTGTGGAGCAAAGCTCGGTTAGGTCGGGGGCCAGCCACCGTGGGAATACTGGAGTCCTTCGGGGTTTCTCTTCCCCTCCCCGGTCCTTCCCATTCCCCGCCTTTGTAGTTCTCTTATTATTTAAAAAAAATATTTTATTCATTTATTTGCAATTCTTTCCAACTCAAACCTAGAAGGATGAGGTCTAGTAGGAGGAAAAGGGGCTGGGGTCAGGGATCTCTGCTGCAGATTCCTAATTATCTACTCAAGCTCTCAGCATCAGCATCAGGTTCCTCTCTGTGACTGGCCCGGGCACCCGCTCCCCAGGCTGTTCTGGAAACCAGGGCTGAGGCGTGCGAGCGCTTCGCCCTGAGTGCAGAGTCCTGGGCTCGCGGCGATGGCAGCTGTTTCTGCTCAAAAGCCGGATTTCTAAATATTTGGCGTGACCTTCATGACCATGCCTTGAAGGCAGAGACAGAAATAACTTTCTGGTACAAATATAAAGTAGTTACTGTGAAAATCAAACACTGGTGAGTACACTGATGTGGTATTCAAGAGACATTATTGGCAATTTATTTACTGGAAGTCAGAACGCAGAGTTTCGATAGAGCCCAGCGTTCAAAAGTTTGTTGTGGAAAGAGCAATCCACGTTCTCCCTCCTTCGCCGGAGCAAGTGCTTTCACCTGTTTCAGCGTTTACCTCAGTTCTCAAAATAACCCTCCCGGGTCAGTAGGTCAGTACTTTCTGGGTTTTCGGTTTCAGGCCTAATCTATTGATGAACCAGTCGGCTGTTACAGCTGTCACAGCGCCCTGACTCCGGGTTCCCTAAGCCTGAGTCTTCTCTTGCTCCTGTGTCCAGGCTGGGTATCTCAAAAGTTTATTTTCATCAATACTCAGTGTCTGCAGTACTGTCCTATGCAAACATCACACACAGTAGTGGGACCGTGTAGAAAATTGGTTTGTTTTGTTTTGTTTTTCCTTCCTCGGAAAACTGTTACTCTTCCCTGGAGATCATTGCCTTAATTCTTTGTTTGCTTGGAGTCCTCTGTGCTTAACAGCCATCCAACCCGCAAATTTGAAATCTTTTTTCAAGAAATGTGTATGCACGGTATTTACCTCTTCCCCAGAGTCACTCACTCCGGGAGTGCCCTTGGACCTGCTTCTGCCTTCTGGGCACAGCGCAGTCCTTCTGGAAGGTTCCCCGCCCCCCATCCTAGGGATTCCCTTAGCCTCCGTCTGGGGATCGCCTGTTGCCATCATGAGAGGCTTTTACGGATTTAGTCTTCATTCTGCTCTTAAACTTGATCAATCAAAGGTCGATTGAGTACAGAATTTTAGGTGAAAGTAACTTGCATTTATAATTCTGAAAGCCTTATTCCACTCTATCTGGCCTCCGTGTTATTTTGTGAGTTTAAAGCTGTTCTGCTTTACAGCTTCCCACAGGGTCTCCTCTCCTGTTCTCATCCGTGCAGCTTTGTCTTAAACAAAAATGAGGATTTTAGTGGGCTTTTGAGAAGGAACAAAATGAAATGTGCCTAGCTGGTCATTTTTAACTGGAAGTGTATTTTTTTTTTTTTTTTAACACCCTAGAGGCTCTTTCTAGCAGTATCTTTCACTGGCTCTGGTAACAGCTGGTGGTGAGCTTCTTGCTCTAATCAAAGCTACTAGTCTCCTCTTAATTGCTTATCACCCAAATTTCCACTGGTTTTTGTTTTGTTTATTTGTTTTCATTTATTTATTATCACTTTTTTTCACCACTGGTTTTGCCCGCCCCCTGGGGGGTGAACTTCCCCACCCTGTTCCAAACACATCCGTGTACTTGGGGAGAACGCCTGAGCTCTCGGTTTGCAGGCCTGCCCCTCCTCCTGGGGTGGCCATTGGCCTCTGCGGGAGCACAGTGGGTGTGAGGCAGTTCCTCCCGCCTGGTCCGACTTCTTCCCTCCCCCGCCTGGGGAGCCAGCCCTGGCAAACGGGGCCTGTGTGCTCTGGTGCGGTGTAGCGGGGGAGGCCATGTCCTCTTGGTTGTACTTGCCCGGAATGGAGTCTCTGTGGCACTGAGGTAGGACCGGAGAAATGCTAGCAGCGCGGGCCTGCAGGGGAGATGCCCCAGCCCTTGACTGTGACCTTGGCCACCCGCTCAGGGAGAGGGGACATTCCCTCTTGTTGTGAACCAGCGGGAAGGGAGGAGTGGGTATGGCTTAAGTCTGAGATGTAGTAAATTTTCTTTTATTTTCCTTTTTTTTTTTTTTTTGGTAAATTTTCTTGAATGTTTCTTCATTTGTTGTATGCCCTTAGGGACAATTTCCTGAGACCTGAGACTTAAAATGAGTGGTGGTGTTTTTTTAAACGGTGATGGTACTCTTGTAAGGGAGTCGATGGAGGAAACACTTAGGGTGTTCTAGAACTGGGTCTCTGTCCCTTTATTGTTTTTTAAGGGGAAATTTTTTTTTTTAAATTTTATTTGTTCATTTGAGATTGAGAGAGAGAGCACAAGTGGGGAAGGGGCAGAGGGAGAGGGACAAGCAGGCTCCCCCCTGAGCAGGGAGCCCAACACTGAGCCCAACACTGGGCTTAGCTCCAGCCCAGGACCGGGAGATCATGACCTGAGCTGAAAGCAGACGCTTAACCATCTGAGCCACCCAGGCAAAAATTTAACTGAATAAAATCTAAGGGCATCAAAGTATTGAATACAGGAACAAAGCTGAAATGACAAATTTCAGAAAATTACAAAATAAGAAGCCAATGGTTGTAACTTGCCTCTTAGTCTATAAATTTAAAACTGGTAAGAATACTGATAAGAATAACAACAGTTAAACTGTCTAGTTGTTGTTTAGGTTTTTCATTTTGTTAAAAGGAATAATGCCAATAAGTTTATTGAGGTAAATATTAAGCTACTTCTACAGAATTCTAAGAATATATTGATATAGTCTCTCCCCCCCGGTTAGATCCTGCCTGGTTTTGTAAACTGACAGTGATGGTTGAAGTAATAGTGTAAAATGTAATATTTACATCCTTCCATTCTAGGGGACTCGATGAAATAGAAATAATGTGTCATAATTAAGTTAAACCCATCTATATTTAAAAATGCTCTAGAAGTTATAATTCTCTCAAACTTCAGTAAGACCAAGCAAAAAAATCAGCAGCAATTAAAGTGTTCATCCGAGGTAAATCAAAATTGCTTTTTTGGTTTTTTTCCAGCTTTACTAGGAGTGACAAATGAAACTTGCATATATTTGAAGCATACAACATGATAATTTAATATACATTGTGAAATGATTACCACAATCAAGTTAACTAATATATCCATAACTTCACTTATTTTGGGGGTTGATAACACTTGAGATCTCTCTAAGCAAATTGACAGATGTAGGGGCACCGGGGTGGCTCAGTCCTTGGGCATCAGCCTTCAGCTCAGGTCATGATCCCAGGGTCCTAGAATTGAGCCCCACATCAGGCTCCCTGCTCAGCAGCAGGCCTGCTTCTCCCTCTCCCACTCCCTCTGCTTATACTCTCTCTCGCTCTCTCTCTCGTCAAATAAACAAATAAATCTTTAAAAAAGTTGACAGATGAGTAAAATGTGAGAGGCGCCTGGGTGGCTGGGTTCAGTGACTCCCTTCAGCTCGGGTCATGATCCTGGAGTCCCAGGATCGAGTCCCGTGTTGGGCTCCCTGCTCAGCGGGGAGCCTGCTTCTCCCTCTGACCTTTCCCTTCTCATGCTCTCTCTCTCTCATTCTCTTTTTCTCTCAAATAAATAAATACATAAATTTTTAAAAATTAAAAAAAGAAAAGAGTGATCATATATTACATAATCTTTACCTATATCCTTCTGTATATTGGGATATTACTCAGCCATGAGAAAGGAATCCTATTTGCAACAACATGGATGACCCTGGAGGACACTATTCATTATTTTTTCTTTTTTTTTTTTTTAAGATTTTATTTATTTATTTGACAGAGAGAGATCACAAGCACATGGAGAGGCAGGCAGAGAGAGAGAGAGGAGGAAGCAGGTTCCCTGCTGAGCAGAGAGCCCGATGCGGGACTCGATCCCAGGACCCTGAGATCATGACCTGAGCCGAAGGCAGCGGCTTAACCCACTGAGCCACCCAGGCGCCCTTATTTATTATTTTCTTATTTGGTTACTTTTTCACAAAAAGAATAGGGTTTGAACTGGAGGACATTATACTAAGTGAAACGAACCAGACATAGATAAATACTGCATGAACACAAAATGGAATCTAAAAAAAAAAAACGGAACCTACAGTAACACAGAATGCAGTTGAGTCTTTCAGAAGCTGGGTTGAGGGGGAAAAGGAGGAGCGCTCGGAAGGCAAAGTCCTTCAGTTGAGATGAGTCTGGAGGCCTAATGTACCGCGCGGTGGTTATACTAAGTTGTTAGGCATTGCATACTCGAAATCTAACTTTTTTTTTTTTAATATTTTATTTATTTATTTGACAGAGATCACAAGTAGGCAGAGAGGCAGGCAGAGAGAGAGAGAGACAGAGGGAAGCAGGCTCCCTGCTGAGCAGAGAGCCCGATGCGGGGCTCGATCCCAGGACCCTGAGCCAAAGGCAGCGGCTTAATCCACTGAACCACTCAGGCGCCCAAATCTAACTTACTTTTGAAGAGAAAAAACCCCCGATGTCCTGCCATGGCTGCGGCTGTTCAGGGGTCGGCTGCACTGACATCTGAATGAGACCTGCATGTGACCCCGGGTCGCTGCGACCTCATGGCCAAGCTGTCCTCCTCTCCTGTGGAAGGGGGACTTCCCAGCGTCTGCGGGATTTTCTCTGAAGAGAGCAGCTGAACTTACCACCTTCCGCACAGGGATTTTATGGGCTCCTTTATCATTTGCAGCCTGTGTCATTCAAGTCCAATACTTTCAAGCTTTTCTTTTTTTTCTTTTTTCTTTTTGCCTTTCAGTTCCCACACTCTGTTCCTCATCTCGGAAGGCGGGCTTAGGTTTTGCTGTGGGTGAGCGTTTTTATCCCAGCCGTCCACTGTTTCCCTCTGAAGTCTGTCTACACTTTCTTCTGAGATGCCTTTAGCATTAGTTTGTTGGGACTGGAAGGGTTTTAATCTGCCTTTGATCAGGTCTTTTTTTTTTTTAATTTGAGAGCGCGCGCGCGCACACACACACACACACACGCATGAGTGAGCAGAGGAGGGGCGGCGAGAGGGGGAGAACCTCCAGCGGACGCCCTGCTGCCTGTGGAGCCCGATGCAGGGCTTGATCCCGTGACCCTGAGATCAGGACCTGAGCTGAGAGTCGGACGCTTAACTGAGCAGCCCAGGCGCCCCGATCACAGCTGTTCGGAAAGAGGAGCCATTATCATGCAATAACACGACGGTTTGGGGAGCTTGCTTTTTGCTTTGTTTTTGAGGGCTCCACTGGGTCTGCAAGTGAAGAGGTCAACCTCTTCCCACGGCTCTTAGGTGCTGCCAGACACAGACTTTGTACCCTCAGAGGACTGGCCTCCATGAGGGGTGACCCGAGTGATCCATAGCCTTGGATAAACTTATTTAATCTTTTCACTGACCTGTGTTCTTCAACCAGGACAGAAAAGCATGTGACTACCTCTTTATTCCCCCTTGATGTTAGCTTCTTATTAAAAATTAAAAACTCGGGGTGCCTGGGTGGCTCAGTGGGTTAAAGCCTCTGCCTTTGGCTCAGGTCATGCTCTCAGGGTCCTGGGATTGAGCCCCGCATGGGGCTCTCTGCTCAGCAGGGAGCCTGCTTCTCCCCTTCTCTCTGCCTGCCTCTCTGCCTACTTGTGATCTCTCTCTCTGTCAAATAAACAAATAAAACCTTAAAAAAAATTAAAAACTCATAGCAGCATATACTGAAGGGAAACCCAAAGGGCTTTGTCTCCTCCGATTCTAGCCCCAGAGCACTGCTCCAGAGCCGAGCTAGGAGCTGCTTTGTGGCAGTCTGAAAGAGCCACGTGGCTCCCAAGGTGCCGAAGCTTGGCTGCTGGTTACAGGTAGCTGGTGGACCACAACTGTCTGCTTGGAACCTTGTGGAAGTGGAATGTTCTATTTCTAAAACTGAGCACCTAGCAACCCAGGCCCGACTAGCGGGCAGTGAGGCCCGGCCCAATAAAACACGACACCCTCACTTTGTTCGCTGCTGTGCACGCAGAAAGCCACCATGTGTCTTGTGCACTGGGGGGAGCATAGAAAGGCTGACGGCAGCCAGAGGACACTAACCCACATGCTCGGGCCGCCCCAGACCCCCCCTGACCCCACGCAAATCCTAGAGGATCAGGGCGGTGTCGGGCCATAACCCACATTCTCTGCCTGCCCGCCCGTCGGGCCCAGTGCGGAGAGCGGCGCAGTGGAGGACCCCAGGCCCACATCCCCGAGGGAGCCACCCCCTCCGAGTTCGTTTCCTCCTGCTGGCTGGAGGCCAGATCCTGCCCGGCAGGGTGACAAGGCTCTCGCGTCCCTGTGGACTTGCTTGAGCCCGTGTTCAGTCAGTGCAGACCAACCCCGTCACAGAGCGCATGGGCCTCGCCAGACGTGTCGCTTCGCTGGTAAAACCTGGGACACACGAAGAGGAACTGCTGATGTCTTAACGTTTCCTGTGTTTTCAGGGGGCCGGGCTGCCGTCGCGTCCTGGTGCTCTCGGGCGAGGTGACTCCCTGACCCTGGCTCCTTCCAGCGCGTGCTGCCGTCCGCACCCAGCCGTCTGCAGACTGGCGGTGACGGTGGTGGAGGAAGCGCGACGTCATCTCGGCTCAATGTGCCACTTCTGTTTCCTTATACAGAATCACTGTCCTAGTGCCCTGCCACGGATCGGGCCCAGGGCTGCCCAATGTGTCACCCAGGACTCTGCTGGGAGCAGCTGGCTCCACGCAGCCTGTCCCCAGAGGAGCAGAGCAGGGCGCCCAGGCTGGGTGGGGAGCCCTGCAGGTGCCAGGTTCGGTCTGCCTGTGAGCGTGGTGGGGAACAGAGGCTCTTGCCAGGCTTAGGGGTGAGGGGAGAAGAGGGTCCAGGTTTGGTGAAGTGATAATTGTTTATAATTTATTTGAAAGAGAAATCACCAATTAAGCATTTATAACGTGTTTGTAAAAGTCAAGAATTCAAATTTTATTCTGGCTAGCTCTTGTTGGCCAGTCTTAAAACTGATTTGGCCTTCTGCTGTATCTAGCCTGCTGTAAACCCATGTAATTAATGATCAAGTTCAGATACTGTATTTTTCAGCTCTAGAATGTCAACTTGATTCTTAAAGTCTAATTGTGTTGAAATTCTCCATGTTTGCATTGATTTTCACCTTTTCCTGTATAACTTTTAATATAATGGTCATTTTGAAGTCTTTTTTGTTAACTCCATTTACTGGATTATCTCTGGACCTTCTTCTGTTATCTGCTTTCTCTCTTGACTATCGGTCACTTTCTTTCTTTTTTTTTTTTTTTTTAAGATTTTATTTATTTATTTGATGGACAGAGATCACAAGCAGGCAGAGAGGCAGGCAGAGAGACAGGGAGGGTGGGGGGAAGCAGGCTCCCTGCTGAGCAGAGAGCCAATGATGCAGGGCTAGATCTCAGGACCCTGGGATCATGACCTGAGCCGAAGGTAGAGACTTTAACACACTGAGCCACCCAGGGGCCCCCACTTTTTATTTCTTATCTCCTAGCTTTTAATTACATGCTAGACAGGCGTTAATACCTTATAGAAGGTCTGGATTATGATATCTTCTTCTAAAGAGTAGTTTTGTTTTGGGAGAATTTGTATTACTAGCAGATTATTTCTGTCTTGTTGGGGTTTTATTTTAATCTTGTTTGAATGTTCCCTTCCAGTTTTGTCCTTAGTCCTAGGCTGGAGCCCTTGCTCTTATGCATGGTCTTTATTCACAGGACATGTTTTTTTCTGAGGTTTCAATTCAATGTTGGGGATTTTCACCAAGGTCTCTATATTCTGGTTGAGTTGGAACCTCAGTATCTTCCCAGGACTCTTTTTTACTCTGTTTACTATACTTTACATAAACATCTTAGGATATGGTCAAGGACCTGAGAGTAATTTTCTACATAGATTTTGGGGGCTATTTTTCTGTGGTTCCTTCTTTTTCAGTATGTTGCCTCTAAATTTCAGCTCTCAGAGGAGACACAAACTCTGATCTCTATTTTGTCTGGCCAGTAAGATTGTGGGATTCCACTTCTCTGAACCATGGTTTGGAAAATGCCTCTAGGATGAAAGGTGGGACTGAATGAATGGGTTAAGCACCACAGTCCTGTGCTAATCACAATCTGTTGCCTGAAGTCACTTATGTCATGTAGATGATTTGGTTTTAGTTTATAGAGGATGGGTTAGTCCATTACCAGCTTTTCTGTAATGGTTAGAAATGGACACCCTCCTTCATTTTTATAAATGGATAGCAATATAAATATTTAAATACTTAAGGTTCCGGGATGCCTGGGTGGCTCAGTGGGTTGAGCATCTGCCTTCGGCTCAGGTCATGATCTCAAGGTCCTGGGATCAAGCCCCACATCTGGCTCTCTGTTTGGCGGGGAATCTGCTTTCCCCTCCCCTCTGTCTGCCTCTTTGCTTACTTGTGATCTCTCTCTCTCTCTCTAATAAATAAAAATCTTTAAATAAATACATACATACAAACTTAAGGTTCCTCCATGTCTTTTCATGGCTTGATAGCTCGTTTCTTTTTGGTGCTAAATAATCCATTGTCTCTGGATGTACCACAGTTTATTTACCATTCCACTACAGCAAGGCATCTTGGTTTCTTTTTTTTTTTTTTTAAAGATTTATTTATTTGACAGAGGTCACAAGTAGGCAGAGAGGCAGGCAGAGAGAAAGGAGGAAGCGGGCTCTCTGCTCAGCAGAGAGCCCGATGCGGGGCTCGATCCCAGGACCCCGGGATCACGACCTGAGCCGAAAGCAGAGGCTTTAACCCACTGAGCCACCCAGGCGCCCCGGCATCTTGGTTTCTTTCAAGTTTTGGCACTTATGAATAAACCTGCTGTTAATATCTGTGTGGACAGAAGTTTCAACTCCTTTATGTGAATACCAAGGACTGTGATGTGGCTCATATAGTAAGAATATGTTTTGGTTTTATCTTTCAAAGTGGCCATACCAATTTTTAAAGATTTACTTATTTGACAGAGATTACAAGTAGTCAGAGAGGCAGGCAGAGAGAGAGGGGGAACAGACTCCCCGCTGAGCAGAGAGCCCAATGTGGGGTTGGATCCCAGGACCCTGGGATCATGACCTGAGCAGAAGGCAGAGGCTCAACCCACTAAGCCACCCATGCACCCTGGCCATACCATTTTCTAATCTGTACTGTTAGTATTTTTTCTGCTTCTGTTCTCTGTTAGAGATTGTAGAGATTTGGTGTAATTTCTTAAATTTTTTATAGAGTTCAGTCAACCCATCTGGGCCTGGTGATTTCTCTTTTGACAACTTATTGGTTCAGTTTAATTGATATAGGCTTATTCAGCTAGTCTATTTCTTCCTGTGTGAATTTTGGCAGATTGTGTCTTTCAGGGAATTGGTCCATTTCATATAGGTTAACCAATTTGTGGGTAGAGAGTTGTTTGGAATATTCTTTTATTAACCTTTTAATGTTTGTGGTATTAGTACTAATGGCTTCTCCTTTCTGATATTAATAATTTGTCTTTTTTTTCTTAGTTAACATTGCCAGAAGCTTATGTTACTGACAATGGAATATTATTCAACATTATAAACAAATTAGCTATTAAGGCATGAAAAGACATGATGAAGTTTATATGCATATTACTAAGTGAAATAAATCAATCTGAAAAGGCTAAATACAATATGATTCCAGCTATCTGATATTCTGGAAAAGGTTGAACTATACAGACAGCAAAAAGATGAGTGGTTGCCAGGGTTTAATGGGGAGAGAAAGATGAATATGCAGAGAGAATATTTAGGGCAGTGAAACTACTCTTTTTTTAAAAAAAAAAAAAGATTTTATTTGAGAGAGATTGAGAAAGCATGAGAGCATGAGCAGTGGGGGAGAGGGAGAGGGAGAAGCAGACTCCCTGCTGAGCAGGGAGCCAGAAGCAGGACTTGATCCCAGGACTCTGCTTAATTGAGCGAGCCCAGGGGCCCCAGTGAAACTAATCTGTATGGTACTGTAATGGTAGATCTCAGTAGACATTTGTCCAAACCAACAGAAAGTACAACATCCTGAGTAAACCCTAATGTAAACTATTGGCTTTGGATCGTCATGATGTATCAGTATAGGGTCCTTAGTTCTAACAGATAGTGGGCGATGGTGATAATGGGGAGGCTATGTAGGTGTGGGTGTCCAGGGGTTTATGGGAAATACTTTCTGCTCAGTATTGCTGTGAACTTATTCTAAAAAATAAACTCTATTAAAACAGAAAATAAAATCAAAACAGAAATATAGTTATTTTACTATCCCAGTGAGTTCTCAAACCCTCTGGCTTTTGGGATTGTTGGGAGTAGACTACCCAACCTTGGGTTTTCTTAGTTCCATCTTGCTACCATAACCTAATTAGCTTATAGCCTGTATCTTTCATGTGCCTCATCTACCTGATTCTCATTCTGCTTAGCCTTACCACACAATGGACACCACTGGTGACCTGTGACTCTTGTTTTCTCACTCATCACATCCATCTTGACTTATTTGCCTGACGTACCTATTTCTCTGTAGTGTCCTTGAGGAATCCCTCCACTGTTGTCTTATGAATGACAAACTGTGAGATGTTCCACTTGCTTTCACATGAATAAATGGCTGGAAATGGACATTTATTAGCTCTAAAGCAAACAGCACATCTCATCTTTTACATTGTTGCTACATTTTGAGAAGTAAAATGACCACTGTAAACCATCAACTATCCATTTCGGTGCTATTTTATGACACACTTGCTTTGTGCAATCAACACTCTCTAATTCATAGTATTTTCTTTAACTGTCACATGTGTACAACTTAGCACTTTCCTAGGTACCATCTTACTCTGTAATTATGTTAGTCTTGTGTGTTTTACATGTACAATTATACAATAATCTAGTGGGGAGAAATGTCTTTTATACCATTGATGGTTTCTAGCACACTAAAAGAAATTCAAGATGTTGATTGATTTATTAAGGTGCCTACTAGGAATGTTAGAGTCATTGATAGTAGAGGTCATTCCGTCCTTGAGTTCTTAGTTTTTTGGTGTTCTAATGCACACGTTGTTTTGGAAGAATTCAGAAGTTCATAGATTTTTTTTTTCCATCCTGACAAAAATTAAATATAAATAAGTGATTTTAAATTTTCTGTATTTTCTCTGGATTTCTTTCTAAATCTCTGAAAGATGTTGCCACTAATGAAGATGGGTTATCTGGACCTTGTAGTTGGGATATGCATATGTATCTGTAAGGGGGGGGGCGCGAGAGAGGGTAGGGAG
This sequence comes from Mustela nivalis, assembly GCF_964662115.1. Taxonomy (NCBI): domain Eukaryota; kingdom Metazoa; phylum Chordata; class Mammalia; order Carnivora; family Mustelidae; genus Mustela; species Mustela nivalis. The sequence continues at coordinate 17,059,346 of NC_139031.1, forward strand.
GGCTTCTTTCTTTCTTTTCCTTTTTACTAGGTAGGCATATGGTATTTTCATCCAAGGTTTTCAGAGTAGCATAAAGCTGAATTATTTGTCTCTCTGGAGGTTCAAATAGAAGGCAGGTTGTCCGTACTTCTTACTTGGTTGCTCATCCTTATTTTTAGCTGGATGTGGAGCTATTTGCAAAGAGTTTTGCTCGTTGCATTCTTCAGCTTGAAGACTCTCTTCTTTGCTAATATCCGCGTCCTTTTCGAGACTTGAGGGATAAGTCTCCCATTTGCTGCTGACAGGTTTTACGACTTTAGTCTTTGTGGCCTTGATTCGAGAGTGTTTTTTCTTTTTCTTGGGCACTTTGAGAGGTGACAGGTTTTCAAGTGGGCTCTGGGACACGGACTGGAGCCACTCTAGAGAGCTGACCGTTAGATTCCGTTGGCTTATAAGAGGGTGATTTCTGGGTGGTGTCCAAGATGTGCTGAATCTCTTTACATTTATGTAAGTCACTGGCTTTTGTCTAGGAAAGAAATGAAATACATGAGTTTTTCTCTTGTCATGTACCCTAGGTATTTGTAGTCTTTAGGTATTTGTCACAGTTTAAGTCTTATTTTTAAATCTTGTGGTGAATTCATCTTCCCTTAGGATTTTTACCATTGTTTCCTGTGAGAATGATCTAGGTCTTCAGTTTCTGGTCATGATTTCTTGGAACTACTCCAATCCTGTACTTGTGAATGCCAAGAGGGTATGTTTGTTGAGATACCTGCTCTGACCCAAGCTTCCCGACTTCTACTCTGGGCCTCAGTGCCTAACCTATATACATCTAGTTAAAGTAAATGTTCTCTAAAATTCCACTTTCTCTAAAAATCGACTTGTTTACTCTATTAGAATATACTCAGTTACACCCTACACATTTTTTTCTATAGTCAGTAAAAAGATTGATATGAGTCCAAAAGATGGAAAGTGCATTTGTTTCTTTTTCCTCGAAGTGAAAAATCTCTCCAGTCACATTTTGATATGCATAGTCTTTCTCAAGAATTTTTTTTTAAAGATTTTGTTTATTTATTTGACAGAGAGAAATCACAAGTAGTCGGAGAGGCAGGCAGAGAGAGAGAGAGAGAGGGAAGCAGGCTCCCTGCTGAGCAGGGAGCCTGATGCGGGACTCGATCCCAGGACCCTGAGATCCTGACCTGAGCCAAAGGCAGCAGCTTAACCCACTGAGCCACCCAGGCGCCCTCTCAAGAATTTTTATCATTAAAAAAAAGAATTTTTATCATTAATAGATGGAATGCTGAATATGAGATTTAATCCTTAATATCTGATTTCTGACCAGTGTTTGACAGGGAGGAAGAGGTGTCCGGCCTCTTGCTAATATGATACTGATTAGCATCCACCTAGACTCCATTCATTTTGGTTAAGAACAGAACAGACAATTGAAGTTCCAGCCCCATAATTACGTTCAAATGTTACATTCTTTAGTATAATAATTCTGCCAGCCGTTAAAGTACATTAAGTATTCTCTCCCTAGTCCAAACTTGGAAAGATGTCTAAAATGGTTTGACAAAAGTATGATTTTCTCATTTTGGGGTTTAGTCTCACTTTACTCTGTAATCACTTCCTATGGGTGACATTACATGTGCTGAGTCAGTCAGACAAAATATATAAAGTCATAAAGAAATAAGTTCAAAGAGCAAAAAATATCCACTTGATTGTATTGAAGTATATAGTGAATTAATCTGTTAAGAATGGTCTTGCTTGGGGGGCGCCTGGGTGGCTCAGTGGTTTAAAATCTCTGCCTTCGGCTCAGGTCGTGACCCCAGGGTCCTGGGATCAAGTCCTGCATCAGGCTCTCTGCTTGGCAGGGAGCCTGCTTCTCCATCTCTCTCTCTGCCTGCTTGTGATCTCTGTCTGTCAAATAAATAAAATCTTAAAAAAAAAAAAAAAAAGAATGGTCTTGCTTGCTATTTTCCTATTTTTTTCTTGTTTCCATGTATACCTACGGTAGATCCTTTGGGGAAGGGCCTACCCCAGGCACAAGGTGGCCTTCTCTGGGGACTACCTCTTGACCCACAAGGGTCGTCCGCCATTTGTAACGATCTGTTCTCTACCCACTGGCATGGTTGCCAACCAGATTCTCTTTCCCTGTAACTTTGAATTGGGAAGAAGAGAGAGTCTTGAAAGCGCAAGTGTTGGGGGTTGCAAATTTGTGCCGGTGTGAGGTATGAAGAGTTTTCTGCAGAGAGAGACAAGAGGAGACTGAAGATGGACAAAGTTCAGGCGGCTTTCCATTCCCTACTTTCAGCCCTTTTCTGAGACCTGACTGAATTCTCTCTACCCTTTATTGCCATAAATTGTCTTAGACTTTCTTATACTTCTTCCCTCCTACCTGACCTTGTACTTTCTGATTAAAGTAGCTTAAATTGGTTTCTCTTATTTGCACCCAAAGGGTTCTTAATTAATACAATCTATTAGCTGTCTGCCCTTCCAGACTCAGGCCAGTCCACACTGAGTACGCTTCAGGGTGTGTAAGAGACCGCTCATGAATATAAGAATTAAAAATCAAGGGACGCCTGGGTGGCTCAGTGGGTTAAAGCCTCTGCCTTCAGCTCAGGTCATGATCCCAGGGTCCTGGGATGGAGCCCCGCATCGGGCTCTCTGCTCAGTGGGGAGCCTGCTCCCCGCCCTCCGCCTGCCTCTCTGCCTACTTGTGATCTCTGTCAAATAAATAAAAAATCTTAAAAAAAATTCTCTTATATTTATTAAAAAAAAGAATTAAAAATTAAAAATCAAAAATCAAGCTATGTCTTAACTGTCATCTTTGCCTAGGTCCACTGTGATTTTGTTATTAGTTTCTGGATCGTTGAGTCCGCTTGTGTTATCATAATGTGACTGGTCCCTTGTTTGCCCGGGCCTGTGCTCTCTGTCTCGCCCATATTAGCTGACATATTAGACACAATTTCTGTTAGGCCCTGCCTTCCCCAGCACGATAGCTATCCCTTCTGATTAGAAACTGTCACCAGTTGCCTATCCTTATAGTTTTATGGACTTTGCTGGTTATACTATTAAGAAATGAGAATGTGAGAACTACTTGGAACTACTTCAATCCTGTACTTGTGAATGCCAAGAGGGTATGTTTGTTGAGATACCTGCTCTGACCCAAGCTTCCCGACTTCTACTCTGGGCCTCAGTGCCTAACCTATATACATCTAGTTAAAGTAAATGTTCTCTAAAATTCCACTTTCTCTAAAAATCGACTTGTTTACTCTATTAGAATATACTCAGTTACACCCTACACATTTTTTTCTATTAATGTGGCATTAATCAAGAGTTGGGGGTCACTGGGGACTCAGTGGGTTAAGCCTCTGCCTTTGGCTCAGGTCATGATCTCAGGGTCTTTGGGATGGAGCCCTGCATCGGGCTCTCTGCTCAGCAGGGGAGCCTGTTTCCTCCTCTCTCTCTGCCTGCTTCTCTGCCTACTTGTGATCTCTCTCTCTGTGTCAAATAAATAAGTAACATCTTAAAAAAAAAAAAGTTGTGGGGGAAGCATAAAGAGGAATATCACCCTCTGTCAGGGCTTTTTCCAGAGAGAACCATTGATGGGGCTACGTGCTACTGGAGATCTTTCTAGGTGTGTATGTGTATGTGTGTAATAGGCACACTTTAAATAGACTTGTATAGTCTGTAAATGCAACATAACAAAGCTGATTAGTAGTTTTTATTCACTTATGCATTGCGAACATTATCACATGTTAATCTGTACAATATTTCATAGCTACATAATACTTCATTCTATGGATATACTATATTTAAGCACTTTTTCTGTTGAACATTTAGGTTCATTTCGTTTCCTTTTTCTTTGACGCTTTTAAACGATACTGAAATGAACATCAAGGCGCCTGGGTGGCTCAGTCGGTTAAGCATCTGAATCTTCAGATTTTCTCCCTGCCCACCCTCACTCATTATCTCTCTGAAATAAATAAATCTTAAATAAAGAAGTGAACATCACTACAGAAACCTCTTACCTAGGTTTTCCACCCCCCACTTCCGGAAGTTTAATTTCCTTTTTTTGAGTATACCTGCTGCTGAAGTGAGCACATTTTTTGAGAGAAAGAAAGTGGTGGGGGAGGGCAGAGGGAGAAGGAGAGAGAGTGAATCTTTTTTTTTTTTTAAAGGTTTTATTTATTTATTTGATAGACAGAGATGACAAGTAGGCAGAGAGGCAGGCAGAGAGACAGGAGGAAGCAGGCTCTCCACGGAGCAGAGAGCCCGATGCGGGGCTCGATCCCAGGACCCTGGGATTATGACCTGAGCCGAAGGCAGAGGCTTTAACCCACTGAGCCACCCAGGCACCCCAGAGAGAGTGAATCCTAAGTAGGCTCCCATGCTCAGGACAGAGCTTGAAGAGGGGCTTGATCTCACAACCCTGAGATCATGATCTGAGCTAAAATCAAGAGTCAGAAACTTAACAGACTAAGCCACCCAGGCGCCCCATTCCTAGGTTTAATTTCTAAAAGTGGAATTTTTTTAGTCAAAATGAATATATAATATGGAGGATTTTTCATTTACATTGCTGGATTGCCTTTCAAAACTCTGCATCAAAAAACCCACCCAAAGCCAAAAGAAACACAACTCTGTATGAATTCATATTCCAACCATCAGTGAGTTAATTCTTCCGTCGAGAGGCAAAAATGAATAGTATTTCATTATTGCTTTAATTTGCACTCCTTTAAGTGAAATTAAACATTTAAAATATTTATTGACCAATTTTTTTCTTTTGTGAATTTCTGGTTCGTAGCCTTTGCTCATTTTCCTACTAAAATATTCAAAATTTTGTCATTGATGTGTAGGTCATCTGTGAATATTTAGTTTATTGGTCCTCTGTTTTTCATTTGTATTTTAAAGGGAATATAACAGACTCTGAAAACAGATTGTCTGTTGGCTGTGTGACCTTGGACAAATCACTTAAACTCTTTGCACCTCAATTTCCTTAGGTGCAGAGTGTAAAATACACATGGTGTGTATGCAAACACAGAATCATGTCTAGTACAAAGATACCTCATTAAGATTTGTTAATAATGTTTTCAGCTTGCTGTTGTCTCTTAGGTATACGTGTTTCCTTTTAGTCTTAGTGATGGTTCTATTTTTTTTTTTTAATCTTTAAAAGAAATCTGGTCTTATTCTTTATGCTTTCCTCTGACTATCAATACGCTTAAGTAATTCAAGGTAATTATTTCTTATTCTGGTTGCATCCTAGGATTATAAACCTTGAACACATTGGAGAAATCTGAAGTCAGGCTACCGTCATACGTTATGCACGTATACTTACTCAGAGATCCAAATTAATGAGTGATTTCATGCAAATGATCAATTAAGACCTGATAACCTATTCCTGTCACCTATCTATTGTTCTCTGATGGCTTTGGGTTTTTGTCCCTTTGTCAAATGCGGTGTAGCTGCCACCATTTTTAAGAGCGTATGTTTATTTCTTAGGATAATGAATTACTAAACTTTGCTTCCTTATAAAAATGTAGTCAATATCTGAGAATGACAAAATTGTATCGACTTACTGATGTTGAATTTGGAAGTTGGTTCTTGGGTTGAGTATTTGTTTCTTCTGAGGGGTTTGTACATTTTTAGTGCTTTCCATGATAGGGAGCAAATACTGCAGAATCTCTTGAGTTTGAGCTATTCTTTTATCCCTGTAGATTCTCTTTTCATCATCTGTCCAATTTATGCCAGTCTTCTTGCTCGGGAAAGAAGTACATTCTTTCATTCTGCTTTTAAAGTTGTGACGCAGATCTGGGGAGCAACCACAAATACACGCACAGATACATGAACTAAATCAACTCAACAATTACTTATTGAACATTATGTGCCAAGGATCTTTATCCATTATATTGTAATTACAGGGTCAGAAAAGAGCAAATAAGTAATATATAGAGTATGTCAGATAATGCTGAAGTTTACAGGATAAAATAGCGTTGGGGAGGGAAATAAAGAATTCTTGGGGAAGGGGTTGACTTCTGTTTTTTACAAGGCGTTCAGGGAAGACCTCCCTGTGCAGTTGAGGAATGTCAGAGGAATTAGGGAGTGAGTCCAGCAGATACCAGAGTAAAAGAGCATTCTAGGCAAGAAAAATAATAGGTGCAAAGGCCCCGAGTGAGGAGCATGTTAGTTTGTTGATCACCAAGATGGCACAAGTGGCTAAAGTAGACTGAATTATGGGGAAAGAGCTAAGACAGCAGCTCGGCTAGGTGGCTTGGACAGCGTTCACATGGGGCCGTACAGGCCATTGTAAAGACCGACTTTACTGAGTGTGAAATGGGGAGCTACTGAAGGGTTTTGAGCAGCTGAGTGTTACCATCCGAGGTTTGTTTTAGCAGGACCCTGCTGTTATATAATCCTACATTTTGAGATTTTACTAGTGAATTAATGTGTGATGAGAGAAGAGAGGAATCAGTGGTGACCACAGAGCTTCTGATCTTGAGAAACAGAAGGATGGAGATATGGGAATGACCGTGAGAAGGGCATGGCCGAAATCCCTCCTTACCTACAGGATACACAGCAATTGTTAATTGTGGTCTTTTTAATAACATTAAAAAGTGTTTACTTCCCCCTTGCATTAGGTAAGACTACTATAAAACAAACCTCAGGAAATAACAAGTGTTGGTAAGGATGTGGGGAAATTAGAACCCTGGTGCACTGTTGCTGGGAATGGCAAACGGTACAGTCACTGTGAAGAAAAGTATGGTGGTTCCTCAAAAAATTGAGAATGGAATTCCTGTATGATCCAGCAATTCTATGTCCGGGTCTATGCCCTGAAGAGTTGAAAGCAGAGTCTCAAAGAGGTATTTGTATATGATCATAGAAGCAGCATTATTCAATTCACAGCAGTCAAAAAGGTGGAAGGAACCCAGGTGCCTACTGATGGATGCATGGACAGACAAAACGTGGTCCATATGTAAAATGGAGTACCACTCAGCCCTTGACAAGGAAGGAAATTCTGACACCTTCCACACCCCGGATGAAACTTGAAGACATTATGCTCAGTGAAACAGACCGGTCACAAGAAGACAATGTATTTGTCTTCCAAATATTTGATTCTACTTATCTAAGAAACAGTCAAAGAGAGATTCAAAGCAGGAGAGTTGCCAGGAGCAGGGCGGAGGGAGGTGGGGGATTGTGAAATGGGTCCAGAGTCTCAGGTTAGTAAGATGAGAAGAATTTTGGAGACAGTGTGCATGACAAGGTGAATGTACTTAACAATACCTGAACTTTAGGCTTAAAAACAGTTAAGATGGTAATTTTATTTCATGTGTATTTTGACACAATTCTTAAAAATTCTATATACTCAGCAAGAGAGCTGAAGGATAAAAAGAAACCCTGAGTAAAGCCTGAAGGAAGACTAGTAGACATTTTAAAGGACGCGGCAAGATTACGTACAATTATAATGCCCAAGATGGTGTGTAGACAATGTAAGTAGAATACACTTAGAATAAAAGCATGAAATACATTATGCTTTGTAAAAAGGTTAGAGATCTATCTTTGTTGGTTCTTCTTCTTCTTCTGATCCCTCAGTACTGGACACCCGCGGGTCTGCTCCGTAACCCTCTTCTATATGCGTCCTCACTTAGGGTCTCATCCAGGCTCACGCCCTAGAATGTGGTCTTTATCTGAAAATTTCCGCATGTGTATCCAGCCCAGACCTCTTCCTAGAACTCCAGACTCCTACCCAACTGCTAACTCAGTACTTCTGCTTCAGTGTCTCAAAGGCCTTTCAAAAACAAGCCTAAACCGATTTGCTCATCTGCCCTCAGTCTTTACCATCTCCGCAGAATAGAACTCCGCTTCACTTAGTTGCTCTGGAAACTGAAATGGGCAATTCAACAGCTGTAAGCAATTGTGAAACCATCACCACATTCAGGATCTAGAAAAACACATCTGTAAGAGATGCCTAGTGTTCCTTTCTAGTCCATTCTTCCCTTCATCGCCTGCTCTATGCCATCTTCCTCCAGGAAAGCTTTACCTAGTTTTTTTTTTTTTTTTTTTCTCTATAAATTCGTTTGCATTTCCTATACATGAGATTTTTTTTCCTATACATGAGATTTATACAGCATTTCATAAGTCTGACTTCTTGTACTCAGCACAATGATTTTGAGATTCATTCGTATCATGTGTATTAGTTCATTTTTTATACTCTGGTATGGAGCAGGCAGCAAGGATGAGGTATTGGGAATAAGGCAATTAAATAGATTTTTTCCAAAGCTATATTAAAATTTTTTTCTGTATCAAACTTATATAGAAGTTAAATAAGGCAAGCACTTTTCAGAATCAGGAATAAGATGGCTATTAATCCTTTCTGATTATAAACAGTTCCAAATTTCATAGGATTTATTAATGATGATACAGTGAAAGTAACCTTTGTCTTTATTAAAATCCTAAACAAACAAACAAACAAACAAACCACCTTCTGCTGGTATCCTTGTCTTCTCAGCCCAGCTGGGAGTTTGCGTGCTCATGGGACACTTGAAGGATTTTACTTTGAAACAGTTTCCATACAAATTAGTGCTCTTGGGCTGAATTATTTCGTGGATTGTCTTCTCACCAGTTTCTAGCAACTGTCTTTGTTGGTCTTTGCTGAGCCTCTGAATCCTATTTTGGGAGCTGAAAGAAATTGCGTACTCTGATTTCAGTGTCACCGGTGATCTATCTAAGCAAGAGTAATGTAGTGCCATGTTATATTTGTATATGACACCTCGCAGAATGTAAAGGAGACTTATGGATATTGTATTACCAGTCCTATGGTGTAGGCAGGATGGCCGGTGTTATCCCCATCTTACATCAGAGAGGGAGTGTTAAGGAATCAGACTGGTTAAGCTTACTTGCTCAACATCATGCAGCTAATAAGAGGGAGGAACGGGTCCAGAATTGACAGCTTGTCACTCCAATACTTTTTCTACTTTCTCTTATTTTACTGTATTGTTTGGTATCTTTCTATAGATAGATTTTTAAAAAAATTGTCTTAGTTCGTTCAGTTCTAGAGCTAAGTACAGGCATGCCCAAAGATGGATTCTTACCCATTTTGTAGGTTTTGGGGGACAGGAGAGTCTACATATTTCCCCAGAACCCATTATATTGAGTAGAAACCAAGTTCTTAGAAGAGCCATGGGAGGAAGAAAGTGCATACCATGTTTCCTCTGTTGGACACATTCAGTCTACCTTCAGATACTTACTATTCCATGGTTCTGATGGTAGCTCATGTCATTATTCCTAGAATAGGAAAACTTGCCAAGGGAGCTAGTGATATAATAATTACTGGTTTAGAGAAACTACCAGGTTTACCTATGTTATTCCTGAATTCACTTTCTATACTTCCTCTGGTTTCCAGGTACTAGGATTAGCCCTGCCTGATGGACGCTCCAATCGCTCTTCTACGTGGTGATGGGATAGTCATCCATCCCAAAGAACTAAGTAATTATCTTACACCAGCAATATGTATATTTTTTTTGAAAAAAGAGAAACTCAGATAATGCCATGACAAATGCATAGAAATAAATGTCTAATTGTAGATTTTAAGGCATCCAAGGGGGATAGTTTGGGAATACTGAAATCTCAATATCCTTCAAATGGTATCAGATAAGCACTGCTATGTATTAACATCAGCCTACAGATACTATGGAGAATATAAAGAGACATCAATTAACAATTGTTATAAAAAAGCTACTTTTACCTGTTGCTTTAATTCAAAATCAAAATCCTAGAAGCCAGAGGAAAAGGAATAAGGTAATCGGGTAGAAGAAATCTAGTTCTCCTACCTCAAATATCTTTTTAGAAACCAAGCAGGAGCTCGTCCCGGTATTTTCACTAAAAAGAGAATAAGCCATAAAATATCTGAATGGAGATTTTTTTTAAAAGATTAATGAAATTTAGTACTTTTACTTCTTGACAGTTGCCTCATTCATACATTTAATGGCTACTTTAACTGAGTTTATCTTCAATTAATCTGTCATTGTTTTACTCAGACATGAAGTTTATTAGTACATATTTCCCCTATAAGCTTTTTAATTAAACTGTTTCAAGAGAATAGCAAACAGTAGAAATGCCTATCCAATAACTGTCAAACAATTCAGAACTGAAAATACATATGTTAGATCTATGAAGGATATATACATGTACAGTCAGGTGACTGACTGTTTAGAGAGCCTGCCTAGGACACAGCCATGACAGACCAAAAAAGTAGTATAATATGTAACAGGTAGCTAGCTATACGTCACACGTATTATTTTAACATTAAAATATAAAATAGGTATTGAAAATAGGTATTTATTTGCTTTTCTGTTACATAAACACTATTATTTAAGCAAAACAATAGGACCAGTTAACAGTGGTGTTTAGCAGTAATTTATAGAACATATTAAGCAGTATGTGTGAGAATAATAGAACAATATTTTTGTTTCTCTTTGATACAGATTTTAATTTTTTATTGGATATTTTAATTTTATAATCCATATTGTGCATTTTTAAGACACATAAATATAAGATTTTAAAAGCTGAATGTAAATATAATCAAGCTAACAGATACTTCCTATATTTAATAAAAATGAACAATAATGAGGGGCGCCTGGGTGGCTCAGTGGGTTAAAGCCTCTGCCTTCGGCTCAGGTCATGATCCCAGGGTCCTGGGATCGAGCCCCACGTTGGGCTCTCTGCTCCACAGGGAGCCTGATTCCTCCTCTGTCTCTCTCTGCCTGCCACTTGTGATTTCTCTCTCTCTGTCAAATAAATAAAATCTTAAAAAAAAAAATGAATAACAACGGGTTTATGTCCCGTGATAAAGAAGGATCTTTTTGCACTTTGTGTTTCCTTTTCTGATAATACTTCTCTGAATTGCCTGTACCTTTAGGATGTTCCTCCTTTATGTAGTGTTAACACTGAGCACATTCAGAGACCAGACTTGCCGGCTCCTCTTACCGAGCCCACTTTTACACTGGCCCCTGGTGGCGGTCCAGTGCAATGACATCAAGTTAGAGACCCCATCAACAGACAAACCTGAGTATGGAATATGATTTTACTTATTGGCAACAGCAGGTTTTTGGAATTGTAAGGAACTAGTTTCCATCTTTCTAAAAATATACAAGCTTGTTTTTAGCAGATTAGCTTTCTGGCATTCAGGCCATCTGCATCTTTAAATTCATCATGTAGGCGCTGCATGTCTGAAATGTCCATTGTTTTTAGACCCTCTGAAACACCCCGTCACCATATGTTAAACTTCTTTCTCAGGGAAAATGTTTATAAAGCACGGAGGTAATCTTAAGGTGGATTTCAAATAAATTACAGTTTTTCTGGCGGTTTCATTTGGCTGCCCCTTTAGGTAACTTATCTTTGGGTTTTGAGGCAGTCTTTCTTCCCCTAAATGTCATTTTTTCCCCCAGTGTATGAGTTTTTGTCATAACCTACACACAATACAAATAGTTCAGGTGCAGTGAATCCTTTTGTACAGTCCTTGGTGCTTCTTCAAAGATCTTCAAACAGTTTTAGAGAAACAGCATATAAATTATTTTACTGTAGTGTTTTCCTGTATTCTCATCTTCAAACTATTTCCAAATTAGAGGATGTTCTTCTCGTCCCACATGTTGAAAATGTGATTTAATGGCAGACCCAACATTTTGATGGCTTTTCTATGGCTGGCAACAATGACAGACATCTTGTAGGCCCAAGTCTATTGTAAATAATGCTGCAATAAACATTGGGTTGCACAGATCTTTTTGAATTAGTGTTCTTGTATTCTTTGGGTAAATACTAGTAGTGGAGTTACTAGAACATATGGTAATTCTCTTTTTAATTTTTTTATGATCTCCATACTGTTTTCCATAGTGGCCACACCAGCTTGCATTCCCATCAACAGTGCACAAAGTTTCCCGATTCTCTGCATCCTTGCAAACACCTGTTGTTTCTTATGTTGATTTTAGCAATTCTGATAGGTATGAGGGGATATCTCATTGTGGTTTTAAGTTGCATTTTGCTGACGATGAGTGATGCTGAATATCTTTCCATGTGTTTATTGACCATCTGTAAGTCTTCTTTGGAGAAATGTCTGTTCATATCTTTGGCCCATTTTTAATTGGATTCTTTGGGTTTTTTGGGTGTTGAGTTGTATTAGTTCTTTATATATTCTAGATACTGTTTATCAGCTATACCATTTGCAGATATTTTCTCCCATTTGGTAGGTTGTCCTTCAGTTTTCTGGATTGTTTCCTTTGATGTACAAAGACATGTAGTCTCAATAGTTTATTTTTGCTTTTGTTTCCTTTGCCTTAGGAGACATATGTAGCAAAATGTTGCCATAGCCAATGTCAAAGAAATTACTGCCTATGCTCTCTTAGTGTATGCTTTTTATGGTTTCAGATCTCACATTTAAGACCTTACTCCATTTTGAATTTATTTTTCTGTATGGTGTAAGAAAGCGGTCCAGGTTCATTCTTTTGCATGTAGCTGTCCACTTTTCCCAACAACAGTGGTTAAAGAGACTGCCATTTTCTTATTGCATATTCTTGCCTCCTTTGTAGAAGATTAATTGACCAAATAGTTGGGGGTTTTTTTGTTTTTGTTTTTGTTTGTTTTTTTTAGGGCTCTCTATTCTGATCTATTTTTGTGCTATCATACTGTTTTGATTTCTTGTTTTGTAGCATACCTTGAAATCTGGGATTGTGATACCTCTACTCTTGTTCTTTTTCAAGAGGACTTTGGCTATTCAGGGTCTTTCGTGGTTCTGCACAGATGTTAGTGTTATTTGATTGAATTCTATTAAAAATACCGTTAGTATTTTGATAGGGATTGCATCAAATCTGTAGATTGCTTGGGGTAGTATGGACATTTTAACCATATTTTCTCTCCCAATCCATGAGCATGGAATATTTTTCCATTTGTGTTATCTTCAGTTTCTTTCATCAGTGTTTTATAGTTTTCAGAATATAGGTCTTTTACCTCCTTGGTTAAGTTTATTCCTAGTTTTTTGGTGAAATTGTAAGTGGGATTGTTTTAATTTTTCTTTCTATTGCTTTATTATTAGTGTATAGAAATGCAACAAATTTCTGTATATTGATTTTGTATCCTGCAACCTTGCTGAATTCACTCATCAGTTTTTTTTTTTTAAAAGATTTTATTTACCTATCTGACAGACAGAGATCACAAGCAGGCAGAGAGGCAGGCAGAGAGAGAGGAAGGGAAGCAGGCTCCCTGCTGTCACTCATCAATTTTTTGGTGGAGTCTTTAGGGTTTTCTATATGTAGTATCATGACATTTGCAAATAGTGAAAGTTTTACTTCTTCCTTACAAATCTGGATGCTTCTTCTTGTTGTCTTGATTGCTAGGACTTCCTGTACTGTGTTGAATAACAGTGGTAAGAGTGGACATCCTTGTTCCTGATCTTAGGGGGAAAGCTCTCAGTTTTTAACCATTGCGTATGATGTTAGCTGTGGGTTTTTAAATATATGGCCTTTATTATTTTGAGGTATGTTCCTTCTCAACCTACTTTGTGGAAGACTTTTATCATGAATTAATGTTGGACTTTGTCAAATGTGTATTCTGTTTCAGGATGAAATGTTCTGCATATATGTTAGATCTGTCTGGTCCAATGTGTCATTCAATGCCTCTGTGTTTTTGTTGATTTTCTGTTTGTTTGGATGATCTATCTATTGATATAAGTGGGGTGGTTCAAGTCCCCTACTATTATTATATTACTATTGATTACTTCATGTTTGTTACTAGCTGCTTTATGTATCTGTTGTGTGTATAAATATTTATAAATGTTATAACTTCTTGTTGGATGTTTCCTTGATGATTATGTAATGTACTTCTTTGTCTCTTGTTTTGAAGTGTATTTTGTTTGTTTCACTCTGAAGTATATTTTTTCTGATGTAACTATTGCTACCTCAGCTTTCTTTTCACTTCCATTTGCATGGTAAATATTTTTCCATTCCTTCACTTTCAATGTGCATGTATGTTTAGGTCTAAACAAATCTCTTGTAGGCAGCATATAGATGGGTCTTGCTTTTTATTCATTCTGTCACCCTATGTCTTTTGATTGGCACATATAGTCCATTTACATTCAAAGTGACTATGATAGGTATGTACTTATTGCCATTTTGTTACTTGTTTTTTGGTCGATTTTGTAGTTCTCCATTCCTTTCTTCTTTTGCTCTCTTCTCACATGATTTGCTGGCTTTCTTTAGTGATACCTGGATTCCTTTCTCTTTATTTTTTGTGTATCACTGATTTTTGACTTGTGGTTACTGTCAGTTTTCTATATAACATCTTAGATATATGGCAGTCTATATTAAATTGATAGTTGCTTAATTTTGAACTCATTCTTTACTCTTTCCATTCCAGGTATATGGTGTCATGTTTTACATTCTTTCATTTAGTGAAATCCTTGACTGATTTTTTATAGATATAATTTTATTGCTGTTGTGCTTCCTACTTTCTTACTCCTGCGTATGGTCTTTCCTTTCCCTCATAGACTCCCCTCTAGCATTTCTTGTAAGGCTGGCTTTGGGATCATGTATTCCTTTAGCTTTTATTTGGGAAACTCTTTATCTCTTCTTTTATTGTGAATGATGGCCTTGTTGGGTAGACTATTATTGGCTGCTAGAGTATTATTTTGTCCTCTTAGCACTTTGGCCTGCAAAGTTTCTGCTGAAAAATCAGCTAGTAGCCTTCTGGGGTTTCCTTTGTATGTAATTATTTTTTTCTCTTGCTACTTTTAAAATTCTCTTGTTGTCCCAACTTTTTCCTATTTTATTACTATGTCTCTTGGTGTGGAGCTCCTTGGGTTGATTTTGTTGGGGTCTTTCTGAGCCTGCTGGACCTGGATTTTTGTTTTCTTTCTCAGATTTGGGAAGTTTTCAGATATTTCTTCAAATATATTTTCTGCTCCCATTTCTCACTCTTCTCCTTATGGATTCCTAGAATGCAAATATTATTAGACCTGATGGCGTCACTGAGTTCTCTTAGTCTGATTTCAATTTTTATTATGTTTTTCTCTCATTGAGCTTGATTGCTTTCCATTACTGTTCTCCAGGATGCTGATCCATTCTTCTGTCTCATCTAGTCTACTGTTTTTTCCAACTGACATATTTTTAATTTCAGTTATTGAGTTCTTCATCTCTGACTGGCTTTCTATCTATTTGTTTAGGGTATCACTGGGGTCCTCCACTCTTTTCACAAGTCCAGTGAGTATCTTTGTGACCATTACTTTAAATTTTCTATCAAGCGTTTATTCATCTCCATTTTGTTTAGTTCTCTTGCTGTGATTCTGTCCTTTTCTTTCATTTGGAACATAATTCTCAGTGTCTGTTTCTAGGTGTTAGGAAAGTCAGCTATATCTCCTGTTTTCCAAAGTAGTGGCCTGTGAAGAAGAGGTTTTGTGGTACCCTATAATGCAATGTCCCCTGCTCACCAGAACCTGGTGCTTAAAGGGCATCTCATCTTTTGTATTTTGTGCACCTTACTATTATGGTTGAGTCACTTTGGCCTCCAGTCCAGTCATCAGCATTGGCTCTCTTTGCCTAATGTGGGTAGCATTTTGATCATGTGTTGTCAGTGTGCTAATCAAGGACTGCTTTGGGCTTCAGTTGGAGTCAAACTAAGCATTTGCCAGAGATACTGTAGCACCAACCTGCTGGGCACTTTCCCTGTGTTGTCTGAGAAGCTTTGGTTGGTGGGTGTGACCTGCTGTCAGACTACATGTCTGCCCCAGCCTACTGCGAGGGCTGCAGGTGGACTGGTGTGTGTGGGAGTCACTTTGGAATGGTGCTGGTCTCTCATAGCTGCATGCACCCTTCCAGGCCTGTGGAACTGCCTTAAGTGGGTTCCTGCCAGTGGTATATTGGAGGGGCAGTTCACGTGGAGTTAGGAGGTTTGTGCAGGTCTGCTGGGGGAGACAACGTGGAGCTGAGGACTGCTTGGAGGGGTGCGTCTGAAAGAGAATGTGGGGGTGGGGCACACTGTTAGCAAGTTAGGTCACGAGTGTTGGCACTGTATGGTGTCCCACAGGTGTCCATGTATCTAGGCTGGTGGGTGGGGTAGGGAAATGGCACCTGCTAGTTCTTTTATTTCTGGAGAAGTCTCCCAAAGATCCCTGCCCCTCTAGAACACACTCTGAGATGAGTAAACAAATCTCCCTCCTATATATCCCATGTGTTTTTCAAACTGCTGTGTTCATGCTGTATCTCAGTGGGGCTGTGTGTTGTGCTATTTCTTTAAGGGGCGGGGGGATGAAGTTTCCTGTTGCCGTCCTGGCTCTCCCAAGAGTTGAGCCCACTGATTTTTAAATTTCCAGGTATTAAGCTCCTCCGATTCTAAGAACTCTCAAAATTATGCCCCTCTTGTGTTCTTGCAGGTTCTCCAGGCCTGGGGTTCTTGCTGTGCGGGTCTGGTACTCTTCCCTTTCCATCTTTGTGGCATTCCTCCCTGTAGCTAATAGTCCCATCAGTCCATTTAGCTCCCGGCCTCATCTCTGCCCTTCCTACCCTCCTCTTGTGGGGCAGAACAAGGATGTGTCCTCTTCTCTACACTTAGCTATCATGAGTCTGTTCTGCAGTCTTTGGGTCACTTTCTGGGTTATTTTACCTAGCTCTGTCTTTGGGATGAGGTGGTCATAGGATCCTCGTACTCCACCATCTTCCCTGGAAGTCTACATTGTTTAATTTTCTCATATGTTAAGTCAGTCTCACATTTCTGAGGTAAATTCTGTTTGGTCATTGTGTATAATCCTTTTTTTTTTTTTTTTTTAAGATTTTACTTATTTATTTGACAGAGAGAAATCGCAAGTAGTCGGAGAGGCAGGCAGAGAGAGGGAGGGAAGCAGGCTCCCTGCTGAGCAGAGAGCCCGATGCGGGACTCGATCCCAGGACCCTGAGATCATGACCTAGGCTGAAGGCAGAGGCTTAACCCACTGAGCCACCCAGGTGTCCCTTGTCCTAATTCTTAATAGATTCATATCTTGGCAAAAAAAAATATATATATATATTCATTTGGACCCTGGAATTCTAACAGTTGTCTTTCTTGAGATAATTTCTCTGGTACTCCCCTCTCCCCAAACAACTCCTATATAATCCCATAACACAGCACGTAGCATTGATCACATTATATTTCTTTTGCCTCTTGTCACTCTCCTTACTGAGAACAGACTGTATTTCTACTTTATCCTAGTATCTGGCACAATACTTGACAGTATAACACGAGACTTCTGGGAAGCAGATGACCATCAGATTTTTAAAAGAACATGAAGAAACATGACAAGGAGATTACATAACAAGGACTGATAAGAGAGTGGCTGAGACACAGAAGAACAGTGTCAGGAAGGTTAAAATACTGAGTTAAGACATGAATAGATATTGACAAGGTGTAAATTTTACTTATATATCAAAGAATGTTTAAATCTGTTCTGCTGGGATTATTTTAACAATCATCATCCTGATGGATGACAAAGCAGAATCCCTCAGCTAAGTTGCTTCTATCTTTCTATCAAATAGAGTTTTATTCTCTCTAGAAAGGGGAGAATAAATATTGGTAAGATATGACAGAAGTCAAAAGGCTCTGAGTGAGTTATTTCTAGTCCCAGACATATTATATCTCAAATAAGGAAAGAATTCACATATAAGATCACAAAACCACAGACCCCCGCCCCCCCAATTTTTTTTTTTAAGAATTCAAGGAAGTCACTCTCTGCTCTCTGCTAAATGCCCAACTTTGTCATTTAAGACTGCATCATAATTTAAGGATCAATTCTCTCAAGAAAACATTCCCCAAGATTTCCAGGCTGGATTTGATCCAGTTTTCTGAACAAGCAGAGCCGTTTGTGTACATCAGTATCACTCAATCTTTCTAACTCTTCTTAAAATGAACTCTATATGAGCCTTACTAGAATTTGATACCTTACTAAAATTTAATATGTTTCAGGCAGAGAAGACAACAGGAGAAAAAGCACAGTGGTAAGATGGATCTATTCTGAGGCTACAAGAAGATCATCTTTGCTGAGGTCTAAAAGTGAAAGGCCGAGGATGGCAAGAGGTAGAACTGGAGAGGTAGTCAGGAGCCAAGTCACTGGAAGTCTAGTACGTCATGTTATAGAACTTGGTGTCTATGCTGTAGCAAGTGGTTGTCAGAAAATCTTTTTCTTTTGAACAGAACAGTATCGAAAGAAAGCTATGCAGGATGAAGAAGGGTTTGAGGGGCTAGGTCCTAACCGTCTGGCCTTTTACCAGCTCTCAAGATAGCTCCTAAAGTGGCAAGTCACTAAGTATGGCCTGCAAATTGCCAACATCAGAATTATCAAGTATCTGGGGCGCCTGGGTGGCTCAGTGAGCTAGGCCGCTGCCTTCGGCTCGGGTCATGATCTCAGGGTCCTGGGATCGAGTCCCATGTCGGGCTCTCTGCTCAGCAGGGAGCCTGCTTCCCTCTCTCTCTGCCTGCCTCTCTGCCTACTTGTGATTTCTCTCTGTCAAATAAATAAATAAAATCTTAAAAAAAAAAAAAAAAAAGAATTATCAAGTATCTTATAAAAACGTGATTCAGGGGCTAACAACAAAGACCAGCTCAGACTCAGAAGCTGGGGTTTCCATAAACTTCCCAGGTAACTCTTGAGTGCATTAAAACTTTAAAACCAAACATTGTATAAGACAACAGGCCCTTGACCTTCAAAAATGCCAGGGCTGTGCATGACAAAGAAAGGCTAAGTGGCTATTCCATATTGAAAGAGAATAAAGGGATGTGGCATTTAAATGTGATTTTGGGGGTACTAATGGAAGTCCTGGGACTGTGGGGTGCCTGGGTGGCTCAGTCATTAAACATCTGGCTTCTGCTCAGGTCAAGCCCCGCATTGGGCTCCCTGCTCAATGGGGAGCCTGCTTCTCCCTCTCCCTCTGCCCTTGCTTGTGTTCTCTGTCTGTCTCCCTGTATCTCTGTCAAATAAATAAATAAAATCTTGGGGAAAAAAAAAAAAAAAGAACTCTGCCAACTTCAACCACGGCTAGGAAACTAGGAGTTACTGCCTATATTCCCAGTTTACTCACCCAAACCTTGATTAGGAAATGATCTTCTGAAATAATCAAATATACAATCATCTGATACATTTGCCTTTATATCTAGAAAAGATGACAAAAGATCATTAGTAGCATGAAAATCATTTGAATCTTTTACACTTCATATTTTTTCTTTTTTTAAACAAAAAGGCTAGAACAGGTAAATAGTTTAGCTATTTATAGTTTTTCTATAAATAATAAACTAATGCAAACGGTTCTCCCATATGAATTTTTGTTGCATTTTTGCTCTTTATTGTTAAAGTCTAAAAAATGTTCATACCCTTTGGGTCAGCAATTCCTTTCTAGGAGTCTATCATAAATAAGAATGTACACAAGTAGAGTTATAAGGTCTTCATTATCATAACAGAAAAGAAGCAAAAGAAAAGTTTAACAAGGGAGGTAGGTAAATTTAAGGTTCACTAATACAATGGAATACTTTGCCGCCATTTAATAGCATAGAAGTTTATAATATACTGTAATTTTAAATGAAAATGTAGGTTGCAAAACAACATGAACATTCTGTAGTTAATTAACGTGGAGTATATGTGCTCAGACATAGAAAAAGGTTAAAATGCGCTTTTCAGTTCTAATTTTTGATACTAAATTTTCAAAAGAAGACTATATATTTTTTCCATATTTTTTTTATAAACATATATTTTTATCCCCAGGGGTACAGGTCTGTGAATCACCAGGTTTACACACTTCACAGCACTCACCATAGCACATACCCTCCCCAATGTCCATAACCCTACCTCCCTTCTTCCAACCCCCCTCCCCCCAGCAGCCCTCAGTTTGTTTTGTGAGATTAAGAGTCACTTATGGTTTGTCTCCCTCCCAATTCCATCTTGTTTCATTTAATCTTCTCCTACCCCCTTAACCCCCCATGTTGCATCTCCATTTCCTATATCAGGGAGATCATATGATAGTTTCTTTCTCCGATTGACTTATTTCACTAAGCATGATAGTTCCATCCATGTCGTTGCAAATGGCAAGATTTCATTTCTTTTGATGGCTGCATAGCATTCCATTGTGTATATATACCACATCTTCTTTATCCATTCATCTGTTGATAGACATCTAGGTTCTTTCCATAGTTTGGCTACTGTAGACATTGCTGCTATAAACATTCGGGTGCACGTGCCCCTTCGGATCACTACGTTTGTATCTTTAGGGTAAATACCCAGTAGTGCAATTGCTGAGTCATAGGGTAGTTCTATTTTCAACATTTTGAGGAACCTCTATGCTGTTTTCCAGAGTGGTTGCACCAGCTTGCATTCCCACCAAGAGTGTAGGAGGGTTCCCCTTTCAACAGAAGACTATATTAAAGTTATATATTACAAGTGATTTTCTTGTATGATCACTATGAGAAAGAGTAGTTAAATTTCAAGTCAATAAGCCATATTAGTTATAATAGAATTTCCCCCTTTCCTTGGTGTGGTTATTATTCCCATTTCTATTTCTAGTTAGTCTGCCAGATCGTAAACTAAATGGATATATATATGTACATATATTTTTAATTAGGTTCTCTCAAATCCTTTTTTGGAAATAAGTGTGGTATAAATGAATAGTAATGCAGATAGAGTCAAATTCATATCCAACTTAGCAGATTCCAGTAGAAGTAAATGAATAGTCCATAATTTTCTCTCCTGAGCTCATCCCCTATTAAGTTAAGAAATGAGGATTTTTTTAAAACCTAAAATTCCTATATTCTGAAAAACCTCTCAAATCAGAGACATCCGTCAAGTTCATGGCCACTCACTCCAACCCTCTGGTGTAGTTGACCACTCCTTTCTCTGTGCTCTCCAGGAGCCCAGTGTGGAATACTGGCATTGTACCTGTAACACTGCAGTCCATTTGTTTACTTGTTTTTCTCCCCCTTTTAAAAATGAGCTGCTGAGAGTAAGAAATGGTGTAGCTTACTTCATATCCCTAACACCAAGCACAATGACAACCTCAAAGAGGTGGCACAAAAAAGTGTTCGTTGAATGAATGAATTGTTTAGAAGCAAAACAGTACCTTTCACTTCAGAATCTGATTTTCTGTGTCTTTGCACTAAATGTCCTTTATCACACGCCTAATGGAACACAGCACCAAAAGGAAAACAATATTATGTTATAAATATGAAGATGCAGTATATTTCCTGTATCATCCTTGGTATAACAGTTTTCAACATTTCTCATTTTATCATAGGTTTAGAGTAGACAAAAATGCCTCTTAAATCAGAACCTCTTAATACCTTTCATAACACCACTTTTCTCCTACAGCAATGAGAAGAAAATACTGATATTTTGGCACTACTAAAGGGAGTTAAAAATCTTTTTTACTTCATATAGAATTTATTTACAATGAGAAAGACACAAAAAAATGTATGATTATAATCTCATTGAAATGAGAATAAATATGTAGGTAAGAATATGAAATGAGTAAAAATATATAAAATTGTGTGAAAGTGTATAATTGATTACAAAACTATCCTTGTTTAAAAAAGATAAAAAATACTTTTTCATAGCTTGTCAAAGTCCAGAGTAGTAAGAGCATACACATGACATTGTTTTCTACCTTGAAAAGGTTGTAATGACCCAGCTAGACTAAATGAGACATAAAACACTGTAGAATTATGACAACAAATCCTGAATAGTCTATAAATCATGTGACCAAACTTTGTTCAAAAAATTTTTTTAAACTTTTGTTTCTGCATCTATGCTATGTGGATATTATGAAACATTTTCCAAAAGGGCAACGGAAAGGAAAAAAATATTGAAAACATCAACATTTTTTTGCCAACACGCTATGCATATCAACTCATGTTGAAAAGTGGACTATGAAAGAGAGTTAAAAACTAAACTTCCCTTCTTTGTAGATAAAATTGGCAGCAAAAGATTTGACATGATCGTTATGAAAATGAAAGTATAGAAATCAAAACTTGATTATTAAAGGCACAGAGAAAGGAAATATTCTAGAAAAAAATACAAAGTTAAAAACAGCAATATTATATAATCACAAGAATTTGGAGAGATAAGAGGTAAAATTAGGCTGGAAAAATTCACTTGTGATAAGACTTGATTTGATGAACTCTGTCATTTTTAGCCCCCTTTCCTTGATTGAAATGGTGATGTAAGCAATAAACTACCACATTCATTTTACAGAAAATCACCAGGCCAGTGTCCTTATGACCATGATCTCCTAATTCTAACCATGATAATCCATAATTGTTTTGCAGAAAGTCTTCCAAATCAATTATTGAGAATGGCCTGGTAGGAAATAGAGTTAACTAGGATACTTTAAAATAACTTAAAAATAGGGGCTCCTGGGTGGCCATTTGTTAAGTTTCTGCCTTTGGCTGAGGTCATGATCCCAGGGTCATGGGATTGAGTCCCACATTGTGCTCCACATTGAGCCCCATAGAGAAGTAAATATATATGCGTCTCACAAAATCTACATAGAAAACAATAAGAAACAATCCCACAAACAAAATCTAACTTTGGTTATTGAGTTCTGCAAATGAGTTAACACACTGATATTGATTAGAGAGTTTGTTTACTGAAATTTTTTTTATAATCTTGGCCCTCTCCCAAGCATACTCATGTTGCTTAGACTGCAAAATTTACAAACAAAAATAAGGTATCCTGGTAAAAATATGCACTATTACTCTTAACAGTGTGTGAGACTAGAATTAAGAATTTATGAGGACTACTGCACGCAAACACGTGCGTGCACACTGTGGAGTGCTTCAGCGTCAGGCTCACGGCATCGATATGGTATGTCTGCAGGATGTTAACACTAGAGAAGTAAAGGCTGCAGCAGAGCTCCTGTACATACATTTCTTTGCAACTTCCTGTGACTATGTAATTCTTTCAAAATAAAAAGTTCTTAAAAAACACTATTTGTGGGGCACCTGGGTGGCTTAGTGGGTTAAAGCCTCTGCCTTTGGCTCAGGTCATGATCCCAGGATCCTGGGATCAAGCCCCACATTGGGCTCTTTGCTCTGCGGGGAGCCTGTTTCCTCCTCCTCTCTCTCTCTCTCTGCCTACTTGTGATCTCTGTCAAATAAATAAAATCTTTAAAAAAAAAAAAAAAGGCTATGTGTTTTTGTCTGGTTCTCCCCAAAGGCAAAATTTCTGACCTGAGTGTGTCTGGAGCTGGGGGTGGGGACAATGGCACTCTTCTCTCAGTGACACCCACTTTAGTTGCTGAGCTGCAGGTAGAAAGAGGGCAGTAGTCTCAGTTCTTCTGTATTGGCCTCTTCTGGGGTGGAATCACCATTTTATAAGCCAAGGCAAGGGCAGTTGGGGCCAAAATATGTAATGTGGCACTCCCAGCAGAATCTCTGTTTCATGAATGGGGCCTGGGTAGAAGGGAGCCCCCCCCCCCCCGCCCTGTTGGCTGCACGCACCTGGAACTTCACCTCAACAACAGGGAGCTGGAGGCAGGATATGAAATACTGATGCCCTGCCCTCCTTGGGAAGATAGCCCTCGGACTGGCATCTGTGGAGAGAGGGGCCCTGTGTTCTTGGCTGCACTGGCGGGTAGGGAAGATCTTGATTCAAATACCACAGGCTCTTGATGTTTTCTTTTTATCAAGTTTTAGTAGATTTTCACAAATAGGTGTTTTTTCATTTGCTGTTTGCCTTAGGGCACCTTCCAGAAACTTTAAATGGTTGTGTGTGTGTGTGTGTGTGTGTGTGTGTGTGAGTATCACCAATTTTTGCTGGATGAATGGGTCTGCAGAGCTCCTTATGCTGTCATGAAGGAAATCGATATTGCAACATCATTTATTCCTACACCTTTGTACTGCCATTTAATTTTTCTTCATTTCAATTAGCTTTCTTAGTTTTAATTTCTATCCTAGATGTATCTTTCTAAGATGCCTCAAATACTTCTCAGAGTAAACTAAGTGATTTAAATATAGTACCTTAATAAAACCCACCTCTTATCAAAATTCTTTTGTGTTTTTATAAAGAGCAAATAATATGAGCGAAGTTTTAATCACTGACTTTTCCTGTGGAGGGGAGAATTAGGGTACAGGAAGTATAACAAGAAATGACTTGCCGTTCTCCTGCAACCATTTTTTCAAAAACTGTTAATAACCAGATTGGTGCGTACCTCTTGCTCTTCTCTGGTGTTCTGATGACTTGCTATGGAAGAATTTCTTTCCTTCTTTGTTTTCAGGTGTTTTTTCTTGTTTTTTATCTAAAAAAAAGAGTCATATTTAAAATTAATATTTAACACATCAAAGACCATATATATGCAAATATAAAACTATCTTGAGACTTCCAGTTCTATTCCTCTAAGTACAGCTAAAAACCCTGGGTATTATAGAAAAACTAAACATAAGAGGCTCTAAAAAGTGGAACGAAGGCGGCAGACTGGTTAGGGACCTCAGGAGCAGAGGAGTAGCAGGATGGTGAGTAGATCCTCTGTTTTGTTTTTGCTTCAGACATCCCAGCTTTAGAGCTGGAGAAACCAGCAACCCAGAAATGCCACTAGTGAAGAAATAATGTCTGAAAATTTCCTAAATTTGATGAAAGACATGAATGTAAATATCCAAGCTCAATGAACTCCAAGATGAACTCAGAAACCTATGAGGAGATACATTATAATCAAACTTTCAAAGATAAAGAGAATCTTGAAAGTAGCAAGGGACAAGCAAATTATTACATACAAGAATCCGCAAAAAGATTATTAGATTTCTCAGGGCACCAGGGTGGCTCAGTTGGTTAGGCCTCAGACACTTGGTTTCAGCTCAAGTCATGATCTTAGGGTGATGAGATTGAGCTCTGTGTCAGGCTCCGTGCTCAGCACAGAGTCTGCTTGAAGATTCTTTCCCTCTGCCCCTTCTCTTGCATGCTCTGTCTTTCTAAGATAAGTCTTTTTTAAAAAAAAGTTTATTAGATTTCTCATCAGAAACTTTGGAGGCCAAAAGATAGTGTACCAACATATTCAAAATGCTTAAAAAATGGCATAATTGTCCTTCAAAAGCTAGGAAAAAATTAAGATATTCCCAGATGAACTCTCTCAGCTTTTCTTTGTGACCACTAGACACATCCTGCAAGAAAAGTTCAAGGGCATCCTGCAAGGTGAAATGAAAACACACTGGATCTCAAGGTAACAACATGAGGAATTATAAAAGCTAGTTCATTTTTGTAACAATGGTTTTAAAGAGCACTTTTCCCCCATGTAATTTAAGAGATTAATACATTTAAAGAAAAAAGTTATTAATGCAGTTTCATCCTGTTGTGATCAGAGAAGATGCACTATAAGACAGCTATCTTTTAAAATCTATTAAGACTTCTTAAGTTATATACCAACAAATTAGATAACCTAGATGAAAGAACAAATTCCTAGAAACACAAAACCTAGCAAGACTATATTACAAAGAGATAGAAAATATGAACAGATGAATAACTATAAGGAGATTGCATCAGTAATCAAAAATCCCCCAGCAAGAACAAACCCTAGACCTGATGCCTTCATGGGAGGATTCTAGCAAACATTTAAAGAGGAACTAGTACCAGTCCTCCTCAAACTTTTCTAAGAAACTGAAGAGGAGGGAACTCTACTAATTCAGACTATGAGGCCAGTATTATTCTACTACTAAAGCCAGACAGTCACTTCAAGAAAAATCAAAGACCAGCATCTCATGAAAATTAATACAAAAAATCCTCAACAAAAGACTAGCAAATTAAATTCAGCAGCATATTAGGATTGTACACAGTGACCAAATAGGAATTATTCCTGAATGTAAGGATGGCTCAACATACCAAGTCGATCAAAGTTAACCACCACATGATTATCTCAATTGATGCAGAAAAGGCAATTGACAAAATTCAACACCCTTTCATCATTACAAAAAAAAATCCCAATAAACAAGGCATCCTAGGAAGCTACCTCAACACAATAAAAGCCATGTACGAAAAACCTACAGCTAACATTGTGTTCAATGGTGAAGACTTAAAGAATTTCCTAAAAGGATGTTTGTTTTTATCACTTCTATTCAGCACAATACTGGAAGTTCTAGCCAGAGCAATTAAGCATGAAAACTGAAGAAAAGGCACTGCAATGGGAAAATAAGAAAATGATCTCTGTAGATGACATGATCTTATATTTTAAAAACCCTAAAGAATCCATAAAAAACCTGTTTGAACTAATAAATCAGCAATGGAGGAGAATACAAAGTCAACACAGAAAAATCAATTGCATTTTTATACACAAAGAATAATTTGAAAAGAAAATTACAAAAAATTCCATGTACAATAATAGCATCAAAAAGAATAAAATACTTAGGATTTAATCAAGGAGGTGAAAGAACTATATAATGAAAATTAAAATACACTGCTGAAAGAAATTAAAGAAGATAAAATTGATTAAATTGTATCTCTTGTTCATGAAGCAGAAGCCTTAATATTATTAAAATATCAGTACTACCCAAAGCAGGCTACGGATTTAATCCAATCCTTAACAAAATCCCAATGACTTTTTTTTTTTTTTTTTTGCAGAAATAGAAAAATCCATCCTAATATTCATATGGATCCTCAAGGGACTCCAAATAGGAACAAAACTGGAAGGCTTGTACTCTCTGATTTTAAAATTTACCACAATCCTACAGTAATCAAAACTGTGTGGTATTGGCATAAAGACAGACATATAGATCAGAGAGAAAGAATAAAGAGTCCATAAATAAATCATTGCAGAAATGATCAGATGGTTTTTGAGAAGGGCTCCAGGACCACTCAATGGGGGGAAAGACAGTCTTTTCAACAGATGGTGCTCAGAAAACTGGATATCCACTTGCAAAAGAATGAAATTGGACCCTTAACCAAATACCAAATAAAAAATTAACTCAAAATAGATTAAGAGCATAAATGTAAGACCTAAAAGGATAAAAGTCTTAGAAAAAAAAAAAAAAAGGACGAAACTTAACAACACTGAATTTGGCCATGATTTATTGGACGTGACACTGAAGGTCAACAGCCAATAAGGGACTGAGGTCGTTAGCCCAACAGCCTCCGAAGAACTGAATTTTGTCAACAATTATGTAAGTGTTGATTAAAAGTGTATCCTTCCTCAGTCAGGCCTTCATATGAGACCATAGCTTGAAATACAACAACACCTTCACTACCCTCTTTTAAGAGACCTTAGACAGAAGCATCCAGCGAAGCCACTCCCGAAGCCCTGCCTCACAGAAACTGTGATGAGAAGTGTCTGCAAAGTTTTAAGCTGCTGCTTGCAGTAATTTGTTACTCAGGAATAGAGAACTAATACATGTGTCTTATTCCATTCAGCTGCTATAACAAAATACCACAGAGTGGTTGGCTTCAAATAAAGGAAATTTATTTCTCATAGTTCTCCAGGGGAAAGGTTGAGACCATTGTGGCAATATGGTCAGGTGAGTGCATTCTTTTGGGCCACAGACCTCCTATTGTATCCTTACGTGGTAGAAGGGGTTAGGGATCTCTCTGGAGCCTCTTTCATGAGGCACTAAATCACCCAGAGAGCTCTGCCCTCATGGCCTAATCACCTCCCAAAAGGCCCACCTTCTAGCAGCATCATCCTGGGCATTATAATTTCAACATATGAATAGAAATATTCAGGTATAGCATTCTGTCCCTGGGCTCACCAAATTCAAGTCCTTCTCTCCTGAAAAATACATTCATTCCATCCTATCCCATTCCACTCCAAGTTATGGGCTTCCAAACTACAGCAGAGGGATAGCACAGGACAGACATTCCCAAAGGGGGAGTCAGAAAAGAGAGAGCGCGATGGATCCCAAATAAACTCAAAATCTGGCAAGGCAAACTCAACAAGATCTTAGGGCTCAACACTCATCCTCTCTGGCTCAATGCTCTGTCATCTGGACCCACTGGGATGGTGACATCGTCCTGCAGCTCGGCAGGGCGCTGCTCTGGGCGGCTCTCTGCCAGGGCACTGCCCATGATGCGGCCCGTGGCTCCAGGCAGCCTGCCTCCATGGCCTCTATTAAAGGCCATTCATCCTCTAGCTTGTTGAAATCTAGGTGGTGGTGGCCTGAATGATCTCTTAGTTACCTTTGAGGCCTTTTTTTCCCTCTTGTCTTGCAGAACATTGCGCTTTTGCAAATAGACCTATGGTACCGTATTGTAAACCCTGCCTTCATTCTGTCCTCTCTCTCACTGCTTTAGTTCAAACTGGCAGTTTTCCTGATGGGGTGGCTGATTAGTTTAGTTCTGTGGTTCACACACTCACACTAACCTGCTTAACAATTATTTGATCTTCACACCCTCACTCTTCTCTTCTGAACACACGTTCCTATTTTTTGAAATATTGCAGGCTGAGAACTTCTTAAATCTTCACTCTCTGGTTCCTCTTGGCTTAACAATTCCTTCTTATCTCTCCTTGTATTTCATTATAAGCAGTCAGAAGGAATCAAGCTGCTCTTCAACACTTTACAAAGAAATCTTTTCAGCTAAATATCCAATTTTATCACTCACAAGTTCTATCTTCCAAACAATAGAACACAAACACAATTCAGCCAGATTTTTTACCATTTTATAGTCTGGATTAAAATTTTCTCCATCAGGCAATAACATGTTTGTTTCTGAGACTTCATGAAAATTACCTTTAATAATCACATTTTTACCAAGGTTCTGTACATGATCATTTGTGTATTCTTTAAGAAGACGGAAACTTGTTCTCCTTCTTTCCTTCCTGAGCCCTTACCAGAGTCACCTTTGGAAGTTCTTTCACGGCAATATCAGCATTTTGTAACATGCACTTCAAAACTCTACCAGCCTCTACCCATTATCCAGTTCCAAAGCCAGCACCACATTTTTAGATATTTGTTAGAGCAGCATCCCACACTCGGTCCTAAGAGAGTAGTGTCTTAGTTTGTCTTAGTCACCTCCTAATACCATCACACTGAGGGTCAGGGTTTCAACCTGTGTATGTGGCGGGGGCATAAACATTCAGTATGTGCCACCCCTTGAACTCCCTCCTCCTTCTCTTCTAATTTCCTTCTTAGGCACTTACCATGACCTGATACAGCAAATATTTTACTTATTTATCATCATTTATTTCCACCAACTAGAATAAAAGCAATGAAAGAAGATTTTTGTCTCATTTTTTTTCCCACTGCTCTATGCCCAACACACAGCTGAAGCTCAATATATAGTTGTTAAATAAAAGAATAAATGGACACTGAATTTGTAGTCAGGTGATGTATGTTATGTTATGCTACTTATGTTAACTCTCATTTACAGGTGATGTGGCTTTTGAGAAGGTCCTTCTCTGGATCTTTAGAGTAAGGGTTTACAAATCCTAAGGATAGAAAATTCTATGATTTAGAGATAATGTCATCTAATCAGGAAGTAACAGTTACTGCTATACAATAATTATGCAACTGCAAGCGTATTTTTGTCTGATTGTTACTCACAATAAGAGTACCTATTCAATATATCCATACCACAGGCAGAGATTCTTAATCATACCTGAGAAGTCAACTTGAGAAGATAAGTCTGAGACTCATTGGATTCTGAACTGTCAGAGCCTCGGCTACTGCAAAAAAGAATAATAACTTTGATATAATAATTATTATGTTATTTTCATTATTATTCATATTTATTCAAATTTACAATGACCAATTTATTAATTTGATCTATATTATGAGTATTAAAAAATAATAAACAATATTTTGGTGGCATTTTAAAATTTTAGCTGTTGTTTTTACAATATTATTGGAATGGTAGAAATGTTCTAATTTTAAGAAGAATGTTTACAAAGGTAAACATTACAAATAAATTTGTAAATATTACAAAGTGTAGATGTCATAGTTCTAGGCATCTCAGAGTATTAGAAGAAAAACGACTGAAATTGGAATACATCAAATAGAAACAAAACCATGAGTTCAAAATGATACTTTCCTGCCACAAACAAACTTATTAGTCACCTCTGGAGGTGCAGGGGCACTAATCAAAGCCTGAAAATTTATAAATAAAGGAAAGGAATCAAACATTTGTTCTGTTTTTCCTATAGGAAACTATACAAAATTAGCACCTTCATTCTTCCAACATTTCCTTTGCATTAAATTTTGCATTTATTATTTGCTGATTTAGAGTATGTATGTGACATCTCTATAAATGCGTCAATTCTCTGTGGGTAATGTCAGCATTAAAAACAATTTGAGGGGCACCTGGGTGGCTCAGTGGGTTAAGCCGCTGCCTTTGGCTCAGGTCATGATCTCAGGGTCCTGGGATCGAGTCCCACATCGGGCTCTCTGCTCAGCAGGGGGCCTGCTTCCCTTCCTCTCTCTCTGTGATCTCTTCCCTTCCTCTCTCCTACTGTGATCTCTCTCTGTCAAATAAATAAATAAAATCTTTAAAAAAAAAATTTGAGTATGTCTTTCATGTACAGGACATAATAGGTTGCTCAATTAATATTATTCAAGTCAATAACTGAAGTCTTAATGAAGTTGGAGCAAAGTAAAATGTGTGGAAAAAATTTCCCTCCACTTATAGTTGGGATTTTCAGTTGAGACTGAGAATTTTATATCCTCCTGTTACTATAAAGAGCACAGAAACACAGCACAAATTGTGTTCTATCCGCCATCTTGGCTTACCTAGAGTCTAGATCCAGTGTCATTTCTTTCAGAGAAGTATCTGAATCCTCAAGGATTTTTTCCAAGTTTATATGTTTTTCCATTTCTTCTAATTCTTTCAGGCACTGATAATACTAGGGGAAAATGATTAATTATAAATTAACTCTATTTCCTAATTAAATGAATTGAATATTTATAGACACTTGGAACAATAGCTATGGGGACATCAAGTACCAGAAACCTCAAACACTGTTAGGATATTAAAACAAAACAAAACAAAACAAAAAACTGCCATAGACCCTTAGGTTATGTTATCTCATAAACTTGAGTTTGATGCATTACCAAATGGACTTTGCTTACCTTGGTTCGGTCTGGATCACAATAGTCCAAGAGAGAATCACAAAAATGATATCCCATTGACTCCAAGTCTTTTGTGTTGAAATGAGTGCCCCGTTTATTACCTAAAACATTAATAAGTTTATCCACCATTGAGGATGAGTTAATCATTTGTCCTTACCAGGTGGGCTTAAATTGTAACACAGAAAGTATAAATAAACAAAACATCTGATATGATTCTATATCCTGTCCTTTGGATTTTCTTCTCTGGGGAAGATCATTTAACAGCTTACTGCTTTCCTCTTCTCTCCACATCTGGATGAAAGCTGACTTAACACTTACTTAACACTGACTTAATAGTCTATGTTGTAAGGCAGAAGAAAATTGAGTAAGAAATTATGGAATACTTGGTTACCAGTTATAAACACACTCATAATCACTTAGGGAAAAACTTGGGTAAATATTTTAATGTTTTCATCATCATAGATAGTGTTATATCAATTTCAAGGTGCTTTAAAAGACAGAAAATATATGTGTGGATTTCTAGCGCTTTCCTTTGAGTCAATAAATTTTCTAAAAATGTAATAATTTTCGGGGCACCTGGGTGGCTCAGCGGGTTAAAGCCTCTGCCTTCGGCCCAGGTCATGATCCCAGGACCCTGGGATCGAGCCCCGCATCGGGCTCTCTGCTCAGTGCAGAGCCTGCTTCTCTCTCTCTCTCTCTCTGCCTGCCTCTCTGCCTACTTGTGTGCTCTGTCAAATAAATAAATAAAATCTTAAAAAAAAAAAAATAAAAAAAATAAAAATGTAATAATTTTCTTAATATGGAGTATTCTAAGGGTCAACTAGATGTGACTCAAAGATCTCTTAGGGGCGCCTGGATGGCTCAGTGGGTTAAGCCTCTGCCTTCGGCTCAGGTCATGATCCCAGGGTCATGGGATGGAGCCCCAATTCGGGGCTCTCTGCTCAGAAGGGAGCCTGTTTCCCTCTCCCCCTCTGCCTACCTCTCTGATTACTTGTGACCTCTGTCAAATAAATACATAAAATCTTAAAAAAAAAAAAAAAAGATTTCTTAAATGAGGGGTGCCTGGGTGGCCCAGTGGGCTAAGCCTCTGCCTTGGGCTCAGGTCATGGTCTCAGGGTCCTGGGATTGAGCCCCACATTGGGCTCTCTGCTCAGCGGGGAGCCTGCTTCCCCCTCTCTCTCTGCCTGCCTCTCTGCCTACTTGTGATCTCTCTGTCAAATAAATAAATAAATAAAATCTTAAAAAAAAAAAAGATTTCTTAAATGGGACTAGAGAGCATGCTTTTATTTTTAGTTAAAGGAACCAAGTACTTCCATTAAAATATATATTTACTCTCTCAAAGAACCTCCAACACACCCAGTCCACTTTGACTTGTAAATAGCAAATCCACCAAAAACATTTCTATCCTAGTATTTTAAGCATGAGCATTGCTTTTTGTTGACATCGTGAGTCATCTGTAAGGACTTCTTAAAAGCAAAAGCAATTAAATATTAGATCATTAAATAACCAACTGGGTATTCTAGCTACAGTCTAACACTTTGTTTCCTAAGCAAAGGGAAATGGTGAGATGGAGATACACAGAGTGGTATAGTTTGTTCATCCTATATATAGAAGCGCTTGGAAACCAGCATGCATGTAAGTGGGAAGAAAGTGCCCACTATCACATTATCCACTTTATTAGTATCACATTAAAAAAGGTTTCTTTAGGGGCACCTGGATGGCTCAGTTGTTAAGAGTCTGCCTTTGGCTCAGATCATGTTCCCAGGGTCCTGGGAATGAGCCCTGCATAGGGCTCCCTGGTCAGCAGGGAGCCTGCTTCTCCTTCCCCTACTCACCCTGCTTGTGTTCCCTCTCTTGCTGTGTCTCTGTCAAATACATAAATAAAATCTTGGAAAAAAAAACTTCCTTGGCTTAAAGCTCTGAGAGCTGTGAATGAGAACACTTGGTCTTACCCAGGGTAGATCCACAAAAAGTAGCCTCCATGGTAAAGCTGTTCCTGATTCCCATTTTCCACATTACTACCCTTCCTGTGCCCTCTTTGCTCTTCTGAACATTAAATTTGCAAGCTGAGAATGAAAACTAAAAAGAAGCAAATAAAAATGAGAAAATGTGTTTTCCTGCGTACAATGTCTTTCTCAGGAAGTAGGGTTGAAAATGAGAAAGTAGTGCATATGCAGTAATTCTCGCTAAAGCTTCAGGGGCTTTTAGTCCCAAACCGGAGGAAATAACTCATTTTAAGGATGACATATTTACATTTCTCAGAAGTACAGATTTGAAAACACTGGCAATAAATTTTATTTTTTATATGCAACATATGCATTCAAAACCCACTGATTAATTCTTGATATTGTTGGGATAAGCTCTTATACTTTAAAAAACTTATAGGAAAGGGCTTAAATATGTTTAGGAATAAAGATTAATGTAGATGCTTTGAATAAGACAAGGATGCTTTATTTTCACAAGCTCAATCACTGGAAAGCTGTCCTGAAAGATTGTGATAATGTTAGTCTCAAAATTTTTGCAATTTTTAAAATTTACAATGAAATTAAATTGTGTTGCGTTCTAGGACTTTGACACATGTATAGATTTGTGGAGCCACTATCGCAAATCAGGATATAGGACAATTCTATCACCTCTAAAAAAACTCCCTTATTTCTTTGCAGTCACAAGTATTCATTTTGAAGCTATGGTAAATGGTACCGTTTTCAGTTTTGGTTTCCAACTGTTCAGTGTGAGTATATAGAAATGTAGTTCATTTCTGAGGGGGGACCTTGTCAGGTAGGACATTGCTAAACTCACTTGTTAGTTCTAGGAGGGTTTTTGGTGCATTACTTTGGGTTTTCTATGAAGGCAGCCATGTCCCCTTTATTCCGAAGTGTCTGCCTTTTCTTACTTTCTCTTGCTTTCAGCACTTAGAACCTCCAGCACAAGGCTGAATAGGAAGGGGTAAGGGTGGCTATCCTGGCCTTGTACCTGACTTTGGGAGGAAAACAGTCTTTTATCATTAGGTATAGTGGTAGGATAAGGCACATTTTTTTCTTCACATTTCAAATTATTGGTCACTAAACATTCCACAGAGTTGCTTTTTTATGGTCATTTCTATAAGCCAGTCAAAAGAACTCAATAAAAAAAGCAATTTACTGAATAAGGTGATCTATTCTGCAGTCTCAGGTGGGCAACATGTAATAAAGAAAAAGTTAAAAATCTTAAATGGTCTTACTTTATCCGGACAGTTTTTGCTCAGCATAAGTGGAAAGATCCGTTGCTGTAAGTACAATGACTTACACCTGTCACTACCATCACAGCCATACATGAAGATGTTCTCTTTTCTACTATGGCCATGAAGGTCACAATATAAAATAACCTCTCGTTTCTCCATCAATCTACCGAGAGAAAAAAAAGAATAAGTTACAAGGAGTTACTAAATTTTACCTCTGCATTTTTCTATGGGTTTACAAGTCTACTATCCAAATAAATAGAATTTCTTATATCCTTTCTTTCTCTTATCCTGACCGTATATTCTTTTTTTTTTTTAAAGATTTTATTTATTTATTTGACAGAGAGAGATCACAAGTGGGCAGAGAGACAGGCAGAGAGAGAGGAAGGGAAGCAGGCTCCCCGCTGAGCAGAGAGCCC
This sequence comes from Mustela nivalis, assembly GCF_964662115.1. Taxonomy (NCBI): domain Eukaryota; kingdom Metazoa; phylum Chordata; class Mammalia; order Carnivora; family Mustelidae; genus Mustela; species Mustela nivalis. Next base: position 17,093,978 of record NC_139031.1, read on the forward strand.
GATGCGGGACTCGATCCCAGGACCCTGAGATCACGACCCGAACCGAAGGCAGCGGCTTAACCCACTGAGCCACCCAGGCACCCCTGACCGTATATTCTTAACAATTTTAAGACATCTATAATAATTTCCCGTTAGCTATATATAAAATATGAATGCTTACCTTCCATTACAAGCACAAAATTTGCCTTACTTCCAAGACTCTCCAGTAGGATCCCTCTGCTTTATTATTCTGGTTTTTCATTGTACAAAGGAAACAGCTCACTCCTAGTTTGCCCAATAGATTTCACAGAGACTCTTTCTGAGTCCAATACCTTCTTTCTTCATTTCCACGAGTGCAAACACTGCCCCTCAGCCCTCAAGGCTGACTTCATGTCTCACTTCCTGACTAGTGAAGGCCACAGGTTTTTCTTTTTTTGAAGTCCTATAGCACATGATATTGGTACCATTTGCTTGAGACTCACCTTGGAAGGTCTTCATATTTTTGTTAAGGGTAAGAAATGCTTCAAATCACCTAGAACAGTGCTATGCACACAAGTATCCAAATATTTGTTAAAAATTGAGAACCTGACAACCTGGTGCTCAACCAATTATTATATGACCCTTGATTAAAGTGAGAAAAATGGTACCAAAATTTCAATTTTTTTCTGGTAAATTCCTAATAAATAAGGAAATTATTACACATTTCTTAGGAGCACAATTCTTAGCTTTTATAACTTAGGCATATGATCAATATTCAAAAAAATAAGCCCCCAGAGATGCTTGGGTGGCTCAGTCAGTTAAGCGTCTGCCTTTGGCTCAGGTCATGATCCCAATGTCCTGGGACTGAGTCCCATATCCAGCTTCTTGCTCAGTGGGGAGCCTTCTCCTTCTCCCTCTGCCTGCCAGCCTCTCTCTTTGACAAATAAATAAATAAAATCTTAAAAAAATAAAATAAGTCCCCAAACTGATTGGTGAAAATAACTAGGGATGCCTGGGTGGCTCAGTCGGTTAAGCTGCTGCCTTCAGCTCAGGTCATGAACCCAGGGTCCTGGGATCGAGCCCTGCATTGGGCTCCTTGCTCAGTGGGGAACCTACTTCTCTCTCTGCCTGCCACTCTGCCTACTTGTATTCTCTCTCTCTCTTTCTGATAAATTAAAAAAAAAAGAAAATACCTAATGGAGAGGCTTTAAAAAGGTAAAAAAAAGTGGTGGTATTAAGGTAGTAGGATGATGGGTTTTGCCTTTTTTCATATTTCTAAACTTCATGCATTATATTACTTAACCAATATTACATACACTATTTGTTATATCTGGAAGGATAAATAAAAAAAATGTTAGCAATGGTATTTGTAGTAATATGAAATGTATTACTTCCATAACAAAAACATTAAAACCTAAAACCAAAATATTCAAAGCATAGCTTCTATTCAGAAAAATCCTCCTTTAAACTATAGTGAAATCCCAGGCACCCTTACCTAACTATGATTAATTGCATTAAGGTAGTTTTCTTTCTTGGAAGTCTTTCTGAAACTAACTGAATGGATTCCTACCAAAGTGAGGTCTGTTACATGTATTAATTGTCTGCTCTTTTCTTATTTGGTGCCCAATAAATCCTAATTGATAACATAAGACTGACATAAAGTCACTAAAATACCATTTTAAGTTTTTAGAAGTGGATTATAAAGCAAGATTATCACGTTAGGGCCTTAAATATGAAATATGCTGAACGGTTTTTAGCCCGCATTTCCCGTTTCAATGATCTTTCAGTTTCTTATATGTAAATCAGAAAAAACTTCTCAGTAATTCCCAAAGATATCTCATTACTTCCAAAGGGTCTAATTTTACATGAATTTTAACTGCCTGAGAAATGGCTTGGGTCTTTTTCCTTACCCACAGGTTAAGATAGTCTAAGTATCTTATACTAAGCATCCTATACTAAAATCCACTCTTTCTATATTCTCATATTCTTTTTTAAATTCTCATATTCTTTAAATATACTAAATCTTAGCTGTTTCCTTCCAACACATGTGACTTTTTATTCTACTTACCTATGATTTTTTTTTTAAAGATTTTATTTATTTGACAGAGAGAGATCATAAGTAGGCAGAGAGGCAGGCAGAGAGAGAGGAGGAAGCAGGCTCCCTGCCGAGCAGAGAGCCTGATGTGGGGCTCAATCCCAGGACCCTGAGATCATGACCTGAGCTGAAGGCAGAGGCTTCAACCCACTGAGCTACCCAGGCACCCCTTACCTAACTATGATTAATTGCATTAAGGGAGTTTTCTTTCTTGGAAGTCTTTCTGAAACTAACTGAATGGATTCCTACCTTAACCTTCTTACAAGGCAATCTGAGAATGGAGACATTTAAAGTATTTTCCATAGAGACAAGCCAAAGGGCCTTGGCCTATAATCCATCTTGTGTTGGACCAGGGATACTTAAAGTCAAAGAGCACTAAGTAGATATAGATATATCTAATCAGTTTCCTTTCATTCATATATACATATATATATATTTTTTTTCTTTCCATTCCATTTCCTTTCCATTATATATAATGGAAAGGAATATGTATATATATATACACATATGTGTATATATATATTCATATATATATAAATAAATTTTTGGAATAATTTTAGATTACAGAAAATTTCAAAAAATAGTAAGAGTGTTTCCATATATCTCTCACCCCATTTTCCCTAATGTTAGCAAATTCAATAACCATGGTACAGTGTTCAAAAACAAAGAAACCAACATCGGTACATCACTAGTAACTAAACTCCCAATCTTACTTGGATTTCGCTAGTTTGCCACTAATACCTTTTCTGTCCCAGAATCCAATCTAGGATACCACATTGCACTTAACTGTCTTTTTGTTGTTTGCCATCCTCGGTTACATAAGGAAGTCAAGGGTGTTTTTTTTTTGTTTTTTGTTTTTATCACTTAACATTTCTCAGATAATTGCAGGGAATCCTGGAGTCCCTGTTTGTGATGGGTATGGAAACAAGAGTTTTCAGTCCTTTCTGTGGGGATCTGCATTTCACTCCCTCCCTGTGTAAGCAGATAGAAGGATTAACGTGGAAGTGAAAGTTGAGGCTGAACTGAGACAGCTGGGACCATGCTTCTAGGTGCTTCTGAAGCCTGTCAGCAACTCTGACGGACTGGAGGTATCCTTGAGGGCCTCAGCCCTAAAACAGGGTTCTTATACCTACACTGGGGGTTCTGGTAACCCTGGGATCAGGATATAAACACTCTGTATAATAGTACTCCAGAAGGGTTTACAAAGAGTTTTTACATCTATATCTGATTCATTAACAACTTTTTACTTAACACTAAATACATTTAGAGCTTTCAATGCCCCATATTTTATTCTGGGCACTTTATTAATGATTCTCTCATTTAATCCTCCTGCCTCTAAGTATTATTATTACCATTTTATAGAAGAGAAAACTGAGGTTTAGATTTGTTTTTAAATTGCTCAAGGTCACCTATCTGGGAAGGCAAAAAATGGTTGTTAGTAAATGATATAGTAGGATTCCAATCTGATATTTTAACTCCACTCCACTCTCTTAGCCAAAAAGGCTATGGGGCTTTGGACTTGGAATGGGGTTCTGTGACTTTAATAAATCTTTTTGCTCTAGCACATGCCTATTTCTGGCTGTTATCACCTGAAACTATTAAAGAATTCACCCACTCAACAAATATTTAAATACTATGCACATTTACTGTTCTGGGTTCTTTGGAAAATTTAAAGCTATTTAATTTTTTTCTGGGGGAAATAAGACTATTATTTATTAAAGTTTTAATGACTATGTAACCTGATAGTCAAAAAGACTTATCTTTTTATTTTTAAAGTTTATTTATTTGACAGGTCACAGAGAAAGAGAAAGAGAGAGGGAGGAGAGAGGAGGAAGTAGGCTCCCCACTGAGCAGAGGGCCAGATGTGGGGCTCGAACCCAGGACCCTGGGATCATGACCTGAGCCAAAGGCAGAGGCTTAATCCACTGAGCCACCCAGACGCCCCAAGACTTATCTTAATAAAGAGTACACTTATCATGATAAGTACTATGTAATGTATAGAATCATTGAATCACTATACTGTACACCTGAAACTAACATTGTATGTTAACCATACTGGAATTAAAATTAAAAACAATAAAAAAAGTCTCATCAAAGAGCAATGTATGGGGGCACCTGGGTGGCTCAGTGGGTTAAGACTCTGCCTTGGGCTCGGGTCATGATCCTGGGGTCCTGGGATTGAGTCCCACATTAGGCTCTCTGCTTCCTCCTCTCTCTCTGCCTGCCTCTCTGCCTACTTGTGATCTCTCTCTGTCAGATGAATAAATAAAATCTTTAAACAAAAAAAAAAAAAGAGCAATGTATGATCAACATAGTGCCGGGAAGCCCTGTGAGATAGAATTAATTTCCACATGTAAGAGATTCAAGCATCCCAAACTAAGTATCAGTGTCACCTTTAGCAAGAAACCAGATTTGGGATAATGAAAATTTCACTATAAGTTTCACAAAGCAATTAAAATGTTCCAGAAGTTTATTCATTATTTAAGAAAAGGCTAGTGAATCCAGTGGCATAAAGCCAGAGAGAAGAGTGGAGAGAATGGGAAAAAATTAAGTAGCTATAGTTAAACTATCAGTTAAGCAACCTTAAAAGCTAGAGTAAAAGGAATGGGATGGTAAGAGCGAAAATCTCACTACCAAGTTTACTAAATAAGCAGAGTGGTAATTCGAGGCTTATTTTACCTATGGATCATGTTCCGGGTATACCAAACAGAAGGAAAGGATTCCTTCAGGAGAGATGTATAGTTACGGTTTAAATCTCGTCCAGCCAAGGAACAACGATAATTTCCCACAATCACACCATCTGGATTCAGCATGGGTACCACCTTGAAGATGAAAGTGTCCCGAAGCAACTGCGCATCGCTCGAGTTTCCTAAAATATAATCTAGGAAGCCTTTCATGATCCAAGAGCTGTTGGTTTCTCCTGGATGGACTCTTGCAGTCAGAATCACAGCCTTTCGCTTTCTTGAGTCCGTGTTCTTCAAGGGAGTGGTGATCGTTAATACATACACCATGTTCCTAGCCATTGTGTGGCACAAAACACGTATTTTACAAAACTTGGACCGTACGGAGTCGTGATTGATAGCAGAAAGGTATTCTTGCAGGTTGGTGTAAGTATATGGATAGCAGTGAGCAAAGTAGCAGGTGTCTTTGTTGTGTGGAAATTGAAATGTCCATGTTAGAGAGAAATAATGGCGCCCCTCTTGTCCCTGGTTGTTTCTGTAATACTTGATTTGGTCTCCTATTCTCTGCCAGCCAATATTATGAGTCTTGGCTTCTTTTTCAGAGTAAAACAGTGGGCGCATACCCCGATTGTAAAGACTAGCAGGCTTAGTGAAATTGATGATAGTGAATCTGTAGACTATTCCTGCTTGGGTATTAGTGACTTGGAAATAGTACCACTGGGTGTGTTTATTTGTGAAGAGGTCAGGGCGCAGGGTCAACTGGTACTCATATTCTGCCCTAATATAAGGAAGGAAAAGAAACACATAAAAATATAAAAATGACATTCAAGTTTAAACTAAATAAGGAAAATTATTTTACTTTTACCTGTTCACAGAAAGCCTTTTCCCCTGAAGCTGTTTATTTAGGCAGCATCCAATAGCAAGTAATTGTAAAAGATAAAAGTTTTGAAATTTTTTTATTGGATGTGACACTGCTTCTGTGTTAATTCTCCAAAGCCTTTTTTTTTTTTTTTGTAAATCAAGAGAGTACATTAAAATGGGCATTTGATAAAAAAGTCTATATTTCAACCCAATTATGTTTCCTATAAAAGAAGTGATTAAAGTGCTCTTGAAACTGAATTAAAGTCCAATGTCCCTTTTTAAACTTCAGATATATATTCCTGCTTTCTATTAGATTCAGACTCTAGGGATCTGAGATACTATCACTGAGAAAGATTTAAAACATATAAGTTAATACAACTACATACATTAAAAAATTTGAAACTCTTCAAGGACTGTCTTTACGAACCATCTGCATTCCCCATACTTAGTCACTGAGGTTACCTAAAGGTAAAAATAATTTTACTGGTACATTTGTTTTCTACACATATACACACACGATCTTACTGGGGTCATTGTGACTTTTTCTTTACCAAGTAACCTTCTATTCCATCAGCACTATGTACTTCCTTTGTGTGTATGCTTGTGTTATCAACAGTGACCTATGACTAGGTGAAATGAATAATGCAAAACCATAGTTGTTGCATCTAGGTGATGGGTAAGTGAGGGCTAATGGAGAACTATATTATTCTCTGTACTTAAGTTTTGTTTTTTTTTTTTAAGATTTTATTTATTTTTTGACAGACAGAGATCACAAGCAGGCAGAGAGGCAGAGAGAGATGAGGAAGCAGGCTCCCTGCCGAGCAGAGAGCCCGATGCGGGGCTAGATCCCAGAACCCCGGGATCATGACCAGAGCCGAAGGCAGAGGCTTTAACCCACTGAGCCACCCAGGCGCCCCTGTACTTAAGTTTTTTTAATAGTAAAAACATCTCTTAAAGAATGCCCTTGGAATAGATTCATGCTCCCAAACATATCTAATGGAACATTCATCTCAAATATTATTCCATTAAAAAGTTTGAGAAGCAGTGTGCATGTGTCTCTAGGACAGTTCATACTGGTGTATTAAAAATGTACAGTATAGGAGTACCCTGGGTGTCTCAGTGGGTTAAAGCCTCTGCCTTCAGCTCAGGTCATGATCCCAGGGTCCTGGGATCAAGCCCCGCATCAGGCTCTCTGCTCTGCAGGGAGCCTGCTTCCTCCTCTCTCTGCCTGCCTCTCTGCCTACTTGTGATCTCTGTCAAATAAATAAACAAAATCTTTAAAAAAAAATTTACAGTACAGAAACCTGTTTGACTCAAGTTCAGAGTGAGTCCAGAATGTGAACCTTTTGTACCTCCTTTGAAATCGTCTCCAACTGGCATCATAACTCAGGGAACTGAAGTTCATTTAGGACTACTACCACTCTAATGTACCTAATACAGGAAATAATAAACAGCTGACAGTCTAGCTTCTCAAATAAAAATAATTAAAACCTACACTTTGACTACCTTCTGCAGATTTCCACTCTCAAACCTTGCTTCAAACGTCAAAGTATCATTATAGTCGTCCGCAGGCTGCTTCAGGGGTGTTCGGTTGCCCCCTACTCGGGAGTACACAAAACAGGGCTCCTTGTAAGCTAATGGCAAAAAAAGATCGTAATGTCAAGCCGTGTCTAAAGTATACAGATTATTCTGAATAGAATTTGGAAACACGGTCTAACTGAAGTGTCACTAAGGATTTTAAATTTTAAAGTAACTTGCCACTAATAAACAGATTTGTTGAAATAAGAAAGTCTAAGTGCATTCAGACTGGAAAAGCAATGCCCAAAATAAATTCATGTACTTTTTTCACATTAAAAATATTTATTCTGCTTCTGATTATTATGGAGTAATTGGATCTGAACTAGCCCTTCCACTATAACTAGCTATAAAGCTGGGCCAAAGAAAATGAGCAATTTTCACACATCTGGATAACATATATACTAGAGGGTTTGAAAAAAAAAATACATCAAGTAAGGCCATGTCTAACCCTGGCTTTCTTCCTGGGAATACCGTCTGACTACCTCTTAGGCAGGTGGCACTTACGGATAGTCGTGGAGCAGTCTTACTGAGCTGAGGAGGCAAGGAAGTTGTGTGGGGCTGCTGAAATGTCTAAGGCAGGACACCAGGGAGAAGAAAGCTACATAGACGAAGGGCCTCAACAGTCTACACGGTGGTTCCCCAGTCCTTGGCTGGGGGCTTGGCTGTAGAAGCACAGGATAAGACTCAACAAGGTAAGAGAGTGTTACTGTGGGGCTGAGATATCAGATATACCATTCTAGAATATACCATAATTCTAAACCATTCAGAATGGAAAGACTTCATTGAATACCTCAGCCATTCAATCACGGCTCCAGAAAGGCTGCAGGTTAGGTATACCACATCCAGGGGCAAGGACAATGACCTAGGACCAAATGACTAAGACAAAATGAAAATAGATCTGTCCTTATTTAAAAAAAATAAATACATAAAACCAGGGTGGGTGGCTCAGTTGGTTAAGTGTCTGCTTTCAGCTCAGGTCATGATCTCAGGGTCCTGGGACAGGGCCCCGATCAGGCTTCCCGCTCAGGAGGGAGCCTGCCCCTCCCTCCGCTGCTCCTCATGTTCCCTCTCTCTCTCTCAAATAAATAAAGGAATACAATTAAAAAAAGTAAATTAAAAAAATAAAATCAAACCTGAAAGAAGCAAAATAATCTGCCAGCAACTTAGCTGCCTACCAGAACAAAATTTAGCATAATTTTTAAAAAGAACATAATACAGACTCCTACTACATATCTTTCACAATGTCCTGCATAGGATTAGGAAAAATTATGAAGCATGAAGAAAAGCACGAAAAATGTGATCTACAGTCACACACACACACACACACACACACACACACATTTTCAACAAACCCCAAGATCACCCAGATGTTGGGATTAACAGGAGACTTTAAAAAAAAAACGTGTGTGTGTGTGTGTGTGTGTATGTATAAAAATATGTATACACACACACGCACACACACACAGAGTTGAAATGTGTGGAAGTTCTAAGGCAGGTTAGCCTTGTAAATATTTGAAATTAAATTAAAAAAATCAGAGATGCGTGTCTTTACCCTAGCTGTTAAAAAATACGTGAGTATAGGATTTCTAGAATTGTTTACTATATAGGAAACAATCCTTATAAATTCTTCTGTTTTGTCAGCCCTTTAGATAAAATACATATGTTCCCTGGAAGTTATCTTAAGATCTAGAACTCTGACGATGAAACTGTGCAGGAGTCCCATACTTCCTTACAAAGGTTAGGCTATAGGCTGAGACATCTATGTTTGTTAGCATACTATCCTAAAGCGGATATGAGATTTCACGTTCCTAGGGTTCTCCAAATACAAATATTGATACTGACTGTTAAGAAAACTTTCCGGTGGGGCTCCTGGGTGGCTCAGTGGGTTAAGCCTCTGCTTTCGGCTTAGGTCATGATCTCAGGGTTCCGGGATCGAGCCTCGCATCGGGCTCTCTGATCAGCAGGGAGCCTGCTTCCCCCTCTCTCTCTGCCTGCCTCTCTGCCTACTGATCTCTGACAGATCTCTATCTGTCAAGTAAATTAAATCTTTAAAAAAAAAAAAAAAGAAAACTTTCCGGAGACACAATCTTAGATGTTACTTGCAGTGTGGGGGATCTTCCCTTTTAATGATGAAACCTCAAGAAACTACCAAACTGGCATGAAATGAAGTTCACCTGACAGATTGCAAAAATGTGACCTATAAATAGAGCAGCAACAATAGTTGTAGAACACTCCAGTGGGTTTATCTTTGAAAACTGACGAGAAGCGTAATTCCTTCTAAATATAACTCTCCACTGTAGTGGGCAATAGGTTCTATTTTAAAGTAACTTTGCATAAGCTGCCGTACACCGTCAAGAATATAATCAGCACTGAGTCCAGATTTCAGTCAGTCTGTAACCAAACATCGTGATGGAGAAAGGGTCTTCCTGGTAATCTGCAGTTTCCATTATAAGCAGCAAAACAAATATAATTAAGGGATGAATCCAGGTACCAAATTATATTTTAGAGCAACATGTCTCATTATGTACCCACCATCTTCAGCTAGATAAACTACAGTGTTTTCCTTGGAGTTTGGATAAAGGGGTTCCATCTCTAGACCTGTTGGGGTGTACACTGGCTCAGGAAAAGAAGGAGTCCAATCTGGAAAAACAATGAGAAAACTTGATTTCAATACTACTACTTAAAATAAAACAGGAATTTTTTTATTGCATGTTTTCAAATTATCCATCAGTATATCCAGGCTAATATTTGGTGTTTTCCGCAGGGCCTACTTATCCAGGCTTTCTCTCTCTCAACCATCCAGCAAGCTAGCTATGGATGGTTCCATGGTGGCTGGACAGGGTTTAAGACAAAGCAGAAGTACATAGACTTTCGAGACCTAGGTCAATGATGACATGCTGTTGCTTATGCCACACTTGGTTTTGCTAAAGCAAATCACAGGCCATCCCATTTCAAGGTTTGGGGAAAAGACACTTCTTCCTTTTTTTTTTTTTTTTTTAAAGATTTTATTTATTTATTTATTTATTTGACAGGTAGAGATCACAAGTAGGCAGAGAGTCAGGCACAGAGAGAGAGAGAGGGAAGAAGGCTCCCCACTGAGCAGAGAGCACAATGTGGGGCTCGATCCCAGGACCCCGAGATCATGACCTGAGCTGAAGGCGCCCCGAAAAGACACTTTTTTTTTTTTTTTTAAACATTTTATTTATTTATCAGAGAGAGAGAGGGAGAGAGCGAGCACAGGCAGACAGAATGGCAGGCAGAGGCAGAGGCAGAGGCAGAGGGAGAAGCAGGCTCCCTGCTGAGCAAGGAGCCCGATGTGGGACTCGATCCCAGGACGCTGGGATCATGACCTGAGCCGAAGGCAGCTGCTTAACCAACTGAGCCACCCAGGCATCCCCCGAAAAGACACTTCTTGATAGCAGGAGATGCAAGATGACATTACAAAGGGTGAAGATACATGGATGAAGAATCGTGGCTATTTTTTTTTTTTTTAAGATTCTATTTCTTTATTTGACAGATCACAAGTACGCAGAGCAGCAGGCAGAGAGAGAGGGGAAAACAGGCTCCCCATTGAGCAGAGAGCCCGATGTGGGACTCGATCCCAGGACCCTGAAATCATGACCTGAGCCAAAGGCAGAGGCTTAACCCATTGAGCCACCTAGGCACCCCTGTGGCTATTTTTTTAAATTTAAATTTACATATTACATATAATGCAATGTACAGATCTTAACTGTACGTTCAATGAATTTTGACAAATACATAGATGTATATTTTCTTTTATTAAAAAGAAAACATAGTGCTGTACCTTTTTTTGAAGTGGTTTTACAGTTTTATACTCATGCCAACAATGTGTTAGGGTTCCAGTTGTCCCACATTTTAATGTTTGGAGTTATCAGCCTTTAATATTTTTAAAAATTTTGCCATTCTAGTATCAAGTGGTATCTCACTGTAATTTTTTATTTTCATTTCCCATGTTTAACACTTTTCCTCATTTATTAGCCATTATATGTCTTCCTTTGAGCAATGTAATGTCTGTTCAACTCTTTTGCCCATTTCTAGTTAGTTTTCTTTTTATTATTGGTTTGAGGAATTATTCATGTAGTTTGCATACAAGTTCTTTGTCAGATATGTGCTGGGAATATTAGACTGTGGTTTGCCTTTTCATTTTGTTAATTATGTCTTTTGATGAGAAATTTTAAATTTTGATGAAGTCAAACTTATTTTCATTATTTCTTTTTTCTTTCTGGGTCCTCTCTAGAACTGTTCTTATCCTGATTGTGAAGATACTGTCCTATGTTTTCTTCAAGGAATATTATGATGTTAACTTTTATGCTTAGTCCTGTGATCTATCTTGAATTAATTTTTTTGTGTGCTGAGAAAGGTAAAGGTCAAGGTTTATTTTTTCTACATGGACACCAGGTTGCTATAGCACCAATTATTAAAAAGACTTATCCCACCAGATTGCTTTGGTGACTGTATCAAAAATAATTTGGTCTTAAATGTATTAGTCTAGTTCCAGATTCTATTCTGAATTGGCCAATTACTTGTGCTCATTTTAAAAATCTACTGAAACATACTTCTACCCATAATTCACATGCCCAGAAATAAACCAAATGTTTAAACAAAATGTTTATGAGGAATTATACTTATGAGAAGTACAAAACTGAAGAACAAAGAAATACAGTTCTGTGCTTTATCACAAAGTATCTATCACTTAGATCAAGATTACACTGCCAGCCCAACTCATACCCCCTTCTAATCACTTGCCCCTCCTTCCCCTTGAACTATAACCATTAACCTTATCATAACATAATCGCTTCTTCATCTGCCTTTATAATTTTATAATCTGCATATTCACATATATACATAAATATATTGACATGAAACTATAGCTTTGTTTTGCCTGTTTTTATACCTACAGAAGTTGAATTCCATAATACACATTCTTCTCTTTTTTCACATATTTGTGAAATCAATCCATTCTGTGAAGCGTTGCTGTAATTTGTTCATTTTTCATTGCTATGCAATATGTTACTACATAAAAAATGCTATAACTTATTTATCTACTTCTACTTATAATGGACATTCAGGTCGTTTCAGGTTGACGCCATTATAAACAATGGTTCTGTGAAAAGTGTTATGCGTGTTCCTTGGAACACATGTGCCCACATTCCTCTTGGTTGTAGATCCTGAGGTAGGAATTCTAAATTTTCAGACATACATAGCTTCTGTTTTAGTTGACAATGCAAAGCTGTGAACCAATGTAACATCCATCGGTAGCTTATGCTCTACGCTGTCATCATTACTTAGTGCTTAGTTTAAGTTCAAATATAAAATGTAGTCTTTTGGCTATTTGGAATAACGTTGCTATATTAACACTTACATGTAAGTTTTTGGGGGGCATATGTTTAATTTCTTATCAACATGAGTTACCAGATTTCAACCCCAGTTATGCCAGTATGTGTAAAGTGGGATTTTGATGTGGTATGAATTTGCATTTCCCAGGTGGCCGCATCATCCAGCAGTCCAACCACTAGGCATTTACCCGAAAGAACTGAAATTAGGATCTTGAAGAGATATTAGATACTGGCACTCCCACATTCACTGCAGTACTGTGCACAATAGCTAAGATGTGGAGACAATCTGAATGTCCATCAAGGTATAAATGATACAAAGAGAATGTGCTACACACACAGGGAGAGGGAGGCAGGGAGGGAGAGAAGGCATAGAGAGGGAGGGGACAGGGGGAGAGAGAGAGAGAGAGAGAAATATTATTCAGTCCTAAAAAAGGAAATCCTGCGATATGCAACAACACAGACGAACCCTGAGGACATGTGGCTAAATGAAGTTAGTCTGTACAGAAGGACAAATACCACACGATTCTACTTTATATAAAATATCTAAAATAGTCAAACTCAGAATCAGAAAGTGCAACGGTGGTCACGGGGCCAGGAGTCAAGTGGGAGGGGGAAATGAGGAGCTTTCATCAACACATTCAGAGCTTCAGTAATGCAGGATGGGGGTGCCTGGGTGGTCAGTCGTTGAGAGACCCTCAGCCCAAGTCATGACCCCAGGGTCCTGGGATCGAGCCCCGTGTCAGGGGCCCTGTTTAGCAGGAAGCCTGCTTCTCCCTCTTCCCCACCCGCTTGTGTTCCCTCTCTTGCTGTATCTATGTCAAATAAATAAAATCTTATAAAAAAATGCAGGATGAATAAACTCTGTGCCTCTAGCTGACAGTACTGCATCGCACACTTAAACATCTGCTGAGGGTAGCCCTCATGTTAAGTGCTTTTACCATAATAAAATAAATATAAAAACTAAAACAGTCAATACATATATGTAAAGATTTTCAATGTCACTCATAAATAAAGAATATACATGTTGAAAAACAACATATATGAAACAGTATCAGACTGCTGCAAATCAGGTTTAACTAAACAGTGTTTGTGAGTCTGTGGGCACACAGGCCCTCTCATTGCGTAGTAAAGGATTAATTCAACAAGCCTGGGTTGTCCAAACTCTGTATTCACCAAAGAAAGGTTTCACCCTTGTGAAACTCCTAGAAGGTAACTTCTCAGACGTTGGAATATCCTGCTTAATAAGAATTTATCTGTCTACCTGGGGCTTTGGGTCATACCAGATAATTAATAATGTGACTTATGGTAAAGGGACTTAACACCATATGCTATCCACCTTAACAGGAAGGGCTAGAGACTGAATAACTAAGGTCGGCCATATGGGTACTCCATGGAGATAGGACTAGCCCCTAAAAGACATCATAGACACCAAAGCTTGGATGACCTTTCCTGACTGGCAAAACCTCATGTGTGTTATCACATCATGGCTGGGAGTTTTTTTTTTTTTTTTAAATGATTTTATTTATTTATTTGACAGACAGAGATCACAAGTAGGCAGAGAGGCAGGCAGAGAGAGAGGAGGAAGCAGGCTCCCTGCTGAGCAGAGAGCCCGATGTGGGGCTCGATCCCATGACCCTGAGATCATGACCTGAGCCGAAAGCAGAGGCTTTAACCCACTGAGCCACCCAGGCGCCCCATGGCTGGGAGTATTAAACACTGTCTATAAGATTCCATTGCGGGGGACAACTGGAAGCTTGTACCTGATCTCTCCTAGACACTAGTCTATGTCCCTTTTGCATTTGCTGATTTTTTTTAACCTTTGATGATTTTAATATGTATCATTTCAATGTAATAAACCAAAACCATGAGTTTAACAGCTTTTTTTTTTTTTTTTGAGTTCTAGGAGTCCTTCTATAATCATTGAACCTGAGGGTAATCTTGAAGACCACCAACCACACTCATACAAATTTTTTATGACTGTACATTGTTATAGTTCCTTTTGAAGGGCAATTTGGTAGTATCCTTTTAACCAGAAACTCCAGAAATTTACTCTACAACTGTCATACACACACACACACACACACACACACACACGGACACATATAAAAGAATGTTTATGAAGTTCTCTTTGTCAGAGCCAAAAACTGGAAACCTCTAAAACTCACTGATAAGAGACCAGTTAAAAAAAGTATTGTTTATAATGAACTAATTTATGAAAAAAAGAGACTGGTATATATGAGCTAATATGGAAAGACTTTCAAGATATATGATTGGGTAGGACAGCGTTCATTTGTAGCTGAACTGGAAAAGTTCTTTTTATAGCTGGGAAAGTCTGGATATCTAGCTTTGACAGTTGGCCAAGATAAAGAGAGTAAGATTTATAATGTGCTATTTAAAGTCTGAAAGTCCCCTGGTACCCACCATGGGCAGTTTGTTTACTGCTGGCTTTCATTTGGCAGAATCAGACAGCCTGACTTGACCGTATGGCCAGAGGGGCATAAACCACCAGCTGAGAACTTCTGACCTGAAGTCTTCTGAAGCATATGTATGTGGAGAGGGGGAGAGGGAACGGGAGGGAGGCACTTCTCTTTTCCCCTCTTTCTCTGTTTACTAGGTAATATAAAGAGATAACTTAGTTTATAAGAATGCCCAAGTAGCATCTGATTTAAGTAAGCAATATAGTAAATACAATTAGAGCAAGTATAGCTGTTTTTTAATTTTGTTCGCTAGTGAATGTCTAAGAAGATCTCCACCCAGCAATCACGTATGTGCTACAATCAACACAAAGTGAAAAACAGTGGCACTGAGGAGGTGATGGGCAATGGGAAGGTTTCTGTTATTTGGGTGTGAGGACTGGGAAGACAAGGCTGAAACACACTGAATGAAAACTAAATTTGGGATTGCATATATACCGAAACACAAAAATAGTCACTAAACTATGCCCTCTTTGGGTCCATAAAACATACATTAAAGGAAAGAAGCAGAAAGAAGGTAAGGAGAGAAAAAAAGACAGAGACATAAAGATATAAAAAACAAGAGAGGAAGAGAAGCAGAAAAAAGGGAAGAAGAAAGACAAAAGAGGATAAAGATGAACAGAAGAGAAGAAAGATATTCAGCGGGGGTAGCGGGGAGCAAGAGACAGGGAGCAAACAGGAGCAAGACTGCACAGCCATCTGGCATGCTCTGTCCGTGACCTCACTTCATACAGGACTTTGGATGTGACCGGAACAGTCACGCTATTTCGAATTGTTTAGAATTAGAAAATTCTGGCACATGTTTTAAGTCCCTCTTTCAAGCACATGTGGCTTCTGAACACTTGAAATGTGACTGATCTGAGCTAAAATGCAAGTGTTAATGCACGCCAGATTTCAAAGACTTCATATGAAAAAAAAGAATGTAAAATATTTTGGATAAATTTGGGTTAAATAAAATATATATTTGAAATCAATTTCACGTGTTGCTTTTTCCTTTTTTAAATGTGGCCACTAGAAAATTTTAAACGACACTTATAGCTCATGTTATATTCCTCTTAGAATGCACTATTCTGACACCATGAGTCTCCTCATTAAAATTAAGGTTGGAAAGTTCATTTGCTAATATTTGAATTCCAAAAACTGCTAAGAACATACCGATATGCTGGACCTTTTCATCAATGACCTCACAGTGGTATGGCCACCGTGTTGGGCTCAGCGGACCAGAAGAAGAGACACCATATAAATCTCGTGGTTCACGAAGACGTGGCACCCATCTCCCTAGTTGATATTCCAATAGTATCTGAGTAGTTCGGGGGAAAAATGGGTCACTAATAGAGTCAGCTGAAAAAAGATTCAAACACAATCATGAGAGATAAGAAGCAAAATGCCAATTCCTTTAATTTTTAAATATATTCCTTTTCCCCTTCCAATACCATTAATTCGCGAGTATTTATGAATATCATTTTATAAGTCAAGCCATTTAAAAAAATAAAATTACTATTGAAGGGACGCCTGGGTAGCTCAGTCGGTTAAGCTGCTGCCTTTGGCTTGGGTCATGATCCTGGGGTCCTAGGATCAAGTCCCACATCGGGCTCCTTGCTTGGCAGGAAGCCTGCTTCTCTCTCTGCCTCTGCCTGCCACTCTGCCTGCTTGTGCACGCGCTTTCTCTCTCTCTCTAACAAATAAATAAATAAATAAATAAAATCTTTAAAAAGATTACTATTAAAATTTTGTAACAGTTGATCTTCACAATAGCTAAAAAGTAGTTGCTGATCTCAGATATTATTAATTTATGCTAAATTCTAGATGCTAATCAAAAACCATTTTATTTCTTGTAGCTTTTCTAGCAAACAGTCTACTGTTGAGTCTTTTTTTTTTTTTTTAATATTTTATTTATTTGAATCAGAGACTGAAAGAGCACAAGCTAGGGAAGGGGCAGAGGGAGAGGCAGTTGGACAAGCAAACTCCCTGCTGAGCATGTAGCCTGATGTGGGGCTGGACCCAAGGACCCTGAGACCCAGGACCCCCCCAGATAATGACCTACGCTGGAGTCAGACGCATAACTGACTGAGCCACCCAGGCACCCCTACTGTAGTCTTCTTAAACTTAATCATACTGAGGCAACCACCGGTCCAACAGGTTAATATACCCCATGACCATAATTCCTCACCACCGTTTCTTATTCTCAAAGGTTGCTTGTGCATTCTCAGTCACAACTTTCTCTCAGTTCTCATTCTAGGGTCACTGTGTGACACAACACCAAGATATTAACACACATATAATATAATGGGGTCGCCCCAAGTAGGTAGTGCATAGGCCCTATCTCTTTCAATGGGATAGCTGTGGGTTATCAAATTGATGAGGATAACCTCCCCTCCCTAAGCTCACATACCTTGTCTTTTACGATGCTACACTTTCTGGTTTTCTCCCTAGCTTTCACATACTTGGTTTTCCACTTGTCTCACTGACTCCTCTTGTTCTACTACTTCCAAACATGGCTTTTTACCTAGATTTAGTTTTGATCTATTTTTGTATAATAGCAGATAGAGCAAGTTGGACTAGGAATCAGACAAACTGAGTTCTACCACTTTGTTTCTGTACGATTTTTGCTTGGCTAATGCAGCCTTGCTGAACATAAATTTTACTATATGTGAATAAGGAATAATAACACCTTCCCTTGCTATTCCTCAGAATTGTTATTTAGATCCATTTATGCAACAGTTTTAAGCATCTACTATTTCAATATGTGAACAGACCACATTCTGTCTAATTTATGGTATGACTCAAAAATGGCAAGGCAGCTAGGAGTTAGGAAATAAAATTAGATCTATATCTCTTATTATTCAAAACTTAGATGATATATTGATAACTTTGGGGTAGGGAAGCTTAACAGATTTAAAAATAAAGAGCCATAAATAAATGATAAATTTAACATCAAAATAATTCTAAATAATGGAAGTAACATTAAAAAAGGATTACTGTGAACAGGCAATTCATTATAAGAGTGACTATAGGGGCACCTGGGTGGCTCAGTGGGTTAAAGCCTCTGCCCTCAGCTCAGGTCATGATCTCAGGGTCCTAGGATTAAGCCCCACATCAGGCTCTCTGTCTCTGCCTGCCTCTCTGCCTACTTGTGATCTCTGTCTGTCAAATAAATAAATAAAAGCTTAAAAAAAAAAGAGTGACTATAGACAAGCATATAAAATAGTTCTCAATTTCTTCAGCAATAAAGGAAATGTTAGTTCAAAACAGTGAGCTACTTCATTTCTTCAAACAGACTGGCAAAATTTTAAAAAGAAAAAATGGATGACAAGAAGTCCATAAACTAGTACTAAAATTTTCTATGAGTATGGATATAGATATGCATACAAATGCAAAGAAAAAGGTCTAGAAGGATACATACCAAACTGAGAATAGTAGGTATCTCAAAAGATTTGTTTTAGGATGATGGTTAAAAAGAAACAAACAAACAAAGGCAGAAAGAGAAAAAGTAAAGAAAAAGAAGAAAAAAGGAAAAATTAAAGCCTTATCTCCAATTTCAGATTATTTGGGATACATATGTGAATATTTAGAAGAAATATTTTAGATACACACTAAAAAAACCTCTAAATACAACTCTAAATGTATAAATTTTAAAAATCAAGTATACATCAAGAGTCCACATATATGTGCATTTGCAAATGAACCACTTACTAAGGAAACTCTTTAAACAGGCATACTTCATTTAAATAAACTGTACTTCAAAAACAGTGCCCATTATAACGAGTCATACGGTAAATTTAAAGAGCTAGTTATTTAAAGAAATGCCTGTGTAAATCCTTATGTTAAGTGTATTCCTTTATAAAGTAGTGACCACTTTTATTTAGTTTCATTAAATATATTAGGTTTACCTAAAACCTCAAAAGTTTGCGCTCCAAAGAGTCTTATAAAAATGGATACATTTTCTTTCCTTATCCAATATCAGAATACACTTCTGTATTATTCAATCTGAATTTTTTCTAGTTTCTTAATTTCCTTATTTTTCACTGACCTTGAGTGAACACTCAAGGTCTTACCCTAAAGAGAAAGGAGAATATATGGATAAGTTCAAACCTGTTAAAAGTGCACACTGGTGGATATCTTCGCTTACGAATTTCATGAAGTTATCCTCATCCTAAAACAGGAGAGTTTTAAGATATTTTTAAGAGTTTTAAGACATTTAAAAAAAACCCAACAGTTTCCAGAAATTTTTTACATCTATTTTAGTACTTAGAATTGAGCACATCTTTCTATTCTTTAATGAATGAAAAAAATCAAAGGACTATTATGGGCTACTGGTCTCGAAGTGTGAAATACTTCAAATACCCCAAAATCTTCAAGTTTTCATCTTTCATCCCCCTTCTTTCATTGGGTAAGGTCATATTAATGACTATACAGAGGGAATAAAGTTTAAAGATTCTCAGTAAACCTGGCAAAACAATTTAAACTATGAATAAAGTTAACCAAAAGAAAAAGAAAAGCAGCATAGAAAGCCATGGACTTAAAGAGTGATACATTATTTGAAGGAGCTTATTTTGGGACCTTAAGTTATATACCTGATAATTTATATCTTATAAAAATCTGAAGGAAATCTCTCATAAATATGTAATAGAACTAAACTATTTTGAGGGGCACCTGGGTGGCTCAGTGGGTTAAAGCCTCTGCCTTTGGCTCAGGCCATGATCCCAGGGTCCTGGAATGGAGCCCTGCGTCGGGCTCTTTGCTCAGCAGGGAGCCTGCTTCCTCCTCTCTCTCTCCCTGGCTACTTGTGATCTCTGTCAAATAAATAAAAAAAAATCTTAAAAAAATATATTTTGAAATACTGCATTTTGTTTTGCCCTTTTTCTTCCTCCATGTCCTTTCCTTTCTTACATCAGAGCCACATTAAACCTATTACGGTGATACACAGTAGGTTTAGAACATAGGGGATCCACTATTATGATACCTGTTATGATGTAACAGAATTAATACATCTAACTGAACATGAGTTATAAAAACCTTAGTAATGATTTAAAACACAGGTAAGTAAAACTCAGAAGAACCTTAGCCAAAATATTTCCCCCAAAATATCAAAATAGTTTCTCTTTCTAGATAAGGCATACCACACATAGTAATGTCTAGGCCTTAAAATTATTTTCCAACCTCAGTGACAAGTGATTTAAACATCTAATTGATTTTTACATCCAACTGATTTTATTGGGAATTTGTAACACAAGTTTTATCTGAAATTAAGTGGGATAAAATTGAGAAAAACTTACTGATTCATCATCACTGATCGTTCTGTCTGAATAGTCTTCCTTTTCTGAATCTTCTGACATTTCTTCCAATGTCTGGCTTGAAATTTATTATGTAGGTAGGCTGTAAAACAATTTCTAAGGAACTTATTTTCTATTTAACCTGAAGGTGTTTATTACATTAAATGAGTAACCCCCACCCTATATAATTGTATTTAACAGTGACAACAGGCTTCTCTAAAAGCTAAATTAGGACACAGCTAATTAAACATTCATTTTCAAATATTTGAAGAAATTTTCCATTTTCATGAAAAAGAGAAAAAAATCACAATAAAAGACTAATCAAATAAATAATTGAAAAAAGTAATCTCCAGGCTACACAGCCAAATCATTTACATCCTGTATTTACATTGCCACAGGGCATAGCAAGTTAAGAATGATCCCAAGCCATTTAAAAAGATCATGAATCACAAAAAAATCTATAGTTAGTTACTCATGCAATGAAATCTAACAATATAGCAAAGGAAACAGTCAACTAAACAAAAAGGCAACCTTCAGAATACTAGAAGATAACTGCAAATGACATTACAGATAAAGGCTGGTATCCAAGGTCTATAAAGAACTTCTCAAATTTAACACCCAAAAAACAAATAATCAAGTCAAAAAATGGGCAGAACACATGAACAGACACTTTTCCAAAGAAGACATACAAATGGCTAACAGACACATGAAAAATGTTCAACATCATTAGCCATCATGGAAATTCAAACCAAAACCACATTGAGATACCACCTTGCCCCACTCAGAACAGCTTAATATTGACAAGGCAAGAAACAGCAAATGTTCGAGAGGCTGTGGAGAAAGGGGAACCCTCTTACACTGTTGGTGGGAATACGAGCTGGTGCAACCATTTTGGAAAACAGTGTGGAGGTTCCTCAAAAAGTTAAAAATAGAGCTACCCTATGACCCAGCAATTGCACTACTGGGTATTTGCCCCAAAGATACAGTTGTAGTGAAAAGAAGGGCCAGTCCACTCCAGTGTTCATAGCAGCAATCTTCACAATAGCCAAACTGTGGAAAGGGCCGAGATGCCCTTCAAAAGACGAATGGATAAAGAAGATGTGGTCCATACATACAATGGAATATTACTCAGCCATCAGAAAGGATAAATACCCACCATTTGCATCAACATGGATGGAACTGGAGGGGACAGAGAAAGACAGTTATCATGGTTTCACTTATTTGTGGAACATAAGTAACAGCATGGAGGACATTAGGTGAATGAAGGAAAAAATGAAGAGGGGGGGGGAAATCAAAGGGAAGATGAACCATGAGAGACTGTGGACTCCGTGAAACAAACTGAGGGTTTTAGACCGGAGGGGGTGGGGGAATGAGTTGACCCGGTGATGGGTATTAAGGAGGGCACGTATATTGCACCGAGCACGGGGTATCATATGCAAACAAGGAGTCACGGAACACTACATCAAAAACTAATGATGTACTAAAGGATGACTAACATAATAAAAAATTAAAAAAAAAAAGAAATCTAATATAGTTTAATTTTTTTTCCTGCTTAATTTTCTTTTTTTTTTTTTTTTAAGATTTTATTTATTTATTTGACAGAGAGAGATCACAAGTAGGCAGAGAGGCTGGCAGAGAGAGAGAGGAGGAAGCAAGCTCCCCGCTGAGCAGAGAGCCCGATGCGGGACTCGATCCCAGGACCCTGAGATCATGACCTGAGCCGAAGGCAGCGGCTTAACCCACTGAGCCACCCAGGCGCCCTCTGCTTAATTTTCAATGGACCAAAAGGTCAAATTACCACAATACACTTTTCTCTTTATATTTGAGTTAATATTCTGTAGATGTTCTCTGTTCTAATATTCCATTATTCTTACTTAAATCTCAATAGCGATCAGGTCCTACTGGCCATGACCAGGACTCCTCCCAGGCAAGCATCCTCCAAAGTGGTTATTAAGACAATGGAGAAACAGAAATTCCTTGCTAAGATTCTATTATTTTTTTGAGAGACCAAAGGAACTTGCCAATTTCAAGTCTACCGGTTTATGCTCCTCTCCACCGAGAGCGAATACCTACTCAGGCCACAGAGAAGACACCTCCTCCAGTATTAAGAGACTTCAGTCTCAACCCGGGGATCACCACAACCCCAAGTCTGGAAAACTTGGCATAAAGCCTGACTCGGCTTCCTTCCCCGGCACAGCCGCGCGCTGACCTGCTGTCATGGAGAAGCTGGGCTTCAGGAGGGCCGCGCGTACACATTGGCTAACGGGCGCTTCCCGGGTAGCTTCCACGTCTGCGGCAGAAGACGCTTCCAAGCCCAGCTGAGCGGGGCAAGCGTGCGGCCAGGCACGGTCACTTTCTCGGTGGGGAGGACTGAGCACTTTCAAGCCGCAAGTCGGGTCGGGAAGCTGCTGCTCCCACCCTCACTTCTGGAGCCGGCACTATGGGGAGGAGCTCATTTTCTGGAACGCGCGGTCGCTTCGGGCAAGGGGCGTCGGGTGTGCGACGTCTTCTCCCTCTCCACCGCCTGGGCCGGGCCCTCGCCTCCGCCCCGAGTCCTCTGGCCTGGCCGGTCGTCCCCGCAGCGGTCCTACCGGAGATACCCAGAGTCTAGCCGCTCCAAGGAACGCCGCTGTAGTTAACAGCCTCAGCCACGCCCTTCCCCGAGAGGGGACGCCTACTCGTTTCTAGGGCAACGGTACACCCTCCCTCGCGAGACTCCCGACAGCCCTCGGGAATCACCTAGCGACCGGGGCCGAGGAGAACAGCTCGCGCGGGATTTGGGGCGAGGAAGGGGAGAGCCCAGGGGATGACGGGAACTAGGGGCTGAGTTGCTAGGGGCGGAGAATCCCCAGCTGCGGTAGGGTCGTGGCGGGGTAATTTAGGAGCGCAGAAGGCGAAGCCGCGGTTTGTCTCAGCTTCTGCATGTCGGTTGTCTGCCATGTCCTTTCTCCGAGGAGGCAGTAGAGCGGACTGGTTAAGACTTACACTTTGGTGGTCTTTCTGCCCACACCAAGCTGCATTCTGCAGGGTCGTGTGACTAATCATCTTTATTCCGAAAGCGAGACTTCTCCCTAAATACTCGATAGAGGAGTGACAGACAATACTCAAAACTCTGACCAGCTCAAAGATTCTTTAAGGAGCATCACTGTTAGCAAATGTACACAAATCCCTGTATTGTCTTAATCTAACGAAGTACGTTCATCTCATAGCAGATTTAGACATTCTGGTCCATAAGAGTTATAAAGACGTTATTCCTGAAATCATCTTGAATTCCCCTTGGCCTTTACGTCTGGTGGATAATTTAGTATACTTGAAACAGTTTTGCAAGTGTAGCTGAAAAAAAAAAAAAAAGTCTTCAGATGTTTGGTGTGTATGGGAGGGAAAATTTTTACTCTAAGTTATTTTGGCTGGTATATTAATTAAATGGATATGAAATTAATAGGAGACAAGTATGTTTCATTTCCTATGTACGGACACCTCACCGGGATAGGAGAACCTCCGAGACAGGGAACTGAGGCTCCTATGCCACCATGAACTAAGGAGAAGGTGGGGTCTGGGGCTTCACAGGAGGATGGGAAGAACAAATGTTTGGGAAACAAATGTTTGCCATGCCAAGCAGAGACAGGGGACACAGAGAGGGATTTGAACAGACATGCCCTGCCAAGCTCCTTCTGGCTTTCTACACCTAGCCCATACTCTTTGTAGTGCTCTCTGGTGATAGCTGTTTTCCTGGAGCAGGCCATCTTTCTAAATTGTTAGAGGCAGTTCAGGGGGGCAGAGAAAAAGCTTTTCCTGAGTCTCTGGGCCTAGATTGTCTTCAGCTTCAAATAATCTGCATGCCAAGTGGCACATTTTGTGGATACTAATTCTGAACCCCATCAGGTGCCTTTTAGAGTTGTACCTTGTTTTCTGCCGTACATATGCAACTAAAGGTGACATGTACAGAGAATGTTTAAATATGGAATCTATTTTTCTGTTGGATTTTAGAATCAGGGTTGCAAGCCACAAGGTGTCAGGTAAATAAGATGAAAAAGCTCCAAGAAACGAGCTAACCAGATTACACAAGAAATCAAAGGGAGAGCTGGGGCTTAAGTCTCATGATTTTTAGTTTGAATCTTTACATGATCATATTTCAAGTAGTCCTATAGAGAAAAATGATTTTAGTGTAGAAATACTTGGGAATTCAACAGAACTTTGAAAATCATCATTTTTTTTCTTTCATTAATTCAACTAATTTTTATTGAATGTCAGCTACTTGTCAGGGATTATTCCCCTGTAAGGTATTTGGAGGAAACCACATAGACATTCCTCAGGGAGGTTATGAGAGAAGACAGATGAATCAATGGAAAACCAACCAACCAACCCCCAAACTCATTCAGGTGATGCCAATTGGTATGGAGAGAAATAAAGCAGAGAAAAATAAAGAGCCTGGGAAGTACTCCAGGTGGGTGGGCCTTGGTAGTGGTAGTGCTTATTCTCCCTCCACTCTTTTTTTTTTTTTTTTTAAGATTTATTTATTTATTCAAGGGAGGGGAGGGAGGAGAGAGGAGGAGAGAGAAACTCAAGCAGACTCTGCATTGAGTGTGGAGCCTAATGTGGGGCTCAATCCCACGACCCTGAGATCATGACCTGAACTGAAACCAAGAGTCAGATGCTTCACCCGATTGAGCCACGGAGGCACCTGCCCTTCTCTCTTTTTAAAGTAAACTCTAGGGACGCCTGGGTGGCTCAGTTGGTTAAGCAGCTGCCTTTGGCTTAGGTCATGATCCCAGCCTCCTGGAATCAAGTCCCACATCGGATTCCTTGCTCAGTGGGGAGCTTGCTTCTCCCTCTGTCTCTGCCTGCCATTCTGTCTGCCTGTGCTCGCTCTCTCTCTCTCTGACAAATAAAATCTTAAAAAAAAAAAACCAGACTCTACACCCAACATGGGGCTTCAACTTACAGCCCGAGATCAAGAGTCACATGTTCTACTGAGCTAGCCAGGTGTCCCAGGGTAGCCTCTGTGACCAGGAAGCATTTGAGCCGAGACCAGAAGCAAAGGCAGGAGCCATGTTGATGTGGAGGGAAGACCTTGCCAGGCAGGGAAAGCAGCAGGTACAAAGGCCCTGAGAGACCTGGACTGTTTCGGTGAAGTTTAACTTGAGTCAATATCATTTTTAGGCAAGAGATTTCTTTAGGATTTCCTCCTTAAGTAAATTTTAAATGGTTTTGTTAAGTACTTGCTTCTTTTTAACTTTTTTAAAAAACTTACTCTATTTCAGACGTAGTGGAAATTCTTTGTCTTTAAGTTAGAGTGGAAGGAAGGCCTGGAGTAAGCTTCTGAGGACTTTCAGGCTGAATTTCTGCTTCCCTTCTTTACGACCTTATCTGAGACGCTCATAGGACAGACTCCTTATACAGGTAGCTTCGGCTTCTTGGCAAAGCAGCTCTACTTCTGCAGCAACTTTTCCCCCTCCTATTTTTTGGTGAATTTATTTAGTCTAAGCCTGCAGTATAAAAGGCATTACAGTAAGAGTAAGAAAGGGGGGAAAAGGGAAGCCAAAACAACACTCCAAAGAGCACAATGACTAGTGTGGGAATCAGGAGGAAAATTCACTTTAGGAACATGCCCAAATGTAAATTGTGTTAGGAATGTAATTTATTCTTTGTAATTTATTCTTGCTTGGTCTTTGTTGAGCAGAGACTTAAATACAGTGACTAGGGCAAGCAGAGTTATTTATGATATCACAGAAGTTAGTGGTTATGTGTCTGTCGAGGTCTTGTGACAGTTTGGCAGAGGAAGCCACACTAGGTCCCTGTGGTTCTCTAGTACCCATCTTGGCTTTCCTCAAACTAGCTGGGTCTAGAATGTTCTGCTATAGGGTCAAGCCTCTCAAACTCTTTCCAAGTTTAAACCTTGAGGTTTTTAAAGAAGATTATTTATTTTGAAAGAGAGAGAAAGAGAATGTGCGTGGGGTTTGGGGGACCAGAGAGGGGCAGAAGGAGAGTGAGAAAAGAATCCCAAGTAGACTCCCCACTGAGCTTGGAACCCAACAGAGGAGTTTGACCCCAGGACCCTGAGATCATGATGTGAGCCCAAATCAAGAGTCGATGCTTAACTGGGCCACCCAGGAATCACTCAAACCTTGAGACTTGTCCCAGCTAATTAACTAACCACAAGACTTGGCTCAAGGGTCATCCCCACAGTGAAGTCCTTCTATCTGGTACAAGTATCACTGGTACCAGTAGTTTGTGTTATTAGTTTGTATAGTGTGTCTAAATCGAGGGACTACAGTGAATCATTATTCTCCTGAACACTTGGAAATGGGGTTAGTAAGAATGTCCCCTGCTGCTCAACAAATAATGGAAAGGATAAATCACCTTGAAAGAGAAAGAATGCTCAGTGTGAAGTCTCATGACAAAAACCATGACATGGTCCCTCCCCGCCATCCTGCCCCAGACCTGCCCCTGAATGGTGCAACAGTGAAATCCCCTTTTTGGCAGAGGACAAACATGCCAGATTCCACAACTGTCTACCCACTTTGAGCTACTGAAACACTAAAACTTTTGGTTTTTAAGATTTTACTCTGAAATTTGGTATTAAATACATTATAAATGTTAGTTTCAAACTGGAATCAAACCCTTCTTCTTCCTTACCCCCCAGACAGCCTAGATCTATCCCTAGCTCTGGTGCCGTGGGAAGGGGGTGTGAGTTGGGTGTTTTGCTATTTACATTCATCCTGGCTTCCTTTTAAGTGCCAGGTCCTTGTTATGTTAGGATGAACTGGGAAGAAGAGGGGAAATATCTCTTTAACTGGGCCAAATTGCGGTCTACACAGCTGGTGTCAAGTGCTAGTCTTGGTCTTTTTGGGCTTCATGAGGGTGGTGACTCGGAACTGCCCGCTGACAAGAGGCTTTCTTTAAGGCAATGACAATCTCTTCTGAGAGACTATGGGCTCAGAGGCCAACTGGCTGGGCTCAAATACTCTGCCACTTAATAGCTATATGATCTTGACCATAGACTTTATTTTATTTTTAATTCTTTTTGAGAGAGAGAGAGAGAGCGTGTGCATGGGGGAAGGGACAGAGAGAGAGAGAGAGAGAGACAGACAGACAGACAATCCCAAGCAAGCTCCAACACGGGACTTGATCTCATGACCTTGAGATCATGACCTGTGCTGAAATCAAAAGTCAGATGCTTCACCAACTGAGCCCCCCAGGCACCCCTTGAGCAAATTCTTTAACTTCTCTGTGTCTTAGTTTATTTACATGTAGGATGTGGTAATACAGTACTACGGAAAGTCCCTAACCTATTGATGGTTCAACTTATGATTTTTCAGTTTTACAATGGTATGAAAGTGATATGAATTCAGCAGAAACCAGACCTTGGATTTTGAATTTGGGTCTTTTCCTGGGTTAGCCATAATGCAGGGTGATCCTCTCCCGGAATGCTGGACAGTGACATGGAGCCACAGCAGAGGCTTTCATCCACTGAGCCACCCAGGAGCCCTGAAATGCATTTTTGACTTAGGATCTTTTCAACTCACAGTGTGTTTATTGGGGCGTGACCCTATCAAAAGTCAAGAGAGATGTATAATGCCTATCTTGTAGGGTAATGGTGAGGCTTAAATGAGTGAATAACATATGAAGTGCTTAGAAAGTGCCTGGAATATGGGAAGGACCCAATAAAATGTTAGTTGTCATTGTCATTTGACCGGCGGACCTCCAACTGGTGACAATGACACCTATCACTCTGATACCTGGGCATCTACTTGCCTTGCTGTGGTGATCCCTGCGTGATGATACAGTGTCACCACTGACCCAGTGATGAGCAACTCTAGGACTGGTGGGCACATATGTGACCTTTCTTCTCTACACTGGCACAGTACTGTCCTGTCTGGCCTGTTCTTTACAATTCCCTTTTCTATGAGCTCAGGTAGCATAGAGACAAATTAGCCAACTCCTGGCTCGCCAGCAATCCAACAGGAAAAAGTGCCAGCTTTCCCTTCAACCAGACACCTCTAGTCCTCCGTGATTCTCTTGAATGCCCCCCTCTCCCAGAAATAGCGCCTTAGTTCACAAAAAGATAATGCTGCTCACAGAAGCCCAGTGTTCCCATGAGGGCAATTTCTCACTGCAAATGAGTGTGTTGCCATTCTGACTTTATACAATATATTGGGTTTCTGAGCTTGGTTAATTTACTGGTACATCCATAAAAGAAAAAAAAAAAAATAGATTCCTTCTCTGGATGCTGACCAAGTCGTTTTTCAGGCTGTAAAGCTTAATAGCAGAACTTGAACTGAGGCAAGTTAATGCCACCCACTTAGCCTTCTTAGCAGCTGCTGGCCACCTTCGTCCTGGAAGTACCCTTTTAAGTTTCTTTTAGGCAACTCTGTCCTCTGGGCCTCTGTTACGCCCATTAACCCACTCCTGTCATATCATCAACACTTTACTGCATTTAACTTACCCAATTCTGTTTCTTGCTACTTAATACCAAAGCCCATTAAGGTCGGGGGGCTGGGATTTGAGCTTATTTTTTTACCTCTAGTGCTAATGTTGATTGGTAGCTGTAGGTCTTCAGTAAATACGGATAAAAAAATGTGCTGAGTGTTTAGCATGTGAAAAGTACGATGCTAAGAGCTAAGGGTGCAAGGTGGTGTAAGACTTGGTTGTTACCAACAAGGGATGTGTGCTCTGGGAGCAGGCAGGCTGTCTGGAGTAGAGGTTTCTTCTGCTGTGAACCTATGGCACTTGGTGTAAATCTCTGCTTAGGATTCCCAGAGAGTAATGTCAACATCTGGTTTTCTCTAATAGCCTTTGGAAGGGAAGGTCTGAGGTTACCCTTTCCATTCTGGTTGCCTAGTCCAGTGCCTGCTGGTCACAAGGCAGGCACGCTATGGGTGTACTAAATCACTAACAAGAATAAAGGCTCAGATAAAAGTGAGTGTGCTAGGGTAAGTTTTCTTAGATGAGGTGGACTCAAACTTGGTTTCAGAGAACTTAGAAAGGGAAAAAAAATTAAAGCTGATGTATTAGGTAAGGGACAACATGTGAGCATAGATCGGAATAGTATTTTCTGGGGAGATTTTGGGGGAATATATTCAACAAGTAATAGGAAACAAAGACGTGGTGGTCATGAGGGACGTCAGTTTCCAAGATGTATTCTTGGGAAAAATGGAACCTGCCTAAATCAGCTAGTGCTGCTGACCTATGGGATGCGCAGTGTTAGCATCATGTGAGAATTTGTTAGAAAATGCAAATTATCAGGCCTGAATCAGAAATTCTGGGGTAGAGCAATCTGTGCTCGAACAAGCTCCCCACTAGGGTAAGGGGTTAAGAGTATGGATTCTGGAACCAGAATACTTAGCTGTACGACCTTAGGTAAGTTACTTAACTTCTGTGGGTCTCAGTTTCTTTATAAAATGGAGATAGTGATGGCATCTATCTGCTAAAAGTGATGTTAAGGATTAAGGCAGTTTATATATAAAGTGTTGTATCACAGCAAGTGATCTCATTCTGTTGTGAATGAGATCACAACGGTGATTGATAATCTTTGCAGTGAAAATCTTTGGAGCGTGCATTTCCACACAGAGCCTAGAGCGAGATCTCGCTCCTTGAAATGTGTTGCCCAAAGCAGCTGCAGCCACTGGCACGTCATCTGGGAACCTATTGAAATGCAGAATCTCAGGCCCTCCCAACTCCTTCTGTGTCAAAATCTGCATTTTACACAATTAGGTATTTGAAAAGCAAAGGGGTATTATACAACTCACCTCTAGACCCTATGATAAGAATCTCCTGGGACTGGAACCTATATAGTTCCATGATTTCTACCATTGATTCTGATGTTCACCAAGGCTTGCGAAACCCCAGTGCACTTAGGACAGCTGATTTCCATCATCGGAAAAAACCTCAAAGCACCTGTGTTGCTAACCTCGGCAGGCACTAGACATACAAGACATACCATTTGTTCTAAGAAAAGTAGGTTTGGGTGGAAGAAAGCCATGTAAGGTTAAAAAGGACCTAAGAAATTAATCTTGTGTTCTGTATGATTATAGTTCTTTCACTTTTTTAAATATTAGTACATTCCATAAGAGTTTATTGAATGAAGTTTCTTTATCTGACCAGTTGGGCCCTCTACAACCTATTTTAATGAGACATTTTTTGGAAATCCTATTTCAGGGTAGCAAAAACCAACATCACTAAAAGCCTTGGCAAAACTCTGGTATCAGATCTGCATTAGAGTAAAGCAAGAGGCCAACCATCCTCATGAAGCTGAAATGCAGGGCTGAGTAATTACAAATGTGTGAGCAAAAATGTTATAAAGCAAATTAACCTATCAGAACTCTAAAAATCCTCCTACAGAACTTGACAGGAGTACATCTGGCAGAGAGTTTATAAATTGGGTTGCTCATGAAATCATCATATCACTTATCCAGCACCATTATGTGTGGTGCACTGGGTATATACTGCTGGGGGTACAAAAGAAATACAAGGCAAATATATTTTTTTTCTCTGATTACCCCAAGCTGAAATGTTTTTTCCTCCCTCTAAACATTACAATCATGTACTACATAATTTTTTGACAGTTATGTACTAGAGTCTTATGATATTTTCTCTTAAGTTCTTGAATTCTTCCTCAGTATTTTGTAACTTTTCATGTCTATCACTTATCTCCCCAATGGAATAATGCAGTTGTTCCCCAAATTAAGGAAGGTCCCAATTCATGTAAGGACCAATTACTTCAAGCTCACGCTTACTTTCAGGAGTCAGCTCTTTGTAGTCGCATAAGGAGGAAGTAGTTTAACAAAGCCTCATCTTTGACAGAATATTCTTTTTTTCCCTCTAGCCTCATTGGGTTGCCAAAAGTCTAGCTCAGCCTCTCAGCTGCCTCTTGTAGATCACTGATGTTCTGAAGCAGAAATAGGTCTGGTGTAAAAGCAAGAGAGAAAAGGTACATCGAACAGGTGGCACATAACTAGGATGCTACTTAAATAAGAGAATATCAGTAATTATATTAAATATAAAAGGACTAAATATTCCTTCAGATAAAACTCAGAGATGATCAGAACGGATTAAAACCTGATGATTATAAGATGTCTGATTTTAAAAAACATGCATCTAAAACTAAAGGCTACATAAAGCTTGAAAGTAAAGGGATGAAAAAAGTTATGTCATGCCAAGTGTTAACCAAAAGAAAGCCACTGTAGCAATATTAAGAATAGAAAAAATAAACTCTAAGGAAAAAAGATTTGCTGTGCAAATAGAGGATTACTTTGTAATTTTAAAACATTCAGTTTACTAGGAAGCTTTAATGATTCTAGACTTGTACATGCACCTAAAACATCTTAAAATATGAAAAGCAAAATTATTTAATTAAAAATTAATTCCAGAATTATAAGAAAAATAGACAAATCCATAATCATACAGGGAGATTTTCACATGCCTTTCTTAATAGTAGATATGGATAAAAAAAAATCAGTAAGGATACAGAACGTTTGGACATGACTAATAAGCTTGACCCAAACACACAAAGCACTCAGATCAAGACCTTGTTGGTCTTCTCCTTGGTCCTGGGGAAGAACACATATTTGGGATCATGAGATTTTTAAAAATCCATTCTTCCATTTCGAGAACTCATACAAGCAAGAGTAGGAAAAAACTTGAAATACAGACCTGTTTCTACATCATACAAAAGACTATAACATCTTTAACCTCATAACCTGAATACACATATTGTAAAATTAAGTTTTGTCCATCCCTAACCTAATCCTATCAGTTTGGTACCAGCACTGTAGATGGCATTCTTTTCATTGTTTAATTCTGTGCATTAACATTGAGGACAATTAGCTTGTTGCCTAAACTGTTAGGACGGTGAAGTAAATGGTACTATTTTTTTAAGCTGCAGTAACTTAGCTAATTCTGTCCAATCTGCTGGGCAGGAATTAGGGGACTGTTCAGGGGCTCTGGGCTGACAGTTTAAACCATTATGAGGAGAACCTCATATATTCAACCAGTGTTACATAAATATGCAAAATTGCTACAAAAAAAAATCTGTGGATGTAAATGTAGTCTCCAGTGCCTTGAAAATAGTCAGTATTCTGCAAATGAAGGGTATATATTAAATGACCACTTCTACTATAAAAGACACTACCTTTGGGAAAATAGTACTTCCATCTTAGGAGCAAGAGGAGTGGTGTGCAATAAGATGGGGAATGAGAGGGAGGATGGAGGAAGATACAATTTTTTTTTTTTTGGAAGGAGAATTTCTTTTTAATCCCTCTTTTCAACCTTTTCCATACATGTTTGATGAGTGGTCCATATCAGAGCAATTTTTGTTTAGAAATTGCCAGTAAGAAGAATAATTTAAAAATGAAATGGCTTTTCTTCTTAAAAAAGAGTGAAACCATAAATAAAATCATAAAAAAAAAAAAAAAGGGTGCCTGGGTGGCTTGGTGGGTTAAGCTTCTGCCTTCAGCTCAGGTCATGATCTCAGGGTTCTGGGATCGAGTCCCGCATCAGGCTCCATGCTCAGCAGGGAACCTGCTTCCCCTGCCTCTTCTCTCTCTCTGCCTACTTGTGATCTCTCTCTGACAAGTAAATAAATAAAATCTTAAAAATAAAAAAAGAAGAGTGAAACCAATACTCAATCTGAAATACAAATTTTGCTATGCCACCATCTTTATTAAAACAGATATAACTCTTATTTGTAATCAATACAGTGCATAAAAAATAAGCAAGGCAGAGACATTGGAGGAATCCATTTATTGTGGATGCATTTTCACAATATATATTTATTGCAGCGATCAATTATCAGTGAAAAATATCAAGTGTTTATAAAATTTTTAGGAATGGCAGATTCACAGAACATGCTAGTCACCTTGCAGTCTTACCTCTTAAAGATAACAAAGAGAATTGTAATCAGACAAGTAAACAAGGAATTTATTTTTTAAAAGATTAAATCCAAACTGAACAAAATTCTACCCTAAAACTTATTCCATCCAATATTGGAATAAAAGTCAGGATCGATATAGTCTCTTCTCAACTTAAGACTTTCTAGGAAAAAAAAAATAATAGTGATCAGGAGAAACTCTTATTCAAAAATACAACAAAGCAACATTGCTTCACCATGGGCCTTAATTCAAACTTTGATCCATTTCACTCCAATTACGGGAGTAAATGCTAAAATCAGGAACTACGTGAGAATTCTAGTTCACTTTATCATAGACTCATGTCTACTCTGTCATGGATAGATGACCAGTGCAGTCCTCGTGGCTTTCCTTCCTTTGGTCCAGGTGTGCTAAAGCTAGAGGATTCAACAATTCTTTACTGATTTATGAGGAAAATAGACTTCAGAAGGCAGTGGTCACTCTGCATGCCAGCCTTGCCCTGGCTAGCTCTTCTAGGGCAGTACTGTAGATTAGAAGAGTCATCTGAGAGACTCCCTTAATGTGGTAGGAGTTGAGACTAAGACAATTTTGGTTAAGTCAAATGAGGTATAAGTTTATAGAATTAAACTACATGTATATTTCTATGCTAGAACATACTGCAAGACACTGGAAGACTCTTTTATCATCTATTGTGGAGAACAGATGAGCACTAGTAAGCTAAAATAAGACGTGATATCTAGATTGTGTGTGCAAAATGTAAAAATGACAAGTCAATAGACTCTTGGGGGAAAAGGCAGGACTAAGTCACACTTTTTTTTTTTTTTTAAAATTCAACATGTTGTCAGCTACAAGTACCAATGACTAATAAAAGTAGAAAAGTTTAATTTAAAATATGTTTCAGTCTATGAAGAATGGAAAATACTGTCATGACTCCTAAATACTGGCTTTTGCTCACTTTTCTTCTCTGCCTCCAAACATTAGCCAAAGTTGGTCTTAGGATACCCACATGTGGAATTCCAATCTGTACGATTTTGTGACAAAAATGCTGGTCTTCAAATTTTGGAGATGGAAGAGACCTCATTTATCATCTAAGCCAACCTACCGTGGACTTGATTTTAAGAAGAGAATAGAGTTCTGAGCAAGATTTGTGTTTGACCGAGACGGTAGCTTTAGGACAAATTCCCACCAGACTTCAAGATTGTTTTTAATTATAAACTAAATACTATGTTTTATAGAAAATGTCAACTAATTTTGACACTTTTCTCTTTTCTTCTTACAGGATATCGGGCATTGGAAACATATCAATACCTATTCTGCCATGTATCTATTGGCAAATATGAAATATTAATATAATAGTGTGATTTTTAATTTTTAAAAAGCTGTGATATTGGCTAGTTACAAGGACATACTGCTAAATATAATAGTCTAGCACATAAAAAAGCTTTCTACCATTAGTGTGTTTGTATACGTGTATGCACATACATACATGATTGGGTCATCTAAAATGTGGTTCGCTATCACTACCAAAGAAATCCACAAAGCAACCAACCTAACGAATCAGTACCAATGTCACCTAACATCATTATCCAATTTAGATACTCATCAGCATGAAAAAAGCAATACCTTAACAGCACATCTTTTTTTGTTTGTTTGTTTTAAGACAATCATGATTGCAGTATCTCAAATCTGAAACGGGTTACTTTCAGAAAGTGTTACAATTGCCTAGAGTAAGATAATTTCTTCCATGCTTTATGCTAAAGTGCAGAAACAACATGACTTCTGTATTTAAAATAAAAACCAAACCAAACCAAACCACTAGGATTTGTTTTTCTGGACACTGCACACATTTCTCAGGCAATTTTCAATGTGAGGCTCCTTTAGCTGACTTCCGGTGTGGCTGGTGTCACTGCTCAGACAGAGTTAGGCTGATCAGTAGGCAAGTCTCTATTTCACAGCATGGGTTTCTTTAGAAACAGGCTCCTGTGCAAAGGCAGTACTTTTACCATGAACATCTCTAGACTGTGATTATTAAATATAGTGATAATATACATGGGTTTACTGGGATAATGAAAAATAAAACAAGAGGAAATGAACTCAATTTAGTAAATCAACATAAATATAAAACAGAGCAAACTAGCCCTCTCCAACTGAGCTGGTCCAGCATCTTGAGCGGCTACTTTGGGTTCTTTCTTGAACTCTCTCAAACCTGCTAAGAGAAGAGAGCTTTAAATCCGCAGGTCATGGCGTTTCAGCCAGATGTTTTGTGTCATAAGAAGAAAAAAAAAATAATTGAAATACGGCAGGAATAAATATTTAAGAAAGGGAGGATTATTGTTGGTATTCTGTTCAAATATGTTCCTGATCTTCCCGTCTCCCTCTTTTCTGCTGATTTTACCCCTTCCTTTTCCCTCTCTCTTCCTCTCTCCCCCTTCCTCTCTTCCTGCCTTTCTTTCCTCCCTTCTTTCTTCTTTCTTTTCTCTCTCTCTCTCTTTGTTTCTTTCTTCTTTATATTCCCCATTCCCCATCTTGGTCTTTAGCCGTGCTTGTGGTGTTCACAGTCAAGGAACATTTAAAAAACAAAAAACAAAAAACAAAACAAAAGACCTCCACTCGAAGGGCCAGGAATCCCTAGTGCGCTTTCCAAAACAGGCACACATGGCGAGTGGCTCAGTCTTGGCCACATCAAGGACAATGACAAAATGGAATGTGCTTATCTTTAGTTTTCTCCTATTTTTTTGGGGGGGGGTTAATTTCTTCCCTCCTATTCTTACACCCTGATCCTTGAAACTTATCTGGCCCACACTCTTATTTGTATACCATTTCTACAACTAACTGCTAGAATTCCTCGCTGATGTATTCACAAGCCTTGGTGTTGTCAATCTGCATTTCCGAGGAATGACGGCCTGACGTGTAGTGAGTCTGACATCTTGCAGCAGAGTTGCTGCCTGCTCTGCTACCTTGTAAACTCAGTTCTGGGCCTCATGGCTGTATTATTATTACTGTACAGAGAGTTCTGTGGTATGACCGAGGACGAGGGGGTGGTACTTGTGGAGACTACCCCATCACCTTCCCACCTCGTATCACCACACAGCCCAGTTCCAAGGAGCACCAGTCATGTTGCGATGAACATGAGTGGTGTTCTCTGGAGTGTTACCATTCCAGATCGTCTCTGTACTCCACTTCCCAGAACCCTGGCTCAGAGGAATCTTTTCCTGAGAGGCTCTATGAAACCTGTGCGGACGGGCTAGGACAGCTGGCACCCTCCACTCAGAAAGCAGACTATATACACATTCGACTGCCATTTTCAAGAGGTCGGAGATGGATGCTAGAGGGGCCATGATGGCTTAGGCCAACAAAAGTACATTCTTTGTCTTCAAAAAGAAACAATAAACAATCCCCTTACCCTTCCTCCACCAGGAGAAAATTGTGCAAGGAAATTTCAAGATTTCTATTTTCTGCTAACTATGCAATCCTCCAACGAAAGGGGCATGCATAGTGGTTAAGATCGTAGGCTCAGACCAGACGGCCCGAGTTTGGATGCAGGCTTTGCTAACTTATTGTTGGGTCGTTGGGGAAAGTTCATGTCCCTGTGCTTTGCTTCCCTCAGCTCTAGACAAGGGTGATAATAAGACCACTTCACAGGGTGGTTGGAAGGTCAAAGGAGATACTGTAGCTTAAGAAGGTGGAACAGTTCCTTGCATAGGGCGGATAAAGTGGTTTGTAGTGGTGATAATTATTATCAGGTACTTTAATATATTTAGAAAAGTTATTTAAAAACCACCTTAAATAGAGAGACTGGGCCATTGGATTTTGCTGGAATGTAGAGCAATCAGTAACTAATCAAGACGGAAGAGCACATTAGGCAGCTGTGCCAGACTGAGGAACATGTCGAAGTAGGAAAGGGCAAGTGATTCCCTGACGTCACGGACCTGTAGAGAACCTCTGGTCGCCTTTGAGGGGTTCCCCAGCCCTGGGTTTGCTTGAAAAGTGCTTCTAAATCGACCTGTAAGCAGACTGCTCTAATCCTGCTTATGGCTGCTCTCTGATCTCTCTCTCTCTTCAATTTTCCCTCTGTTAAAGGAAAAAACTAGGCTTATTGCTTGAAGTGGGGAAGGGCTACAATCAGAAGTTGAATTAGCTCCTTGGACAACAACAGTCCTATTTTCAGTTGGAGTATCATTTAGATATTGTCTAGAGCCTCCTTTATGACGAAATGAGCATACCCATTGATGGGAAGACCAAAAAAAGACAAATCCAAGCACTCTTAGCCATTGGTTTTCTTAGGGTAGCAAGTTTTGTCTGACTTTTAAATATTATTTTAATTTTTTTTCCCACAGCAACCTTGGGTCCTAGACTCCTGACAATGTAATGGGTCTAGAAAGCAGCTTTGGGGCCACTCAGGGAGACAGATGTTTCCCCCCTAGGTGATGGTCACGGTCCAAGCCTGGACCATGTAAGGAAGTATAGAGCATGCTTATTTGTACCATACTACCTCTGTGGTTAACACTCCTACCACGATGGTGCTTCTAGAATGTCTTATTGCGGACCACTCCACAGGTCCGGACTATTTATGTCGCATGACTGACAAGCCGACAATGCAGCAGGCTCTGTGAGCTTTACTTCTCACTGTACCACATGCAACTTTTCAGAAGCTGATGGTCACATAGACAAGGCTCTGTGGATCAGCGATATTTCTCAATTGACCCTGAGACATCATACTGCACGATACAGCAGGAAAAGAACCTATGAAAAGCAAATCTTCCCAGGAGATTACCTTAGTGGGAGAAGTGACCTTATCCACAGATTGCTTTTCCCAGAGGTTCCGCTTGCCAGATACGTCTCCTGGCCTCAAATCCTAATGATGAAAAAGAAGAAGAAGTTGATAGGTGGCCATTTATATTTTCTGGCTAGCTCTAAATAAATCCCCACTTCTGTAGTTTGTTTGAATTAATTTCTTATTTAATACACTTTATCCTGGTGATTCGAAATGGATGGAATCAAAAGGATCATCAGCCACTGTTTGTTTTTATATAGACCTTGGTCTATGTTCTGATAGGAGAATGGGCTGGAATGATCCAGCCTCCACCGAGGGCTTCCTGTTTATTGATCAGTAGAATTGGAATATAAGCACATTTAAAATAATGCAGCCTATTTTCAACTTTTCATGCTCTTAGAAGTGAATAGAATGTACGTTAGTTTTAACTCTTTTGGGGTTGGATAAGCAGGTCACCTCTTGCAGATCAGCCTTCTTTCAGCATTCTGGTGGATTCCCTACACCTTTAGGACTTCAGTGCAGACCAGCCTGACTTCCAAACGCCAACACTCCCATTTCTTGGCCTGGGGTCTTTCTCTGGGCACCGATGCCCACTCTGCCCACCCAGGAGGTAGGCTGGAAGTTCAGAGAGTTAACACCCCCAGGGGCAGTCCTCAATTCCTCACTGGTGAGATTTGGTGCAAGAGTATTTCTCAGGCTCACGCACGCCTCAGGTGGGAAAACTGGGAAGTGTGTGTTCTATGGTGGTTTCCAGGGTGCCTCAGTGGGATTAAGCTTTGATAGCCCATGTGGTGACTTTAAATAGCATTACTGGCTTCCTTCTTTGCCCTGACTCACTTCCTATAGTGTTTTCTTTGCTTCCCCAGTAAAGTATTTGCATTCAAATTACTATCTTAGAGTCTGGCCCTGGGCAGCTCAACTAACTGCACTTCCGTCAGACTAGAATCATGTTGTTTTCTAAGAAGCAAGTGTACAGCAGTACAGGCTAGCCCACAAAACGAAACATGTACCACAGGGTGTACCCGTAAGAGAAGGTGAGTTGATGATATGTGTGAGAGCATGCGGAAATCTTGGGAAGAAAACACTGAAATAATGATCGGCAACAGTCACATAGCTTTGATTCATTATTTACTACCTCAGAATGAATCCGGTTTGGAAAGGGATCCAAATTTCTGTTTCCATGTACTTTTCTTCCAGCATTTGCTTATACTAGTACTTGGCAAAGGTGGTTTGTAGAAAATAAATGTGTTTTACTGAAATAGTAATGTTTATTTTGGCAAAAGCTTTTCTCATTAGGAAGGCAAAGCTAATAACGATTGCGTTTATCCACAGACACTGGTCTAAATGGACACAGTTTTGATAGATACTATTGAAATCTTGACACTGAAAATTCAGTGGGTAAATGGTACCAAGTGAAGCATTTCAGATTTACCTCAATCTTACTGAGTTTCTAGATTTCCGTTGTGGCCTGGATTCCTGATATTCCATTAGAGAGTTACACCTATTTAACTTGGAACCAGAAGCAACACATCAGGTTGTTTTTGAAGAATTCCACTACATTTGCCAATGTAGGTAGAAGCTGCCAAATTGTCTGGATGACTGTTTTAAAATTTGGGAAACTATAATTAGGAACATACTAATGGAAGCTCTGGAAAGTGGCTATTATTACTTTATTTATTTGATTCATATAAAACAATTATTATTCTTTCACATGAATGTTCTTTTACTGAAGAAAGTGAATTGTAGTTCCCTTAAATCCTGACTAGTAACCTTTTGAGAGCACTTGCAGAGTTTAAAGAGTCCATCTCAAGAAAATATGAACATCCAGTGGTAAGCTGGCATGTTAAATCAAAGGGGAAATATAAATGCAGTTACCTGGCCAGACTACATTCTAGAGAAAGACCCACTCCAGAAGAAGAGGGAGAAATGAAGTCAGGAGAAGCAGGTTTCCAGTCAACCAGAGATCAGAGAATGAAGAAGAGAATTCAGCTGAGAAAGACATTGTTGGGACTTTTTAAACAAAAAGAAAGACAAATTAGCACTTAAATTGCTGTATATAACATGCAGGTTAGACACAAAGAACAGTCAAGCCAGATAAAGCAGACATACTCAGAACTGAATTCTAGTTATAAAGTTATACCCAAATCCTATAAATTCTGCCCACAAATAGCAGGAGGTGTCCCAGTAAAGAATCAGGTATAGATACTGTTTAATTCTGAGTAAGTTAATTTTCAGACACCCTAAAAATACTGGTTGACAAACTACTTTGAACACCTTTGATTTTTAGCATATATGAAAATTACTATGTAACTCGTGGTAAAGGGTCGTTTTTCTCTTCGGGGAGGTGTAGAACAGAACTCTAATCCTGTGGATTGCTCCTTCCCTGCTTGAGGCTTCACTGGGTGAGGACTGTTTTGGGAAAGAATTTTCCTCTGATTTTTTTCCTTAGTGGACATATGCCACACACTTGCCAAAACAAACCCAGGCTTTCCCCTCCACTCGTGTATACCAAGGACTATAAAAAAGGAGCTGAGGATAAATCACCTCTGATCCCAAATCAGAAGGCCCCTTTGGGGGTCTCCCACTGGCTGCTATCTTTAGGTAATCCTCTGACATCCTGGGCTGGGGCTCAGAGTCCCAAGGGTGTCAAACTTAGATGCCTAGACGAAGGGCCAGGCTAGAAACATAAATGCCCAAAGAGACCTGATATAAGAAACTCCAAAAAAAAAAAAAAAAAAAAAGTTGGGGCACCTGGGTGGCTCAGTGGGTTAAAGCCTCTGCCTTCAGCTTAGGTCATGATCCCAGGGTCCTGGGATTGAGCCTTGCATCGGGCTTAGGTCATGATCCCAGAGTCCTGGGATTGAGCCTTGCATCGGGCTCTCTGCCCAGCAGGGAGCCTCCTTTCTCTCTCTCTCTGCCTGCCTCCCTGCCTGCTTGTGATCACTGTCAAATAAATAAATAAAATCTTTTTTTTTTTTTAAGAGGGAATCAACAAATTCAAGACTGTATACCTCTGCACCTCAATACTGTTCAAATTACAATTTTAAAAAGGGAAATAAAGCGGCTCAAACAACACAGATCTTAGCCCACCAGTGTGAGAACCCCCTGGATAAAACTTGAACAAGTTCCTTGCTTGATCTGTCTATGCTGCTCTCCCAGACTTAATGTTTTCCTGACAAGTTTTATGCAAGATTTCATCTCTTTTCTGCTAGATCCATTTTGTCTCTGAGTTACCATCTTGCCCTTGCTGGGCTCCAAGTCATGTCCTCTCCCAAAGAGACTACCATGTTGCTTCTTCAGACTTCAACATGGCACCAGGTGCACTACACCTGGGATGTACACAAAGCTTAAATCTGCTTACCAAGCACATTCAAACAAGCCGTTATTGACAACAAATTACATTTGTTTTCTTCCAGTCTGACCTTCATCTAGGAAGTCACACTAGTGTACCAAATCCAATGAGACATGGGAAAAAAGATATCACCCCAATCTATACTAATTGATGCATTTCCTTCCTTTCCTCTCCATCCTCTCGGAAATGGTCTGCAAATTGCTTACTAAATCACAGGTAAGGCAGGCAATGGTTTTGTAATTTCCCTGTAATACCTTTTGGTCCTTCCAGAAAATCTACACAGTTATTATACCTCTTGTAGTAATAACTAAGTTAAATCTCTTAACCCTCCCATTAGGACAACATGGATGAAGATAACTTATCAGTTATGGTACTGTTAAAAGAGTAAGGTCAAGTCCTATACCAAACACAGGGGTATAATATGGTTTAGAAATGAGTGAGATCGCCAAACTGTAAATGTGAAAAAGTAACCATCTCGTCTAGTGATGTGCTATACTCATCAAAGAAGAAAAAACATATACCTTTCTCTCTTTAGCCTTTCTATCTCGTGAGACCTTCAGGGGGTCTACGAACTTGCTCAATTAGTATCACATGTGTATTTGAGGGGAGAGTGCCCTTTGATTTCACTGGGTTTTCAAAAGGGCCCCAAATTCAGAAAAGTTAATAATCACTTGTCTGTACACACAAAACTTATATAAGTTACCATTTAAAAAAGTAATTCCTACTCTTTATGTCACCTTTGGTGCTTGGGAAATTTGAGGCACTAAAGAGAATATACCTTTTGGGTATGATCCCTTGCCTAAACTGTCTCCAGTTACAGACCCCTCTTTCCGTATCTACTTGGATGGGGGAAAGATTTTTTTCCAATATATTGACTTTTCAGTTTTAACTTGGGTTTACATTAGTTTTATACCTCCCGTGAGCCCTAGTGCAAACAATCTCAGGCTGAAAATTACTTGATTACAAGGAGTTGTACCCATGAAACGTATGGAAATATTTCCATTTTTTCTTTTTAAGTTGGAAAAGTGATAAACTTTACTGACTACTTTGGATATTAAATGTGGAGTCAATGGATGCAATTAAATGCTCAACAATGCAGAGGCCAGTGATTGAGAAGGTTTTTCTTCTACCTCTGGTTTGGAGTGGTTATACCAATAGAGGCTCTGCTCCCTTGGGCACCAACAAAGGTATAAAAGCAACTTAACAGAGAAAGCCCACTAATATATAGTAGGGAGCTTAATAAGGTTTTTGGTTATAATGATAAATGTAAGGCAATTATCACAGACATTCAGTGAAAAATTTAAAAGAACATTTTTATAGTAAGATAGCCACACTTAATAAGAAAATGTTAGATTTCCAAAAATAACATTCATAACCAGTTTTTATAGTTTCCAGTTTTACTGCCCGTTTTTTTTTTTAATGGCTTTCCTTTGGAGGTGTTGACAATAAAATTATAGCAATTATTTCAACAACTGCCCAATAACTGTATTTTTGTGTTAAGTTACAGAAATTAGGCAAATTAGAAAATATGGGTTCAAAATAGCCAACATACACATTCTTTTGGGAATAACTCTAGGAGTGCCCTTGACTGAGAAGCGGCCAAGATAATTCACCATTTTTACTTTCAAATTCCTAACTGCAATTTATAGAATGGAAGCTAAGCCAACAGACTAGTTAAGAGTGTAAACTGTGGATGCTTCAAGCTCTGGCGAGTTGCCCCGCTCAGGGTGCTGAGGTGACTGTGGCACCATTCTACCCTCTGCGCTGGACTGCTTGCATTCTGAGCCTCTCCTCGTTTGTTGTTCGGGGTGGCAGCAAAGGAGAGAAGCACCTGTCTTTCCCAGGCAAACAGACCTTATGCTGCTGGAAACTGAGATCAAAACTCTTCAGAAAAACCCAGAGCTACTTACAGACGGTTTGGGAGCGGGTGACTTATTTCCATCTGGGGTTTTGGTTAGCCATTCATTGATGCGGCTGGAAACCCCCACCTTCAAGCCAGCAGTCTCCTACAAAGTCAATAATCCAATATTACAGAAAAAAAAAAATAAACCTTACTTGGAAAAAAAACTTTGAAGTAACCTCAAAAATACTACTAGGTATTTCTTCACATAACCATTATGTGACACTAATCAATTATTGATCTCTATCTTTAATATTTTGAGCAAACTAAATCTTAAACTTGATATTTAAAGACAATGTTATCTGGTTTTCTTTTCCCTGCGCCTCACCCCACTCCCACTCCCAGGGGTTGATGATTAATTTCAGGCACTTC
This sequence comes from Mustela nivalis, assembly GCF_964662115.1. NCBI lineage: Eukaryota > Metazoa > Chordata > Mammalia > Carnivora > Mustelidae > Mustela > Mustela nivalis. Next base: position 17,137,519 of record NC_139031.1, read on the forward strand.
ATTTAGAATACCGTGGTCAGAGCACAGGACACAGTCTAGCCTCCTGAACACATTGTCTCTGAGAGAATTAACATCTTCTTCACTGCTTTTTATAATTAAGCAGTGTGAGTCTTTAAAAAAAAAAAAAAGGAAAACAGAAAACAAAAAATCCAGCCTCTCAAATTAAAAGACCCAAATTGTCTACTGACCTTATTCGGTGCGCCCGCCGCAGCGGGGGATGAAAACACATCCCCTCGCTCCCACATGCTCTTGATGTTGCGGACACCGTCAGCAGGAACGGGAAGATCCGAGGCCGCTGGCTTCAGAGGTTTGGCAGTTTTTGTTCCCTGAAATGTGTGAACTATCTTTAGGGTTCGTGCTGAGAAGTCTGTTCATAAGATTCTGGTGAGCTTGTCTTCTTCAACATGATCATTTAAAATGTGTGGTGACAGTTAAAAAAAAAAATCACCTTCTCCAAAAATTCTGTTGTGAAACTACATTCTGATGACACATATGCCTCAAATAAACCAGAGGACCTACGTCAGAGGGTCGTCCAAAAATGAAATGATGCCTCCTCCTGGGACACCGCTGATAGCGAAGGTGGTATTTCATGTTGTTTCCTTAACAGGTAAGGGCTGTGTGTGTGCAGGGCACTGTGCTAGGCTCTGGGGATACAGAGCTGCTCAAGACAGTCTGCTGTGTGAACAACAGTAACTAGTTATACAAGTATTTATTTCACAATGTGGAAAGTGCTACGAAAGAGAAATGTAGTATGTAAAGCTCGCCCAGAGGGCAGCCGTGAGGGGAATAACAGTTTAAGGCAGCAAAGACGGCCCCTCTGAAGAAGTGACATTTAAACAGAGATGCTACAGAAGGTTTGGAAGTGGCTATGTGAGGAGTGTCATTCCATGTAGAGGGAAGGGCATATACAAAGGACCGAAGGCAGGGACATGTTGAAAAATGGAGATCTGTGTATGGAGAATGTACCAGAAACAGGGAAGAACAATGTAAAAATGGAAGGTGTGCATTCACAGTATGTTTTCAGCAGCAGCGATGGGCATACCCAGAAGCCTGCAGTTTCTCTGGTGGTCCTGCTCTGTGGCCCGTGGCATGTGCTGGCAAGGTGGCCAACCAGGGTGAGGCGTACGTACCATCAGTGGCCGCACGTAAGAAAATCTCCCAGGACTGTGTAAGTTCTGAAGCCACAGTCTCGGCTTTGCTAATCCTATTAAAGCTCTGATCAATTCAACCACAGGAAATAACTATCTGCAATTTGTCTTATATTTTTCTGGACACTTAGTCTTGTGAAAAATCACCTCTTCAGTACTAGGACTTGATTATTCATTTGATAAATCATCCAGACCTCTCTCTTTCTTATTCCCTCTTATCATTTGTTTGTGAACTATCTTACAGGTATCTCTACTCTGTACAAAGGAGGGGAGAAAAATCAAACCAAACGGATCCAATTACTTTATAGCAGGTGTTCTGATATACATCGGAAGGGTAAAACCATTGACTAAAACTACAAAAGGAGAAAAAAAAACACATCTTCTTCAATGGCCCTGTACCAAGTGCTTTGGTACTTGGAAATATACTCTATTTCCAAATCATGTAGACCCCCCTTTTTGTGGGAATGGGTTGGAAAAAAGTTGGAACAGAAAGAAGCATAAAACTATGGTCTTTCAAGCACATTGATGAGGATTAAACCTAGTCTATTGCCTTTATATTAACTTATACTACTACTTTTATTTGATAATAAAAGTTTTTATAGATAAAAAAGGATTAAGCACAGTTGGAACTGTTTAAACTACATATGGAAAATACATTTTAAAAATAATTAAGGAGGGGCGCCTGGGTGGCTCAGTGGGTTAAAAATAATTAAGGATATTGAAGATATACTTATGCCCATACAAGTAACATAGTTCAGTACCAAGGAGCCCGTTCATTAAATGAGTAACAGCTTCATTAAAGAATATTCTGGCTGTGGGGCACCTGGGTGGTTCAGTGGGTTAAGCCTCTGCCTTAGGCTCAGGTTATGATCTCAGGGTCCCGGGATCGAGCCCCGCATTAGGCTCTCTGCTCAGCAGGGAGCCTGCTTCCCCCCTCTCTCTGCCTGCTTCTGGGTGATCTCTCTCTCTCTGTGTCAAACAAATAAATAAAATCTTAAAAAAAAAAAAAAAAAGGAATATTCCGGCTGAAAGTAGAAAACAATTTAGTTAAAATCTTCTATAATTTATCTTTATCACTGCTCTTTTTTGTAACTAGTTTGAAGTATAATGAAGCATCACTAATATTCCAACACAGTAATGTGGTTACTGGACCTGATTACTGTCCTAGGCCTCTATGGTCATCCACCCACACAGTCTGTCTCTGCCCATGACACTAAGGCCACCTCACCTCAATTGCACTGGTGTACTGCTCCAGTCTGCTGTCAATCTTGGAGACGACTGCTGCTTGATGAGTTGATTTGATGCCACTGTTATGTGAATAAACACACACACATATACACATAAAAATACAGGAGAGAATCTTTCCATATATACAACCGCTGATAATTCTCAACTGAATAATCAACCATATTTACCTTTTTTGTACAGACTTATTCAAAAATTCCGCTCGCTCTTCTATCTAGGAATTGAAAAAAAGAAAGACCCAGTGAATATTTGCAGCTTATAAACAACGTTTCTCAGCCCATGTGCCTTGGGAAGTAAAAGCACCAGAGAGTGGATAGGATAACAGTAATAATAAAACTACTTACGAGGTATTTGAGAGTGAGATTTGGAGGGGACCAATGGTAGACAATAGAGAAAGTGTGGAGAAATACAAAGTTCTGGAGCCAAATTAAAGACCAGACAGAAATGGAATAAAAATGCCTCTGAAACAAGGTCACAACCATTTTTTTCCAAAAGCACATGCCGTTACCCTTTATGACATATTTATATGAGTATAGCTATACCATGGTATTTGGTATGGGTAATTTCCCACAGCATTTTAACTATGTATTTAGTGTGCAATAGGATCGAATGAGCAAGATAACGAGGACTTGTGAACTCTTCCCCTCCTGCTTAGCCTGGCTTCCTAACTGACAGCTGTCAAGCCAACGGCTGAATTTAATTGGCCTTGAACATGGAAGACGGGGATGGGAGGAGACTGAGATCTGGGGCACGACTCCTCAAGGCTGACGTCTCCCATGAAACCCCCATTAGCCCAAGTGGGAATGGCAGAAAAAAGCCCAGAAAAACTGATGGATATATATGAAATGGTAGTCTTTAATAGAAACCCTTTTCTCTTTAAAGCTAGGAACTTCTGGGTGCCTGGGTGGCTCAGTGGGTTAAGCCTCTGCTTTCAGCTCAGGTCATGATCTCAGGGATCCCTGAGTAATTATAACCAAAGCAATAAAGTGCCATTTGCATTTGCTAAAAATTATGATTCCAGGGGTGCCTGGGTGGCTCAGTGGGTTAAAGCCTCTGCCTTCGGCTCAGATCATGGTCTCAGGGTCCTGGGATCGAGCTCCCTGCTCAGCAGGGAGCCTGCTCCACCTCCCCTCTGCCTGCCTCTCTGCCTACTTGTGATCTCTGTCTGTCAAATAAATAAAATCTCAAAAAAAAAAAAAAAAGCTAGGCAATTCCTTCTACTAAAACTAAAGCTACTAAATCAAACATGGTATTTCATTAAAACTGTATGAATCGAATCAGATGTTCTATGTAAGTCAGCAAGTATCTGTTGACTCTTTTGGATACCCAATGTCAGGGGAGAAATAGCCTCTGTCACTTATCACCTACCAAAATCAGCAAATACTAAAACCTCTGCAAATGACTGCCTGTGCCAAAGCACACACTTGCCCAAGGGGTCCATTTTCTGCCCTGTTCAGGGCAGCCAAGGAATCTACCAGACTTCAGACACTCCAGGCTGCTGTGGTTGAGTGTCCCCTAGAGTCTTCTGAGATGGTAGTGGTTCTTTCTAGCCTGGACTGTCCTGGGACTCATGGACTTTTTAGTAAACAAAAAGCCTACTTTTTGGAAAAATGCTTCACTCCTAATATCAGTTGAGTGACATCTTTAAAGATGTTAGTGGGGGCATTTCATTCTTTTCAATGATTTCTCACAATGATAAATGCAAACTCATTAAAAATAAAACTTCATACAAAAAAGTGTTATCAGTAGCCCTGAGTTTATGGGATGCAAATTGTCTTAAGATTTTTCTTCTGATTTTAATATAACTTAGATCTGCACTTCTGGAGAAAAAGTTCCCAGCTGAATAAGGTGAAATACATTAAAACCATGCAATGTGCTGCCATTTTTAATATTATCCATCCATCCATCCATCCATCCATCCATCCATCCATCCATCCTTTAATGCTGACAGCGAGTCAGCTAAACTAACCAATAAGTTACATACTGAGCACTCACTCTATAAAGTTGAACACTCAGCAGTGTGTAAGACAGTGTCCCATTCTTTAAGAAGAACACAATGACTAGGGGAGACTAGTAGAAACAAACAAATAAAATACTTCACACTCAATGATAGGTACCATAGTAAAGAGAAGAAGAAAATATGGCTTTGGGAGAAGTGAGTCTGTGGGGTCAGTGGAGAAGAGAAGTTTTTCAGTAGTTTGGATTCTGAGCTGAGGTTTTTAGTTTCTAGTTTACACAGGTTCATCAATGAGTTTATGGAAGTGGGGGGGGGGAGAAGTGCATGAGTTACAGTAAACAGGACATTTGGGACAGAGCATGGAGATTTGGGGAGCAGGGCAGGGGGGGATGGAGGAATGAAACGCACAGGGGAAGGAGAGAGGCATGAGGAAGGGGTGGCAGAGGTGAGCCTTGGTTTTTGAAGCACTGCCAGCATCCTTCCAACTCTGGGATGAGCTTGCTAACCTTGCCTATCCCATTAATTCAAATGACAGAGATTCTCCGACTCTGACATTTCCTTTTGTACCTATGACATCAAACACAGCTTGACTTCATCATCACATTTTGTCAGGTCTCACCGTCCATTACTGATGCATTCCTATTGGGACATCCTTAACTTCAACTAGATAATGTAACAAGGTGTACTGAATTTATACACTAAACAAATTTCTGTAAAAGGACTTTAACGAGAACAATCGGTTCTTCCGCAGACCAAGAGGTGGCAGTGTTGTCTCGATAAAACTGAAGGGAAAGCCCGCATGCTATTCATTTTAGAAAATTGGCTCTCTCCTACTCTACACCCCTTCTACCACCGAAATATGAAAACAACAATAATAAAAACCCAATTTTAAATTTAATTCACTTAAAATTTGCTCTGCGCATGTTTTATGTAAGAAAAACCATTCACTGCTAACAAAATTTTAACTGTGAGAAACCAAATTCAGAGTTTCCCAGACAAGGAATAGGAGTCATGAGAACTTAACAAAATACATGAGTTGATAATACTTTGAGGTCAAATAGCAAATGTTTTCCCTCGCACTGGCATTCTACAATCTTATGACCACTTATAAAAGTCGCAGGGCCAAGAGTATCAACAACTGTAGGAATTCAATCATAGAATATGAAACTGAGCTCCAAAACCAGAGCCACAGCAAATTCTTCAAGGCACATACTATGGAAAAAAAGCAATAGGCTGCCTGTGCCTGAAAGCATGTCTCTGTTATATAGGAATTAAACAGTTTTTGTTTCTTTTTAACATAAATAATTTGCTCACACATGCTTCTCTAGCAGAGGGAACAGATGAATGGCTTCCCAGGAATGCTGGATGAAATGGGAAGCCAGGAATCTGGCTTAGGGAAAGACCAGAGAAATAAGTAAGTTGAATAATTTAGTAGAGAGGAGCTATTTGGAGAAGGAAACGAAGGGCTGTAGTTTCTCCTGAAAAGAACAGCAACTAGAAGCTTAGATGACTCTGGCTTTCTTCATGTTATCAAGCCTGTACAAAGAGAGTTTAGCTTGAGTGAGATGTCAAGGGTAGAGAGAGAGAACACAGCTTTCTTTGATTATCGATGAGCCAGAAACACAAGGACCCAGGCTGAGAACAGAACTCTGGTAACTGCATGGAGATAACCTGAATCGCGTGGGGTTTTTGTTTTTTGCTTTTGTGTTTTGCTTTGTTTGTTTTGTTGTTGTTGCTGCTGCCTTTCTGCTCTTTCTTCTACAGCAGGATCTGCAAACTATGGCCCATGTGCCTATGGGCCTTAGGCAGGCCACGGTTTTCACATAGCTCTCAAGCTAAGAATGGGTTTTATATTGTTAAACGGCTTAAAAATCCAAAGAAGAATATTTGGGGACATAGGAAAACTATGAAATCCAAATTTCAGTGTCCAACCATAAACCTCATCCACTCCATAAAGCTTCTTTCTACTCATTGTGCTCTGCTCTGAGATGTCACTGCCTGCACGTCTACAGTCGGTTACCTGGTTATTCTTGGGATTCCCCTGACTGTGGTAACGCCTTGGGGGCAAAGACCTTGCTTTGCACTTCTCTCCTTCATAGTACACAGCCACCATTAGGTATGTTATAAATATAAAATATGAAACAATAAAATCCCCCTGTGGCTTAGTTCCGATTCTCCTGGGAGCAGATCTTGAGAAGAGAGGGTTCGAGTATAAGGAGTTTATGTGGGAGGCATCAGACTATGACTGGGACCCAGATGATCATAAAGACTAAGCAGAGCTCCTTAAGGATCAAACACGCTGATTTTCCTGTGAAACAGGTAGTAACTGTAAAATGTAAGTAACTGGGTTTTGTTCACTTTAGTGGGCCACATGAGATGACCTCACATACACAATTACAGACACACACACGTATATTTAAGCAGCTGGAGCCTGGCTATGATTCTCTACTGGTTTTGCCCATCGTCCACACTTGGTAGCCTCGCTAGTTTGATGGAAAATGAGGGAGAAATAAAAGTGTTAAAAGCTCCAATCTCTGAAGATTCGTTCATTTATTTATTCATTCAGCAAATATTCACTGACTATCTTCACTGTGCCAGGTGCTCAATGAATGTTCATTCTCAAAAAAACCCCCCACATATTTAAAAATACTGGCATTTAGTACAAATAACAGATAGTGCTTTCTTGCTTCTGTTCTCTTTTCTCTGCATGCCAACCCTCCCCTCAAGTCCTTGACTGGGCCCCTCCTGCTCATCCTCTCTTCTCTTGCCAGCACTTTCCTCTTCCATCAGTTAGGAGCGGACTCCTCGAAGGCAGTGCCGGGACCAAACTCATCCTGGCAAAGGATCCCCAAGTTACATTTCATCTCCTCCCGGGATAACAGCTTTCAGAAATGACCAGTACCGTTTCCAGCTGCCCTACTTTTAATAATGACAAATTAAAAAGTGAATGGCTAGTATGAAAAGTGGCTCAAACCTTTATAGTATAGTTGCCCACTTTATAAACTTTTAATGTTTCCATTTTCAACAGCTTGAAGGGATGAGGCATCTGGAGGGCATGGGTCACTGAAATCTAGAGATAATCGCCGAATGTCACTTTAATGCTTACCAAAGCATCTAACAAACAACAGATAAAAAGCTCTCTGCTTTATTTCTCTCCTCCCTACATGCTACAAAGAGGAGCTCTGAAAAGGCTGAAAGGAGCAAAAAGCTAAATGAAGCAAAGGCTTTGAATGATGACTAAGTAAGGAAGGGGCTAAAATCCAGTTTTCATCACATTATAACGGAGGTGTTACAAGAAGACTTCATGGGAATAAGAAATACCTTGAGAGATGAACCTTTAGGAGTGAAACACTTGAATGGCTTCTTGTCATCTGATAAGCTGTCTTCGGGCATCTTCTGACGTTTCTCGGCAGCTTCTGCCCGTCGCCTTTCAATCTCTTCCTTTAGCCTCCTCTTCTCTTCCTGAGGGAGAAAGAACACATAACAAGGACATCAGTATGAGCTTCAAGCCAGAAGGTAGGAGGGCCAGAGGGCAGAAAGCACTAGTCCCAGAGGAAAACGAGCTGGGTTCTGGACTGGATGCCACCCCTTCCTCAAGGGCAGTGGCCAGAGGTTAAGCCTGAGCTGGCAAGTCCAACTGCCTGACTCACACTCTAGCGTGGCCACTTCCCAACTGTGTGACCTTGGCCCCTTCACTTCTCTGCTCATGTACCTCAGTTTATCATCCGTGAAATGAGGCTATGGTAGCTGTCATGAGGCTAAATGAGAAAACCCATGTAAAATGCCAGGCCTCGTGCTCAGCATGAAGCTGATCGTTGTCGTTACCATCCGGTCACGTCATTTAACACTGATCTTCCGTTTCTGTGTATGTAAAAGGAAGGTAAATGTCCCTTCTCCTACCTTGCTAGGAGAGTTGTGAAAGTTGTGAAGGCAAATGAGATAACTGATGTGCAAAGTTATATAAATCTAAGTTCTTAGAGTCACCAAATTATGTAAGAGATAATTTTATGGTTATCCCTGCCTCAACTGAGATTATTTTAGATGGTTGGACAAACCTGAAAATATGTAGACACTGCACCACAGAAGTCAGAGATGTTCACAGTGTGTCTCAGTAACCCCTTTGTACCTTCCTTCTGGTCTACGATACTCTCCCCCGTCTTCTCTCTCAGGCCAAACATTCAGAGCACTGATCAAGTCACACATCCTCTATGAATGATGGACTGAGAGATGTGTGTGTCTTTTGTAGTTCTCAAACTATATATCCTTAAACAGAGACTGGATGTTCATCTGGAAGAATGATTCTCTGTCTTATGGGCTGAATGTCTGTGCCCACCCCCATTCATCTAATTAAAGTCCTAGCTCTCAAAGTGATGGTTTTAGGAGTTGAGGCCTTTGGAAGGTGATTAGATCATGAGAGTAAAGTCTTCATGAATGGCACTAGTGCCCTTATTAAGGAGAACCCAGAGAGCTCTCTTCTGCCTTCTGCCAAGTGAGGATACGATGGGAAGACTGCTATGAACTGGGAAGTGGGGTCTCACCAGGCACAGAATTTGCTGGCCTTGATCTCCAACTCCCCAACTTCCAAAACAGTGAGAAATAAACTTCTGTTATTTATAAGCCACCGAGTCTATAGGAATTTGTTATTGTGGCTCTGCTGACTAATGACTGTTTGGTAGGAGGTTAGATCAAATCATCTCCTAGGTCCAATCCAATTCTAAGAGTCAGTGTTTCTCTTCTGCCTTCATTGATACTCTGCTCCTCTAAATAACAATAACAATGATAACAATAATTTTAACTACCAGGCACCATGAACACAATGATCTATTTAATCCTGGCATCAGTGCTGTAAGTAGACATTATTCCACAGATAAAGAAAAGAAGTTTTAGCTGATCTTAGTTCAGTAATTGCTGAGGTCCCAGCTTGCAGATGGCAAAGGATCCTGGCCCAGGTATGTTTGATTCAAAGGCACTATCATCCCAAGCACTTCCCAACCAAAGGCAACTGGCTCAATGAGAGCTGGAGTTGGAAGAGATCTTGGAATAATTTATCCAAACTTTCTGCAGTGGTCAGCCAATTTTCACAGAGAATCCACGTCAGAAAGCCATCGGAAGTCTTTCTGCATAGTTCAAATCATGGAAGGTCACTATCTCCTAAGACCAAAGGGAACAGCTCTAAACTGATTTGGAGAATTAAGGTCCAGTACTGATTCTATCACTTACTAGTCAAGTGACTCACAGAAGTCACTCAAATAATCTGATTCTCTTTCTTTTGGTCTACAAAGTGAGGATAATAATACACCTCAGGATAAAAGGAAAGAATGCACCTTGTAAAGCTGTAGTTGGTTAAGTGCTTTTTCAGTGTTCAAACTTTGTCTTCTTGTAACTTTATCTGTTGTTTTTAGTTCTGTCTTAAAAGATGGAACACATTCATCTGTTCATCATTCCTGGGCTCCTGCTACATGCCTGGCACTGTGTTGGCTCCTGGGTTTACAGTAATGGACAAAGCAGATACTGCCCCTGCTTGTGATGACCTCATTTCCTGACTCTTCCATTAAAAAAAGAAAAGCTATTTAAAAAAAATCTCCCTATCAAAACTCTTCAAATATCAGAAAACAACTATCATGTGGCTCCCGGTTCTTATAACTACTCTGCAGACTTCTTCATCTTTCTCTGCTTCCTGTTCTTTATTGAGAGACAATATAGGGGATGGGGCAAATGGGACCATGAGAAAATGACTAATCCACTCTGTGCCTCAGTCTCCTCATCTGAAAAATGGGATAATAACACTACCCACATCAGAAAGTTATAAATGGATATAAAGTGCTACAGATGAAGGTTTTAGAACTGTGCCCAGTGCATGGTTAGCCTTATTATTCTTCAAATATATTTATAAGAGTCCATGCTCAAAAGAGCAAGAGCATTCCACCACGAAAAAAATTATTCCCTGGGCTCGAAGGGTCACCAGACATGGACTGGGGGCCCAGGGCAGGCAGGCTGTGCCCTCCTTACCTCCTCTCTGACTTTTCTCTCTGCTTCCTCCTGCTTCCGCTTCTGCTCTTCCTCCTCTAGGACCTTCCTTCGCTCCTCCCGCTTTTTCTTCAGCTCCTCCAGCTCCTGGGCTGCTTCTTGCTGCTTCTGTTTGAGCTTCTCGAACTCCTCGCTCTCGGTTTCCCCGCGGCGACGGCGAAGTTCCTCCAGGCGCTTGCCGGCCTCCACCTGCGAAGCGCCTTCGGCCTCCTTGGCCTCGCCAGCCCTTGCTCCCGCTCCCGGGCGGCTGTCCGGAAATGCAGAGCGGGGTGACAACCATTAGTCTGGCAGCCTCCCCCAGGGAAGGACTTTGGTCTGCACGCTTTGCACCCCCCACCCAAAAGAAATCTCTATTTCCCCTCATCACACAGTGGGTCTTCACACCAGCCCAAGGGGTCCAGGGGTCTGCCTGCAACCTCAAGGTCTGAATCTGATCCCTCTCTGCCAATTACCCTCGGTTTCCTAGCTGGACAACCAGGCAAACAGGCATGGTCAGGGGCAAAATGGTACATGGAAAATGGACAGAAGAGTGCCACCGCTATGGAAAACAGCAGGGAGGTTCCTCAAAAAATTAACAGTGAAAGCATGATATGCACCGGCAACCCCACTTCTGTGTCTATATCCCAGAGAACTGAAAGCAGGATCTTGAGAAGATATTTGTGCACCCTTGTTCCTAGCAGCATCATTCACAACAGTGGAGAGGTGGAAGCAACCCCAATACCCATCAACAAATGAACAAGTGAACAGAAAGCAGTTCATACATACAGACTACTATTATTCAGCCTTAAAAAGGAAGGCGATCTGTCACAGGCTATGACATGGATGAACCTTGAGGATATTACGCTACTTGAAATAAACCCATCCCCAAAAGACAAATCCTGCCTAACGCCGCTTACATGAATTATCTCAAGTAGTCAGTTCAGGGAAACAAAGCAGAATGGTGGTTACCAGTGGCTGTGGGGAGGGGAGGTGGGGAGTTATTTCATGGGTATAGAGGGTCAGGTTTGCAAGATGACAAAGTTCTGGAGATGTTTCACAACAATGTGATGCACTTCACACTATTGAGTTGTACACTTACAAATGGCAAAGATAGTAAACTTTATGTGTTTTACCACAATTAAAGAAAAATCCATGATATATGCACGATACGAAGTGGAAAAACCAGGCAAGTAATATTTGTTCTATTTACCTCCTGGGCTATTCTTTGGATCCCACATATTAAATAATTGTTGACATTTATTATCATAAATACTAGTTATTACTGGCAAGGAAAGCATGTAATGCAAAACAGTGCTATGAGACTGAGTTCTAAAATCTAGGTGTGACCTCCTCTGCCATAAGCTACTGGTTAATTTGGATCTCCCTAGAATCATGGATCAGAATGGAAGACTTGCAGGCTCAGGCGCAGTTGACAAGAAAAGATGGCTGAAACTAGGGCAGGCACCGAAAAATATCTACTTATCCATTTCTTGAACTTGACTCTGGCTGCTGATTTCTGGAGATGAAATTACTCTTTGCCTCTTGAATAAGAGCTGTAAGTACAGTAATATGTGTCCTTTCTTACACAGCTGTTCCAAGAAAGTTCGTAATGACAGCACTACCTTATGGCTTCAATTTGTGTGGTCTAACATGACGGGAATATTCCTAATTGTGACTTAAAATTACTAAATTAGCCGTGATGTGGTATAGTTAGGGCTGTTACTTATGCTTTATAGGCCCTTTTCACATCATTATCTCATATAATAGTCTCAATAACTAGGGAGTTAGCCGATTAGGTTAATACTACCACCTGGGTGGCTCAGTCATTAAGCGCTGCCTTCAGCTCAGGTCATGATACCAGGGTCCTGGGATCAAGCCCTGCATCGGGCTCCCTGCTCAGTCCCTCTCCCACTCTGCCTGCTTATGTTCCTTCTCTGTGTCTCTTTCTATCAAATATATAAATAAAATCTTTTAAAAAAATACTGCCATTTTACAAATTAGGAATCAATGTGTGAGAGAGAAAACAGTCTGGTCCAACTTTTTTTTTTTTTTTAAAGATTTTGTTTATTTATTTGACAGAGATCACAAGTAGGCAGAGAGGAAGGCAGAGAGAGGGGGAGAAGCAGACTCCCTGCTGAGCAGAGAGCCCGATGCGGGACTTGATCCCAGAACCTGAGATCATGACCTGAGCCGAAGGCAGAGGCTTTAACCCACTAACCCACCCAGGCGCCCCTGGCCCAACTTTTGGTAGCAAGAAAGTGGTAGAGCCACAATTAGATTCCAGTGTTTCTCTATTAAGTACACTCTTCTTCCCATTGTACTATAATTCTATCAGGAGTTAAATATGGTTTGTCATAAAAATAAAAAATCAACCAAATCAAGCATGTTAGCCTCTAGCGCTCACCTCCTACACTAGAGAGTTTGGGAGGATGTTTCCTACCTGTAAGTCTCTAGAATCTATACAGTCTAGGCCTGACTACCTTCCATGCTCCAGGGGAAGCAATGCTTCATCAGATGGCAGAGCTTATCAAACAGCAAGAAAATGGGTACTTTTTTATAAGTTACAAATAAAATTGAAATTAGGGGTGCCTGACGCCTGGGTGGTGCAGTTGGTTGAAATTAGGGGTGCCTGGGTGGCTCAGTTGGTTAGACGTCTGACTCTTGATTTCTGCTCGGCTTAGAATCTCAGGATTGGGGGCACCTGGGTGGCTCAGTGGGTTAAAGCCTCTGCTTTCAGCTCAGGTCATGATCCCAGGGTCCTGGGATTGAGCCCCACATCGGGCTCTCTGCTCAGCGGGGAGCCTGCTTCCTCCTCTCTCTGCCTACTTGTGATCTCTGTCTGTCCAATGAAAAATAAAATATTAAAAAAAAAAAAAAAAAGAATCTCAGGATTGTAAAATCGAGTTGGGCTCGATCCTGGCCGTGAACCCCACTTAAGATTTTCTCTCTCTCTGCCCCTCTGCCCCCTCCCTCCTCTCTCCCTCTCTTAAAAAAATAACATAAAAAAAAGAAAAGAGATCACCCTTAAAAAAGAAAACTGAAATTATGCTAAAGTTTTCTTTTGTGAATAAGGAGTCTCCAGAGGGATTTTACTGTAGAACTGGGAACATGTTAAGACTAGAGACAAAACACTATCCCAGGGGTCCTTATGTTAAAATTTCACTTCAGGACTGGCATTCTTAGTGTTTTTACATAAATCATATAAAGAGAGGAGAGAGGTCATTAGCACCTACTGACCCTGAGCTCCTTTAATTAAATTTGCTATCTACTAGAATTACCACATTGATAACTGTCTTCAAAACACGTTGCTATTGACACAACTGCAGCAGAGCACTGCGTTGTCACTGGAGCAAAATTCCTGTCGGCTGGATCCTCCTGGCCTTTTAGGAGAATTTAGTGGTGTTCTCAAAAGTATACCTAGTTACAGACAGTCCTTAACTAAGAGACAAGGATGTAGCTTGCCAGCTGCTTAAGTACTCATTAACAAGCAGTGAGGTCATGCTTAACTAGCTCTGAACACAGGTAGCCCATCCCTAACACTTTGTCTAAGGAACCGATGAACTACCACTGTCTGGTATCATTTATTCCATGTAGAGAAGGGGTCAGTGTTTCTAATGATGGAACAAGAAAAAGAGTAAGATAGAAAATGAGTTCAAGACTGCATTGATAATACTGATCTTATGCATACATCTCATGCTTTTTAAACACTGAAGTAGTTCCCCCCCACACACACCAAGATTTTCATTTATTTATTTGAGAGAGAGAGCATGTGTGTGCACAAGCACAGGGTTGCGGAGGCAGAGGGAGAGGGACAAGCAGACTCCCCCTTGAGTGGGAGACCAACTCAGGACTTGATCCCAGGACCTTGAGATCATGACCTGAGCCACAGGCAGACGCTTAACCAACAAAGGCACCCAGGAACCCTCAAACATTGAGGTATACCATCTCCTTTCCAATCTTTTCAAGATGCAGGATGGAAAGACAACTCTTGTGGATCACAATCAGCATTAAAACAAAACGAAACAGAAAACACCAGAGTGAACTGCATGGAACAAGGGAAAGTGCCCTGTCTTGACATGTTTGTTTCAGTGACAAGTCTCTATGCAGCTCTGTACTGGGTCATGATGTAAAATTTATTTCTTACTAAGACTAGGTTAGATGTTAAAATATTGTTCTAGGTTCTTGACAGTGTAAGATGAACTTTTTAAATTTTGTACTCAAACAAAGGTTAGAGGGTCCCTTGATACTTGGATGTTGCCCTTTCAGACTCTTGTAAGTTCACAGGTTGTGACGGTAGAGAAACAATCTCTCTGCACTAGTTCAAGGTCTTCACATCTTCAGAAATGAGTTTGCTCTTCCTTTTCGTCATGTTAGTGGATGGGCATTGGACTCCACTAGGTGTCGCTCAGTCTTCATTTTGGACAATGAAAAGGTCCATCATTAGGGACTGGTTCAGTTACTCGGGACACAACCACCCATGCGGGGGAATATGCTAACATTATTAACTGTAAGCTTATATTCACTGGTCCAGAAGGGTAGCTATGATATAATGCAAGAATCAATTAAAAATATATATTTATAGTTATATACACATATACATGCTATATATATTTCTCTATTTTGAATATATGCACATAAAAATATCTGGATAAAATGTTACTGGTAGTTATCGTTGGGTAGTGGGTGCTTGTTTTTGCACTTCTATTTTCTGAATGTTTCATAATGAGTATCTTTTTTCCCCTATAATTAGAAAAAACTTTAATTACCATGTTAAAAATAGACCACAAAACAAATACCTGGTTTTACGCTTTTTATAAAGTCCTTGGTATAAACTGCTTTTTCTATACTTTGCTAATTGAGTTGATTTTTAAAAAATTTGATGCTTTAGAGAAAACAATCTAATCACAAAAAACAGAGAACTATCAGATGCCTGGGTGGGTCAGTCAGTGAAGTATCTGCTTTCAGCTCAGGTCATGATCCTAGGGTCCTGGGATCCTTGGCTCCTTGCTCAGGGGGCAGCCTGCTTCTCTCTCTGCTGCCGCTCCCCCTGCTTGTGCGTGCGCGCTCTCTCTCTGACAAGTAAATAAAATCTTTAAAAAAAAAAAAAGTCCTTTAGAAAAAGAAAAATCAGGGGTGCCTGGGTGGTTCAGGCATTAAGTGTCTGCTTTCGGCTCGGGTCATAATTCCAGAATCGAGCCCTGCATGGGGCTCCCTGCTCAGAGGGAAGCCTGCTTCTCCCTCTTCCATCCCCTCTGCTTCTGTTCCCTCTCCTGCAGTCTCTCTGTCAAATAAATAAATAAAATCTTACAAAAATAAAAGAAAAAAAAAGAAAAAACAAAGGTCAAAGGAGGCAATAATTAAATCAAACATAGGAGCTTTGGTCAAAACAGTACCAAGAGCTTTGTCGACGTCACCTCTACTCAGATGTACCAGCATGCCCTCAGCCCAAGGGTGACACTAATATGGAAATTTCTCCCAGAAGGTCTCTCCTCTCTCCTTGCGTCCTTAGGCGTATGTCTAGATGAACATCAGATCTTTCACCACGAACACAGTTTGTTTGCAGTTAGGCTAGTAGGCACGAGGCTATTCTAAACAGAGGATTCCACTCCCTTCTTTATAAAGTTCCTTGCTTTATAAGTATATATAGCAAAACCAGGCCTCTCTGCTTCAGTTGGCATCAACTTCAAACTGAAAGTAAAACTAACCTATGTTGGCAGCTAAACAAAAACGAATGATATGGTGGGGGCTTGTTTCTCTCTCTTTTTTTTTTTCTGCCCAAAGATGGAAAAATTAAGGCTAGAGTCACATTTTAGAATTCTCAGTGCTACACCTGCTGCCATCCTTGTGATTTTTCTCTTTGAGTTCCCAGCTCTCTGGATTTCCACACTCTGGGCATGTTAATTATTAATATGAGTTTGAACTAGAGCTGGTTGGCAAGTTTGCTAATTGTTAACTTCTTTCTACTGAGAGATTTTAAAAAAACATTACTTTTCTTAACAAAAAATTTACTCATACCCCCAAAACCCATTTTAAACTATCAAATAAGACAGTAATATTGTTAGGCAATATTCGTCAGATACTTTTCATGAACCTGACACCGTTCTAGGGCCTTGAAATATTAAACTACTGGCACTCCAGCAAGCTTTGGGCTTGCTTTGGACAACCATCAGGAATCAACTCAGTTTCTAGATTTTCTATGAATTCTTAATAAACTCTTACTGCTCTACTTAAAGTCTACTCTCTGGCCAATCACAAGGAACATCTATAGGATTTGCATATCCTCCTCCTTTTCAGTTTACTTAGGCATTTTCTGCACACATTTTCTTTATAGGCTTGCCCTTGGGTCAATGTGATTCCCCTTCCACTCAAATTTTTATCTAGAGAAATTGTTTGGGGGGGACAATTAAATTTCCCCATTTTAGCTTGCTTAGAGGAGCAGAGCCCTAGTAGCTCTGCTGGCTTCTGAATGCCACAAAGGCTTTGGGATAAGGAATATGTCCAGCTTCTACACAATACCTGCTCGTGGGGGCTTTCTCATTTGAATTGTTCAGGAAAACAGGGTCTACAGGCAAGACTGCTGCCAAAACAAGCCCATGGGAATCCACGTTTCAGGGACCCACAATTTTTCCAGGACATCTGGCACAGCAGCCAGTGACATAACGGAGGTAGGAATTTGGCACCCATGGTTGGAGGGAGTATATGCGTGGGGGAGAGGCACAAGGCATCATGTGGCCAGGTGTCCATGGCTGGCTTCTGTAACTTGAGTCCTTCTACAGAACTGGGGGGAGCGCTCAGTATTCAGTGTATCTAGAAGTAAGGATTTACCTGTGTGTACTTGTCTGTCTGTCCTAAAATCAACTGTCCAGATATTCAACTTGATGGGGGGAAGCTGAAGCTATGCCAGAGGGTTGTCCAAAAGGTATTAAATGGAGTACGGGTGCTCTGCCCTATTCCTTCCTCTTTGATATTCCCAATGCATATTAACATCAAGTGCTCTCGAAGTTCTGTGATAAAGAGATCTAATTAACTTAGTTTAACCTAACATTTCCTGAGTATTTGGCCACAGGACAATCTCAGTTTTAAGCAACATTTATTTATAATCTTTAAAAATATATATATTCTTGAAAATGGTACTGACAAGTGTCTCTTGGGAAACTGGCTGGACCATACAGAGAATCAATGACATTAGCCCCAGTCATAATGCTTTCTAATAAACCGATCTTACTTGAGCATATTAGTCACGGAACAAAAACATGGATCCTAAGCATGATCTGCTTTGCTAAATAATGGGAAAAGCAGATTAAACCTTGTCTGAGCAATGACTGCTGGTCTTCTGTTAGTGATTGATAGCCTGACCTGCTGAGTATCTCTGAGACAATGGTCAATGACTTCACAACAGAAATATGTTGCCCGTTTAGCACGTTTCTGTCTGGAGGCACAGGATAGGGAGGCTGATTATTGTTTTTTCCTCACATGAGAACACAGTCATTGTTAAGGAGCCTCTGTTTCTTACCTGAAACTATTCTCGGTGTGTTTAAGTTTGTGCGTCATGAATTCTCCATTCTGTGACTTCACTTCTGTAAATCCCTTCTTTCCATCCAAGAAGCTCTTCACTTCTTTGGGCTCTTTGTCCTTCTTAATCTTCTCATCTTTGATCTAACCAACAGTACACATCAGGAAGAAACATAATGATAAAAGTCCCATTAGGTTTTGGTTGGTATCACCAAATAAGACCCAGAATTATTAAGAAGCCAGGAAACTCAGAAGTAAAACCAACCACTGGAGAATGATGTGGTAGAGCCGGGGTCAGAGGAAATTCTTAGAGCGTGAGCTATGGTCCTCCTGCCTCCGTGATCTAGATCAGAGATCTAGATCAGAGATCTAGATCACAATTTTACGAAACCAAGATCATCCCTGATTTCACTGGGGTTTTGTTTTTGAGAGCAGTGGAGGTGTTACTGTTTGGAAACTATTATTTTCTGGGAATTCCATGTAAGAGTAGATCTTTGTAGTTCTCACTGAAAAGAGTGATCATTAGTGTGCCAATGATGGGAGAATGGCCTGGTTGGTTGGACAGGTTTTTGTTTTCCTGGATGAAGACTCTGTCTTAGAAAAGGACACAAATGTGTTGAGGAGGGAAAAAGGAAACCTACCAATGAAACCTACCAGATCTGCCAAGCCAATTTTGGCCTTTGGCAGAGGTAGCCCTTGTATTTTAATCAAATGAGTAACTAGGGTTCTGAGGACTGAAGATATAATAACCCTACCTTAGGGGAGACGACTCAGACCTGTGGGACCATGTTGGTAGTCATCTAAACCACTACATTTCTAATGCAACAGGAAACTGAAGTGGTTTTGTGATTGTTGAGGAGACAGAGGAAAGTGATATATGGAAAGTGGGTGTTAGCTTTAATTTTTGTGAGTTTTGTCTTACAAGGTCCTTACAGTAAATGAGACACATTATTTCAAAACAAAGTGAATTTACATAGCTTGTTAGGGGGTTGAGATTACCTGTATCAGCTCACCCATTCCTAAACCATGAGTGTGAAAACAGGAGAGGTTCATTATTGCTCTATTCAGGACAACCAGGGACAAGACACTCATGTTCTGGAGCAAGCAACAGAGGAAGTGTAGGCATAAGAACTTGGGCCTTCAGGAGATGCCCAAGATGGTCTCCTCTTATCCGATCTCACCTTTTCCCAGCTATTCCTCTGATACCCTCTGAACACTTACTCCTGAAGTGCGGGTCTTACTAAGCACAGTACTTTTATTTCTCTTCACTGAAGAGCCTTGAATAGTCCTCTGCCTGACGGCCTTCTTTGGATGTTATTTGATTAAATGACCACAGACTGACTATTCACTACCATGTGGCCCTTAGTTAAGACTTCAGTCTTCCTCCAAGGCTATCCCTTGGATATGCTGAAAAAGGGGGCTGTTCTTCTGCCATTCTCTCTGAGAGCTTTGGC
The DNA here is from genome assembly GCF_964662115.1 of Mustela nivalis. Taxonomy (NCBI): domain Eukaryota; kingdom Metazoa; phylum Chordata; class Mammalia; order Carnivora; family Mustelidae; genus Mustela; species Mustela nivalis. The sequence continues at coordinate 17,156,841 of NC_139031.1, forward strand.
TAGAAGTTAGGAAAGCTGAGTTTTTGGTTCAGCGCTGTCAGCAGACTAGCTAAATGAAATCACCTGGTTTCTCTGGGAGGTTGGCTCTACACATACATTAAGAGAGGTTGGACCAGAGGATTCCTTCCTCATCCTTTATCCTGTCATTTCCCTCTTGGCTCTTGATTTGTTGTGAAAGGCTAGAGAGAAGAGAGGGAAGTTCTGAGCTGTCCTAAAGCTTGACTGCAGCTCCTTGGTGGCGGTTCTTGCCCCATAGAAAATCTGTGTTCTCTGGGCGGGCAGGAGCAGACATTGCCTGTTCTCGTCCTGACCTTCATTGCTGGATATTGTCCCAGATACCAGGGACTGGAGTTTATATCCTGGTTAAGAAGTGTCTGGGGATGCAAATTTGGGTCCTGTTTCAGGAATCCACAAAACACATTCTGAGTCAAATCTCATGGTTTTAGGAGCACTATGCAAAGAGAAATTACCTTTAATTCATTTCTCCTATTTTGGGGTCAGAGATATTTCCAATCTCCCAAAATGTATTAACTGACTTATTGACCAAAAATATATATAAAGTAGATTTGTAAAACAATACATGTCTAAGAGAAGAAAAATCCCCCTCCCCTCTTTTCCAGCTCTGCCTTTATTGGCAAAGTCTATAGGGGATGGATATTCTCTTTGGAAGGCTTTCTCAGAAAAATTCCCAATGATGGGGTGCCTGGGTGGCTCGTGAGTTAAAGCCTCTGCCTTGGGCTTAGGTCCTGGTCTCAGGGTCCAAGGATCAAGCCCCATATCAGGCTCTCTGCTCAGCGGGGAGCTTGCTTCTTCCTCTCTCTCTGCCTGCCTCTCTGCCTGCTTGTGATCTCTGTCTGTCAAAAGAATTAGAAAAAAAAAATCTATTAAAAAAATTCCCAATGAAATGATGATTTGAGTTTGCAAATGGTTTTCTCTTTCTGGGAAATAAATAAATTGAATAAATAATTCATTCATTCATTCATTCATGCCTTTAAATCTTAAGGAGAATAGTGGAATAGATTCGATAGATTCAACCTAAACTCATGAAATTCTGAGGGAAAAGCATTTGATCTGCTAGCATGAAGAAAATCTGTGTCAAGGGGTTCATAATTATCCTGAAAAGCTAACGTGCTTCACATTCAGATAATATTAGCATATGAGAGGCTCTGGTCAAATGAGACAGTTGGATAAAACTCTGGATATTTGGGATATCCAATGGGCTAACAACACATGGGTGTATGGGAATTCAAGTGACATGTCATGGTGCCAGAGAGACCCTCAAAAGGTCAAGTGCGCAAGTCAAAAAGACTGAGCTGTCAGTCTCTGCAGAATGATGTTTTGCATTATTTGGTTTCAGGAGAGTGACAAGAACCGATGCAAGTTACATTTCACATTAGGTCTGACACATTTCTGTTAGATTCAGAAGCCTCAGTTCTTTTCTGGGTCCAATGTCTGCCACATGGATGTCTTTGCTACTGCAAGTGTGGTCTGTGAACAACACGGACCTCAGTGGTAAGCTCGGACTCCACCCCAGACCCACTGAGGCAGATTTTGCATTTTGTAAGATTCCAGGTAATTTATAAGCATGCCCATGTTTGGGAAACTTTGGTACATGATATGAATATCAGTTTCAGTATTACATGAACAACTCTGCTGGACACAAGTTTTCTGTTAGAGGCCAGGAAGAAAAAACCAACCAAACAAAAAAACAATTAGGGGGTGAAGAATGAAAAAGAGGCATTATTTAACTGGGGAGGAGAAAAAAAAAGCTAAGTTTCAAGGTTGGTGATGTTCTGTGTTCCATCGCCACGAACAGTTAAAACTGCAGGACTGCAGGGGGAGAAAGACAGTTTTTTCCGAGGTATTAGAGTGACTTCTGGAAATGTTTTCTCTAAGAAGTCTCATGTGATGTTTGTGTTTACTTGCGGTTGACTGATCCTGCTCATTTCCTTGAAAGGAAATATTTTTTTGGTTGTTTTTTAACAAAAAAGGAGGTAAAAAAAGGAGGAAGGTGTTGAAATGTAAAATATGATTCAAAGCTGTTTACATAAAGTAACCACACAACTAGCTGGAGGGGGGGGAAATCTAGTCATCCAACTAGTAATTGACATATGCAATGTTAAAGCAGAGATGCCAGATTTTTTTCCTTCCTTCCTTCCTTCCTTCCTTCCTTCCTTCCTTCCTTCCTTCCTTCCTTCCGTTTTTTTGAGCCTCAACTTAGTGGCTAATCTGGCCTTGTGTAAAAAAGGGGCCAAAAGTTTTGGGATTCTAGAATGGGGTGTAGAGCAAACTGGGAAAGGGGCAGGTCTGAGATGGTTATACCACTAACACTGTTGGGACTGGGGCCCTCTCTGAAAAGAGGCAGAAGGATGAGCGCCCTTTCTTGCTCAGGGGCACAATACATAGACATAGAATGTTTGTGTCATTAAAAACAAGTCACATCTTAGGGAAGTCAATTACATTTTAAATACGGAATCCAAACAGTGCTCTTGCAGCTTCCCTTCCCCCACTGAGTTAGGACCTCATGCCCTCTTCCTTCTGTAAAGCTGTCCACCATGAAACACCAGCTTTATCCAAGAGCCTAAGTGGAACATTTTTGGTTGAGTTTAGCTCCCAGTAACTTTCATTTTTTTTGCAGATGAATCTGTAGGTGTTTTTCCGCTATGAAATGAGAACAGTGCTTCCCAACAATATTCAACCATTTCCTTAGCCGCCTCGTTTGAACCAAATCCAGCTTTCTAGTTCTCAGCCTTTACGCTTCCACCTTCCTTTAAATGGGTGGTGTCTGCATTCAGTACCGACTCCCAAACCCCCTCGAGTTTCATTAGAAACAGGAAGGTACGTACATCTTAACCAAAACAAACAGAACATGATCTAGAGGTTCTTAACTTTTTTTTTTGTGAATCTTATGAAAAAGCATTTAAGAAAATAACCATCTCCCTGCTGAATCTGGTTTACCTAATTTTCTAACTACGGATTTTTCTGTTTCTTAATATATGCCACAATGGGCAGACAAGTGCAGCAGAAGTCGATCTGAGCTAATAATTCAACAGCTCTGATTCAGTCCCATGTGCAAAGTAACCCAAAATACCTACCTTCGATAATTTAGTTTTACCACATTTAAGCACTTTGAACTTATGAGATATTGTTACAGATTTTAGGATTACTTGGGACTGACACGAGGCCAGGCTTTCTGATGTGGCATTTTGATCACGTGGGGCGTGATGACATTCTCTAGACAGCGGCCCTGCCCCCACTGACTCGCTCACTTACCTACAAACACCCTGGCACCAGCTCCTGTGTGTGCCTCAGAAATGCAATGCAGTACATTCTGCCAAACTTTTCTTTTGAAAATCAAATACCATCTTCAGTTCATCGAATTTTCTACTGAGATGGGGGCGGGTAGTGTTTTTCCTTTGGAAAGTTGTTATCATTAATCAAAGCCAGTTGAAAATACCCCACAAGGGAAATTCAAGTAGGATGGTTCAAGGAGAAAAAAAGAGCACTTAGAAGAGCAGAAAGCGGGAAAAATGGATCTGATCAGTGTTTTTCAAGATTTCTGTGACCCACAGCCAGAAGGACAATTTCTGTCATGATGTAGTACTGCTTACAATATCTGGTATCTTCTATTTTTTGGTTTCGTGTCTTAAAATGTCATTGACATATTTAACTACTTTTGAGATGCTTTAAGTTGATTTCACCATTCAGTGAATCATGAAGGTCAAGTCATGGCTTGAAAAACACTGGATTAGAGGTTACAATTTTGAGATCAGCAGATCTGAAAAGTCATGGAATACTCTCTCTGTTGCTTTATGTTTAGGTTACTTCTCAGTAATATTTACCTCTTTTTTGAAGGTAGGCTTGTCTTCTTGGGATTTTTCTCTTTTAACTTGTGCTTTGGCCCCCTTTTCTTCTTCCTTTTTATTTTCAAGAGTGGCAAGGTCACTTGTTTAAAAGAAGCCCTTTCTAGCTTACAAGAGTGAGGGGGTGCTCAGGTCACTCTGCACGTGGCTCAGGACTTTGCTGACTCAGTGCTCACATAGGCCTGGGTGCCAGTGATTTTGAACAGCAACGTGGGATCGTTTCTTTCCACCAAAACTGTTTCTCACGTGCCTGCCATTGTGCTCCCTGAAACCTGGCGTGACGTGGTGGTCCTTTGTGCATGTTTGCAAACCATGTGTGTGGTTTGGTGCATTTTGTTTCTGATGGTCCCAAATGTAGCTGTGCTCATGAGCCCCATGTAACAAGCAAGAGTGAAAGACAACCTCAGCACAATGCAGACTCAGTGATAAGGGTTCTCTCTGCAAATGAGAATATGCAAGCATCTTTCTTTCTCTCCTTCTTTTATGGGAGTAGGGATACAGGCCGTGGTTAGCTAGAATGCTTTCAATGCAGGCTTGCAGACAGAAAAAAAGGTCTTTCACAGCTTGCAAACACCTCCTCCCTCCATTTCCACCCTTCTCAGGCTACATGAATTTATTTATGTCATCCCAACGATAAAAGCAGCAAAATGCATGCTCTTAATTACCAGTCAGTTATAAACTGATGCCACCCCAGATGAATGGCTTTCTGCAAGTCTGCATTAAGCTCAGGTCTACATGATGGCAAATTGTGGTTTTGACATACTTAATGAAAGGTCCAAATTGGCTTTTTTCCTTCCTTCATTACCAGGTGATTTCAAGGGGGTTATTTTTGCCTTCTTAAGATGCAATTTCTGACCATGATTCTTTATGTCATTTTCCCACCCCACCTTTTATAATTTTTAATGAAATGCCAAACATATGGATAAGGGGAGGAGTTACGATCCTCTTGCCTCATGTAGACCTATGGCTAGAGATAAATTGTTAAAAGGAAAGAATTGAGATTCAGGTGCAGAATTGTAAGTCAACACAGCACTGCCACACTTATCATCTCTGGGTTAATTCATTTTTCTGGTATTCATAACAAGCAAGCAAGAGCAATTAATCTCTCTCTGGCTGTCCTAGTAAATTGGGTTGATTGACTCTTTAGCCATCGACTGACTGCTTCATGCTTGCATATTGCTATGGCCGGAAAAAATGAACAGCTTGCCGACTGAGCAAGCACGTGGGGTTGCAGGAACGTGCCTCGGCCCCAAGTCCGATGTGCATTACATTTCTCCCAAGTCACAGGCATCACACGTTTGGTGCAAAATGCTTACTGTACCTGTTTCTTTTGCACAGCTGTCTGAAGTTTATCTTCTTGCGCTTTCTTTTCATTTACCCATTTCCCTTCCATTTTCTCCTCTACCTTTTCCCCTGTGTGCTTTTTCTCTTGCATTTCGCTTCTGTTCTCTTCTAGCTGCCGGAGCTTCTGCTCTTCTATCTTAGCTTTCTGCTCTTCCTCTGCCTTTGCCCGCTGCCTCTCTTCCGCTGCTCTTCTCTCCCGCTCAGCCCTCTCCCTCTCGGCCGCCTCCCTCCTTTCTCTCTCCTGCGCAGCTGCTCTCTCTTCTGCTTCCAGTCTGGCTTGCTCCTCTGCGACCCTCTGCTCTTGCTCAGCTTTAATTCTGTCTCTTTCTTCCGCTTCCATCCTGGCCCTGTCTGCCTCAGCTTGCTCCCTCCCTTCTGTCTCCAGGCTGCCATTGTGCGCGACCTCATCTGCACCCTGTTCCTGCTCCTCCTCTGTTCTAGGCTCTTCTGCACTGAGCTGCCCCGTTTCCAACGGCGGGACCGCTGTTTCTGTTGTTCCGCCTTGCACGGTCACCTCTACCTGATTTTCTTCCCGGCTCCCTTGCTTTGGCTTCTCTTCCTCCTCTTCCTCCTTTTCTTTTTCTTCCTGCTTTTTCTCCTCAGCGTCCCTCCAGTCGTTCTTCTGATAGGACTTGGTGACGATTTCCATCTCCTCCATCTCGTATCTTTCCTGGCGACGCTCACTCTTTGCTTCCTTCTCGGCAGCCTCGCTGTCGGCCGCGTTGTTCTGCATTCTCCTGCTGGGCAGCGACAGGCCCCCGTCCGTGACCGTGGGGTCGAACTCCTTCTGCCGCTCCAGGGCTTCCTGCAAGCGTTTCTGGCGTCTTTCCTCCCGCCGAGCCAGACGCTCCAGGAGCGCAGCCTCGTCGTCGCCCTCCAGCTGCGTGTGTGCGGTGCTTGTCTTGACCTCCTCGTCGGCCACACTGGACAACAGAAACGACACCAAAGACAGCTGCTGATGAATGGGTCAGCGGGATCCGCGCGGTCTGATGGGTGCCGGGGCGAATCTCACGGTCCCATGTGTACCTAGGGGACGCCCCCACCCTCGGTACCCATTTTTCTGGTGGCGCTGGCCTGCCTAGTGGTCAGTAGACCGTGCATGCAGGCCTCTGCCCTGGGTCTTTCTCCCGCCACGGGCATCTACTCTACCTGCCGGAAGTGCTTTCGGAATCGGGGCACTGGAGAAGGCTCAGTGTATCAATACCTCCGCTCCCCTCACCTTTTGCGGTGGATAACTGGGGTGCCTGCCCCGCCCTGGATCTCAGAGTCTCCCGGTGGAGGTAAGCTCTGGATCCCATGAAACCTTTATTTGGTCGCTCTCCCTTCCTTGGTTCACTGTCCCACACTGTGACTGGTGTCTCGGGATCGGTTCCCAAATGAATGACTTGGGCTTAAATCTTTTTTGTTCCAGAATCTGCTTCTTGGGCAACTCAAACTAAGACAAGGACGAAACTGAGAAATTAGCTCCTCTAGTATCATACAGTATTTTCACCTGTCGCCAAGTCACCTAGAAATCCTGAGCTGAATCTGTGGGGTATAAGGCACTTGGAAAGGAAGGAAGTGTACATCACAGAGTGGTGATGCCGTATTTATGCCAGTGACCCCCGTGGTACAGGCATCTAACCAACCGTCACAAGTCATACTCCCCCTTCCGCAGTCCTAGGGAAATCACAGCCAGTCAAGGAGTCTATTTCTGACCCTCCCCTCTTTCTTGCATCTAGGTGGAGCCCTGTGTCCAGTAATTCCCAGTCTAGTGTCAGCAGAAGTGATGTGTCTAGACCAAGACAACTCCGAGGCAGAAGTGCATTCTTCACCATCTCTATCTCTATTAAGTAGATCAGAAAACTTTAAAGCCCAGGAGTTGACACAGTCATAAGAGGAAGGAAAGGAGGTGACCAGTTCTGTTTACTACTCAAAAATACCACACTAGACTCATTGGTGTTACTGTACCAAAATTATTAAAATTTGGGGCTCGTTGTTACACCAGCTGACGTTACCCTAATGCACACACTGTCTTCACTCTTTGTCAAGATTTCCATGAATAGAGGGTCTTTTGCCCTTCTCTGTGGTAGACAAAGAATAGTTAAATTTGATGTTTATTCAAACAGAAAAGCAAAATATCTAAAAACCAAACTGTACCAAACCTATCACCTTACTCACTATTATAGCTCAAAGCCAGAGTACTTGGTCTCCACTGGCATGAAACAACCAGTCATGTGATACCAGAAACTGTGACCAGAGTTGGAAAAATAGATCTTATAAAGTTTAGAAACTCCATCAAATTTCATAGTTCATATTGAACTGGGCCCTTTTGAAGTTCAAGTTCACTTAATTTTGGAAAAACACATCTCACATTTAACAATAAGAAATGGCAGAGGAAAGGCTAGATATTAAGCTTCCTTGGCTTTAACTCTTGCTGTAGGACACTGTCTCCCTGAATTAGACAAAAGTATTAAATTTCCCTAAAAATTTTTTCCCTAAAAAATAAAATTTCCCAAATAGTTTAGAATTTAAGGGGAAACGTCTACACATAAGGAATCTGGATCAACTGAATACAAATAATTTTTAGAAGGTACCAAAAATTCCAAAGCATTAGCCAGATGAAAGTACTCTTGAGTAAAGAAACCAACAGATAGGGTCATCTTGGTGGCTCAGTCGGTTTAGTGTCTGACTCTTGATTTTGCCCCAGGTCATGATCTCAGGGTTGTAACAAAGAGCCCTACTTCGGGTTCCATGCTGAATGCAGAGCCTGCTTCTGATTCTCCCTCTGCAACCTTCTCCCACCACTGTTCACATGTGCACGTCCTCTCTTTCTCTCTCTCTCTTTCTCTCAAAGCAATAAAAACCAGATTCTACTGGATCTTTCTTTGCCTATTTATAATCACAATAATTATCAGTAGAGTTGAGTACCATTTAGGGTCGTTCAGCCCCATGAAGGACACTTCTTGTGGATAATTAATATGTCAGAGATAAATTATATGTTCTCAGATCTGAATATGCTTTATTGAAGGAGCACCTGGGGCTCAGTTGGTTAAATATCTGCCTTCCTCTCAGTCATGATCCCAGGGTCCTAGGATCGAGTCCTGAGTCAGACTCCATGCTCGGCGGGGAATCTGCTTCTCTCTCTCCCTCTGCTCCCCTTGACCTCATGAACTCTTTCACTCTCAAACAAATAAAGCCTTTAAGAAAAAAGAATATGCTTTACTGAAAAAGAATGTGTGAACCAATCAACAGCATGAAATAATTACTATTAATAAATGTGAAAAAAGAAGAGAAAACACATAGAAGCAAGATTTTAAATACTACTAATAACTTGTAAGCCACTGTTAATAACCAGATTCAGGAAAGGCCTCACAATGCCATTTCAAAACTTTCTTTCCCTTCCTGTTCAACTCTAGAATAATAAAGATAGTGAATGACTATGAAGACCTCTTCTGTAAGGCTCTGATAACATTTTCCCAATAATAGTTAAAATTAGGTGCTTATTATGTGCAAGGCACCATGGGTTTCATATGTAGTATCATCTCATTTAAATTAACAACATTCCTAAGAGAGAGTTACAATTTTCATTTCCATTTAACTGAAGAAACACAGTTAGGGAAAGGCCAAATTCGAATTCAGAGACAGTAGTGAACCCTAGAGAACATACCCACAACCTCTTTGCCATACTTCCTCTTTAATTAGGGGCTACCTACCAAAAACAAGGTTTCTATGTCTCCACCTAACCAATAGGTTTCTTTATTGAATTCATCAGGTCTGACAGAATCTTCAAGACTTTTAGACACCTATGTACCCACTCATACTTAGGTTAAAGAGGCCAGAACTGTTTTCCTTCGATTTTTTCTTGTTGGATTGACTTAAAGGAACTATCAACAATGCCCTCCCAACACACACAAAATAAATAGGCTAAAACCAAAACCATACACAGAAGCTTCTGTCATAGCTTCACATTTATTTAGCCCATAAATACAAACAAAAATTATTTTTTTCTCCAACCCCACCCCCAAATATTCTCATCTTTTTTATACCTTGGGGCATAAGATGACATATGTGTGAGCTTAGAAAAGCCCATTTTGAAGAAGTTGAACCGATCAGGAGTTTTCAACTGTCCTGATCGCTACCAAAGCCTGTATAGGAAAAAAATGTGCTAGTAAACTCATAAGCTTGCTTGAATAATTAAGCAGGATTCTGCACCTTGCTGAATATTGTAGTGATCAGAGAATACTGACTGAGACTGTAGATCAGGAAAAATAAGACATCTGCCATTTACATCTACTTTAAAAATTCAAATATTATTTGCTACTGGGAGGCATAATTAAGCTAATAAATTAAAGCTAATAAATTAAGCTAATAAATCTTCAGTTCAAAACAGACGACAACACCCTGAAGAATGAATGTCAATAGTTTTCCTTACTTAAAGATGTAACCCATCATAGTTAGTAAATAAAAAGATTACTAGAGGGCGCCTGGGTGGCTCAGTGGGTTAAACCTCTGCCTTCGGCTCAGGTCATGATCTCAGGGTCCTGGGATCGAGTCCCACATCGGGCTTTCTGCTCAGCAGGGAGCCTGCTTCCCTTCCTCTCTCTCTCTGCCTGCCTCTCTGCCTACTTGTGATCTCTCTCTGTCAAATAAATAAATAAATAAATCTCAAAAAAACAAAAGATTATTAGACTGTAAAATAAAATAAAATAAAGCACTTCAAGTGGGGTGTGTGCAGGGGATGGTAGAGGAGAAGAGAAGAAAGTGGTGGTGTCTGAATTTCTAAATCAGTTTGACTATCTTATCTGATTAGGGGCCTACAATGACCACAAAAATGACGGAATAAGTTAGACTGAGAAAGAGTTGAGCTGGGCTGAGAAGGGAATGCTTTTGCCCAGCACATTCCATTCATCAGACAGGCTAAGAAGTAACTTAGAAGTTCTCCATTCCGGGAAGGACAGTACCTGTTCTGGGCATTCACCTCCACCTGGTCAGTCACCTGCCCCAAGGATTCTTCCTCCTGCTTCTGCCGCAGCCTCTCCTGCCGGGCGCGGCGGCGCCGTTCACGGGCGGCCTCTTCCTCGTCGTCATCGTTCCTCTGGTAGGCGATCCTGTAACGTCACAAAGACAACCTCTTGAGCATGCCAGCCGCCAACCATCTTCACCAGGATCTCTGCCAGATCAGCTCTGAGTCCTTTCCTGACCTCAACCACTGACTGAACCAGAGAGTTCTAAATGGATCGTTCCATTCCACAGAGACATGATCTGCATAGTTTGCAAACTTCTGAGTATTTGAAAAGCACGAGTCTAATAGCTACACAGGACAATTTTCAGTGATCAAATAATAGCTTAACCTAAAAAAAAAAAATACACAAAAGCAGGCTGTGCAGAGACTGTGGGTAAGCAAATTTATATATCTTTACTAAACTACTTATTCTCATGTTAGGATTTCGAGGCAAAAATCTGAAACACTGAATCAAAAAATAATCAAAACACTCGCTTAAAAGATTCAGCATGTTGTATAGAAAAGTATCAAGTTACCAAGCCAGGATTTTGGCATTAGTAAACCCAAATTGCTAATTAAAATGGAGAGTAGGATCCCCTCTTTGCTTGGATTTTATTTTTTCCTTTCAGTTCCTGATCACTGGAGAGGGAAGGTGTTACTGACAACCGATAGGAGGGTTTCCAAGTCAGTGCGGCTCCCTGTAACGCCCCCTTTTTTGCTCTAAAACCCATGCGTTAGGATTCTACCCGCACAGGTTGGGCCCATCGTGGTAGCCCCCAGGAGTATGTGTAGATAGAAACCCAAGAGCTGAGGCAGGTAGGGGAAGCACAGAGGGCTCTCTCTGTACACATAGATGGTATCAGGCTTTTGTAGTTTGTCTGAAGCAAATACCTATTTAGGAAAATTACACAATCACCATCACTGCATTACGTACATTTCCATTAATATTATTCCCAAATCAAGAATTGGAATTGGGGAACTACAGATGTCCAAACTCAAGAAAAAGCGATCTGCATGATTACCCTGGCTACTTGTGAAGGAGGAGCACATCTGAGATAGAGAGTCCCAAGGAAGCAGGGCTAGGCTGGCTGGCCCAGGGCCAAGCTGGCCCGAAGGGGCCATGGGTTGGGATGGAGCCGCAATGCACAGTGGGCCGCTTTTTACATTGGGGAGTTAAAGCCCTTGTCTTATGATATTACTTACACATCTACAAATAGATATCCAGATATATAAACATTTCATGCTTAGAATTCTTACATAATGACAAACCTAAAATAATTTCCAAATGAAAGAAAATAAAATAGCAGAACCATGTAATTTGTCCCAACAATAGGAACCTACTATAACTGATGATGGTTTGCTTATGTTAGATTACAGATGAGACATCTTTAGGCTTAGAGCCGACACTTTATTTCGTCTGGGTCTATCTTTTGACTTCAAGAATACGAACACTATGCATATTTTTTACCTATAAAAAACAAGACTAACCGTTCCACAGTTTGGTTGGTTTGTTCTTTGTTGCTTCAGAAAATCTGACTTCATACTTATTAAAATATGCTAGTGTGCACTACTCAAGTGTCAATGTAAGTAACTAAAATGTCACAGCAATTCTGTGAAACTGACCGGTTTATTCCTACAGATCTGGAGAGAAGGGCGGTGTGATCTCGTTGACGGAGGACTAGGTTAGGACTCAGTAAACCTCGTCTCTAGAACTGCTCTCTTACTAGCTGGCAGCCCAGCCCTTTAACCTGAGTTAAAGTCCCTTGCCTGTAACTGTGTGACAGTCAAATGAAATCCTGGATATGTTATGGTATGGCATTTCACAGTGCAATATTCTGTTGTTATTAGCAAAGTTCACTTGAAAAGCTGCTTTGTGAGGAAAGATGAGTTCAATTTTAGACGTGGTGAATTTGAGGTGACAGCATGACATGAATCGAATGTTCCTTTCTAATTCAATCACACCGTAGTTTGCAATCAAAAGCCCTTCCCAGTGGTTTGGCTTTACTCTTCAGATTCTTGGCCTAATGTTCCTTTGGGTTATTTCTCAGTAGACAGCTTTAACCACAGCAGGGAGAAGGAGCCCTTCATGACTGCTTCCCAAGCTAATCAAGCAGAAAGGCTTAATTCATTCTTCTACATCTCTGGATCAGCCGTGAGGTCTTGGCTACTACTTGGGGGCCTTTCTTTTCCAAAACAAGCAAGAGACCTAAAAGCTCCATCTGGGATATCCTATGCTAAAAACAACTCCCCCTGCCTTCCCCTAAATGGAATCTCACATGAAACCCTCAACTTCCTGCTATACTTCAAAGATCTGAGATATTAATTGCCCTCCACATCCCACCTACCCAACTAGATCTGCCATCTCTCTAGGCCAGGTCATACTCAACCCTTCTTCATCTTGGATTTCTCCTCGGAGGCGGGGGCTGACAACCAGACCACTCACTCTTCTGTCTCTCCTAATTCTTCTTGTTTGGTATTCTCCATTGGTAGCTCCTTGCCTAGGCTACGCAGTTATCAGAGCTAGATTTTTAAGGATCTTTTATTACTACCAATAAAGAAACATATTAAAGTTGTTTTCAAAGTTCAAAACAAACAAGGAGCCAAAATACTTTCATGGTATTTTGAATCACAACATGCCCAGTTGCTGGCTCAGTCACATACCACTTGACTTTATAAGTGAAATTCCGTCCCTGCCAAATGACTTGATACGTGTGGAAATTCTTCGACTCTGAGACTTCCTCCATGAGCCTCAGCGGCTGCTTGGCTTTTAGGCCTCACCCGCAGCAGCTCACCCTTCATGCTACTCCCACAGGTTTATTACTTTTCGTTCAAAATGGACAGCAACTCAACTGTTTAATTTTTTCTGATTCTAAAAGTAACATACATTTCTTATTTGCTTAAACCAGACACTACAGATGTGTAAAAGAGAAAGTGAGAATCAACTCCCTAATCATACCACTCAGATATGGACATAACTAACATCTGATGTATTTTACCACACATTTGTTTTGCATGCATGGATACTTTTGTTTTTAACAAACTGGGACCGTGTTATACATATCATTTCATAAACAGTTTCTTTATTTATGACTGTTTTTAACACATTTGCAAAATCTAATTTTCCACAGCAACACAGTATTCTGTGTATAGAACCACATAGCAATTATATGGATGTACTAGTCTGTAACCTATTTTCTGTAGATGGACAGTTAGGATTTTTCCAACTTTATGTTCTTATAAATGAGGTTGCAAAGGACATCATTATAGATATGCTTTTATGTTCAGCTATTTATCTAGGAAAAATTTTCAGAAGCTAGCATTTCTGAGTTTAAGAATATCTTCATCTAAAAGGCTTCTTTCTTTTTTAAAAAGATTTTATTTATTTATTTGACAGAGAGAGACACAGTGAAAGAGGGAACACAAGCAGGTGGAGTGGAAGAGGGAGAAGCAGGCTTCCCGCCGAGCAGGGAGCCCGATGTGGGGCTCGATCCCAGGACCCTGGGACCATGACCTGAGCCAAAGGCAGATGCTTAACAACTGAGCCACCCAGGCGGCCCTAAAAGGCTTCTGATACATGTTGGCAAATTGCCCTTAACAGAAAGGTATATAACGCCAGCAAAATAAGTGAGTGCTAATTTCACTCTAAGCAGAATTTGTCCAAAGGACAGTCGAGTACGCAGCATCCTTAATATATCAAATGTTAGCACAACCTCTACTTGGAACTCAGTTAAAAACAAAATGTTAACGTTTCTAATCTTCTGCACACTGGACTTAAACATATTTGAAATGCTGCTGACCAGTAAAAAACATACCTAACGCCCACTGGCTTGTATAAAAGTATTCCAATCCCTTTGTTCCTTCTGTGAACCTTCAGCAGATGCCAGCTGAAAGCAGCCCAGTGGTATTCTGCTACTGGTCCCAGATGACTTGGGGCAGTGTGGGACCCAAAGTTCCTCGGAACCATCTGAGAATGGTTACACTATGTTTATTAGACATTTAACCATTTTACTACAATCTGTTCTTCTAAGAAGCTGGTAACTCACTAATGATAGGTAAGGCACCTGTATTAAATATCAGTTTTGATTGGCCAGAATCCATGGTTTTCTCAACCCTGCTGGGTGTAAGCAGGTTTATTATGGAGTATTATGCTTCGTTTCTGCTAACCATCTTCACTCGTCTCTTAGAGAACACCTGGTGAAAGATATGATTGATCTCACTGCAGGAAGGCCAGTGCTGCTGGTAGCATCAAACATTCGGAAGGAAGAGCACGTGTGTGTGTGTGTGTGTGTGTGTGTGTGAGAGAGAGAGAGAGAATAAGTGTTAAAAAGTCTCAAAAGTCCATAAAAATTCCATGATGTTATTTGATTGTGTCAGTGGTATGAAAAAAGGAGAGAGGACTGGCTTGTCTTTCACTCGCAGAACCAGCAGCTTAAAGGTTCTGGTGTTATAAGAAAAAACAGAAGTATGCAATGGGAAAATTTTCTTGGAATGTTGTGGCTTTCACACCAAAGACGTTTTAAGTTTTTACCATCAGAGCCCCATAGCCTCAGTATATTCAAGTAACAAGATAATCATGTTACATGCTGTGCCGTTTAGACAAAAGTTCAAATAAATAAAAGTACTGCAGACATGGCAAATAAGAAAGTCACTGAGGAATCCGTGTCTACATTTGGACGGGCTGGGGTCTGCTAGAAGGGAGAAAGGCGAAGTGGCGAGGCTTCTGTAGGAAGACATTGGAGCAAGGCGCTAGTCATCTTGCCTCAGTATTTCCCTCACCCCATCTTCCCCAACAAATATTTCTCAAGACTTGCACAACACTGGCAAAATTCTTCTAATTTCACCTAGAGTATAGGCTGTTTCATTTTGTTTGTACCCTGTGTTCCCCACAGTCTAAAGAGTATTGTCCTACTGCCTTTCATTTTGTCTTTTTTTTTTCTTTCCATTTTGCAGCTTTCTGATTTGAGACTACAGTAGATCCTTAAAATTTTCAAGCAAAAATGCTGGCAATGTATTTAATTAACCAAACAAGATCTCTTATCGGGAAGTTGGGTTTAAAAATAGGATGAAGAAAAACAAGAACCGTTTTTATGGAGGGGGAGGAAGTTGATGTTACTGCGTGTTTAGGAGCACTGAAGACCTACAGAGAATGAAAAAGAAGTGTGGTTGAGTCTATAATGAGTTTAAATTTACTTACTTTACGTTGATAATCACAGTACTACTCTGAGAAATTAACTGGACAGCCAAATAATCAAGTTTGGATTTGCAATCTTGCTATTGTTTTTTTTTCTTTTACATACATGGTATACATGATACAATATTTTGCAACTTAAAACAATTTAATAATATATTTGATGATTTTCTAAATCAGTTCATCAAGACATAATTTATTCTTATCATCTACTGCACAGGAGCCCTCAGTTTATTTAACCATTTTCCTTTCGACAGACATTTGGGTTTCTCCTAGTTTTTCTCTGTTGCAAATAGTGCTACAACTCTGTTGCATACAGTTCCTTCTTGTGCACGCCTTTTATAGGGTAGATAACTGGGAAGTGGCATAGTGTACGTTCATTTAAAGATTCTGTCCCATCACCCTTCATAGTAGTCACTCTAGATGTTTTGAAGTGAGAATTCCCCATGCTCTGTCACTTCAAATAACCAAGTCACATTAGCATATATTAAGACAGCCCCCTGCTAACTGACAGGACCAGAGAAAATATTTAACTTTCTATATCTTGTATAGCAGTGGTTTCTACTATTTTAAGAAGATGGATCCTTTTAAAATATTAAGAAGGGGGCCTGGGTGGCACAGTCGGTTAAGAATCCGACTCTTGGTTTCGCCCCAGGTCATGACTGCAGGGTCATGAGGTCGAGCCTCACATCAGGCTCTTTGCTCAGTGTGGAGCCTGCTTGAGATTCTCTCCCCCTCTCATTCACACTCTCTCTCTCTTTCTCTCTCTAAAATAAATAGATCTTTAAAAAAGTTAAAAAAACAAAATATCAAGAAACATTAAGGTATCATGATAACTATATTTTTGTTATTTACTAATAAAATGTTTTATAAAATGTCTATAAATTCAACAATACATAAAAGGGTATCTGTCTTCTAAACCACTGCATTTCTATGTATTTGAAGAACAGTTTCTCTCATGCCTGAAACGGGTACTTATCAGACCACAGAAAGTACGGGCATGGATATCAATCTGGGAATCTCTTCCAGTACCTTCACCAC
The DNA here is from genome assembly GCF_964662115.1 of Mustela nivalis. Lineage (NCBI taxonomy): Eukaryota > Metazoa > Chordata > Mammalia > Carnivora > Mustelidae > Mustela > Mustela nivalis. The sequence continues at coordinate 17,173,261 of NC_139031.1, forward strand.
TAGAGAACCACAGGTGTACAACAAGAGATGACAAGAGCGCCACAGAACTGACTCTGAATTGTCACCTTCAAAGCCTTTTGTTTTTCAACATCCCTCATGCTAGTGAGCACACCCACACACAGACACACATGCAGACCCACAGGTTAAGTGAAGAAAGCCACAGAGAAAATAAAAGGATCAAAGCACTAAAATGAGGCCTATTTATTAAAGACTTTTTTTTTAAAAAATAAGGAATGTTTCACGAATTTGCAGGTTATCGTTGGGCAGGGGCCACACTAATCTTTCCTGGATTGCCACAATTTCAGTGTCAGTGCTACTGAAGCCAGCACTGCTTACAAAAGACTTAAAGAGGTCCCCATGCAGATCAGTGTCCAGAGTCTTTCTGCCTTCCTTGTCTGTGCCACATTCCCGTATTTTAAAAAGAGAATACTGCACCTAAAATTCCAACAGACTGAATAAATTCACTACCAGAGACCCTACCAATAGTTCACCATTTGCAAATTCACAACAACCTGTGGGCTGGTAGGGTTGGCTGAATTCTCAGATCGGCTCTCCTCTCCCTGCAACCCATACTATTTCCACTTTCACACTTTCATATAAGGAGTTGTCTGAGAGAAGGTGGTGTTGGTTGAGGTGGGGGGATTCCAGGATGTAACTGAGACACTCAACCACAAACATGATCCTGTCCACAGCATTCTGCAGCTCTCCATTCCTCACAGTGGCCAGATTCAGGAGAAGGCCTTAAGGAAAAATGATTTCTTTTTCTTCTTCTTCTTTTTTTAAAGAAAAACTTCTTAGTCAATTGCTTTCATCTGATTTCCCTCACTCTTGGTTCTATGTCATTGTCTTAACCTGTGTCTTAATATGGGATCCAACTTAAAGAGTTAAAACCTCTTGTGGGTTACAGATGGATTCAACTATTAGGAGGCAAAATGACGAATACATACTTTCATTATTCTTTTCCATGTACCAAAAACCCTGGTGACTTTCTTTCATAATATGACTTGTAAGCAGAATCTCCAAACATATCCCATCAGCTCTGTGAATTGCTCAAAAGCTCTTAGCAAACTCTCAGGCAATGCTGTGATTAGGAGGGAAAATCCAACCTACTGAAACAAGTCCTATTTGCCCCAGAGATTTACTGTATGTTCTAAAATTAAAAGAAGTTTATAGCAACATTCCAGGCTCTTAGATATCATTTTGTTTATATGTGGTGTCTGCAGAATGTTGTGGTTTCGTTTAATGAACATAAAGTCCAATTCTGAATGTTTCCCCCTTGAATTCCTTAAAGAAAGGCATTAAAAATGACAATGGAGAAAAAAATCAATAAAAGAAATTTTTAAGGCAGAATAAGTTTAGAAATGGGTTAATAGCTAATAGTCAACTGGTCTGCTAGTAATCAAATTGAACAGAATGAAAGAAAAGTTCCTTTGATTTAGAGTACATATATATTTTAAAATATTGTTATCATTTATTATATATTTATATATTATTTATTTTATATATCTACATAATTATATGGGGTTTTTGGTAGGGAAAGAAGGTAAAAATAAGCTGTCATCATATAATTCACTGCTGTATCAATGGTGTGCCTCTGGCCAGGGTGAAGGCATATAGTCTTACTCTGAAAATTACTCTGAAGAAATTTACCCAGGAAGAGAGGTATGTTCTATTTCAATTATTCCCTTTCTCCACCCCGAACCTTTCCCCTAACACCTTTATGAGAATTACTACAGTTTGCATAGCAACAGTAAGTTTTAGATCCCAACAGTAAGACACTGTGTGCTGACATCCTCCAGGGCTCTGATACATGTCATCGCTGCCAGCTGTCACCCTCCGCCTTCCACATGCTTCATACAATGGTGACATTCCATAATCACATGAGTTTTATAACCACAGACCACGGTGCAAAAACATGTCATGTGCCATGGAGCGGAGTAGAAAACAGCATCAGACAGTGAAATACGCACACCCCTCCACCTTGCCTTCCTCTGGGTTATTTTAATTATTATTATTAATTATTATTTAATTATTATTGTCAATTATTACTCTCCTACTTTTTTTTTTTGGTAGTTTCACTCCCAAGGTATGCATGACTCAACAGTTTATTTTATTTTTTATTTTTTTTTAGAAGATTTTATTTATTTATTTGACAGAGAGAGATGACAAGTAGGCAGAGAGGCAGGCAGAGAGAGAGGAAGGGAAGCAGGCTCCCCGCTGAGCAGAGAACCCAACGTGGGGCTCGATCCCAGGACCCTGGGATCACGACCTGAGCCAAAGGCAGAGGCTTTAACCAACTGAGCCACCCAGGCGCCCCAACAATTTATTTTTTAGTTTTACCTTCTTAGAACTTTATGTAATTATACTGTATACATTCTACGGTTAGTTTCTTTCTTTCTTTTTTTTTTTTTTTAAGATTTTTATTTATTTATTTGACAGAAACAGATACAGCGAGAGAGGGTACGGAAGCAGGGGGAATGGGAGAGGGAGAAGCAGGCTTCTGACTGAACTGGGAGCTGGATGGGGGGCTCCATCCCAGGAGACTGGGATCATGACCTGAGCTGAAGGTAGACGCTTAACAACTGAGCCACCCAGGTGCCCTCTATGGTTAGTTTTTCACAAAACGATGTGTTTCCGAGATTCATCTATGTTTATGTGAACAGCTGTAGTTTAGAATGATAGATGAGGCACAGGGTTTTGCAAACATTTCTTGAGGCTGGAATTTCTATCTAAACTCTTTATTCAACTGGTACTATTTTCTTTTTGAAAGTCCATAGATGACTCCTGGGGCAAATAATACATTATATATTAATAAAATAATTTAAAAAAGAAGTCCATAGATGGTTAGTGATATTCAGCAGAACTAAATGAACAGAATCTGGATTTTCTTTCTTAATGAATTACTATTTTTTTAAAAAAGATTTATTTATTTGAGAGAGAGTGAGATAGAGAGTGGGGGGCAGGGTGGGAGGGGCAGAGGGAGGGAATGCCAAGTTGAGGGGGGAGCCTGACTCGGGGCTCGATCTCAGGACCCCAACATGATGACCTGAGCTGAAATCAACAATCGATGCTTAATGGACCCAGCCACCCAGGCATCTCCACTGAACTGCTATTTTTATCACAGTTATTTTTGAAAGGAACAAGGCATCTGTCAAACCTATTTAGTACAGATTTTGGAGGAATAATTCCATGACAGTTTCCTGAGATTAAACGAAAATCTATTTTGCCACAGACAGGACTGCGTTTGCATCCCTCCTGCTATCCCGCCCCGTTAAAACAATAAGCTTGGTCAGATCCAAACAGGTCACCGTTTCATTTATAAACGTTTGGAAAGTGTAGGTATGGAAAGAGCAGGTTGATGATGGAGAAGATCTACTTTGCTCCTCACTTGGTTACTAATGTTGAACCTTGGTCAAAATGAATGAAAAGGAGTGAGAGAAATGTTTAAGTGGCCAATAAGAGAATTAAAATAATCAAACTTTTTTATTTTTTAAAAGATTTTATTTATTTATTTGACAGAGATCACAAGTAGGCAGAGAGGCAGGCAGAGAGAGAGAGAGGAGGAAAGAGGCTCCCTGCTGAGCAGAGAGCCTGATGCGGGACTCAATCCCAGGACCCTGAGATCATGACCTGAGCTGAAGGCAGAGGCTTAACCCACTGAGCCACCCAGGCGCCCCTCAAACTTTTCTTTTCCTCTATTTTAACTCTTATCAACTAGTATAAAACATGACTAATAAGAGATAAACCCAATTCTGTGTTTTCATGAAGTATGACCTCTTCTTCATCCCCAACCTAGGATTCTTTGTTTACCAAGAAATATTAAATAATAAGAATCTTAAATAAATACAGCCATTAATAAACTTAGGCTTTTTAAAATGTCAACCAAAAGAAAAATCTGACTCGGGGCTGTTTCCTGACCGCTTATCTATTTTTTTAAAGATCTTATTTATTTATTTGACAGAGAGAGAGAGAGAGGGAGAGAGAGCACAAGTTGGGGGGGCAGCAGAGAGAGAAGCAGGTGCCCTGCTGAGCAAGGAACCTGCTATGGGGCTCCATCCCAGGACCCTGAGATCATGACCTGGGCTGAAGGCAAACACTTAACTGACTGAGCCACCCAGGCTCCCTGCTATATCTATTAATTAAGACAATCTAGCTTTAATGTACACAGTAGATGTGGACAAAAAAAGCTCGGCTTTAATTTTTTTCAAATACAACATATTAAAGCAATTCAGACCCAGGTGTCTGTGACGGGCAACACTACATTTTACCAGTCCTTTCTTTTGCACTAGGTCTGCACCTGGATATATAACTGGCTCAACAACTATCCCAGAGCGGGGTGCAGGGAGACCCCCACATTCCCCCGCCAATTTGGAGCAGCCGTATCTGACCGTAGATACATATACAAGCAGGTTCTTTTCATAGCCAAAGACTCCTAGGAACAGAAATTCCCCTTTCCATCTTCGAATGTAAAAATACGAACTCACGTTAGAGGAGTCTTATGCTTAGTGTCTAGAAATTCAGGTCTTAGCCCCAAATTGAAATATTTGTGTGGTGTGGTACAAAGGGCCACCATTTCACGTGGTGGGGCTTCCAATGATGGTACCGCTGTCACGTTGGTAAGCATCTGACAAAAGGAGTAAGGCGACTGGAAAAAGGAAAACAAGATGTCCTTAAAGTAGAGATTACGAACCTGTGACTAATGAAAGGGAATCCCTGACGGGGCAAGTGGCACTGCAGACGCGCAGACGGAAATGGCGCACGGCCTGCGGACGCTGCTAACGGCCGTCACGTGTCCTGTGTCAGCGGAGAGGACTCTCCCCAGCCTCTCCAGACAGGCAGTGCTTACTGGGGGAAAATTCATGGGTAATGGATTTTCATAACAGGCCTTCTATCATCCTCTCCTCCTCCAAAAGTACCCTCTGGAGCTTTTCTGCTTCCACTCTCATTTTTCTTAATTAGAAAAAGATTGACTCTTCATTTCCTCTTGCCCGGTACTCTCTGTTGGCTCTCCTTCTTTCCGTTTGGCGGCAGAGCCTCCCATCTTCCTCCCCCTTTCATGCTTCCTCTCTTCCTCAGAAACAGAAAGCTCCACTATACTGATAGATAGGACACCGGACCATTGTTTCCAGCACCTCTGCTGAAATGCAGGAGTGTCACTCTGGCGAGAACGCATATTTTCGGGTGGTGACTGCCTCCCTGACCCCAGAGGTATTGCACAAACGTACCTAACGTCCAGCTGGCGAGTAGCTCCCCTCCAAGTGCTAGAACTGCAGTTTTGTTTACAAGGGGTAGCAAATAGAAAGACAAACCTTGAGTGGAGACAGGAAATGGAAAATGATGGGCCAAATCCTGGATGTTTGGCTCTTTGGAAAGAACATTTATTCTTGCAGAGGACTTGGGAGCCAACCATCGCTAATGGGTCCAATCTCCCTACTGTTGGGAAAAGAAGTCAAGGAGTTTGCTCTGTGCTTGGTAGATCATCTTCCTAAGTCAACAGAAACCTTACCTAACACTGGCCCTGCTCACTGCAGAGGGAAAAAAGCAAATACCTATTTGTTTTGACTTGGTTAAGAGCCAGCCTGACCAAACCAAACCACATAAAAACGTTCCACGCTTAAAGACTCCCTTTGAGTTAATAGAAGACCCCTATAAAAATGAAAACATTTTAACAGAGCAATATTAATAATGAAGCACCTTCATTTGTGTGGGTTAATTGAATTACAATCACCAACAGCTTAAGAATCAGACAGCCAGGGTTCCGAGGGAGGGAAACACAGGCATTAGAGACATTCTGGAACAGTACTTAAAATTACTCAAGGGTATCTGTCACACACCAGCAGGTTTCTATCCCAACAACAGATTATTAACCAATAAGGCTTATGCTGTCTCTCAGCTAGATACTAAAGCAATCACTAGTTCCTCGAAACTGTTACCTGGTATACAAGGCACTGCTTTCAGTTGGGGAGATAACTGACTTTACCATAAAGATATCCTATTCTCTAATTACAAATTACAATGTTACAGCACTGGCATTGGCTTGTAGGTTTCTAATCTTGTATACATTCCTCTCCCCAATCAAACTAGTGATCCATGTGAGACCTAAACTTTGAGGGGAGGACAGTTAAATTTGGGTGGGACATCAGGGTGGGGAGCTGTGGGCAGCAAAAGGAGCTGCCTGAGGGGTCTAGATTCTGAGGATGACGTGGTGATTCTGGGCCAGATGGGAAGGTAGGGTCTTAATTTGTGGTTGTGGGAAATTGCAGATGGACCCTCAGGTGGCCAGAATTAGGATGTCCATTCAACAGATATTTATTGATCATCTACTCTGTTGAAGCCACTGAGAAGGAAACCAAGATGAATTAAACTCCTGAAAGGACTTTCTACTCTGGTAGGGAAGCAAAGACATCTGTAAAAATGCAAGAGCAGACAGAATGTGGAAATATCATAGGAGACTTACTGATACAGTGATGTAGAGTTTAGAGGAAGAAGCTGGCATTGCTGGCTGAGGGATGAGAGAAGGCTTCATGGAGGAAGTGGTGTTTGAGCTGGATCCTTTGGGACTGGGGGTGGCAGGGGACGGACGAGGCCCCACCCACATACAGAGAGCTCAAATGGTGAGGTTGCGGAGTCAGGAAATATGGACATGGAAAAGCAAACAGTTGAGTCTGGCTGGGGCTTGGAGTGCATGAAGGGCATTAGTGAAGGTCCAGTTGTGCTTGGCAGACACAGAAAGACAGCTCCTCATTAACCACAAGAGTAACCAAACAGTTTACAAAGCTTAAGGAGAGAGGCTCCTTCCGTGGCAGAGGCCCCAGGGCAGCACACAGGAGGGTTTTCTAGTTTCAGTCTCCACTCTGGGTATTTCATTCACACTGCACTTTTCCCAGGAGATAAAGGGCCAGCTCCCCACATCAGAGCTGCAAGACGAGTAGACTGACCATCACTGACAATGCACTGTAAAGGATTTTTCAGGAGCCCTAAGTTGGGACTTCCCAGTTTTTAGAACAGCATTTCTGTCCTCTCTTATTTTTGTCACCTTCTCCACTGTCTTGTACTCACTTTGCCCACAGAGTTAAATCAGATTTTCACAGATTCTGCTTAGAAATCAGGTCCTAGGTAAAAAAAAAAAAAAATCCACAGATGTGGCGAGGCGATATTGGGACCATGGAATGATTCAACGAGAAGGTATTTCGGAGGTTATTTTCAACCCAAGCTCCACATTTTATACATGCAACCTAGGGTCTAAGAAATGAAGTGATTCATACAAGTAATTACAAAGTCAGGACCAGATGCAAGTCTATGTAGTTCCTATCCTTGTTGTCTTTCTCACCTATGACATGACACTGTATGGGCTTTCTTAGGGCACTCTGTAGATCAGCAAATAGCTCCGTCCTCTAAGCCAGGGACTGGCAAACTATGGCCCAAGGACCAAATCAGCCCACATCCTGTTTTTGTAAATAGTTTTACTGGAATGTAGCCATGCCCATATTGTCTGTGGCTGCTTTCACACTTCTATACCAGAGCTGAGTAATTATAAGAGGGCATAGTTGCCACAAATTTGAAAATGTATACTATCTAGTCCTTCAGAGGAAAAGTGTACTGATCCCGGATCTAACCCAAGGGTCTCAAAAAAATTTTACAGTGTACTCGTATCAGTTAAAAAATTAAGCAAACACACACACACACACAAACACGCGTGCGTGCACGCACTGGTTTATTAATAGTGCTATCATAAATGTTTTATAGATCTATAAAACAAACAGAGGGGCGTCTGAATGGCTCACTTGGTTAAGTGTTTGACTTCAGAGCAGGCCATGATCTGGCGTTCCTGGGTTGAGCCTGACATTGGGCTCCCCGCTGAGTGGGGAGCCTGCTTCTCCCTCACCCTCTGCCCCTCCCCTTGCTTGTGCTCTCTCTCAAACAAATAAATAAAACATTTTAAAAAAAGAAAAGTAGATTCAAACGGAAAGAACATATTATTGGCTTGGCATATGGAAGCATGATATGAATAGATTCGACCTCCCCACCAAGCATGCGGTTTGATGAAAGTAGCTGAGAAGATTGACGTCGTCCTGATGTCAACCAGTTGTTCACCTGAAGTAATCCAAAGGTGTTTTAGTTTTACATCTTTAGGAAACAGCTTCAAATCTACTGAAATGCTTCACTTGGGACATTTTTAAAAGATTAGAAAATGTTTCCAAGGTAGGTGTGAAGCTCTGATCACACTGCTTGGTTACACCTCTGATTCTTCTCAACAACAAAATCACAGACAATGGGGTCATTTTTCAGAAGACCTCTCAGTGGCAGGAGTTTCTTCTGAAAAGCAGTTACACTCCCCCTTTCTGTTGGAAATTCACCTTCACTGAAAGGAATAAGTGAAGTGTGTGGCTGAGGAAGTGCGCTCCCCGCATCTGGGACAGCTCTGCCACGTTCTCGCTGTCTTTTGGGCTCACAGGAAGCTTCCACCCGAAGCTTCTGCAGAAATTCTCTTTTTTTTTTTGAAGTCAACTCTACCCCCAATGCAGCGCTCAAACTCACGACCCGGAGTTCAAGAGTTACATGCTCTACAGACAGAGCCAACCAGCCGTCCCTGTAGAAATTCTTTTAAGTCCAGAATTCCAAGTCCATTTTCTGAAGGTTTGTTTCATTTAAACTAGATAAGCTAGATCACCTGCAAATCCACTTATCCAGTTACCAGTCAGCTGCAAGGAGTCCCAGGGTGCGAAGCGGCAGGGGCTGTCGTCCCTTCTGGGCGTGGGAACCCCTGCTCTTCCCTCAGGACCAGTCACATGTGGTTGGAAAGACCGACCGAGTGAAGGTGCCAGGACCAGAAAGCATAATCACTATTAGTCAAGCTTCATTTCCTGTGCTTTTAACTTCATCTCATCCTCTCTTGCTTTCTTTCCTTTGATCAAGCTTCTACTCAGAATGCCCTTTCCTCCTTTCCGTTTATACCTGGAGCGATCTTCTCTACCCCTCAGGCCCAGCTCAAAGGCTACACTTTTCTGTGAAGTCTTACCAGACATAATGGAAGTCACTGGAAGGGACTTTGGGCCTCCTGTGAAATCTCTGATGTCATTTCAGACATTGCCTTGAAGTTATTTGTGTATCATCTTAACTCTCATGTCATGTTTGTGGAAAGCAAGAGTTACATTTTATACACATTTTTAGCCCTCCTCCTAATGTGCCTTGCATAAAATAGGTATTTAATAAGGTTGGGTTTTTTTTTGTTGTTATTGTAATTGAATTCAAGAAAGGCATATGGCATAAAGCCCTGAGCAAGGGCAATTACGGAGGCTAATTAACAATGATGAAGCCCAGTTCAGTTCCTTGCAATGTGAGGTGAATTGCCCAAGTTTACATGGATTTCTCTGAATCAGCCATGGAAAGGGCAGCTAGGCCAACATGGAGCCATTCAAAAGTTCTAGAGTCAAATACAGAACAGCAGTGCCCAAAAGGACAGATCAATGAAATGTGACTCAGTTTCATGACCAAGAAAAGACCGATTAATTCTCTACTAGGCTCCAGAGTATTTACAAAAAAATTAGTGTTATTAAAGCTTTATCAGAGGGAGAAGACTACTCCAAAGCTTCTTCCAAAGGTGCACTTTTTTTTTTTTTTTACAATAAAAGCACACACAGTGGAGTCATTTTCCGAAGGCATATTCAGAAGCTTTGTGGGTTGCTAAGGGCAGACGCTCCATACTGGCTTGTGAATATGTCAGGAAAACCTGGCCATGCCTGCTGCCATTGTTGCACGGCCCATAGGGTTTGTTCTCTGATCATGATTTCTAGGAGCTGAAAACTGATCATTCATTGAGGGAGGAAATAATCTCTCAGGTTTAAGCTTCAATACTATGAAGTGATGAAATAGAGCTATATTAAACCAACTTAGGAGTGATAGTGACAGCCCCAAATCTATGGAGACAGAAGAGGGTTAGCAAAAAGTACAGGAAGTACAAGTTCAACTATTAACATTTCTCTCAATTCCTTTTCACTGGAAGTTGTAAGCAATCACCAGTCAAAGCCTTCTTGCCAATGTCTGCCTGGGTAGATACCCACAGAATTTTGCTCTTTGGTCCACAATGCAAAAGTTTTAATACATTTATTGCAAATCTGTTTCTCATTTGTATACTACTTTCTCTGTAGGTGGCATTATGTTGCAACTACATACAGAAAGTCCCCCTGAGATAGAGCTGGAAAATGTGTTTTCCTAGTTAAGAAGAACCAAATGGTTATGGACAGGAAAGACATTTGACTTTTGAACCTAGTCAATAATCAGGGGCTAAAGTCAAATTGAGTCAACTGGTGTTTTCCAGGTTGACTGGGGACCCTGGCTTGCTTTTAGAGCTTGTGTGTGAGTGTGTGCGTGTGCACACCTGCCACTGGCCTATCTCTATTCTTGTCAGATGACTGGCCTTGGCTTGGTTCATGAACAGAGCAGATGTTCTGTATTTTCCTGCTACTCGAGGGTATGTGTTTCCCTCATTATCCCCTTTGTATCATCTTTCCTTGTAATGCCTTATATCCCTCTATATTCTCTCTTCACACTACCAAGCCTAGTGTTGGTTTTCACCTTTTGCAATGTCTGTGGAAAGCAAAAATAATTCAGTGTAAGTAGGTGACCCAAGCAAGTTTGATTTAGCTGTTCCTTTAGAAATATTTTCAAGTGCTCTTGAAAAAATATTTTCAAGTGCCAAATTGAAAATGATTCTGCCATTTTTTGGCAATTTGATAGGATAAGCCCAAAATAGCTCATTCCACTGTATCATGGGCTGTCTTGTCCCTTTTACATTTAGTATCAGAATTAGGCTTTTTAAATCAATTTAATAAGAGACCTAAAAGAACAATTCAATTTGGTTATTAAATATCTCAGAATAAAATACTGATTATTTTTGATCCAGACAATAGTAGCCATGACCTCAAAATGACATTGTATTACAGACTTGTGCTCTCTAGAGTTACACTTTGAAACAAAGTGCCCAATGGCCCTTTGTAGACTCCATTTTATTTGACCTCACAGAGGCCTTTGACACTGTTGGCCATAGCTTCCTCTTTGAAGCTCTCTGTCTACCATTTATTTTGTAGTTTCTTTTGTGTCTTCCATTGGGTGTCTTCCTTGGCTCTATTCTTTTCTTGCTCAACATACTTGCCCAGGCCAATTTCATCTATACTAATAACTTGTTAGTCAGTTTTAAGGTGATGATTTTCTAATTTATCTTCCTTGCTCAGCTGCTCTTCTGAATTTCTAAATGACCTTTCTTCCTTGGTAATTAAATTTCCAGTAAAGAAGTTGCAAGCAATGAGTTATTCTGGACATTAATCTGTGACTCTTTCAAAGCTCAAAACTTCTCCCCATGCAGGTCCTGCACTTCCAGATCCTATTTGTGAAGATGGATGGTTTCAAAGAATTTTTTTAAATTCCCCAGTCATATTGTTCTATCTTTGCCACAGGTGGCAATTACACAATTTCAGGATGTAAAACTGACTTACTATTCAAAGAAAAGCCAAATAAAGAAGCATTTATTAACTAAATTAGATATCAAGAAATGAATAATCTCCATAAAAACAGAGAAAAAATTAAGATTATAACTTCACTATTTGACATTGGAAAAGATACACTGTTTTTTGAATTTCACTTCTTGCATGCAGGAGAAATGAAGTGTAGACAATAACCATGTGTCTAGGAGTTGATTTTGGTTGAAAGCACAATTCCCTACTGTTAGGCTTAAAACAACTGAACTGAACCTCCCAATCTGAGAGGAAACCTGTCTGACCTGTTTCATATATATACTGTATTTTCTTTAAAGGCTTCAAAACATCAGAAAGAAAAGGAGCCTGCTTCTGCCATCTGGGGGCTGGATGACACAACAGAGGATACATTCAGAACACTGGTTCTCAGCCTTGGCTATGCATTAGAATCACCTGGGGGAGCTTTTAAAAATCCCTCTGCTCTGGGGCACCTGGGTGGCTCGGTCCAGTAAGCGCCCAACTCTTTATTTTGGCTCAAGTCATGATCTCATGGTTCTGGGATTGAGCCCTGCGGAGTGCAGGGCCTGATGAGATTCTCTCTCCTTTGCCTGCTGCCCCTCCCCCCGGCACTCTCTCTCAAATAAATCAACCTTCAAAAAAAAAAAAATCCCTCTGCCCAAGTTGTGCCCCAGACCAATTAAACCAGACCCGCTGGGGTTATGATCCAGGCATTAAAGCTCCCCAATTGAGCCCAGTGTACAACCAAATTGAGAAACACTGATTCATAATGAGTGACTTAGGGAGAGTTGGCGGCAGCTGCAGTTATGTGAAAAGGCAGTGTAGAGTCATTCAGAAAAGAGTCGTGGAGAGAGAAGCCATGGGCAAGTATTTAGAGATCAGAGAGGAAACGGATGGTGCCACTCGCCCTTTTGATCCTAATGCTAAGTTCTCTTTGTGTATTTTTTGAATTGAGGTATATCAGTATTTATAAACAGAAAGCAGGTGTTATTTCATATTGTGCAAATAAGTTTTTTTTTTACACTTATTAAACACTGGTTAAATAGCCCGAGTGATATATTCCTTGTTCTCCCTGTTGACCAGATTTGACGGGGTCTGACGCCACCTTTGCTGGCTGGTGGCGGTCCCTTGGAGGAGCAGGCCTGGCGGCTGGGAGCATTTCACGTCCTCTCATGATAAAGATGTGACCTAACCCCCAATTTCCTATTTCTCCCTATCATGGGTGATCTGTGTCGGGAGAATATCTTAAAACCCAGCTCAGGATCTGTGAGGAAACAATTCTTACAGTCTGTTACGAAAAAAAGAGAATTCGGTCGGGAGTCAGCCCCACCAACGGGGTACCTGCCAAACCACACCTTATCCTCCTCAATCAGCAAAAATATCCTCCACCGCCTGACTCCTCTTACCTCAGCAACAGGAGCATGTTCATTCCCTTATTAGGACACTGGCAGTGGCCAGTGAGCTGCTCATGTCTGAGGCCCAGGAGAGTCTTCTAGAACATGTGTACTTCATCAAAAAACCAGAAGAGGATAACAGGCACCAAGGGAGGGGACTGGAAAAATTAAATCCTCGCTGTATGGGAGGAGAATCCATCTTGGTAGGCCACAATTATGGTTTTGGATTAAAAATAAATTTTTTTTTTAAGGCCAAACCAAAAAAAACACAATCCTAATTTTTTTTTTAATGTATTTTTTTGGAAGGGTGTTTTTGAAACTCAGAAATGCAGTCAAAGAAATTTTAAGTTGAAAGCTTCCATGGAGCTGAATATGTATCATCAGTGAGTACCTGGTCTTAACCTTTGAGAAGGGTTGTCCCAGTTCCAGAGCATGCATCTGAACCCCGAGGTGTCATTTGCTTTTTTTTTTTTTTTTTAAGCTGCAGCAAAAGAAAAGCCCTGTTCCTCATGTCTTCCTGCTTCTCTTCTCCCCTCTCCACAGGGATGCCCTCTCCCTGCTCTGACCTTCACCCTACTTTACTAGCTTTCTCCTTTTCTCACATGTACCACCATCCAAACTAGGCTTTGTCTATGGTAATAGTGAAAGCGGGAAGGGCTTCCTGTCAAAACGAGAGGTTGCCCTGTTATAATGTGTCAGCAGGGCTGTCCTGTTAATCCATCCTGTTTAGTGGCTAAGCAGTTTTCAGAGCCAACTCATGAACTCAGTCAGATCTATCCAAGCAATAATGGACTACAATTCTAACTTCCTGTAATTTACAAAACACCTCCATCATGTACATGTTCTAGTGATCTTTAGAATACCAGTGAGATAAACACTATTATCTTTTCCACTTCACAGTTGAGGAAATAGTCTTGGTGGTGCCGAGCGATTGCCTTCAGAGCTAGGACATCACTAATCAATTGGGGCTTTTCTTACTGGAACTCCTTTGTCTCAAAGATGTCATAATATCATGGTGTTCTGCTCAGATGAATTGCTCTGATGCCTGCCAGAGAGAACTGAAGTCCTCAAGTTCCCCCAGGAACCTCTATACAATGGGTGTACAGGCCCCAGGGAGATTGTAGGAGGCCCCAGGCGCCTGGGGCTGCTGCTAACAATGAACTCTGCTAAATTTGACTCCTTGTTCAAGTTGTAGGTAACACACTTCTAAGGCTAAAAAAGCCAAACACAACAGCTATTGTCTGTTTAAAAATAAACATAACACAGGTGATTAAAAAAAAAAAAAAAAAGAGGTGGTGGGGGGGGATATACCAGACTAGCCAAACTTGACTTTGAAAGAGTGAAGCAAACAAATTGTTTAAAATGACGAGAAAGCTTATTTAATGGTGAGAACTCCCATCTGTGTGGGCCTTACTAGGTGCCAGGCAACAGGCAGGGCAGGATCCATTTCATCTAACCCTTACAATAACACTCAGGAGACATGATTACTCCTGTCTTACGATCTAGATTAGTAGAGCTGACACAGAGCAATCGAATCACTTTTTCAAGATAAACACACATCAGATTTTAGACGCCTTCTGGCCGAGCCCAAGGTTTGGGTTCTTCGCACCACTACAACTCACCATATTCCATTCCTTTCCTCAATTCTCTGATTGTGACAAGACAGGATTTAGAAGTTAAGATATGGAGAAGTCATTTGGAGATTTTTTTTTGCATATAATTGGCATAAGAAAGTCATGTGATATTAATCACAATGAAATGAGAGGAGTTGCTAGTTTTATAGGAGTCTAGGTCTTCCACTGTGGGAAGAGGCATACTCACTACCTCTTTGTAGACCTCTGTCTACAAAGGGAGAGTTATATTTAGTGGAATTTAGTCTCCTGGGCTGGCTATTTAAGGTAAAGGGTCATGGATGATCCCAGACCCTCTGAGACCACTCCTCTCACCCCCTCCAGCCCGCTGTGCCCGGAGGAGAAGCTTGCTCATCAAGCAGGATCTGATGTCATATTACAATTGCTGCCAGAGTCTCCCACGCAGACCAGAGGTTAGAGCTGTGAGAGCACAGGCAGCGGATAACATCCGTTACATGCAAAGCTGGAGAGAGCAAGGGAACCACCAGGAGTGCGCAGCCTGGGGCCAGGAGCCAGGGGCCAGGGCCAGTACTTATGCACATCCAGGCAGGGAAGAGGCGGCCAGGTCAGGGAATCAACCTCTCTGGCCTCATTTTCATCTATATAATGGAGGTCATGGTACTTAATTCGTAGTACTGTTTCAGGATGAAATGAACAACTATTTGAAAAGTACGCAGAGCAGTACTTGGCACATGGTACGTTCTAGATGATTGTTAACCATTTTTATTAACTTTTTTTATTTATCACTATCCTCCTCATGATATGGGATATAGGTTCTGCGCTTGTATGTATCCCAAAGCATGCTGCTGTTTCCAAGTATGAAGGGGATAACTGGGCAGAAAGGTTTTTCTAACTTGAGAATCTTTAACTCCTTTTCATCACACATAGTGACATAAGAAAAGGCTCCGAAATGCAGAAGAAAGCAGGGGAGGGGTCTCATCTTCTGTTTGTATTCCCTTATTCCTCTCCTAGTGACTCACTTTTCTCTGGCTTTCTATTTTGAGGAGAGGAGGGTAGAGGGACAGAGCTGTGGCTAAAAATGTCCAATAAATGGAATGCCATTTATCTCGCATTTTCTCTGTCACACTCATAATCCATGTCACTTCTCATTAAAATGCAGATGGAAATTTATCATCAGACAGCTTTATCTTCCCATGCCAGAAAATGCACATGTCCTCCTGGAGGAGGATATAATCCCCTTCTCTAGTCATCTTTGGGGCTGGCTTAACACCCAACCTTAGTGAAGAATTGATAGTTCAGAGCTTTATGTGTGGAGGTTAGTTCTGACTTTCAACTGGAATGGCTTTAGACCGAAAGCCTATCAGTGGAGAACCCATATGTCCTCACTGCCCCAATATCCTTCAGCCAGCTGGCATTTTAATTATCCTGGGGAAACTATCCTACATATTGCTTATGAATTAAACTAGGAAATGTCATGTTAAACTATTTTAAATCTTTCAGTACTTGCTATGGATTAAATGGTGTTCTCTAAAAATGATGTCGATGACCTACATCCCTTATACCTCAAAATGTGATCTTATGTAGAAATAAGGCCTCTACAGAAGTAATCAGGTAATGCTGAGGTCATTGGGGTGGCCTTCACCCAGTGTGACAGGAGTCCTTATAGAAGGGGGAAATTTGGATACAAAGGACATCATGGAAGGTAGACTATGTGAAGAAGACAGACTGTCATGCGAAGGTAGAGATTAGACTGATGAATCTACACACCAAAGGCTGCCAAAGATGGCCAGCAAACCACCCGGGGAGAGGCCTCCAAGAGTCTCCCTCACAGCCCTCAGAAGGAAACCCTGCCAGTTCTGTCAAGCCACTCAGGATATGGTAGTTTTTTACAGCAGTCCTAAGAAACTAATACAGCATTCAATTTAAGGATTGAATGATTCTACTTCATTAGCAATTTTTTTCCCCACAATTTCCAGCATTTTCCACTGTTTATTTAGGTGAGTGGTTCATTACATTGGGCCAGTATTCCATCCGATTTCTTAAAATACCTTCTATTGCAACTTGTAAATTTATCCTCTTAAATGCTCAGTTTCTACCTCTGCTGTGTTCCTTTTGCTCTTCTGGTATCTGAGGATCTTGGTTAGGGATTTACCTGTAGCTCTGAGGGGGATTCGTGAAACCCTGGCCTTCTTGGGCTCCTCGGGCCAGCTGGGTGACTGAGCCTCGTTCCCAGGGTGGGGAGGGGGGGTGGATATTTGACATGATCTCTCTCCCAGGCCCGACATCTTCAGATCCAGGAGAGGCAGACTCGTAACACTTCCCTGGGTCAAGTCTGATGTTTAAGTAAGGTCAGAAATTTTAAAAGTGATTACAAGAGAGAGGGAGAAAGTGGAAGATAAATCTTTCCCATTATTCTAACCCCCTAGGGATCTGGCACGGTTCAATCTATGACTTCAGGACTGTTTCCGTGGGGATGAGCAGAGGCTGTACGCACTTCCTGTCTGCCCTTCACTTAGAGAGGTGAAAATGAGAGCTCCCAGCGAGGCTTGAGTCTGAGGGCCTTTTGCCCCTGTGATTAGGGAAGTGTTCACTACTTAGCCAATACCAGAATACCGCTGTCATGCTAGTCCTCTCTTAGATGCCCTAATTTGCCCAACTTCCGGAAACCTGCAAACTTTAAAACAGAAGTATGGCCAGGTTTGCTGCATTCGACTCTAGGAAGTCTGTATACTCACTCTATGGGCTGACCTGTGTCTGCTCCAAAAGTATATAAAGTTCTAACCCCCAGTACCTCAGGATGTGACCTTATTTAAAAATAATACTTTTACAGACACATCAAGTTAAGGTGAGGTCATTAGGGTGAGCCCTAATCTGTCTAGCCTTCTCATAAAAAAGGGGACGTTTGGACACAGAGACACACACAGAGGGAAGATGATGTGGAGAGAACTACGGAGAATGTTGCATGAATTCATGGAAGCACTGGGTCTATGTTGCCACGAAATAAGAAATGTCTGGGGTTACCAGAATCTGGAAGAGGCAAGGAAAGATTCTCCCACTACGGGATTCAGAGGGAACATGTTCCTGGAGATACCTTAACTTCAGACTGCTAGCCTTCAGAATTGTAACAATTCGTTACTGTTGTGCGAAGCCCCCCAGTGTGTGGTACTTTGTCATAGCAGCCCCAGGACTGTGTTTTTGTGCTTATCCAGAAGCTATCTGAGATTCATCCCTCTGGCACCAAGTTCATGCTGATAATGACCACTGTCAGTCACCCCCCAACCCCAAAACTTTCCTGAACACTTACTAAGTGCCAGGCACTGTGCTGACCATTTCACAAACGGTTTCCTCTTTTTGTACGTGAATAAAACTGAAAAACTCAGCAAGATTAAGTAATTCTGGGCGCTTGGGTGGCTCAGTGGGTTAAGCCGCTGCCTTCGGCTTGGGTCATGATCTCAGGGTCCTGGGATCGAGTCCTGGGATCGAGTCCGGCATCGGGTTCTCTGCTCAGCAGGGAGCCTGCTTCCTCCTCTCTCTCTCTGCCTGCCTCTCTGCCTACTTGTGATCTCTCTCTGTCAAATAAATAAATAAAATCTTTAAAAAAAAATCTTAAAAAAAAAAAGATTAAGTAATTCTCTCAAGGGCACACAGTTAATAAGAAGACGCAATGAGAACTGGAATCCAAGTTTATCTGGATTGTGAAGTCAAATTCTTTGTTTATACTTGTGAGGGTCACTTAAAGACTGCTGGCATTCGAATCTCTGGCCAACAGATCCCTACATCTTACTACATCCTCCTTTATAATGTGTCCAGTTTGTGCCAAGTCGGAAAAGTAGTAATTCAGTATTTTGCCCCCAAAGTCCGCTTTTAGCAAGTTTCCTTTAACTTCAGAGTTATCCAAAGTATAGCAGTATGGGTTATCTTTTTTTTTTTTAAAGATTTATTTATTTATTTGAGAGACAGAGAGTGAGAGCACGCATGCACCTGGGGGAGAGGCAGAGAGCAAGAACCTTCGAACAGACTCCTCACTGAGCACAGACCCCAAGGTGGGGCTTGGTTTCACCACCCATGAGATCACGACTTGAGCCAAACCAAGCATCGGATGCTTAACCAACTGAGCCACCTAGGTGCCCCTGGGTTATCATCTTTAGGTAGTTAGTAAATGGAACAACTAAAATCTGAGATGAAGATTTCCTCTGATTCTTCTGGTGTAGATGGATGTTTTAGTGCATACAAGTCAATCATAAACCGAATTCAGCTGCCTTTTGCCCCAGCATCAGTAGTTCTGTTGACGTAAGATATGATGTCTTCCGGGGGCTTTAGGAAGGGGGTGCTCAGAGGGAACATGTTTGCATAGCTGGTTCTTTTACTTTTCACTAAACCTGCAAGGAAGATATTATATAGTCTTTTTTTTTTTTTTTTTAAACAGATGAAAAAACTTAGACATAGTGAAACTAAGTGACCTTCCCAAGGTCACACACTTAGTAATGAGTAAAGTCTAAACACAGATATGGGAGTCAGGATATCTGGCTCTTAATTTCTCATCTGTCAAGAATGTGCCCACTTTGTACTGTGATAGCTGTGCCTGCCCAAGAGCAGGTGTGCTGAGACCCTTTTCCTAACCAGCAGCAATGCTTCCCTCCAGAAAGGTTACCTGCAAGATGGCAGAGGTGAGCAAAAGGTTCCTCTTTACTTTTTTATTATTTTAAAAAATATTTATTTGCATTAAGAGAGAGAGTTCAAGTAGGCAGAGCAAGAGGGAAAAGAAGAAGCAGCCTCCCCGCTGAGCAGGGAGCCCGATATGGGACTCTGTCCCAGGACCCTGGGATCATGATCTGAGCCAAAGGCAGCCGCTTCACTGCCTTAGTCACCCAGGCACCCCAACAGGTTCCTCTTTAAAGCCATCCCTTCTTCTCCAAAGGTTCAGTATGCTTCAGCGCCCCTAGGCATCACCTGTTCACTATAATGTTGTGTGAATACAGTCTTTTTCAATTCAGTGCTTAAGCATACCACACAAATGTATTACATAGCTATGGAGAGTATCTATGCAGAAGCTATAAAGGTCATGATATCAGCTTAAAGCTAGCTTTAAAGAGTTGCTTAAATTTTACGCCCTTTATATATTTTTTTCTCTGGAATACACAGGGTAGTTATGAGCTATGGCTTATTGCTGAACTGTGTAAAGAACGTTTTCACTCTTTAGAGAATAAGAGTGTCACATCTATTTCCCTCTCTTTGGAGTGAACGTAGTCCTTATTATATTACTATTTGATTTGTCCTCTGTTATGTACAAGGTGAAAGAGATGGTATTTTGGAGAACTGAATTCTAGCAAAGGTGAGTGTAGAGATTCCTTGTAAGGATCAGAAAGTAGTCATGGAGAGATAAAGAAAAGATATGGAGAGCTAATGGGACGGGCTGAGCTAGCATGGAAGGGGCAACTAATAGTAGTTCGCCAACACAGAAAATACCAGACTAGAGTAAGAGGCTTTAAATAGGAACATCACAACCTAACAGATGCATTCTCATCAATGTCTGACATGAGGTTTACAATAAAGTTATAAAGAAAAAGGGAAAGATCAATGAGAAAAGTGCCATATTTCCTCTAGGAGTTTACATTTTTAAACCCTTCTTCACAAAATTATCTCCTTTGCTGGTTACTTTTGTTTAATGTCTATTGTTTTCAGTTAAAAAAAAGGTAGCCTTGTAAACAGAACAAATTAGTGTTTCTAAATCAGCAGGTTGGAGGAGATCCTATCAGGCAAAGCACACAAATGGGCTCATGAGTCAGAAGCCCACTGACCACCAGCTGCTTCCTTGGTTGTGTAACTTTTTCTGGTTACAGAAATGGCAGAGGAGAGAGGATGACCCAGCTGAGCTCCTAAATACAAACCTAGTTACAACATCACAAACAAATGCCACTCTGAGATTTTCATTTATGAAATTGCATAATATTATAGCCCATGCAAGGATCTTTTTCCAAGTCTATAAAGAAACAAATGGTCCCTCCAAGTTGTTCCTCTGATATTAAATTTTAATTGGGAAAAACAAGGCTATTCAACAATAACTCGCATTTGTTTTGTTCTTAGTATTTTCCATATACTTTAATGCACGTCACTGTAGTGGATGATCTTGCCATCCTGCAAGTCACACACGGCAAGCATGACTATCTCCATTTTATAGCTGCGTGGCGGCAACTTACAGCAGCTTCCTTGGGATCACAGTGCTGGTCACCGGGGGAGCCAGACCAGAATCCAGACTGTCTGATTCCCCTCTGAGAAGCCCCTCCTTGTGCTGACTCCTGCTGCAGGAGCCAGGTGGTCACTAGGCTGGCAGAGCTTCCTAAGCTGCCCCAAAGGCAGCCAGCCGTCCCAAGACCACGTGATAGGTTCAGTGGTTTTTGAACTCAGTTTGTGACTCATTTGCAGCTTCTGAAATCTATTTAATGTGTCACGACCAGCATTTTTAAAGGAAATTAAAAAGAACAGAAATTATTAGAGGGCAAGAAACTCAGTATCTTGAAAAGATATGTGCACTCCCATGTTCACCGAAGCATTATGCATAATAGCCAAGGTATGGAAATAATCCAAGTGTCTGCTGATGGAGGAATGGACAAAAAAAAATGTGATTATTTATATATATATATATGTATATATATATATACACACACGTATATGTATATACATGTATATGTATATGTACATACACATACGTGTGTGTATATATGTGATTATTTATATATATGTATATATACACACACGTACATGTACATGTGTACATGTACACATACACACATATACGTGTGTGTATATATATGTATTCAATATATATATTGAATATAATATTCAGCCATATATATGGTTGAATATTATTTGGCCTTAAAAAGGAAGAAAATCTTGCCCTTTCCAACAACACGGATGAACCTGGAAGGCATTATGCTAAGTGACACAAACCAGACAGAGGAAAACAAATATTGTATTGAATCACTTATACATGGAATTAGAGAGAAAAAACAGGTCAAACTAGAATAGTGGCTGCCAGGGGTTGGAGGGTGGGCGAAACAGGGAGAGGCTGTTAAAAGGGTGCACACTTTCAGTTAGATCAGAAGATAAATAAGGTCTGGGATCTAACGTGTAACACGGTGACTATAGTGGATAATACTGTATTGTAGAACTGAAATTTGCTGAGAGAGTAAAACTTAAGTGTTGTCACACACACACACAAAAAAAAACCGAAGGAAAAAATAAAGGTAAGTATGGGAGGTGATGCACATGTTAATTCACTTGATGGGATTAATCTTTCACAATGTATATGTCTATCAAATCAAATCACCACACTCTATGCTTGAAAGATATTTTAATTTTATCTACCAATTATACCCCAATAAAGCTGAAAATAAGAGAAAGGGCAATACAACTTAAAAAACAGAGAAATATAGGGTTGCCTGGGTGGCTAATTGGTTAAGCATCTGACTCAGGTTGTGATCTCCAAGTCCTAGGATCGAGCCCCACCTCGGGCTCCACATTCAGTGTGGAGTCTGCTTGAGTTTCTCTCTCTCCCTCTGCCTCTCCCCTCGCTCACATGCTCTCTCTCAAATCAATCAATCAATCTTAAAAAAAAAAAAAAAGAAAGAAAGAAATATCCAAGGGGACTGTACATAGTAAGAGTGCACACTGCTTTGTCAACTATTTGTTTCCAATACATTTTCTTATGTGTTTGTATATACATATGATACCGAGTCACAAAATGAACTTAAGTTTATTGTACTTCAGTTGTTTTAAGTAGTAGTTAAAAGAAACTTGTATTTCTTGCAGACGGTCAGAGGAAAAAAGGAAAGAGGTAAACACTAACGTAGCTAAGGCTGATGAGGCAGTCAGCTGCTCTGCGGGCAGCCACAGCCAGGAGTGGACTGGGGAGTGCGTGAGTCGTGCAGGGCAGGAGGGCTGAGAAAAGATTCCTACAGCCCCACATTGGGTGAGAGGTTAAAAGACTAGATCGTCGTGAAGCCAGAACCTGTGTTTTGTCCTTTTTTATGTTCTTAGTGCTTAGTCCAGCACCAGCAACTGGCAGAGAAAACCTTCAATGAATATTTGTTGAATGAATGCATGGAAATGAGTAAGGTTTACAGAGTTTTAAAGGCTCCTCTTAAAAATTCAATTAGGCTTGGAAATGAATCCAAGCAGTCCTACATTTATGAAAAGCTTGTTTCCAAACCTTAATTTGCAAATTGGTTTTTGGAACTTCAAACATCATTATACATGGCAGTTGGGAACTCAGGCCAGCCCACAACCACCTTTTTAAGCCCGAGATGTATCTGAAACAAATACTGAGAAGCAAGGCTGCCTTTCCTTGGGAAAAACGCATCCTCACCATTTCAGCTGGGAATGCCAGGAGCAAATGAGCCTCCAGATGGTAGAGGAGCACCTCCCCTGACCCCATTCCTCTGACCCCAGCTAGAGCTGCCTCTGCAAAGCCATTTTTGATGGGCTGGGAGGCACATGAGAAGCGGCATAAACTGAGACTCATTTCCTATATAACTTCCTATTTTTTTTGATTCCACGGTTTTAAACTTTATATGCTCTTCCACATTTGTTACAAAACGTGACACAAGAACAAAACTTTTTTATCGTCAGGATCTATAAAAGCGTATTTCTTTATGAGAAACATAACTCTTAATGGACTAAAGCATGAATATTTACAAGAAATGTGAAATTCTGCCTTAAGGAGACTTCATGAGGGCTTCGGGGAGATGAGAAAAGTAGCGATGAAAATATTAGACTGCAAGTGACAGTATCTCACCTGGAATAGATTACACAGCACCTTGAAGTCTAAAGAACTGAGAGGCCGTTCACACCTGCCCTGAAGATAACATGGCTCTGTGCAGGGCTTGGCATTCAGGAATTTAATGTGGCTCATAAAAAAAAAAAAAAAATACTGCCAATCTTGCTCTGTAGGCAATGAAACTCAGATAAATTATCTGATGCAAATGTCAAGGAATTTAGAAACCATTCTGTTGGGCACCTGTTTAGGCCTTTAACCTAATACTTCTCCCAAAGCAAAAAGTGCAGAAGCTTCCTGTGTTCAGAGGAATCAAATGAAAAGTGTGAACTTGGATAAACTGAGTTTGGTTTACTCAATAATAGGACATTTAAAGATTTTTTTTTTCTTCCCACCAGCACTGTGCTGGAAACTGAAGATTCAAAGATTCAAAAAAGTTCCGGCCCACAAGTGAACTGCTATGTATTGTGGGAAGGACAGGCGCGCTCGCCCCTAACTGTAGTCCAAAGCTAATCATAGAAGGTTGGACATAACTTACTCGCATAGAGAGAAAACAGAACTGAGGAACGTTTGTGGAGGAAGGTTTGACTGGGGCTTTGAAGGACAGGACGGAAGTAGGCAGAAGCAGGTGAGGTAGACCTCATGCCCACCTCACTCCCACCGCTTCTCTACCCCATCTCCCCCTACCCCTCCAAAACTTCTCTGGAATCCCACATTTTCATGGACTAGTTCAGGAACCCCTAATCTTGTTTAAGGCCTTTATTTCAGATGAGGGGGCTGAGGCACACGGAGTGTTCCCGTGTAGGGACCAGAGTGAGCCAAGGCATGGAGGTGGTCTGCCCACCATGAATTTGGGGAACAGTGAGCGGTCTGACTCAGCTGCAGCAGGGGCAGGTCAAAACAGCAAGGGATACTGAGGCAGACTGTAGAGAACTTCATTTGTTTTTAAGGTTAATTTGACAGAGAGATAGAGAGCACAAGTAGGCAAAGCAGCAGGCAGAGGGGAGAAGCAGGCTCTCGGCTGAGCAGAGAGCCCCACACGGGTCTCGATCCCAGGGCTCAGGGATCATGACCTGAGCCGAAGGCAGACAATTAACCAATGGGAGCCACCCAGGGGCCAGATTGTGGAGAACTTTGAATGTCACATTAAGGAGAAGGGGTTCCATCCTCAAAGTGGGCAGAGGAGGCGGCTGAGGATGGAATCAGAAAGGGGACCAAGACTGAGGGCAGGATGGGAGGAGAGGCAATTATAACCGTCCATGTGAGAGGCAAGAGCTCGAAATTCAGGAGATGGAATGAGTGAAGAGGGGAAAGAGATGGAGAAAGTAAACTGACAGAACCACAGGCAGGATGGAGTGGGGAAAGTCAGAACCTGGGGGTTGAGAGAGAAACACAGGACATTCGGGCATGTGTGGACACACGGACGGGGCTCTCTCCCAGCATTCCGAGCTCTGTTGGTGGACAGCTGTACAACACTGGGCAAACCTTTCCCTACTGTGTGCATCACTTTCCTTATCGGAAATAAAGGAATTAAACAAGACCAGCAGTTTCTGAACTGTTCATGGAGATCTAGGATTTCAAGGAAGTTTTAGTGGAGTGGGCAGGGTCGGGGGAAGTGGAGAAAAGATGGGGAGTAGAGCGGAGGTAAGCAGAGGGGCATGATTTGGGAGTGTCGTAGGAGTGAGGAGCTCTAGATCTACACCCACCCATTCAACCAGAACATCTCCTTTATGTAACAGAAGTCCTTGTAACATTAGAGTTGCTAAGAAAAACAAAACAAAAAAACCAAAACAACTAGTTTGATAACCATTGGCCTACACAGATAACCTCTAAAACCCCTTGGAGCACTCATACTTGAGTGAGTGATCACACTTACAGAAAGGGGTGATCCAAGAGATCTGCTAATGTGGTGGAGGTAGGTCCCATTTTTAGGACCCCAATGAGTCCCTCTGTTTATTTGATTAACTGTTGCACAAATGCTAGAACAACTGGAACAACAATTGTCATGCTGAATCGGTGCCAAAACTCTCAAAAATGGGACAGATTTACTGAAAGGCCATTTGGTATTCTCACTCTTGTGCGGTACCTTTTCCCAAGACCCAGTCAGTTTTCCAAACCTCATAAACACCAACATGAAAAGGGCTCTTGCCTGCGACTACAAAGACATTCGCTTCATTACCGACAGTTGTCTGGCTTTGGGTAAGTTGAGTTACCCCTCTGGGTTTCATCTCCTTGTCTACAGAATGAGAACATCGCAGCGAACAATCCTAGAGGCCCCATGTAGCTTTAACATTCCAGGGTTTCATGATCCTAAACCTTGGAGCCTGTTATCTGAACAATTCCCTGATCAATTGCATGTGCTCTCAATCTTCTTCGGTCACAGTCAGATGGTCAGTATATTAAGGGCTTTGGGCTGTTGACTTTAAGGATTGGGCAATGTGTGCTTTAGCCAAAATCTCTGACTCCTGCAAATGGATCATTCTGAGCAAAGGGCTCAGGTCTAAATTAACAGCAGATCTTTAGAAACACAATACTTTGTGGCCCAGTATTTGCAGTAGAGAAATCCCGTACCTAAGCATTATAAACCCTTGCAAATGGTCTACAAACCACCATAAAAAATGACAAAGAGGAAAACCAATCAGAACTATAAAGTTTAGACCAGAAAGTTTCAGACAGGTCTGAAATTTACATACTGCCTGCCTGCCTTGGCCTCCTGATTTCTCCTCTCCCCTCCCACTCCCACAATTAAATTTTTTCCTTTCCTTTCCTTTCTTTCTTCTTTTTTAAAACAATTCCCTTATTTAAAAAAAAAAAAAAAGAAAGAAAGAAAGAAAGAAAGAAAAGTTTAAAGCGAAGAGGTAAAGCGAGCACTCACTGGGAGAGGGCGGCCAGGCTGCGTCTTCCCTGCAATCCCGATCCCCCGAGCATGTCCGCAGCTGGAAGGGTTGGAGGGTTATTGGAGGTGCTGAGACCCTCCTGGCGGTCAGGACGTGGGCCGGGCCCCCGGAGGTGCCATGTTTTCTGTGGCTGAAATGCAGGGTGCAGGATGCTCCCGTGTTCTCCCTTTGTGTTAACACTTTGGTCTGTCCCTGTGACGAAAGTCTGGGCTTGTCCTCTGCCAAATCTACTCCTCCCCACCCTTTCCCTTCGCATAGGATCATCAGAGAGCTGATTGTTATTTTTTACTGTAATCTCTCTAATAGAGGCCCATCCTGTTTAGACTGCAAAGGGCACAGATTGCTTGGAGATTTCCAGACTATTAATACTAGGTAGTAGGGGCCAGGAGTCTCAGTAGCTTTCATGATGAAGACCTTATATAATTAATTACAAATAATTACAGCGAGGGAGAGAACTAGTCAAAGGAAAGTACACCAATCCATGTGCGCAGCCTTTTGGAAAATAGTTGATCATGGGATCACTTGCAGGCACAATCCAACCAAGGAGAGATCAGCAAAAATCAGCCCACCAATAAGTTCGCAGGGGTGCAGTTTTCAGGCCCTCATTCTGAGCTCTGTTCTCAATTAACATGGGTGTAGGTGCTTTCCAAAGTAAACATTTCCCACTGAGAAATCAAATCTGAGAAACTCCTCTTATCCCTTTTATCCAGGGAAAGATGGATGCAGGATATAAAAATGCAAACCCAGGCAAAGGGGAGAAGAGAGACCGCCCTGCCAGTGAACTGCCAGATCATACGGGGTGTTTGGTGCTCACGGCCCTCGATAGACTGAGGGCAACAGCCTGCCTGGGAACATGTTGCAACAGCCGGGCCTGGTCTGTACCCAGAGCGTGCTGGTATGGTGATCTCATCAGCCACGCCAGGCAAGACAGCCTGGTCAGCAACAGTTTGGGAGGCAACCAACTCCTCACCCCTGAGCAGGGGGTGATGTTGATTCGATCTGGAGACGACTCTCTGACTGGGTTTGAGTGATCTTCTTCATCTCCAAGCTGCAATGATCAGACTGGTGCTGGGGAACGCGGGTACTTATGGGGCGGGCTCTCTGTCAAATAAGCAGAGCAACTCCGATCTCCACAACACAAGATGATTCTTCCGGTAAAGAGCCAGCGGGAGAAGCAATCAGCTGCCCACACTGAGAGCCCCTTTACAGAGTGAAAAACAGCTTGGAGATGTTTCTTGTCACAAACAAGGGCTCAGAAGCCCAGAGCACGTGAACGGGTCGCCCAGTGCCCGTGGAGCAGAGCTGTAGCCGCAGCTCTTGTGCTTGATTTAAAGAAGTTTAATTCGGTTAGATTTGATGCTTTTGTCATTTCAAGTCCCTAGAAGATTTGGGGTGTCTTCCTGCTTAAATACTATGCTCTCATCAAGTCATGGTTTCTAGAGCAAATACAGTTTAGCGAATTTCTAAGTTAATTATCCCCATGTATCATGATATGTACACATTTAAAGATCTCTTTGCCATATGTTGATATATATGTATGTCTCAACGTATATTGACTACATAAAGTGCATGAGCCCCTGAAAACAGAGCTATGTCTGCCCTCACACGAGAGGCCTCAGTAGAATACTGACTTGGCCTGAGTTGCTTGTTCCAGAGCTGAGACAGACACGTGTACCGAGGCATGTTGCTATTCCTCTTACAACCAAAGTTTGCCCATTCAATTTTTTCCCTTCAAAAAGTTCAGCGACTTGCTGTGGCAGGCAGAATCACACTCCTCCCAAAGACATCCATGTCCTAATCTCCAGAAGTTATGAATAGGTACGTGGCAAAAAGGGACTTGGCCCAGATGTAATTAAGTTACAGGCACTGAGATGGAGATGATCTGGATGTTCCAGATGTGTCCAGTCTAATCACCTGGTCTTTAACGTCAGACAGCCGTCTGGCTGTGGTCAGGGAGAGATGCGATTACAGAGGAATGGTCAGGGAAATGCACGTTGCTGCCGATGAAGATGGAGGAAGGGGGCCAAGGTCGAGGCCAGCCTCCAGAAGCTGGAAAGGCAAGGAAGTGGATTCTCCCGTAGAGCCTCCAGAAGAATGCAGCCCTGCCCAGGCCTTGCTTTTAGCCCAGGGCGACCTGTGTTGGACTTTGAACCTCTAGGGGGGTAATCAGTTTGTGCTGTTTGAAGCCACCAAGTCTGTGGTTGGTTGCTGTAGCAGTGATAGCAAACTAATATATTTGATTACGGGACTCATTTGCCCTTGGGAATTCGTTTCAATGCCTGATTTTCCCCCCTTCCCAATACACTCCAATTTTAAGGTAGCAAGTAGAGTTTTGGTATATTTGAAATAAGCTCATAAAACAGTAGCTTAGAAGAAAAGTGATTCTTCCAGGCCAATCTTATCTCTCTCTCTTTCTTACAACACACACACACACACACACACACACACACACACACACACACACCCTTACCTTCCAAGGCGGAGAGCAAGAATTTAGTAATCTTCCACTGATATGCTGGTATTCATATACTAAATGCATGCTAATGGCAAGCTATACAAAGGCTATTCACCAAGCTCTTTTCCTAGCTGTAAAGAGAAGAAGAGGGAAATCATGCACATTCTTTGCTGGCTCCTTGTTATTAATGGAATGCATCTGGGAAGTAGCTGTCTGTCTTCAGTTTGCGGTAGTAAAAGGAGCAGGTGTCATAACTCATGCTACTTAGTAGGGTACTGAAATGGTGATAGTGAAGCGAGAAGTGAGTTTTGGACCTGGGTCAGACACCAGTGGGGAAACAGGAAGAACACAAAGGCCCATGAAAGGGAGACTGGATGCATTTGAGAGGCGGGGAGAGAAGTGAACCATGAGCTCAGAGCAGGGCTGGCATCCACAACTTCCAAGTAGCCCTCTGGTGTCTGGCTAGATAGGGCTAGAGAGGAGAGAGGAGCGAAATTAGGGAGACATAGCAAAGATTCATTTGTGCACAGTGTGTTATGTTCCTGCAGAGACCAGCAGGCATCCATGTTTTCACCCTGTAGCACAGACAGGGTGCTCAGCATCCAGCTTCCAGAACTGGAGTTTCTGAAAACTGGATTAATCCGTTGGTGCTGCAAACAACTGAGGCAGTCATCCATTCTTCAGCAAGAGCGTGGGGAATCACACGTCGGACATTTCAGGACTCTTACTAGGGAAAATGGAAGTCTGGGCCAGTCTCAAATTACTCATAGCATCCTTCATTTCTGGATACTATATTTAATTTTTTATCAAAGAGAGCCTGTGCTGAGAAGATTTGGAGGAGGTCAGTGAGATAGAAGGAACAGCTCCCACCACAGGGTGGTCCTTTATTAATAAAATATGATTTAAAAAAATAACTTCATGGAGGTAGGAGACTGGACCACATGATCTGTTCCAGACTTTACAGTCTGAAATGGTTGTTTGAGAACAGCTTCTACCTTGGAACAATTCCCTAGGGAAAAGAGAGGTATGTGGGAAGCGCCTGTGTACTGGCCTAATGCACTTTAGAGACACACACACACACACACACACACACACACACACAGCCACTTACTTCCTACAGAAACTCAAACCCCAAAGACATCTACTCACTTGAAAGGCAACAGTTCAATAATGTAAAGGGAGTTTTTAAAAAGCCTCCTGAACAATATTTTCTTACAGAGAAAATCATAGACTCTATATCCTCAGAATGAGGGCATTTGCAACATTTTACCCAGACAGCTACTCATCAAGGGGTGGACAGGAATGGAACGAAAGGGGTTAACTACCTCTCTGCAGGCAGACTCTCTTTCCTACTTTCCTTGAGCCCCTTTTCGTCTTCCCTCCACAGCTCAAGGCCTCTCTACCCCCATAACACTGAGCTTGTGCACTTGAACGATACTGCTTTGTATTGCCTGGTGATCGTGCATTTTAATGTATCCTCCTAAGAAAGCTTGCCATGAAATACTCCTCCCTTTATCCAGGTCCCACTGCAGAAATTACAGATGCCTCTTCTCTCTTTCTTCTGCTTTCTCCCTTCCAGTAGTGCCTTTTTCTTGCCTCTCCTGCCCCATTGTGTCTTGGCTGATGTCTTCCTAGTTCCGGCTGGGTCTTCCTGTAGGGGTCTGTGGTGTGCTGCCTGTGGCTGGAGGAACAAATGGATTGCTATGGAAAAGTCACCGTTTACCCCTGACCCTACTCTTTCTGTGCAACAACCTGTCCTTCACTAGTATACTTGTGGCCTTGGCTGACACAATTCTCTGAACTACTCCTTGTGAGATCTGTCCATAGGCCTGTAACAGGTCTTGGGCACTACCCTCTCTTATCTCCCTTACGATAGTGGCTATGTAGTTTGTCCCAACAGGTACCCCCTTACCCCTCCTCACGTGATACCATTTGAATATACACTACGAGCCAGTCACCTAGGGACCTGCTGTAGGGAATCCAAAGATGAGAAGGTCAGCCCCAAAGGAAGGCAAGATACGCATACAAAAATTGTAATACAAGATAGGAAGTGAACCGTTCTCTGCAAGCAGCAGGGCTGAAGAACTTGTGCTTCAAAGACGACATCCCGCGATCAAGGCCCCCGTGTTTAATCACCCTTATGCTCAATTTATTCTGTTACTGAACTACACTTCCTGTTGCTGAAATATCTCTATCAGGGCCACAGGTATTAAATCATCCTGTAGTCTCGTCTTTTCTAGGCTAGATGCCAGTGCCTATTTTCCATTCTTTTAATATCAGCCTGAAATACAACAACTCTTCAAGCAGGAAACCAAAATTGGACATAATAAAGGTCTGACCAAGGCTGTGTGCCTGGATGAAGGCCCAGCGCTGCCTGCCATGTTCCTGTTAACACATCTTAATGTCGTTTTCGCATTGATAACAGCATCTCTTACAGAGATCACTCATTCATTTCTGTGCTAAATCCAGGACTTTTTTTTTTTTTTTTTCCTCTCCTTCCTCTCTAGATGTGTCACTTCATCAGTCTACTTCCAGCATTTACTGTGAAGCTAGTTTTGTTGTTGTTATTTGCCCCTCACAGAGAAAGCTCCAGACTGTTTTCAGAGGCCCATCTTTCAACTCTTTCAGGATATTGTTTTGTATTTTTTTGGTCAAAGGTCTCGGGAACTGAGGAACACAAAACCTGATTTCAAAAGGGGAGGAAAAGATCTTTCAAAGGGCACCTCCCTGAATTTCAAAAGCTAGGAAGTCTATTGATTTGAGGCAACACTGAGTTCAAGGTTCTAGGTTGAACTAACAGTGTACTGATGTATTTCTTGCTCTACTTGCTAGGCTGTGAGCTCCTAGAGCAGGGGTACTGTGTCCCAGCCATCTTTCTGACCCTCCCATTGTTCCTGTTAGCACAGTGCCTGGCAGAGAGCAGGCCTTCTATATGTGCTGCATAATAGATTTAGTGCACGTGGCTTCATAATGAGCAAATCATTACTTTGACCAAGTGGATTTATTTTGTTTGTAATTGAGTCAAAATGGAAGGATGAGTGATGGGAATGGTGGCCTGGCCTCAAGTTTTATTGTGCCCACCAATGGAATTGACTGGAATTGAGATGCATCTGGGTGTGACTGAGTAATGACATGGGTCGAGGGTGGGGGGCAATTTGCATGGGGGTCTGGATAGTTGTTGGCTCTCACATGCCTTGGAATTGGCCCCTCAGCCCTCAGCCCCAACTGCCACATATCTGTGCCCTGAGGAAAAGCAGAGTGCAGAGAAGCTGAAGCTGTTTCCACAACGTGTTTGCTGAGTCTAGGCCAACCTTTGGTGCCTGAATGACAAAGAGTAGCAGAGCAGAGGACAGAGTTACCAGTCCTATATCTGTCCAGAGCACAACATGGTTCTGAACACAACATGGTTCTGAAATTCTAGAGGGCTGAAGGGAATGTGGGGCCACTTTGGTAGCTTGAAAGTCTAGAGGCACAAGGATACCGGATGGTGCCTTTGACACAGAGGCCCAGGGTCTCAGGGTGGGCAACGGGGCTGAGGCAGTGGAGGCACCTCTGAAATGACCTGGTGGCAGAGCAGGGGCCGGGGCCTCACGGGGATAGGGGCCTAGCAGCAAGGAGCCATGGGAGGCTGCATGTGGCACATGATCTTGTGTGAGACAGACTTCCAGAAACAATCAGAGAGGACCTTTTCTTTTTTTCTTTTTTAAAATTGGTAGTGGGGTGGTCATCCTGCATGAGCAGGAGCATTAAGAAGTATATTACTAGTAATGTGATTCTATTGATAATCATAGGCAGATTCTGATTGAAGATACATGGATAACAGCTATCAGTGTTCTGCACCTTTTTTTTAAAATTTTTTATTTTTTATAAACATATATTTTTATCCCCAGGGGTACAGGTCTGTGAATCGCCAGGTTTACACACTTCACAGCACTCACCAAAGCACATACCCTCCCCAATGTCCATAACCCCACCCCCCTTCTGCATTCTGCACCTTTTTAAACTTACATTTTGCTCTTTTGTTTTTGTTTTTATTTTTATTTTATTTTTTAAGGATTTTATTTATTCGAGAGAGAGCAAGAGAGAGAGTGAGAACACAAACAGGGGGAGGGGTGGAGGGGAGAGGGAGAAGCAGACCCCCCTCTGAGCAGGGAGCCTAACAACACAGGACTTGATCCTAGGACCCTGAGATCATGACCTGAGCCAAAGGCAATCACTTTACCAACTGAGCCACCCAGGCGCCCCATTCTGAAATCTTTTAGACAAACAAAAAGGAATAAGGAAAAATCATAATGAACATCTATGTGCTCACCATCTGGCTGAGAAATAAAAATTTCAAAGTAACTTAGTGCTCCTGTGCTCTTTTAGAATAGCATTCTCTCCCTTCCCTCCTGGAGGCAGTGCTTCTCCTGGATCTGTGTTCAATCCACTTTCTTGCAAGCTACTCCTTTGGGCCACTTGCCACATTCCAGGGGGATCACCATCAATGCCACCATCATGTGTATTTGGTTCTAGGATGAATCGGGATGGGAGTGCAGGAATGAGACATCCTTTCACTCTGTCTTGATGCTTCTGTTATTTCTCGTGGGGAAATGCTGGTCCCCTCACCATGACGCTACCACTCCGTGAAAAGGAGGGCATTCTCTTCTTCTCAAGGCCAGTCCTTGAGGCCCAGCATTCCACTGCTGGCTCTTCCCCTTAGGCATATCCTGACCTCTAGTTGTATCCCACTGTCAACCTAACACACGTCTTCAATCAGTGCACTGCATCCTAACATTTATCATAAAGGGGACTTTTGTTCGGTGAAAAGATTATTAGCATTTGCCACCATTTGCTTGTTATTTCCTGAAGCTTTCTGGTTTTGACCCAACAAAGCTGTTCCTTTTTCTTTTGCTTAGCCTTTTAAAATCCCCTTTACGTCTCTGAATTCTAGTGATTCTTGAAGAACCAGTGTCCAGCCCGAACCTGCATGAAGTTTCCGCACATGAGACTACTTCTTCATACTTTGCCATCTCAGGAGGAAAGATGAGAATATTTGAGCCTATCCTTATATGCGTGCATTTGAGAAATAGTTATGTTGTCACGTGTGAGTCAGCCCCTCCAGCTAACTTGCTGTGAGGCTCCCCATTTCTGTTTAAACCCATTTGCAGCAATTACTTAGGTCTACTCTTTTTTTTTTTTTAAGATTTTTTATTTTTTTAAATTTATTTGACAGAGAGACATCACAAGTAGGCAGAGAGGCAGGCAGAGAGAGAGAGAGGAGGAAGCAGGCTCCCTGCTGAGCAGAGAGCCCCATGCGGGACTCGATCCCAGGACCCTAAGATCATGAAAATCTTTTTCTTTTTTGTAAAGATTATTTATTTATTTATTTGACAGACAGATCACAAGTAGGCAGAGAGAGAGAGGAAGGGAAGCAGGCTCCCTGCCAAGCAGAGAGCCCAACTGGGGGCTCGATCCCAGAACTCTGGGATCATGACCTGAGCCGAAGGCAGAGGCTTTAACCCACTGAGCCACCCAGGTGCCCCCTAGGTCTACTCTTTAAGCTCTTTGTAAAGTTTTGGATTTTTAATCAGCCAGACTATTTTCTTTCCCTGGAGAGAAAAGTTTCTACCTAAAAGGATCATGCCTCCAACTCCTCCTTTGCCCTCCAGCTTGAAATATATCTTAAAAAAATAATAAAATAGTGCTTGGAAACAGTAGGATTCTAACAACAGCTATTTGACCGTATGCTTGCTAGTGCATATCTATAAAACCCTGGTTCTGGTCTCAGTGAAAATAATTATATATATCTTATATAATTCTAGGAAAGAAGTATGTACAGGAAGGATATGATTTCTACCCAAAGGAAGCTGAATCCAGGCCATAGTGAAATGCTTTAGAATGTAGAATTTGTGGGGTGCATGGGTGGCTCAGTCAGGTAAATAACCAACTCTTAATTTTGGCTCAGGTCATGATCCCAGGGTTGTGAGACTGCTGGATGTGGGGCTTGCTTAAGATTCTCTCTCCCTCTCCTTCCATCCACCCACCCCTAAAAAAGAAAAAAAAAAAAAAAGGAATGTGCACTTTATTATCCACAGATAGAACTGATGGGAAGGAAATTAAGAAACTAGTATTCTAACTCTAAGGATATAATTCGAGTGTAAGAAAAAAGGTCAGATCTTCAAAGGAAGCATGTTCATTCATAAGTCACAGGTTTCTCAGTGTATATCACTCTTGTTCAAAGTATCTAAATAGTTCCACGACCATAAATTTATTTGCTGGTGTCCACTTTCTGCACCCAGATATTAAATTTACACATGGCTTTTATAGCTAGAATCAAATCCAGATTTTTTTCCGGGGGTGGGGAGGACAGGATTGGATTAAAACATGTATTTGTTCTATTGCTAGAAAAAGAGTCCATTATTTCGGATACTTGGGGTGTAGAGATTACTATTATATTATAAAAATGATACTTGGTTAGGTACTGTCCTATTTTGAACTTAATAAATAAATTATAACTTTTCGCTGTTAGAGATTTTTCCTAAAACCTCACTTGCACCTGAAAAAGCCTAGAACAGTGTTAGACATGTAGACACTTGACAAATACTTGTCATTTGCTCTCCCAGGTTGAAGAGTGACAACAATAGAGTAGAGATGCTGCCACAATAAGGCCTGTTGGCTGGTCCTCCTAGAGGCTTCCCCTGACTGGCCTTTTTTGGAGCATTCAGTATAGTACAGGATCTAGAAGCTCTGTTGCACCGCCAAATGGATTTTGGGAGTTCTTGAAGTGGATAGGTCTCAGGGAGACCTACTGGCTTCCAGACTCACAAGGCACTGATGTGTACATCAGAATGCTAATTAATGCCAATTAGTTAAGGGAATGAATGACCTCCCTCTTTAGTGCCTGGAGAGCTCTCATACTCTCACCATTCCCCAAAGCCATAATATAAGAAAGTCTCACAGTCCCCAGAGAATGCTTCATGAGGGTGAAGTCAGAGCAAAGGGAGGCAAAATTGTCATGAGGAATATTCTACCGAAGCCAAGGGAAGACGTGAGGAAATACCTCCCTCAGGGGAGAGAATACTTCTCATGTCACAAGACTGAACGAACCCTGAGATTCCGTCTATTTCATCTGGATAGTCCCAGATGCCACCACCAACCCTGGGCTTGGACTTGGTATTCATGCAAACCTCTTCCACTGGCCCATTCTTGGTTCAGACTTGCTAACACACAGATGATTTAGACTGAATATTCTTGTCCTTGAAAAATTCATATGTTGAAATTCTAACCCCCCCCACCCCCCCACCCCCAGTGATGGTATAAGGAGGTGGGAACTCTGGGAGGTAATTAGAGGTCATGAAAGTGAGGTCCTCACAAGTGGGATTAGTGCCCTTTTAAGAAAAGACACAAGGCAGCTTGCTTTTTTTCTCCACCAAATGAGGATACAACAAGAAAACGGCCAACTACAAATTAGGAAGTGGGCCCTTGCTAGATAATGGATCTGCCAGCACCTTGATCTTGGATTTCTCAGCCTTCAGAATTGCAAGAAATAAATGTCTGTTGTTTAAGCTATCCGGTCTATGTTATTCTTTTATAGCAGCCCCAAATGACTAAGATAGTAGATTACAGTTAGCTTACACTTGATTACATCTGGGAGACCTAATGTAATTCAACACTTATGTGTTGAATTTTTTATTAGAAATTGTCTTTTGTAGAATTCTTGCATGACTTTATGGTGGCAGCTTGAGAGAGGAGATTAGAAATAGACTAGGAGAAAAGCTTTTCAGCTTTAAGATGCTATTTTACTTTGAAGTTATTGAGCAATGAAATCAAGCTATCATTAGGATCAAGGCAGGAAAAGCAAATGGAGCTCTTTTTTTTTTTTCATTAATTATAGAATAGAACCAGGCAGGTTTTTTCAGTGTAAACATTTAATAAAAAAAGCATATTCATTTTTCTCATTTAAAAGCCAAAATCCATCTGGGAAGCTTTTTAATTTTAAGATCTCATGAAGACAACAAAGAAAATAAAATAGATAACACTTACACAAAAAATAGCAGACAGACATTTTAAATTCGAGAGCCAATGATCTGAAATACACATCCAGCTTTCTAAACTATGTTGCAGAGTAGAGAGTGCTGATGTAATTTAAGATTCTCCTAGGTATTTCAGAATTCAGAGGCTTTCTAGGATAACTTCAAATTATCTTTCCTTCTAACCTTTTTCAGTGGATCTAAGAATTAAAAATGAAATTAAAAATGAAAAGATACAGTTGTGAGGGTCTGCTATGGTACTTTGGGTATTACCTGTCCTGGGCTATTTCAACGCACTAACTTTATCCTAAATGTAAATTTTATGCTAACAAATTAACCAAAGGGCATCCTTTTATAATAAAGAAACTCAGTGCCTCTTGTAGAATGTGTTGTATCACAGTCAATGTGAACTGAATTAATCTGAATCCTAATCTAGAGTTCTAATAGTTATTTATAACCCCTCCCCCCTTTCTTCTCAATCATACTTTTTTGAGGTATATGTATTTATTAAAATAAAAAAAATCCTACTTCACTGAAAATAAAATTAACCTCCCATATCTTGCTTGGATAAATGAACGCTCATGTATTTCTTTAATCTTTCATTTCTTGGTTCATTACTACATTCTAATACTAGAAGATCTGCTATTTAGAGTCCAATCTTGAGATTTAATTTGCATGTTAAATACTCTTCACTTCAGAAAGAGTATTTCTGAATACTCTTTCTGAAGAGTGTTCAGATGAATGCTAGCCTGAGGTTGGTCCTACTCCTCATCTACTTTGGCCCATCCTCTTGGGATTAACCGAAGGTTACTCAGACAACAGACTTGGTCTTCCATTAGAAGCTAGAAATTAGGGGCGCCTGGGTGGCTCAGTGAGTTAAAGCCTCTGCCTTCGGCTCGGGTCGGGATCCCAGGGTCCTGGGATCGAGCCCCGCATCGGGCTCTCTGCTCCGTGGAGAGCCTGCTTCCTCCTGTCTCTCTGCCTGCCTCTCTGCCTACTTGTCATCTCTATCAAATAAATAAATAAAATCTTAAAAAAAAAAAAAAGAAGCTAGAAATTAGAAAATTGGGGGGTAATATAGCTTGTTCACTGTTGGACTACTTAGGGTTTGGTATGAAACCTATAATTTGATAATTATCTGTCCTGATAATGCAAATGTTAATTACAAATAATAATAAAGGGTTTGAGCGCCAGAGCAAATAGGCCCACTAAAGGGAATTAATTCTTACCACATTAATATTATTTGCCTCCATGATGCAACTGAATAAGCATAACAGTCAAAAGTTTACAAGGTAGTGGTTCAATAATCCTTAGTAATCAGAGAAACCCATGAGATGAGTTTCTTCATATCTCTAGAGAAAAGATAGGGAGTCAAAATTCCAGTGGCACAGCAAGGGAGTGATAGAATCCCAAGGAAGACATGGATGGTGTCAGTATTTGGGGAACATCACAAAGATCACTAACATTTCTGCCCCCTATAAATATCTTGGCAACGTGAACAAGATTCTGCCTTGGCACACAGATGTGAACTGAAGTAGCCATTAGCTTCTTCCTTGATTCATACTGCATACTGGTCTTTGGGGAAATAAAAGTAAGATGTAGTTTTTAATGCAGAGTTGCTCTTAATTTGGTGGGGTGAAACAGACCTATGAACAAATAAGCATATGAAATAGTCAAAATAAAAATAGTAATAATTGATATAACTGATGTTAATAATAACATAAGACCATAATCAATATACGTTTAAAGAGCCATGGGCAACTCAAGGTGGGAAATCAGTCACTTTGACAGGGGACCTCTGGGAAGATGTTTTCCAGAGGATGGCAGCCGAGCTGGGCCTTCTGGCTGAGTAAGAGTTCACCAGTTACAAGAGGTTCAGGAGGGAAAAGACAGTGGTGTGGAAGAGCATAGAATCCCGCTGAGCCTGAAGACCTTTGCTAAGTTAGATGCAAAACCAGAAAAGGAAATAACCCACAGACAGCACGGTTTAATTTTGATTGGGATAAAGCCATCATTTTAAATCTTCTGAATTTTCTCCTTAATTGATGACTAAAGGAAAGGGCAGATAAAATGGCTTGGCTTTTTCCAATCTGCAGTTGAGCCCTCTCCAGAGCGATGGGATCTAGGGAAAGTGACAGGTAACATTTTACAGCATTTTCTCTGTGTCTGATTTTTGGAAGCCTAGAATACCTGAGGGCCAGTGATATTACAGAAGATAGCCAAGCATGAAGTATGAAAATTCCTTTGGAACCCAGGATACGATCAGAATGAAACTTGCAACTCAACAGAGAATGAAATAGAAGTGAATCCGATTTAATGAATCATACAGGCTCCTCTACATAAGAAACATGTCATGTGAACCACCCTATATGTTTTTTATGGCATCTGTTCCTATCTCATTTGATTTTCTCAGCCACCCTGAGAAGTGCTAGTTCTGTTTGACAGGTGAGGAAGTCCAGATCTGCTAGTTTTATCCAGTGTCTTCTTTTACCCTTGATCTAAAAGGTAATTTTGTGCAGTCAGAGGCACTTGTATGGGTTGGGCACAGCCAAATGCAGAGGAACAAGTACCGGAGTTGGAATAAATGATAGTTTCCAGATCTGGTCCAGGCACCGACTGCATGCTCTTCGACATGTTACCCATCAAGTCCAGGTCTAGTGATCTGCATTTGCAAACTCTTTTCCAAGAATGCAGAACAGAGAGTCTCAATTTCTGACCATAGAACCCAATGGGAGACAAGAATATGCCTCCTAGCAGTAATTGCACTCAGGAGGCGTTCTCAGGGAAAACCAGCTTCTTCCTACAGGCTATGCCTCCCCAATTCAGCTCTTCCACAGCTCTGACAAATCCCACAATGAGAGAGAATTTATAGGCAGGTTCCTGGGATGCGAGGCACTTAGATATGAGAGCATTAGGAATTTCCGTCCTGCCTCAGCCCTGAGTTTTACAGAACTTCATTCTGTTTGGTTTGTCAGCCCTGGAGCTTTTGTGGTCCTGAGACTCTCCTAGCAGCCAGGATATACTCTGAGGATGCTGGCTCAGAAAGCAGACACATATTTGGGATATTTGGCTTTCATGGTTGGGTAGGAAGAGTTATGGCCTTTTAAAAGGGGAAGAGCAGAAAGGAAGGGCATCAGGTATCAACTCTTTCTAGACCACAGTTTTTGTCCAAGGCCCTTCAACAGTAGCTTCTCATCTTCTTCTTCGTCAAGAGAGGACAGGGGTGCCTGGGTGGCTCAGTGGGTTAAAGCCTCTGCCTTCAGCTCAGGTCATGATCCCAGGGTCCTGGGATCCAGCCCCTCATCAGGCTCTCTGCTCTGCAGGGAGCCT
Organism: Mustela nivalis; assembly: GCF_964662115.1. Lineage (NCBI taxonomy): Eukaryota > Metazoa > Chordata > Mammalia > Carnivora > Mustelidae > Mustela > Mustela nivalis. Next base: position 17,213,203 of record NC_139031.1, read on the forward strand.
GCTTCCCTGCCCTACCCCCCACCTCTCTGCCTACTTGTAATCTCTTTTACATAAATAAATAAAGTCGTTAAAAAAAAAGAGAGAGAGGAGAAATGGCGAGGGGATATTAGATCCCCCAAAAGGGCCACACACACACACACACACAAAATCAAGATTTACACAAGACTTGGTGAAAGAAACAGAAGGACTGTTCAAGGAAGGAGTGGGCAGAGGTATACAACTAGTAGCATTGCCAACAGTGACTTGGGGAAGATGGCTGTGCCATTACACCTGCCGAGGCTGCTTGTCTTTGAACCAGCACGATACCCCATCACCTCATCCTGCTCGTCTGTCTGTTCACTTCCTGCCCACTTATTTTCCACATTGCTCTCTTGAGTTCCCCAGAAAGACCTGCCAATAGTGCAAGGTTTTCTGTGGGAATCAAAAATGGGTTGCCTGCTGTTTTTCTAAGTAGGCACAGCAGAGCTATGAACTCCAGAAAGAAAGGACCCTTTCATTATCTTGTTGCTGGTGCCAGCTCTAGGAGTTACCTAGCTTTCATCTGGAGAGCCCCTAAGTATGCAACGTTCGCACTGGACAGTAAAATGCAGGTTAACCTTAGGCAAATAAATAGCACATATTGAGCAATCTTCTGGAAACTTATCAGTTGGCTTCCTAAATGGTATAGGAAAATGGAAGCTTGTGAAGATGTGATACAGGATTGTCCATGTCACCCACAGTGGAAAATATGAATATTGGAAGAATTTCCTATTCTAAACAACGTGCAGTTTAAAATACACTCTCCGGAGACTCTCCTGAATGTACAGGCTCATGGGTGCTATTTATAGTGGCTGATGTGTACTTTTACCAAGATTTTTATTCCAACAAAGGAACTGTATGTGATGCAGGGAGTTATTAAAATAGAAAATAAACTCTCACATTTTGACTTAGTCCATTGGTACTAATCTCAAATGCAAGGTCAGATCTCACTAATTTAGACTAACTGGAAGAAAGGCCAGTATAAATTCTAGAATATTTTATTTATTTATTTATTTATTTTTAAAGACTTTATTTACTTATTTGACCGACAGAGATCACAAGTAGGCAGAGAGGCAGGCAGAGAGAGAGAAAGAAGCAGGCTCCCCGCTGAGCAGAGAGCCCAATGCGGGGCTCCATCCCAGGACCCTGAGATCATGACCTGAGCCGAAGGCACAGGCTTTAACCCACTGAGCTACCCTGGAGCCCGTAGAATATTTTAAAAGAAATTCAGTTTTGGGGTGCCTGGGTGGCTCAGTAGTTAAGTGTCTGCCTATGGCTTGGGACATGATCCCGGGGTCCTGGGATCAAGCCCCGTCCTGGGCTAGCCCCGCATGGAGTTGGGCTTCCCTGCTTGGCAGAGAGTCTGCTTCCCTCTCCAACTCCCCCTGCTTGTGTTTCCTCTCTCGCTGCATTTCTCTCTGTCAAATAAATAACTAAAATCTTAAAAAAAAAAAAAAAGAAATTCAGTTTTGAAAATATGTTTGAGCATATCTGCTGACTACCACTAGGCTAAGAAAACATTACAAACTTGTTTAACAGTTGCATACATGAAAATGATTTATAATTAGAAAATTAAACTTAAAAAAAAGTGAATGTTTCTAAAGTTTTTTAAAAATTACATTATTAAAAAACTGTTGATGAACACTGCTTACTAGACAGCACTCTAGTGAAAAGAACTAGTAATATTCACAAAGTATGCACATTATTCCTCTTTAACCTCATTCACAGATGAATGAAAATCTACTTATACAGCCTCTACATCATTCCAACATGCTCATGTCTCATCTCCAGTGGTACTTTCTTGTATTACTGCTAAGGACCTCTGGAATCATAAAGGTCAAGAACTTGGAGTTCCTGGGTGGCTCAGTTGGTTAAGTGACTGCCTTCAGCCCAGGTCATGATCCTGGAGTCCTGGGATCAAATCCCATATTGGGGTTCCTGCTTGCCAGGAAGTCTGCTTCTCCCTCTGACCCTCCCCTTCTCATGTGCTCTCTCTCTTCTCTCCCTCTCAAATAAATAAATAAAATCTTTAAAAAAAAAAAAAAAGGTCAAGAACTTCCCTAGAAGACTTGAAAGCAATTGAGATAGATTTCCCTTGACTAAGAACTTGGAATAGTCTGGAATCAAATCATTCCTGTCTGCCATTCCCACCCAGCCAGATGAAGGCTGCAAATGAAGATCTCTTGTATCTGCCTGGTCAGTGAGAAAATCAATGGGCAGAATAGATAGATTCAACATACATATTTGATAGGCTTCATTACATTTTTATTTGATTTTGATGAAAATTCTTTTGTTTGTAGAGAATTCTTGGTCTGCAAAACTTCTCCAAAGTTCCCAGCCTTACATGGCAGAGGGACCCCTTTGATCCTGTGTGTTCGGAAAGACAAACTTCTTGCACTCTCATGGAACTGTGGTCTCTCATTAACACCTTCAACTGAGTCTGGAGAGAATCTTTGGAATGCTCTGATCACAGGGTCCTAGAAAAACTATCACCTAATTCATATTTTCTTATTTAGAATTTTATTTAAAAATAAATGAATTATGGGGCACCTGGGTGGTTTAGTTGGTTAAGCACTCAACTCTTGATCTCAGTTCAGGTCTTGATCTCAGGGTCATGAGTTCAAGCCCTATGTTGGGCTCCACACTGAGCACAGAGCCTATACTAAAACAAACAAAAAAATTATTCAGGATACTAATTAATTATATTGATGAAGGAGCAAGGGGATGGGATTAGAGAAGGGTCAGGAGAAAGTGTCAGTGGCATTGGAAATGTTCTAGATGTGAAGCTCAGTGATAAGCTTATAACATGCATTATAATGATTTACAACTTCTGTATAAATTATATTATTTTGCATGTATCAGCTTCTCATAGTTAAAATGAATAAAATCACAAATTTAGAATAAAATGATTAAAAATTATTTTGTGAAAAATGGGTACATACTTTCTTTATATTATTAGTACAGTATTTATATATATGGTTGAGAGGGTTTTGGTTACTACCATAGTTATGTAATATGAAAAATAAAGTGATAATTCCACAAGGCAAAAGAAAACTATTTATAATACATGATTAACTGAGTATTAGATATATAATTTTTTAAGATAAAGACCTTGCTACATTAGATACCAAACTATCCTGTATTTTTTATCTTGATTTAAAACCAGTAGGGAAAATGAAAAAAGACTGTTAGAAATAAGGAGGTTGATTTTCTTTTCAGCATAGAGACTTCGTATGCATAATTCTGCCATTGCTTTCAAGGCAGGCTGCTAAAACAGATTTGAAGCATAGTGGAGACTGGACCAAACTGTCTAATATGATAACTAAGCACATATTCGTTGATTCTTGGGGATACGACCTGGAGAGGGCTTTCCTGATAGCTCCTTCCTTACCATGTCCTCTAGCCAGCCCCAAACCAGCAAACACAGGTCACATTTACTGAGCACTAGTCGAATATTAATATATATTATTTGTTTCTTTCTACCTACCTAGCCTCTATCCATCTGTCATCTATCTATCTAGTGCTACATGAAACCTTATAAGGCTGTCTTCCTCATGAGAAAATGTGATGAGAGAAGCGAAGAGTTGTCTTTTGTAACCCTGCGAGGATTCAAACCCAAATCTGAGCCATCCTGTTTTCTGGAAAGCATCAGGTCTGTGTCTCCCTCCGATGTGCCCCATCCTCTCAAAAAATGGTAGTAATAATAATGAAACACAAAATCCTCTTTAAGGAATCAAATTTGCTCTTATCTTTTACATATTTCATGAGAAAAATCCTTTGAGGGCTTTGAATTGCTAAATGAAACTGGTAAGGATGAAGAAATCCTACATAATAACTTAGTATCATAATTAAGATTTGTTTAAAGAAATCTTGCCAAGATCCTATATGCCAAATAGAAGAATCTCAAAATTGATGGCAGATAACGTTCTATTTGCAAAATCAACAGGGTTTTTTTTTTTTTCTTGACTTGGCAAAGTTGGATTTCCAGTTCCTAACAATGAATTGTTTTCATTCTGCCTATCCACTTATCTTTCTTTTCTTTTCATTTTCTCTCTCCATGAAGTAATCTGACCTAATCTCCTTTTATTTAGAAATATTATCCATAGGGGCGCCTGGGTGGCTCAGTCATTAAGCGCCTGCCTTCGCCTCAGGTCATGATCCTGGGGTCCCTGGATCGAGCCCCGCATCGAGCTCCCCGCTCAGCAGAAATCCTGGTTCTTCCTCTCCCGCTCCCCCTGCTTTATTCCTTCTCTTACTGTTTCTCTCTTTCAAATATATAAATAAAATCTTTTAAAAAAGAAATATTATTCATAAATTGTTTTCAAATTAAAGAAACCCACTCTACATATATTACTTTCCAGCATATATACTTTCCCAGAAGTATGCTCAAATGTCCTAATCAATAGCCAGAGCACTTGTTCCAGACAGCTCCATTCATTCAGGGAGATGAATAACGTACAAGAAGGCTTAGTTGGATGATCTTGAGAAAGTCAGCATTCCTATACTCAAGTTCCGTAAAATGAAACTTTTACAATTCATTAGGTCAGGGATTCTTGGCCCAGCGTTTCACGGGCCCCCAGCAGGTCTGTGGATGGAGGTCCATGATGCCACTGGAAGTAAGTGCCAAGTTTTGTGGGTATGTGTGTGCATTCTTCTTGGAGGAGGGTCTACAGCTTTCATCAGAGACAGAGTAGTGTGTGGTCCAAAAATGAAAAAGTCACTTTCCATTGCAGAAGATTATCTGTAAAGTCAGTGACAGCCGTAAGTTTTTATGAGTGATGATGTGACTAAGTCCCTATCCTAATGGTGACTATAGTCTTATTGGGAAAAATCCAAAGAAAAGCCAAGAGCAGCGATGCCAACAGCCTTCCTTGGCTTGAGGGGGGAAAACTTGATCTTCTCTGTTTCTATTTTTCTGTGAAATGGGAATAACACAGAAGAGTTTTAGAGGGCAAATAAAACAATCACTGTGTCTACATATGCAAGCAAGTCACCTGAATAAGCATAAAGAACACTTCAATTAGGCCCCCAATTCTCATTTATAGTTTGTTGCTTTGAATGTTTTTTCCCCATCTTAGGGAGTTACTCTGGCATTGTAGAGAAGATGGACCTTCAGTCAAGACAACCAGTTAAAACTGAAACATGAAAAATTCCATTGATCTATCTGTTAGAGTAGAAAAGCTTTGAGATTTGGGGCAGGCAGAACCGCACTACACTCCTTAGCTTTATGAAGTTGGACACGTTACTTAAACTTTCAGCTCTACAGATGCCTCAACCATGAAATAGGGACAGTGATACCTGGGTCTGCTCTAGGATAAATGTTTGTTGCCTTCCCCTGCATTCCTATGTTGACATCTATCCCCCAGTGTGAAGGTACTTAGAGCTGAGGATTGGGGGGAGGGTGATTAGAGCACGGGGATGGCATCCTCATGAAAGGAATAGGTGTCCTTGTATAACAGCGACCCCAGAGAACAGCCCTGCCCATCCGACCATGTGAGGACACAGCGAGAAGGCAGCTGTCTAGGAACCCGGAAGCAGAACCTCATAGATCCTGATCTTGCTGGCGCCTTGATCTTGGACTGCCCAGCCTCCAGAGAGGTTTCTGTTGTTTATAAGCCACGCCATCTATGGTATTCAGCCTGAACAGACTAAACAAGGCATAGGGTTGTTGTGACAATCAAATTATGTAAGGTAAATAGAGTGTACCGCTTAAGCTGGCACTTGGCTGATAATGAACAAAGACAGTTCCTTCCTTATAACACTGGATGAGATATTTGGCTGATACTCTTTTCCATTTGAGAATTACTTTGCTGAACTGAACTCTTTAGGTAAAATTCTGAGTTTTTACACACTTACTGTTAAAAAAAAAACATATCATTAATGAATTAGAAAATTAACCACATGGCTAGTCTGTGATTTTTAAATCCCATATAGCAATTACATTTGTGCAGTAGACTTAGATGGAACCAAAGATTAAATTCTTTTTTTTTTTTTTTTTAATTTTATTTATTTGACACAGAGAGAGAGCATAGCAGGGGGAGCAGCCCAGGGAGGGAGAGGGAGAAGCAGGTTTGCTGAGCAAGAAGCCCTACGCTGGGCTTAACCCCAGGACCCTGGAACCATGACCTGAGCTAAAGGCAGACACCTAACCACTGGGCTACCCAAGCACCCCAAAACGATTTAACTCTTTCCCAGCCTCAACAGAAACATCTTAGCAACTACTGAGATCAGCACAGGAGAGAAGCTTTGCAGTAAGGATGCGGCATATCATAATGAATGAACTGACATGAATAAAAATTCAAATTCAGCAAAATATTATTTTGTGCCAAAGATACACTAAAACATTAATATGGTCTTAATAATAACATCTAACATATATTGAGCATATAGTATGTACCAGGCTTTGTGTTAGTTTCTCTACACAGGTTAACTAGTCTAATCTTCACAGTGACTATGAGGCAGAATAATTATCCCCATTTTTATAAATAAAGAAATAGAAGCAAAGTATGTTTAAGTAATTCGTCACAAGGCCACCCAACTAGTAGTTGTCAAAGTTAGGATTTGAACTCAGGTCTGTCAGACTTTGTCGCCCATATGCTTAAAAAACACATCATTCTGATTTTCCTCAGGTGACTAAAGACTGATAAATTGTGTCACACACACAGCCTATAAGAAAAATTCACTAATTTAAGTGTCAAGTGTATTGAGAATATATATATATATATGTATATATACCACAATTTTCCTAAGAAGGAAGTTATAAGTCAGCATATGAGGTCCTCAAGAATCTAGATTTTCTTTGTACACCTGAAACTAAGAGCACTGTATGTTAATTACACTTGAATAAAAATATGTTAAAACATTTTTTTAAAAAGATTTTATTTATTTATTTGACAGACCAAGATCACAAGTAGGCAGAGAGGCAGGCGGGAGTGTGGGGGAAGCAGGCTCCCGGTTGAGCAGAGAGTCAGATGCAGGGCTCGATCCCAGGACCCTGAGATCATGACCTGAGCTGAAGGCAGAGGATTTAGCCCACTGAGCCACCCAGGTACCCCAGGCTGAGAAAAACACTTTTTAAAAGAATCTAGATTTTCAAGTTCCACTGAATGGCTGCCATGTTGGGTAGAGCCTTGATGCTCCATGTCACCTTAAAGTGGGATACTTTAGTGGCAGAGGAATTTACTAGGCTAGTGGAAACTGGTTCAAGTATGCCATCTTCACCATTTATAATCTCACCAATTATAAACTGACAGAGAATAAATAATGTCTATTTAGAATGAGAGAGAACACGAGAGGGAGGATATGCATATGTATATATATTTTGATTCTTTATGTGGCTGGACACAAACAAATAAGCAAAGATCTCTCAGGTGAAGATTATCCATCTCATTTTGTCCGTGCCCCCACATTCAAGTGGGGCTGACCCTAAATAATATCAAATAAATATAAAAACTTTACAGAAATCATTTAAAATCTCTTTCAAAAAATTACTTGAAAAGAACTTTTAACTCAAAGCAGAAATGTAGATACAAGTCCTAACACTTGTTTTGCCCCTTGGAGTGACTTGAGAGGTGAAGGATAGTTTTGAACAAATTTAGATGCTCTAATAATTTAGACAGTTCCAAAGGAATGTTTTATTTCATTTCCTAATGAGAAATAATTTTCTGATTACAGAATAACAAAAAATTGCATTTGAAAGATTCTGATTTAAAATTTCAAGACCTCAATGCTAAGCACTGTAAATAAGAGCATTTTTGTGTTTGTGTATCGTATAACCATTGATTGGCTACACTATTAAATCAGGTAAAAACCTTTTAGTGTCCAAGTCCTGGGAGGGAGCTACTTAGACTCAGTGGATTTAAAAAAATTGTTTGTTTTTCTACTATAGTAAAAATATTTACTTTCAAAATGTCTAATCATCAGTGTATTTCAGAGGCTCATAAAAATGTATGAATGAAGACAACAGCAAGAGTGTTTCCATTCTCTTTATTTATGTCTTTGAGCCTCTGAATCTGATAACGCCACTCTACAATAGGGGCCTTTCTTCTGATCAAAAAGAGAAACTCAGTGTTGGATGTGGACGGCATGAGCTGGGAATGTAATGAGTTCATGTCTTGAAAAGTGGGAGCTGCTTGTTGTGTGAACAAGCCCAGCACTGGGAAAAGTGTGACCGACTGAAGACCTCATGGAGAAAACTTCACTGCTGGTTTCTCAGCAGACAAACCCAAGCTCAAAACCCTTTTGGCTACATGTAAAAGAGGAACTCCACCGGAATGGGTGTCAACTTTTGTGGCTGAGACACCATCTAGCAGTCCTTCCTTGAGCCCTGATACCCATCACCTCTGCTCGAAATTCATCACTAAGTAGCAAATTCCTGCTCTTCATTTTGCCTAAGGTTCCTGGAGCCTCTGAGGAGTGCAGAAAGAAAAGCTTCATATTTTTTATTTTGTTCTGTTTTATGGTAAATGTAAAATAGTATCTTTAATTCTTTGTGTGTTTTGAGAATCAAATTAGATAACTATAGTAATAATTAATAAATATGCTTATTGAATAACACTCAATAGACAAAAATGATCATTTAGGAAGTGGTTAGGTAATAAATACTAGGGAATTAGTACTGTGTTAATACCTCCATGTATTACCTTTGTTTTTCCGCAAAAGCACGATAAGGTGAATATTATGTCCCCCATTTAAGAGAGGAGAAAACAAAGTTAGAAATACTGAATAATTTTTAAGCTCATTTGGGTAATTAAGTGGTAGACCTGGGATCTGAAAGCACAGGCACACCCTTGACTACTAAGCTCTACTGTTTCCCACTGCTAATGCCTTCTTGTGTGTCTTCATTTATATAGGACATATATGTTCTACTCAGACATACTGACTGCTGGTGCTGTAATCAGTCCATCTTTGCCAGATATATATGAAAGGCCCAGCATTTTTTTCTACTTCTACTTTCTACTTGAGCAGGAAAAGAGCTGAATTTGACCCCTTCGAAAATATTTCCTCTTCCCTACATTTTCCCCCTTGAAATGTATGTATGCCCTGATGATACAAAAGCACCTGCGTAAATCATCCAGGGTAAGATGGATTAGGTATGCAGATAGGAGAAGAAATGGAAACACACGAGTCAAGGGTTAATGAAGATGCACACAGGCCAGTGGAAAACACATTTAAGACGCACTGAGAAACACAGAGACAAAGGCAGAGAGGGACTGAAATAAAAGATAGATATAGGAAGGGAAGCAGAATAAACACATTAATTTTTTTATCTCATGATATAGATGAAAAATAAAGAGCAAAACTATTATTTGTTCAAATAGGTAACTACTTTAAAAATACAGTTTAATTTAAGGTGTGTACAAATAGTTTCTTTTACTTAGAAACAATGCACTTAGAATTTTCACTGATTCCTTGTTCGGTCTATTTTGTCTATTGCAATGTTTTTGCCCCTTTTTGCTCAAGATTGCTCTGAAGTTACTAATCCACCAAGGATATGAGCTTTGTGACTATTGGGACACTGCTTGGACTGGGACCACTTATCCCTGTGATTCAGTGTAATACCTTGTGCTTTATAAAGAGTCAATACATTTTTTTTTTTTTTGATGATGATGAAATGAAGTACTTCCTTCTACCAAATCATCTTAAGGACTCAAGAATGATATAGCCAGGGGCGCCTGGGTGTCTCAGTTGGTTGGACGACTGCCTTCGGCTCAGGTCATGATCCCGGAGTCCCAGGATCGAGTCCCACATCGGGCTCCCAGCTCCATGGGGAGTCTGCTTCTCCCTCTGATCTTCTCCTAGCTCATGCTCTCTCTCACTGTCTCTCTCTCAAATAAATAAATAAAATCTTAAAAAAAAAAAAAAAAAAAGAATGATATAGCCAAATGTAGGACAAGGACAAGCTGAGTAACAAAAAGATGCGCAGGCTAAGGGAAGGACAAAGAAGGGAAGGATGTATTTGATGGACCAAGCTCATAGTCAGGCTATGGAAAGCCACATGATTTCAAAGAGCCCAGATGAGAACCAGAAGAGTGAGGTGGGTGTACGACGGTCCCGGGGCAGCGTGATGCAGTGACGGCATTCTGGTCCCAAACCCGTGAAAGCCAGCAAGGCACAAAACGTACGGTTAGCTTTTTAAATAACCTTTTAAATTTATTCTGAAGAATGAAATGTGTAAGAATCTGGGTTGTTTTAATTTGTGGTTATAACATCTGGTGAACGTACAAGTTTTCAATTATTTATCACTGCAAAGCTGAACTGCACCTGCTCGTCAAGCCCAATAACAACTACTTGAAATAACAGGGTATTTTTATCTGGAGAGCCTTTGTGTGCAGGCAGTGGAAGTCAATAGACTTTCTCTTCTCTGTGGTGTCCCTTTCCCCACACTGTCTGCAGGGGTATAGCATACAAAGGGCACAAGCCATCTTTAATACTTTTTAAGGAGTACTGGGGTATAAATTATACTTGAGTGTCTTGATCATCACTTGGTTTTGACAGGTTGAAAAGCATGAAGCATACTTTTCCCAATTCTGTCATTCTGTTGGTTTACCCTCAGTGCCCAAAATAGGGCTTAGAACAGAGTAGATGCCCACTAAAAATTTATGGGAAGTGTGAATGAATGAATCTGCAGCTCTGAGCCTTGAGGCCACTCTATTTTTATTCCACCAGCACTCCTGGTCTAGGTTGAGTCCTTTCTTTTAGTTCCCTAAATCCAAAGGCCATTTAGGTCTTCTCTAGTCTGACCCTGAGAAATTATGTCCAAGGCCACAGGGTCACATTTTCCAAAATGCAAAATGCCTTACTGTTTTAAATAAAGTAATATATGACCATTAGTGAAAAAAAAAAAAAAGTTAGACAATACCAAAAGCAAAAGGAATGTGAAAATGACCACCAATCCTCTAGAGAAAAACCGACTCCTGCTACAGATGAGGAAGCCAGGGCTAAAGATAAAGGAAGAGGGATTTGCCCAGGGTCTTCTATGTCCTTTATCTTCAGATCAAAACCATGAATTTGGATGGTCCCTGATTTTTGGCTCAGGCCATCTGTTTCCTGTACATACCCTGAACTTTACCATCAAAGTTGGTTGGACCATAAAACCTGACCTTCACTTTCCCATAAGCGATCAGATTTTATAAAATCCTAAAGAGTGAACACGGATTTATTTAACACATCACAGAATAACAGACCTAGAAGGTTCATCTTGAAACATGAAAAGGTAAACAGTACAAGTGTAAGGAAACAGTTAAATGCTTCCTTTGGGAAAAAAAAATAAAGAAAAGGAATCAGATGGAACATAATACCCCAATTAGGATAAATTTGTATAAATTTACTTTAGATTATTAAGGGTACCTAACTAAGCTTCACTGAGTACATTCCTTTAATGACTAACTTTAAAGGAAAATATGTCCTTGTACACAAAACAAAAAACTAGAAGGGATGAACCATGTAGATGTGTAGAAAATTCTTAGGCAAAATTCTGGTTCTAAGGAAACCAAGTTTGTTCACTGTAATTAGAGTATTTGAAATCATAGCAATTTGGTATTAGTGCTCCTTGCACATTGATTTCCCATCTCCCTGCTCACCTAGAAAAGCAAAGATGCTGAAGATACTGATCTAGCCTGATGCCCAATTTCCTGTCCTCATTCCTGAGTCCCTCTAGCCCCAGACGCTGGCCTGGTCTGTTTTTTGATCTTGCTATATGTTGGTTTCCTAGAAAGCCATGAGGGACATAAAAGCAGAAGCACACCTATGTGTATCTCATCACTGCTCCCCCTGTCCCTAACACAGACATGGAAATTTGATTGATGCTTAATAAATATTTGTTGGGTCAAGGTATTCCATTGACTTTCAGTTGGATCGAGGCCATGTAACACATCACTGGGAAGAGTAAGAGGTATGGCCCCCTGGGCTCGGAATTGCCTATAAGATGGTGATGGCCGCTCAGCATGGATGCTCTCCTTAGTTCTCCCCATCTCCTTGACACTTTTGTCTCCTCTGATGGCTTCTGTTACGTCTTTATGACCTCTCACTCTCCCTACGCTTTCTTTCTTGACATTATCACTACTGTCCACTTGTCACCCCACACTGGGTGTTTCCAAACTTATCCTCTAATAATCATTTCTTTCCCTTTCTGAAAAAAGATAGAACATTTCTATCTCCAAATGCCTGGAGAGAATCTCCATTTACATGTGGTTTCTCCCTGAAATAAAATACTTCCCTCTGGCCAGGTACACCCAAGAATGCCTACTCTGTCTGATCTAAGTCACATTATATGTCCTTTGCCCTGAGGCCCAAATTTTACAAGATGCATTTATGCCCCATACCTCGTATGTCATTGCTTCACTGCCCCAACCTGTCCTTGAAGTCACCACAACAGAGGCCTCAAACAACACAACAGCTTTCAACTACACTCAGAATCTCCATTAACTATTAACCTTTAATATGTGGATTACTGGATTTGGTTACTTTTCTAATAAGAATAAAAATTTGTCACAAGATCCATCTGAGTCTTATAGCCTTTACATTTTTAGACCAAAGACTCCCATTTCCTAGTTGGTTTCATAGTCAGCATTTGTCATTTTTTCTGTCATTTCAACATTATAACTGCTTTTAAAACTTTTATCCACACATTGCCTTTGTTATTCAAAAATTCCAGTGTAGGCTCTGACTTAATGCAACTATTTGCTTCCTCTAGAATCTCTCTCTTCCTTGATGTTGGTTTTCTATTTTTTTTTTTTTTACACAGCATTTAGAATCATAACAGGAGAATTTTCCATAACTACTTTGGCAAACAGTTTAGTGTGCAATATATTTGGCTCTTCAGAGTGATGATCTTTGGAGTATGAAACCAGCACTATTAGTAACAGAATACAAATACTGTCCAACTTAGATCCTTACCTTTCTGCTTCCAGACGCATCTCTTCCCGCTTTTGCCTCCTGAGTTCTCTGCGACGTTCAAAATCATCCATGGTGTGGCTTCAGGTCTAGGGAGACAGGAGAATCTGGACCTAACAGGGAGGAGGTAGGTCAATATCACAGATGAATCAAAGTGTTTCCCATGAATCACTTTCAGCTTTGGCCCCCTGCCATTTCTTCACCCTCTCTCTTCTTCTTTACTCTGAAGAAAAACACCTTAGAAGGCTGGCAAGGTGGCTAGTGACCAATTTCTGGCTCCCGAGCTGAGTCCTTCATGTACTAAATTGAGTCTCATTCATGAAACTTACTTATTAGAGACAAATAAGTAAAGATCCCAGGATTACAGTTAAAAATCAATAAGTAAAAACCTCAGGAGACAGAGAGACTTTGAAGATTTGAAATCCTGGTAATAACACTTAAGAGCTACTGAATGATTTTGTTCTTTGTAACTTTCTGAGCCACAGACAAAGGTTATGAAAAAGTGAACAAAGAAAGAGGAAAAGAGAAAAAAGAAAAAAAGAAGTGGCACAAAAAGGAATATGTAGGTACTAAGAGAAAAGGAAAAGGAAAAGAATGAAAATAGTAATAAAATAATAGAAGTATCCAGGCATAATTTGTATATTTTGAAAGAATATTAATATCAGAATGATTAAAAAAAAAAAGACCACAACAATAATACCATGAATAAACGTAAGTCAGCAGCATTTTTAAAAGCAGTTGCAGATGATCAAGCTGTTTCAGAGCTCCAAAGTCCCGGCTCTTTGTGACCAAACCGTTTTATCCTCTCCTACCTCCTCCGTGATGGTTTTAATCCCAGAAAGATCTTCCCTTTCCAGCTCTTCAACTGAGGAACTCGCTTCCCTTGCGCTCCTGTGCCATGAAGCCAAGGATTCCAGAATTCCCCTGCAGCCCCCAAACCCAAAATGACTACCAGAAAAGGGGAAGCGGGCTCTTTTTGTCCTTGCTTTGTTTACAGAGCTGTCAGTGGTTAGTTAAACTCGGCCTGGAATCTGGCATTTAAGGCCTGCTTGAAGATTGTTTCCTGTGTGGAGCGGGAGGCCTCCACTTCCTCTGGAATCCTAGACTCTCTGCTGCACTCAGATCACAAAAAATATTTTCCAGCCCTTTCTGTGCACACGAGACGAGCCATTTGCCCTGCGTAGGAAAATAAGGAGCTGTGCAAAACGTAAAGCCATCGCCTAATGAGATTTTTGCTTGAGGGGTGCAAAAAGCAAAACTCGGAGTTTGAAGCCAGGCTCAGAAAGTATCCTAAATAAATTGTCAGATTCTTTAATTTTTCAAGCATTTTCCCCTGAAAAAAACTCACAAAAACAAAAATAAAATCTCTGCCAACAAAAACACAACTACGCAATGTTTGCATTTTTCCCCCTTTCTTATCCCTCAGGGTATTATTTATACTGCTTATAAATCTTTAAGAAATTTGAATTTTGGTGTTTATTGGGAATTTTAAAATTTGAAGGTGTTTCTCCATCTTACTCTTAACAAGAGTACTTTCTAAGTACTCTGCTGGTTATGAAGAAAAGAAACTGTTTTCCTTTACTATTTCATCAACCATAAATATCTTTTCGTTTTCCAGCTTGATCTCTCCATAGTTATCAGAATGGACAACAAGTGATTTGAGCATCCCTTAAGAGGTAGTGGTGGTGGGGGGGTGTGTGTCTCCGCCCCCCCCGCCCCACCCCCAAGTGGGCTCCCATTCTGAGTGCAGTGCAGGAAGAGAAGGGCCCTATGGGTAGTGGGACTGAACTTCGGGGACTTGAATCCTAGATGCAGGGAGAGAGTAAACTCTTCTCATCCCTTTTTCCGCGCAGTCTTTTGTTGTAGACGAACCACTTGGCTGATAACTATAGCAACAGCAAACAGAAATGGGAGAAAGAGGTCTGTCTGTAAGTAAACAATTTAACTTTTTTTTTTTTTTAAAGATTTTATTTATTTACTTGACAGAGATCACAAGATCTCTCTTGAGAGAGGCAGAGAGGCAGGCAGAGAGAGGAGGAAGCAGCCTCCCCAGCGAGCAGAGAGCCCAGTGGAGGGCTCGATCCCAGGACCCTGGGATCATGACCTGAGCCGAAGGCAGAGGCTTAACCCACTGAGCCACCCAGGTGCCCCTCACTTTTCTTAATTTATCCAAGTAGCTTGAAAAGCATCCCCGAAACCCTCTGCTCCTTCCTCCCCCAAGCTCTGTTGGCCTGTGGGCTGCTTGGTTAGTAGCCACGCCTTGAGTTCCCCAGGCTACACAGGTGTGCAGGTGCTAACAGCAGCGAAGTCAGTACCCCCAAGCAGGCTGGGGACACGCACGGTTGCCAGAGCCTGGCCATGTCTCGGAGTGCTCACAGGGCGGGGAGACTGAGTAAGAGCATGTGGCCCCTTTGGCTGCTCGCCCTCCCAGGCTCTCTCCCCACGCAATTTCTTCTTTGGTTACCCATTGTCTCCACCTACTCCTCACCTTTTAGTACTTACTTGGGTGCTTTTTGTTTTCTTTCCCAGCCCTAGACAAAGTCTATCTGTCCATTTATTCATGTGAAAGCTGCGGAGCATGTATGTGGGGGCACTAGGGGTGGGGGAGGGGGTCACTGTTGGATGCATCTACGCAGACACGTACCTTTCTGGGTTACAGTTTGTGGACATGTGGCAAGAGCATCTGAGAGAGAGGAGAGTGCACACGTGCATGATGGAGGTAGGACCCTCCATTAGGGTATATGAGGTTGTGCAGGAGAGGGAAGGTGTGTATGATTATGAAAATGGTTCTCAGTTGCTCTCCCACCAGGCTGGGGCTGGAGGTCTTCCTTAATCATCACACTCTTATCCCCCAGAGCTCCTCCAAACTTCTCTAGCACTGTCCTATTAAGGGGAGCCATGTCTGGGGAGACTGTAAGTGATTTTCCCCCCTTTACTGGGGAGCAGTGGCTTCCATGTCCCCAGCTCCTAATCTCTCATTTCCTCCCCTACCCTCAGTCAATGCTGAGTCTCTTCTAGCAACACTGGCTGGGAAACAAACTCTCAACCAATGTCAAGGCAAAGAGATTCTGTAAACTGTGGAGCTCTAGAGGGTCACAAATGGTCAGGTTAGCCTGAAGAGAAGTATACGCTGGGGAAGGTATATACCCATGAATGTGACAGATGGGTTCTTGAAAGTTTTTTTTTTTTTAATTTTTTATTTTTTATAAACATATATTTTTATCCCCAGGGGTACAGGTCTGTGAATCACCAGGTTTACACACTTCACAGCACTCACCAAAGAGGTTCTTGAAAGTTTTATGAGAAAAATTAAATTTTTGTATTGTAAGGGAGGATTGTAGTCATGCTATTGAAAAGACTCCAACATGACTTCTGCTGATGAATCATTAGCTAGGATACCTGTGTCTTTTCAATAAGAGCTCCCAAATACTAGATTTTCTTTCTTTCTTTTTTTTTTTTTTAAGATTTTATTTATTTATTTGACAGAGATCACAAGTAGGCAGAGAGGCAGGCAGAGAGAGAGAGGAGGAAGCAGGCTCCCTGCTGAGCAGAGAGCCCAATGTGGAACTCGATCCCAGGACCCTGGAGTCATGACCTGAGCCAAAGGCAGAGGCTTTATAACCCACTGAGCCACCCAGGCGCCCCCAAATACTAGATTTTCTTAAGACAGGGCATAATCTATGCTGCTGTAGTTAAGAAATAAGTCAGTGTTACAGATTCCAAATCAGTTAACATGCAGCCCTTTCCTTCTGGTAATGACACCACAAAATCCAGTTAAGGGCAGGAGAACATTGTGAGCAGACAGCTTTCTAATCTACCACTCAGTTATTACGATGAGAAGCCAGGGAGAAAGCTAAGTCCTATCTACCTTCAAATCATCACAAACTGAACAATGATTGGGTTGGGGAAGGCCTTGGGATATTTGGGCAATGTTATTGCTCATCTTGGAATGCATCAAGAATAAAATCTATTGTGTCAGGGACACTGGAGAAGTTAATGCAGCATCCAGAAGACTCTAACATTTATTGAATATGTACAATGTGTTGGGTTATTTTTTTCTTACTTTTTTTTTTAAATTAATGGATATCATTCCTTAGAATAGTTTCAAGTTTAAAGACAAAATGAACAGAAAGTGCAGATTTCCCATCCTTTCCTCTCCCCTGCCCAGTTTCTTTTATGTTCATACTGAATTATGTAACCCTACCCCTAAAAAATATATTGAAGACCTAAAGTCTCAGAATATGACTTCATTTGGAAAGAGTGCCTTTGTAGATCTAAGTCAAGCTAAGATGAGTGGGCCCTAATCTGATATTGTTAGTGTTCTCATAGAGAAGGGAAATCTAGACACAGGAGCAGACATACACAGAGAGAAGACAGTGTAAAGACACAGGGAGAATGCCCGGAGAAGGCAGAGCTGAGAGAGAGAGATGGAACAGCTTAGTGAGAGGGAGCCCTGCTGACACCTTGATTTTGGATGTCTAACTTCCAGAACTTTGAAGACAATGCTTGTGCTGTCCTAAGCCCTTCCTTTTGTGATACTGTGTTATGGCAGCCCTAGAAAACTAGTACAACCTAATTCACACCTTGTAGCTGTGCAGTGCATTTGTTACAACTGATGAACCCCTACTGACACATTATTATTAACTAAAATCTATAGATCATATTAGGCTCCACACCTGATGTTGTATCATGTATCAACCATCTAGTATCAGAACAGTTTCCCTGCACTGAACAGCCCCTGTTCTCCATCTCCTCACCCTTCCCTCCCTCCCCTGCCCCAACCTTTGGCAACCACTGATCCTTTTACTGTTTCTGTAATAACTATGCCTTTTCCAGAATGTCATATAGTTGAAATCATACAGTATATAGCCTGTTCAGACTGGCTTTTTGCACTTAGCGATAGGCATTTAAGTTTCCTCTATGTTTTTTTTTGTGGCTTGACAGCTCTGCTGGGCCACTTAAAAATATGTTAAATTATTTTATCTACATAATAAACCTGTAAAATAGCTATTAAAATCCCTGTTTTGCAGATTTCAAAGTGTGTGCTTTTAACCACTATAGTATTCTTGGACTAATCTATTATTTCCCTCTAGGAATTGTTTCCCCTTTCAAGAAATAAATGAGAGTGCCCTGGGAAAGTTCTGAGAAGACTATTGTCAGTGACCTTTGGTCTAATTCATTGGATCATATAAACTTAGGTAAGAAGTGATCTTCAAAATTACCCATGCCTCTTCAATTGTACACCCATTTGGTTTAAATAACAGAATTATCACGTCTCAGTGATCTCAATTAAATTAAACCTTGCAGATATCGATTAAGCCTCTATTATTTTGTTGTTTATTTATTTATTTATTTATTTATTTATTTTTGTTACTTCTTTTTAATACTCATAAACCAGGACGCTCGGATTCTGGACAGTATCACTGCATACTTTTGTCATATTAGAGTTTCTTCTCTTGCACTGCACTTCCTCTTCTGACCACTATAACTTCATCCCCAATGTAACTATTTTTCTTTTATTGCAAGGAACCCTAATGTTTCAAGACCCATACCATTATTATACAGATCTTTCTGACTAGTCACCATTATTTACCCACTGCAAATTTCACGGTCTGACTCATTCAGTGAAGTCCCAACAAAAAAACATGTATACCATCAATATGCAATAAGCATTTACTGAGCACCTACTGTTGTCCCAAGTTTTATCACATGCCCTGGGGATACAACAGTGAACAAGACTGAAAAGGTCCCTGTCCTCCTAGAACTTGTATTTCAGACTTTCTTGTTACTTTAAACTTCTACCAGGTCTATCATACCCATCTTCAATTTTGGATCACAACTATGAGCTGTATTCTGGTTTTTATTCTCGAGATTCAGGGCTTTGTGGATGGATCCATGTTTCCCTGCCTCAAAGTTCTGTGTGAATTTCAGCTGGGTGCTCACTGTGGCTAAGTGATGCTTCTCTCCAACCTACATGTACCGGGTGATTCCTGGGTGTCACATCTCCCGCAGGATTCCTCACCTCTGCCCTTCGAATGGTCTTCACTCACTTCAATCCCTCGGTTGTCTTTCTCCACAAACCCTTGGCAAACAGTGATCTGGACTCAGACTTAGGAATGTGAAATGAGGTGCTTGGACTAGACAAGGTCCAAGGTTTCATCCTACTCTATGTAATATTATGGTTCCATGCCTGCTCTCCCATCCAGCAAAGATGGATGCATCAAACATGATATGTCCATGTTTCCTCTTTTTCAGGTCTAAATGATATCCAAGTACATGCTCTTCTGATTTTCTAATTTAGAAAGCATTAACTTTCTTTCCAAGCACATTGTCTGATGGCATCCTAGATAAAACTATTTTATTGCTTCTCAACCACGTCATTCAATTTTCCTTCTCTACACTTGCAATTCACACATCGCATCCATCTGGAATGGGCTCCCCATTTCACTGTCCATATTCTATTTAGTCATGAATTCCTAGCTCAGATTTCACTTTTTCATTTTGGCTTTCCTGAGGACTCTAGCTTAGAAGTGACTATCTCTCTCCTCAAACATCTATCATTTATTTTGGTAATTAATAAATGTACTGCTTTGCCACTGCTCGATTGTTCTAACTAGTATTTAAATATTTTATTTGAGATCATATTTTCTGTATATTTTCATTCTTAAGGCCACTTATGAATATAGATAACCATTGCTTAAAAATCTCTTCACTATCGGGACATAGTAGGCACCCAGGAATTATAGCTGATTTGAACCATCAGATTTTTATTCTAGATTTTACCATTCTGAGTATGGAAAATGTAATTCCAGCTGATTCATCTCTATATTTTATTGACTGATCAGTGTTTGCAAAGTGAATTAAAGACTTTGGTAAAAGACTATATATGAATCTCAAAAGTTATATAAACCCACATTTGCAGTAGTTACACAGTAAATCTGGCAGTGTTTTCTTTTTGACTGCAGAAAATGAACTTTTGTCCTTTTTAAAAAAATTCAATTTATCAACCTGCTTTGCTCTTTTCTGAACAGAATAGTTCATTTGGGACTCAAAAACCAAATAAACACATGGATTGTAACATACAGTTTGGACTTAACTTTAGCTCAACCTTCACCATCTTGTTCCAAAAATCTGTGCTACTTAAGAAAAAAAAAAATACATGCAATCACCAAGGCACATTTGTCAAGACCAGCAATACTGAATAAGAATCAAAGGGATCAACCTGAAGAGCTCTATCTTCTCAAGCTGTTTCTGTTCTCCAGTCAGTGGAATCTAAAACATGAAGCCCCACTAAGAGCAGGCTAACAGGTTATGGCCTGTTTTGTTTTGTTTTTTCTCTCCATTCCTGCTCAGTCTTTTATCATTACTTTTTCTCTATTTGTATTTCTCCATTTGCAAAACACTGACAGACTTAACGTGACTAAAATCAATGTCTTTGTGTCCTCTCTTCACCTTAGTTAAGACTGGACAGTTTGGGCATTTAAGATTTATGAAGCGATGGTGTTTATGTACACTGATTCCAGCACTTGGGAAGACAACACATTTAGGGACTTTGTTAGCATAAACATTTCTGCTCTATTTGGAGCACTTCTGATCTGTAGGGCAATCATTGTTTGACCCTCTCGTAGGAAAAGTAGATTCATCTCCATTTAAAGAAAGAAGACTGAGACGTATAGAACTTTGGCAAGAGTTCCTGAACCACAGCCAATCAGTGGGAAACCACCGCTGGTATTTAGAATAATCTCTACACCATTCTGAGAAGAGTGAGGAGAAGTGAAAATGTGGAACACAATTACTTCTGTGCCCCCCCCCCCCCAGAGTTTAAAATACTTTTCCTTGGTAAACTCAAGGAAACTACACTGAAAGGCATAGGTTAATACCAATTTAGAACAGGCATGGGGCCACTTCTGCTCTTGGCCCCTAGAGAGAGGTCAAAGGCATAGGTGAGAACGCTGAGGCAAAGATGGAACTTCTTTACCAGTCTGTGTCTGTGTGAGAACCAAAAATGCTCTTTGGCAGAAGAAATGTGTAAATGTGTTTTCTAAATATATGCCTGATAACAGCAGCTAATTCTGATGTAAAATGATGGGGTCCTTGCCCCAACAGAACTATCCAATAATAGGTAGGTCTGTAGTGAAAGATAGTTTTTAAGATTCTATGGCTGTGCTGTCCAAAATGGTAGTCACTAGTCATGTGAGACAATTCAAGTGAAAAATAATGAAAAGTAAATAAAGAATTCTGTTTCTCAGCTTCACTAGCCCCATTTCAAGTGCTCTGTGGTTACCATATAAGACAACGCAGAGAGCGTTTTCATCACCACAGAAAGTTCTGTTTGAGAGCTCCCCCGGAAGGCCTTCTAACTCCCTGCATGAAATGACTGCATTGTGTGAAGTAATGTTCTGCAGTTCAGAGATGAGACGGTGTGTAAGACATGGTCTCAGACTTGAAAGACCCGATAGTCTCATAGAGGAGTTGTAGTAATACGTGGGCTGTGGTACAGGACAGCTTCTGGAACCCTGGATGTGCTCTTTTAATTCCTTCATGAGTAACCTCTCTGTTCTCCTGAAGAGGGTCATTGGGTGAGACAGTCTCACTGTGACTAAGCACTTGGTATTGAGTAAGTAAAGTGCTCAGCACAAGCAAAAGCAGCCGAGACAGGGTCTGAAGAAAGATCACACTTTTAACTATGTAACAGGAACCACGAGTGGTTTATTTGCAACACAAGATCAGAGCTCATAGGTCTTTACCAACGGTAAACATGGAACAAAGATTATCCATATTTTACACAATAGTGATTTGACTTGCACAACCCTTTGGCCTTTCTGGTCTACTCAGCTGTAAAAATATCGACAACCTGGGAGTCGGCTCTTTGTGACTGGTTTTCCAACTAACTTTTCCAATTTAGGGATCAAAAACTAGATCCAGGGGCACCTGGGGAGCTCAGTCAGTTAAGCATCTGACTCTTGATTTTGGCTCAGGTCATGATCTCAGGATCGTGAGATTGAGCCCCACGTCAGGTTCTGTGCTGGCCATGGATCCTGCTTAAGATTCTCTTCCTCTCTTGCTCCCCACCGTCCCCCCCAAAACCCCCCTCCCCCACCACCACCATCTAGATCCAGAGCCTTAGCCAGCTATCATGTTGCTACAAGGTATTATGAGCAAGGTCAGACAGTTCAGATGGCAGGATATATATCCAGTTACATTGCCGGAGACAATTCAGAGTTATGTGCCAGTGGAAACAGGTTTGTACATGAAAGACATGCTATTATTAATTGGGGACAAATCATTCCCTAGTGAATTTTTCAACTTCTATTCATGATGATCTTCAAATGCATTTATTGTGTTCTACAATTACAAAGCAAGTTAGAGGCTATCTTCTAGGAGTTTATAATCTTAGATGAAAAGCTCTGAAACAAACCAAAGGACATTATCCATGAGATCCCTTGGACATAATACATAAATTTACACAGAAGTTAAATAATAATTTGAAAAGTGCTTAGACTGCTTCCTCTTTCCTTTCACATGAATCATGTAGATGGTAGTTTGCCCAGTTGTGAGTTTGGAGAGTTCTGGACTTTTCTTCATGTAAGAAATGACTCATGGTATAGGCTTAAGACTAGCATAAGACTACAGGATCCCTGAACAACTTACTCACTGACACGAGTTTGTATGGATACCTACAGTTTTCTACTGGAGCACTTAATCTACAACTTGTATTTGAATTTCTAGGTACATATCTGTCTTTCCTAGAAGATGGTAATCTCCTTGAGGTTACTGCTTGTTTTCGTGATCCTTTGAAGTAGTATTAAGGAGTCGATCTAAGAGTCCCTTAACTATTTTTTCTTATAGTCAGCAAGGTTGAAGATTTGTTGAATTGGAATGGATTCCAGGGCATTACTTTCATTGTACTTAAATGGTAAATGGAGGAACTTGGCTGAGGCCCTTTCAAAAGGCCGTGTGTATCTCCAGGCCAGCTTTTAGTACTGCCTTGGGATGGATGGAGGCTCACTATGGAGCTCTATTTTATATTGCAATTTGTAACTGTGCTTGTTTCCTCTGGTGGAAAAGAATCCTGTCTTAGAAAGACACTCTGGCTTCAGGAGAGGGATATGAGGCATTTGTAACTGAGGGAATAGGCTAGTTCTGGAACATGGAAAGAGAAAGAAGGACAAAGAAGACATATGATGAATAAAAAGAGAATCAGGGTTGGGCTGAAACTCTCTAAATTGCCAAGGTCTTTGGAGATTCCTTGCCACTCCTCCATCATAATTAGAAAATACTGACATTCAGAGCCGATTTAAATGCTTCCATCAGTCTTTAAAAAAAAAAAAAAAGTGTTGCCTGATTTTGCTCTCTAACCATGTTCAGAAATTAGAAACATAAGGCACTGTTCTGGATGTTTGCTTGGGAACCCACCCCTCCCAAGCCTGGTGTCATTATCCATTGGCAAGAGGACTTTTATCTTTTCTCACCATCTCTCTCAGGAGTCCCAGCCCAGGTCACAGGAAGAGTGTGAGGTTGCCACAAGCATTCCTGGAAAAACCTGGAGACCTCCGGCGCCACCTCAAACTCTAAACCACTCGGAAGAGACTCATTTTGCCTGCCTGCTTCCTTGTTGGAGCTCTATAAATCTGTGCTGCCTTTGGAAGGCAGTAGTTCCAGCGTGGTAAGGTAGGTATTCAAACCAAAAGAGGCAAAGGGAGGACCTGGGTGTCAACCAGCTTGAAAGGACATCCTCGTTTGTTTCAGAGAGAAAGCAAGCTGCTCTTACAGCTGATTCTAGCGTTCCTCACCCTTTTGCTGGGAAACCTGCACTTTGCAAAATGCAGAAGAACGTAGTCTGGGAAGCTGCAGCAGCACGTTTTTACTTTTTACAAAATCCACAAGGAAAACGGAGAAATACTTGTAATCAAGGACTTCAACTCAACAGGCACCTAGCTTGTCCAATTAAAACATGTGGCGACCACCTGCTAAGCATCTTGCAAAAAATGATACCTTCTTGTTTTTCTACCTGATCTAAAGTCTCTTTGGAGCACATGTGCATTTCCCAGCTTTTCACACTCAAACAATGCTGTCCACACTAGGTATAAAGATGACTAAGCAATTTTGTATTAAGTAACCAAAGCAAGTCCTGCCAATTTTAGAATAATTAAGTTTCTGCCGTCTAATATAAACAGTTCCAAGAGCTACATGCAGCCTACCAAAAGTATATATTACAAGTAGTCAACACTGTGGCCAGCTGGCAGACAGCTCAACCTAGTAAAGCAGAATTGTTCAGAATTCAGAGTATTATTTTTCTCTTCTTTCATTATTTTTTCTGCATCCAACTTTGTTTCTTTGGGAATGTTTTCAAGTACACAAAGCAAGAAACTGTTGTGGAATTGCACCTCCTGTAAACGAAGGAGCATTTCTCTTGAGATCCTCTGGAACACACAAATCATTCCCATTTCAGCCCTGTCTATGCAGACAGCCAAAGCAAAATGGAGCAAGTGATTCTACTTTGTTTCCCCTTCAAGCTGAAGTGTTCCTGCTTGCTTGATCATAAGAAAGGCATACATGACCACCAGACAAACAAATATGCACATTAAACTGTATGTCCATTGGGCACCAAAAATGCCTTCTTTCTGACCACAGATACTTGTACTGCCTTTACCAAGTAGCTCAGTGGGCCAGAATTTATTGCTAATAAGGCTGAAGTCATAGATTGAATACCACCAGGAATGAGTTAACTGTTTGAGAGAAAAAAAGCCCTGAAACTATTGCCATGTGCTATGACACTGATCTTGGCCAGCAATAATGGCAGATGTGGCTCAAAAACTTCAACTTGAGAAAACAGAGATGGTTAGACTAACCCATTCCACCATAACTTTCAATAGCGTCAAATGAGTGTGTGTCATCACACAAAAGGTCTCTGCATATTCAACTGTATTGTAAGCCCTGTTGTCTTCACTGAGATTAAATTCATACAGAGTCAAGAGTGGTTAAGGCTCTACAATGATCATCACAACAAAAACATCAGGAAAAACAATCAACAAATACTGTGAAGTAATATTCACATACTAGCCACCTTGCTTGATGTAGCAAATGAGCCGTGAACATGACGACTCTGCCCTTGTTGGGCTTATAGTCTAATGGTAGAGATAGGCAATAAATAAATAAAATACAAATTGGGATAAGGGTTAGAAAGGAAAAACACACGGCTCCAAGAGAGTGACGGGAGTGACCTAATGCTTTTCTTTGGACTGAAATAGGACATCAGCAGTAACAGCTTTTTCAGACAAGAATGATATTAATACACGCACAGACATGGATTCATAAAGAGAATGTGAGTTCATAAGACCAGAGTTTATATTCATTAAACAAACACATATATAAAGACATCTGTTTTGAGCCAACACTCACTCTTCTGGGTGCTGATGAACCAAACTTTTTTTCTGTTTGTCTCTCCTAAATAAGTGCGTGAGGAATAAAGTAGCTTAGTCAGGTTTGAGGGATGGCGAACTAGTCTCACCCCTTCTTTCCCACCTCAGGTCCTGTGTAAGTGATATAAAAATAATGATCTATCAGATGCTGTCTGCCAAAATTTATATAGATTTAGAGAATTCACTTAAGATAACTTCACGTGGCTGAAGTAGGAGGCACATGTGAGGGCATCTTTTTGGAAACCATCCAGCTCAGTGACCTTCTGACAAGAAAAGCACATTTCCCACCCACGATTAAGCCAAAATTTGCTGATTGAAACAAAGCTGGACTACTTTGTTTTTTCATGATTCCAAGAAATGAACAGTCCATAATAAATTTACCCCAGTGGCAGAACATCGCACAACCAGCTTTTCCCCTTTGAATACCACAAACAGACCTTTCATTTGTTGACACACAGCCCCTGGACATTCATGAAAACAAGATGTTCTCTTGCTGCTTTTTAAGTTAAATGGATTTAAGTCAGGGTCTCAGCCGAATTTCAAAAACAGATGTTACATAGCAGAAAGGCTGAATTGACCCCAGAAATGAGAGGCCATTTCACTTGAACTTGAATATTCTTCATTAGCAGGAGGAACAATCAAAGATGCCTTTAACTGGAAACAGCAGCAACCCAAGGTTTACTACTGTCTCTGTTCAGTGACAGCCTGCGGGTCTGGGAAGCTGTTGGGCATGTAGGACTCCTGGTTTGGGGAATAAGCAGGTGAGGGATTATGATTGGGAAGGCTTACATGACTTGGTCATTGAAGGGTCTGGTGAGGAAGAATGATCTGCTTCCCACACACCACCATCCTGGTCCCTGGAATCCCCCAGGGGTCTTCCATGAAATGGCTTCCCTACACCCATCACATGACTCCTCTTCAGACCCCGCCCTTAATTTGAAAACACAGCTCACAGCCCAGGCCACACTCCTTTGCCCTGCAATAATACAGCCTTTGTTTCTGCCTCTGGGCCTTTGACTCTGCTTCTTCTCTGATGTGCCTTCACTTGGAGAAGAATGGATGACTTCTAAGAGCATTCAAATTCAAATTTAAAAAAAAACAACAACTACAAAAAACCCATGCTGAGCAAGAGAAGCACATATATGCAGGTCAGTGTGGGCCTCAGGTTGCCAGTTTGTGACCCCTGATTATAGGGCCATGCATTAATGGCTGATCATGGGCTGGGCTACACCCTGTGACGGGATGTAAGAGTAAACCCACAAAAGAACCCATACAAGCTTACAGTCTACCTGTAGAAGTTTATTTACTTAGCCTGTGGTTAAATGGCACCTACTCTGTACCAAGCACAGTTCTCAGAATTTTATAAATATCATCTAAATCGTTGTTAGATGATATCATCTAAATTAGATTTAGATCATCTAAATCTAAATCTTTGTTAGATGATATTTATAAAATTCTCACCCAGAGAGGGTGAGTCATGTCTCCAAGGTCACAGAGCTAGGAAATGATAGAGCTGGTATTTACATCCAGGCAGCCTGGCCCCAGAGTCTGTACTTCTAATCACACTCATCTCAAAAGACCGGTAAGTGGATCATACAAGGTAGACTGTGGCAAGAACCTTGATGATGAAATGACTGTGTGATTGTCTGGAAGGATCTATGCTCCTGTACAAAAGTCCTTTAGCAGGTGCTGTTTCCTGGCCCAAGGATTTGGCCTGCTCCATGTTAGGGTAAGCTCCATTTATGATGTTTATTAGTGAAGTAAAAATGAATCTCCTGTGCTTGTGGGTTTTGTTTTTTTTTTAAGATTTTATTTATTTAACACAGAGAGAAAGAGCAAGCACAAGCAGGGAGAAGGCAGAGGGAGAAGCAGGCTCCCTGCTGAACAAGGAGCCTAATGAGGGACTTAATCCAGAACTCCAGGATCATGACCTGAGCCAAAGCCAGATGCCCAACCGAGCCACCCAGGCATCCCTGAAACTCCTATTTATGTTCATTTGTGTTTTGGCAAACTGATTTATTATTTCACTTAAGTGGGATTAACTTTAGAAAATAGGCTGAATTCATTCTAAGGTCTTCAAAAATAAAATACAGTACTTCATACTTTGACTATTTCTTTGCTTTTTAAAAAATGTAATTAGTTTTAAACGTGAAGATCAGTCATCTAAGTTTATCTGTTTGTGTCAGTCTCAGGGCAGAGCCATGTTTGTGAGATGTGAAGACTGTTTGGGAGGCCTTCTTGAAGAAAGAGAATACAGGATTAAATGTAAAAGAAATTAGCAGAAGGGCTGTGGCAGAGATGTGTCCAAGGGAGGGGTCCTTCAATTTCAGCTCTGCTGAAAGACCTTAGGGTCTTCTGAGCATTCCATAAAAATGTCACGGTTTCCTTACTTTGCTTTTAATTTTCGATGGCTTTGAAACTACAGTTATGTTCCCCTTCTAAAAAGTGTTTCCTGAAAACCAGATTTTAGGAAACAAATAATACTGGGTACAATTATGCATCATTCTTCAAAGCAATTTGCAGCAAAGTAGGATTATAGATATAGCCAGCACACTGCTATGTTTTGTGTATAAACAACATAATTAAGCATGACAGGTGGACAAGAGGGCAGAGAAATTTTAAAATATTATGACTCTTTGCCAAGATGAAGCCAACAAAAAACAAAAGTATTGGAAATCACAATTTATGTCACTGAGTGCATCATTGGATTCACCAAAGTTTCCATTGCATTGAATAAAAATTAGTCTGTTTTATAGAAGAGAATGAAGGAATGGCAGAATTGCTAATGTAGTCAAGACCTAACAAAGTACCTGAGATGGAGAGGGTCCAGGACGCTATACTCCGGAAACAGTAAATTAATGAGTGATTGAATATGTATGTTTGAGGAACAAGAGAAAGGACAGATGGTACTAACGGTGGTCACAAGCCTCCACCTTAAACTTCAACTTACAACTGCATCTTTATTTCCAAACCATTAGCCAGCCTTCTGAGGGAGGCAGTCAGATGTACTCCCAGAGTCTCTCATTACAACACGTCTTTATATTTACACACTGCGTAAGTCTGAGAAGGAGTCATATTCACAATCACGGGTATAATATACTTATGGAAGGAATTCTTTGAAGAATGTGGAGAAAATGTTTTTAGACGATGTCTTTCCTTCAATCTCAGCCTGTGTGTGTGAATTCGCTCCCCCTCCGCGTCGTCTGGGTGTGATCAACACACTTTCCCCAGACTGAGGATGCCCCATTCCATGATAGAGCCTCCCTGGTCATTCAGTAACAGGACTCGATATTAATGTTGGCCTTCTCCATCCCTTTATAAGAAAGTGTTTTCAGCCAAAGATATTAAACTAGTCAACCCCTCTTTTCTCCTGTCAGAGAAACAGCCAGCATCCTGAAATCACAGCTCATTTGTACTACATTGGCGTGAATATTCAGACTCCATTTGTCTCCAGCTCTTAAATGCTGGTGTCAGAGTGAATGATAGACATTTTGTTTTGAAAAAGGAGGAGGAAAAAAAGGCCAAAGTAATAATTTTGGCCCAAAATATCTGTTTCAGGGAATGCAGCTCTCCCTTTTCCTTAGTAAAAGTCGATTCAGAAAAAAGAAATATCTAGATTTAATTTGGCATTTAGTTGGACTTGGGATATAGAGAATGGTGGGAAGGAAACTGTTTCAGATGTGCCCCCTAAAAGTGAGTGCTTGTTCTACGTAAGCCCTCTTGGAGTATGGCTGCACGTAGCACAAGTCATCCACAACTGCATTTTATTAAACAGCCCAAAGTAGAGTTCAGAAGCTGCCTGGTCTATGTCCTTCCACTGAATATATCCACTCCTAGTTATACACTCAGGTAAGACTTTTGATCATTTTGGTTGAAAGCTGTTGAACAGCACAATCATTCTTTTTTTTTTTTTTCTTTACTCATACTCATTAGAACAAAAAGTCTGAAGAGGAATTCTAGAAGAGACTTTCTTCTAGAAAGTGCTCCTGGCACCACTGTCTGTTTTACCCTGTCCTCCGTGGCCCTCATCTTGGTTTGTCTACCCTGGTACAACCCCCCTTCACTAAGAGCTTTGCTAGGCAGGAGTGCTTACTTCCACAGAGACACCTCTTAAAGCCAGCTGCAATTCCCTGGCCTGGAAACCTTCATCATTTGACCAAAGTTCCAAAATCTGCATAAGGTGATGCTGGAATGTCCTCTTACCCTGCCTAATGTGAAGGTTTCCAGAATGTTGAGATGACCATGGGACTGTGTTCCTCTTGTCCTTTCAAGCCTTCACCGAACTTGGGTTCACGGTGTATTTTCTTCCTTATACCACATGACAAGGACCTAAGTGTGGACTCCTAAAGGTGAGATTCTTGGGGAAGGAGTGGATTCAAGATATTCTCACATATGAGGCTGGTTCTAGAGCCAAGACCCAGAAATCTATAGGAAAGGTTCTTAGTTGTAAGAAAGCCCCCTTCAGATCCTGTGATAACAAGCTTGAGCACACTTGAACTAAACAAGAGACTGAGCACTTTATTAAAGGTGCCCAGGGAGACTCGTTCTGCAAAACTCAAGAAAAAAGAAAGAAAAAAAGAAACTTCTCTTTCCACTCCATCTGGAGCTTCAACTGACTCCAAAAATACTGGCCCACAGTGGTTATAAAATCTCCCATTTATGCTGTTCTTAAACAAGGGCAAAGGCTTACAACTCAAAGCACTTCTTTTACATGCTCATAGGAAAATCCTCTTTCTCTCCAAACCTTGTAGCTGCCTGAAATTAATGAAGCCCAGTAAGGAGGCACCTCTGCTGGCCACTGGCCACCATTCATTTGGAACACCCCACCTAGGCCATTCATGGATTGTCGAGCTATTTTCTCTTGACTACAAAATTTCCCTTTTCTCATGTTATGTAAATAACAATTTGAGTAAAAATCACTGACTCAGGTGTCACTGGTATTCTGGATAGCTGCATAAAAATTGGCATCTTTTCCTGGCTCCTCAAAGAACACCAAGAGGGAAGTGAGGGTGTGGGTACATCAAGAAAGTTGGTATCTCATAGTCATTAAAGAACATGGGTGGGGTGTGTAGACAAGGAGGAAGTTTCCAGACGTTAGAAAGCCTCTTCCACTGATAATCAGACAATCCAAGGAAAAATCAAGGTTCTGCTAAAGAAAGGGAACTAAGAGAGGAGAAAAAAAGAAAAAAATTGCAAGGAGAGAATTCAAAGGAAGAAAAGTAATACTTCAAAAAATAGAAGAAATGAATAAATATCTGTCCTTCTTTTGTTTGTATCACAGAAAGCAGGAAAAATTAAGGAAACTGGTGCTGGGATGAACAGGTCCTGTGAGAAATGACATTTGCTGGTGGGGCTTAGGAGAAGATTGTTATGGCCATCATGGCCCGTCCACGCTCCTCCACCCCCCATTCTGATCTGGCCGTGAAATTCTAAAATATTGCCAAAGCCTCCTTGAGAGCACAGGTAGAGGAGGGGGGAAACCAGCAGGTATCAATGGACTAAGGAAGGAGATCAGTGTGAAAGTGGCCCCCTCCCCCCTATTGAGCCCTTTACTGGCTGTCTAGACAAGATGCACCTGACCCTGAGAAGGATCTACTTTCTGTCTCTCTGGACATTGAGGAATCTAATCCCAAGGCTCCCCTACTGTCCAGTCTGATCAGCTCTGATTGGCTGATGGAAGAGAATGGCCACAAAAAAAGGACTGAGGTGTGAGACCCCATTGGCAGAAACCTGGGGAGTCAAACACAAGCTCATGGATATAGTTAGCTAGATGTTGGCAAAGTCGGGGAGGGCAAGCCCCACAGTAATGGTTTGGGCATAGACCCAAAGGAGAGGACAGAAGAAGAAATAAAATAGGTCAAAATAAATGAGAGAGAAATAGGTAGGCATATATCAGTTAATATATATGTTCTTACAAACCCTCATTAGAGGTAGCATGTGGATTTCTTTTTCACAGGAGGGTTCTTCTGTAATTTCCAAGAAAACCTTCTGCATACAATTTCTGGTGGCATTTTGGAAACATTGCTCTTCTATTTCCACACAATCTCTCTGGATGACATCCTCCTTTCTCATGGTTCTAATTCTTTTTTTTTTAATTAATTAATTTATTTGACAGACAGAGATCACAAGTAGGCAGAGAGGCAGGCAGAGAGAGAGGAGGAAGCAGGCTCCCCGCGGAGCAGAGAGCCTGATGCAGGACTCGATCCCAGGACCCTGGGATCATGACCTGAGACAAAGGCAGAGGCTTTAACCCACTGAGCCACCCAGGCGCCCTCTGTTTCTAATTCTTAAGCAGAGGTTTTGACAGGGAACATCTGTCTCCAGCTCTCTCTCACCTGCCTTCAGACTGGAGTATGCCCTTGAAGTCCCACAAGTCCTCACACTCAGTAAATCCCAATCTAAACTCATCAGTCTTCCCTCCTATCTCTGGAACAGTGCTCTCATGGAAGAGTGATGGGATCTTGGGGCAGGCTCGTGCTATTTACTGTCTCCTACTTTTTTGAAGAGAGAGGTAAGTCTCCTGGAGTCAGCTAATCATATTTTTCTTTCAGTCCCTCTCCAATGTTCATTTCCACTTGTTGCGGTAATGGGCAGCAAATGAGGAGAAAGTACCACTAATAGTCATCATTTGCAGAGTCTTAGAGCAAATAAATTGTAGGTTCAGAGGCTATATCTAAGCATCTATGTATTCATTCATTCAATAAATATTAAATGTCTTACTATATATAAAACGTACTTACCTATACCTGTGAGACACATAAAAGGCATACTCTTCAATTTCAAAAATAACACTATGTTATTGGAAAATGAGAGCTGCACACAAAGGACTACAACAAATCACAGCACAACCAAATGTTCTCAGAGTGATGTCCATGCTATGGAAGTCAGGTGAGAAGAATCAGAGGGAAGTGCATCTTCAATAAACCAGAAATCTGCATATTAGAAACAAAGGATGCTGGGGCATTATAGATTGAATTACAGTGCCCCAAATTCATATGTTCAAGTCCTATCCCCCAGGACTTTAAAACATAAATGTATATGAAGATTGAGTTTTTAAAGAGGTGATTAACTAAAAATGAGGTGTTTAGGGTGAGCCCTAATGTGAAATGACTGGTGTCCTTGTCGGAAGAGTAAACGGGCAGAGAGAGAGACACACCAAACATGCAAACATGTGTGCGCGCTGAGGATGGCCACGTGAAGACACAGGGAGAAGACAGCCATCTGCAAGCCAAGCAGCGAGGCCTCAGGAGAAGCCAGCCCTGCTGACATCTTGATCTCAGACTTCTAGCCTCTAGAACTGTGGGGAAATTTCTGTTGTTTAGGCCACCCGGTCTGTGGTGTGTTGCTATGGCAACCGAGCAAACTAATACAGGGTGCAAGGGATATAATCCGGAAATAACACTTGCCTGGGAACCACGCTAAATTCCTCAAAAACTTTCCCTCCTACTGGTGCCAGCCTGGGCAACACTGTGAACCAGTAAAGTTTCCTTTTCTTTCTACATCCTCTCCCTTCTGAAATCCCCTCTTTCTGCTCCCCAGCAGAGCTTTGGCCTGTGGAAGTTCTCCTTCTGGCTGAGGAGGGCTCACGGGCAGTGAAAAGTACTTATTGCCCCTGAAATCACCAGCGTCTGTGCAAAGGTGAGTTTATGCACTGGGGAAGACTGACTCATCATCTCCCCAGTCCCTCAAATCATCAGCATTCTCTGCAGAAAGTGAGGATTTCATTACTATTGATCTGGGACTGTTGTACTTAAGGTATTATATATGTGGGAAAAAATAAAGCAAGAAATCAAATTACAAAGCAGAAAAAACAGCTCTTCCAAACTCGATAGATTAATTGGTAAATAAGCTATGAGGAGCACAGCAGAAGGCCTGGCTTCTCACAGTGCATCTTTAGGCATAAGAATTTAAAAAATCAGGCACAGAGTGGCTATGTAATTGCTAAAAAGAAAGCCTCCCCTCCCCATCAATAATATAAATGCTACTCACAGGTGTACAATCAGATGTCGCTTCTGAGCCTTCTGGTTGATCACCAATTCTTGTAGAATTTGATTGAAGAATCTTAAAATGTTTTAATGATACCTGGTATAAAAGGAGAATGGAAACATGATTAAATGGAATGAATTTTAGTTAATGTAAACTGTATGTTTTAAAACATAATTTCTCATTCAGGTATTATTATAAGTTAGGACCTTAAAGGGGAAATAAGGCACTGATGGATGTTGTGCAATTGGATTGTAAAGAAAATGAATGTAATTACTCCAGTGTCAACCCCTAACTTATTATAAATAATGGGGTAGAGAAGGTGGTATAGTTAAGACAGAACAGGGAGTACTACAAATACCAATAATCAAAGACAAAGGCTTTGGAGCATAGTTAAGGACACCTTCTAAGCCCAAACCTCAATCCTCCCAAGCTTCAGACTCTCAAAGACCATTTGGACCCTTTGCTTTGTCCAGAGTCTTCTGTTGATGATGTTCAGGAACTTGAGTAATTGGTAGGAGAGAGTCTAGAGGATTACAATGATAGAAATGTACTAGTAGATAATCTAGAGTTGGCTCTCTTGTACTTGAAATACAGCAATAAATATTAAACATTAGAAAAGACCAGAGAAATAACAACTGTGACAGTAAATCACCATCACACCCTTAAACCTTTCCCAACATGATGCAACAAGGACTTCTAATAAGTATGAGTATGAAATGCAATTTTATGCTTTTAATGTTTGCCTTTAATCGAGTAATGGGTCTCAAGGGGACCTTAAGAATATAGCTTGCTTTCATCCATTCCCAGCCTCTGCCACTGGGCATTGGAAGAAAACAGAAGCTCACAGAGGTGAAGGGACTGGCTTGGAATCTCATGCTAGAACCTGGATCTGGATTCCTAAATCCTCATTTCAGTTTTCACAGGTAAAATAAGACAAATCAAAATGAAACGAAAAGCTGCCTAGCATGTTAACTTATGGTTTGTATCCATCTGAGGAAGGCTGTTTTGCAGACTAAGGATCAGGGAACCTTGAAGGGCTCACAGATTCGTCAGCAAATCTGGGTGTCACCCCTTTCCTTAATCTTGAACGGCCACTCAGGCTATCCATAGCTCCTCTCCCTCAACCTCTACCACCTCTTTCCATCGGTCCCAAGTGCAAACATCTATGGTACTGTCCTACAGCTAAAGTTCCCAGCTAGGCATTCTGGGAATGTGGCCCTCATCTTAAGGAGACTAAAATCCAGTTGGAATGATAAAACCTATAAGTACACTTCTGGGTTACAAAGCCAGAAAGTGACAAGATCTCCAAATCCCACTTAGATTCCTTTTCTTCTACTGTGGGTCCAACTTTGGAGATCTTTTCTATAAACGTGAGGAGGAGAGGACAATAATAGTGAGACATTTCCTAGATGGAAAGCCTGCCTAAAGCTGCTTCATAATCTGGTTCCTTATAGTTCCTAGTCCCCCACCAGAATGTAGTAGGACAAAAAGAAGTATCTGTTGGATGAATGAATGGAAACCATGGATGAGTTTCCCAAAACCATAGGCCAAAGTTTGTGTATATTAGTGTTCATTAGCTTTCAAGGCAGTCTCTGTTCCCTTTTTCTTCCCATCAAAATAAGAACCACTTGCTAAAAACTTAGCAGAGTACTTGAGGATGGAGTTTAGATGAGAACTGATTTCAAAGAGTACTCCTATAAATTAATTTATAGACACACACACACACACACACACACACACACACACACACACATATAGAGAGAGTGCCCTGTGTCCCAGGAATATATCAGGAACATGAAAAAGAACAAACAGTCCTGGTGCTTGGCCTATGGTGTTTATGGTATATTGAACCCCCAGAAGTGGAGTTCTCAGTCTGGCTGCACATCAGAATCCCCTGGGAGGTGGGCTTTGAAAAAATATATGGGATACTCTAGAGAGGTGCCCAGGAATCTGCAACTTAAAAATAGTTGCCTATATTTGGAATGTGATATAGATTATCAGACCCTCCCCACAGAGACCGCCCATCCTTGACCTTCCAGCTTCAACAAAGACATCAGAGACAAGAAGGAAGCAAGAGTTGTATGCTTGGACTGAAACTGAACATACTGAGAGACACTGAAATTGGCAGAGAAAACAGTTCCCAGTATCTTCCCCAAACCCTCTGGCAGGATCAGTATTTATGTGCCTAGTTTTCCTTTCCCTACGTTCAATTCCCTCAGCATTTTTATTTTTAATTTTAGGAAAGAATAAAGGAAAAATAGAGGAAGAAAATGCTACCAGTGGGAAAAACTGGTTTTGGTCTATAGCGGCCAGGTCTACGTTCATGAACTTTCTTGTTCGTGAGGCAAAGAGAGAAAAGGAAGGCTTCCAAGAGGAATGGCAAAGTGACTGAGAAGTGGAGTTCACCTTCAGACATACCCTCCTTTCTATTTTCCAAGTTTGAATCGAAGGGCCACAAAACCAATGAAGTGCTTACTCCCTGTTTTAAAATCTTTTTCTACCATTAGTTACCGTGCAACTTCCAATAGTTTCCAGGGCGAACTGTTATTCACTGGACCCCTTTAAGCTTTTAATTCAGTGCCCAACGCATGGATTCTGGCTGACCTGGCTCAGAGGCAGTTACCGAAATTCTCTGCAGGCAAAGCTGAGTCTAGACCGGATGGTAAAGAAGGAAAAGCCCTGAGATGAAGGACGAGGGAAAATGACAGAGAGAAGGATTGTGTTAGGCAAGTGAGCCCGTCTTCTTCCCACAACCCCCTTCCCAGCCCATGGCAAACAGCCAGGTGCTATTTATTGCTCCTTTGATTGAACCGTCTGCTCAGGCATATGAAGACATTTGGGTTTTATATGAAAGCATTCTCTCTGGGAGAATCAAGGTGTAATAAAAGGAAAGAAGAAATTTCTCTTCTCTCAATCAGATTTCTAATGCCCAAGAGTAGTGATTTTCTTAAAAACCTCAAAAAACAAAACAAAACAAAACAAAACAAAAAAAACCTCTAGCTAAAACCAGACGGTAGCATGAGAAACAGAAACCAGCACCTTCCTAGGTTACATTGCAAGTACAAATTTGCAAAAAGTGATTACAATTCTACCTTAAAATCCCTACCGCAAGTATTCACAGAAAGATGTCATTTTCTAAATGGATACCAAAGGGTTGGGTGAAGGGGAGGGTCTTCAAAGGTAATTATAATAGGTAGTTATTGCAAAGGTTAAATTAGGGTTCTTTATTAAAAAATGAATAACTTTGTAGAGCCAACGAGAACCAGGTTTTAATTACTTTAAAATTTTATGTAGTTGTATTAGGACCCCTTATTTTAACATTAATATTTATCTTTAAAAATCTGCCATGATTCTTATAATATGCCCTGCTTTCCTTAAGGACACGATAAATACTATGTATTAAGGACTTTTAGTGCCAACCCTTGTGCTAAGCATCTGGTACACGTCTATCTGGTCTGATCTCTATAGCAACCTAGTGAAGTTCAGTCTTAGCCCTAAAAAGCTCATTGTATTTAAGTCATTTGCCTCGATTCACCCAGCGAGTAAGTAGTGAAGCGAGTACTGAAACCCAAGGGCTGATCCAGTTTGCTGGGTGTATTTAAAGGACCACGCCCACATTCACTGAGTCACTGAATGAGTACTCTGCACCAGGATGGGGCCCACGGGGATGAGCAAGGATGGCTTGCCCAGAGCCTGTGTTCTGGTGGAGTAGAGACAATACATGTACTTCTGATAGTGAATAAAACCACAAGTTGAAATAGAGGGCCAATGGAAGGCCACCAGAGTTGCATGGTGAAAGATGGTCTCTCCAAAGAGAAGACACTGAGGCTGCAGATCCATTTCTAGGAAGGAGTAGCCCATGTGAAGATCTAGGGAAACAGTGTACCAGGAGGAGTCCTTGAGAATCCTGGCATGAGGTAGAGGCTTTTATAAGATGGCTCTGTGCTCTGTGATCGTGTAAACTCTTTCTAGTTACTTGGCCCATAAGGGACTCAGGCCTATCTGTCTGTTGGCAGAGAACACAATGCTGAAATGAGCTGAACAAGGGACTTACCAAAAAATGATCCTTAAAATACTGCCTTTGCTGGAAATGATGACAGTGGCAGTGGTGCTGGTAATCTGGCCCTACCCACAGAGGAGAGTGCCAGGGACACACATGGCCACCTTTGCATTCAGTGCCCAGAATGATGGAGGTCCCCTGCACCCCCTCTCACTTGGCAAACTTGAAGAGAGCTGCTGTCCGTGGGTCTATGTGAGCTCCTTTCAGTCTTATGCATTGGAGGGTAAGGCAGAGTACTTCTTAATAACAGAAGAACGAAAAGCTACAGGACATAATCCTTGGAATGGGAAAGGAATGATAAGTAGCTATGTCAGTCGTAGTTGGCAGGAAGTCACATAATTTGTGGGGATGGAAATTAAAATAAAATATTTAAAAATAGATCTATGGGTTTTAGTCAGAATGAGCCAGTAACAATAAAACATCACTAATTGTCTCTTGTGAATTGTCTCTGTTTTTCATTTATAGTTGAATATGGGAGCTGGGAGTGTTTTATAAGGGAAGAAATATGTGATCTTAGGGAATTTGGTCACTTAAATAAATACTAACGAGAGAACTGACCTTGACCAAGTCATTTAGCCACTTTAGGGCCCTCAATTCCTTCATCTGTAACATGAATTTTTTTGGAACAGAGATTTAAGATCCCTCCAATTCACATGGTTTGTATATAATTCTATGATTTTCCAAGGGGGGAAAATGTCTTGAGCATGTCTCAGTATCTGTGAATGACTTTGTTCTGGTTGTGAATAAAACAAGCTCAGCTGAGCTCACCCCTTTTAGCATCTAGCAGGCTGCTCAACAAAGGATACTGTGTTGCAGGGACCACTGAGCCTCCCACCCCCCTCCCCATCATTTCTAAGGATGAGTGTACTTTATAGCTCCAAGAGAAATGATAATACATTACAAAATAATATCTATCAGTTATTGAATACCTACTATGTGCAAGGTACTTGACATCTGTTATCTCATTTAATCTTCAAAAGAAAACTAGGAAACCAATTGTTTTTATTAGCCCCATCTGAAGGCAAGTTAAGATTCAGATTCACTATCACATAGTTAATAAGTAGCAGAGTTGGAATCGTACCCAGATTTGTTTGATTCCAAAGCTCTTCCCATGACTGTACACTTGGAGTGGTCATGGCTGCCAATAATGACACTTCTTTTACTCTTTTGAGATTTATACCCAAGAAAAAATTTGGGGAGGTTCTTAAATGAGTCTGTTTAATGCAGATTGATCGACTTATGCATTTGCCTATAAACAAGTAGCTAGAAAATCTGGGTAAAATTCCAAAAATCTGTTTGAAGGCATCAGAGTGCTGTTGCAGTAAGCAACATCCTAGAGAGAAAGAAGGCCTGGAAAAGTGGCCTCACATTCAGTGATTTCTCCCTCAAGGCATTTGCTGAATCCTTAAGACACAAAAACATGACAGAGAACAAGAAACCACGCAGGGCACTTCTTCACAGCACAGTTTTCAGCAGCTGCACAGAGCTGAGTAGGAAACACTTCAAGAAGGAGGAATCATTTTGGACTCAACAGAGGTACTCTATATCTAATTGTGATGGTTTTTACACAGCCGTATGCATTTGTCAAAACTTAATGGAATTCTACTAAAAGGAGCAAATGTTACTATATGTAAATTATGCCTTGATTAAAAAAATGGAAACAAGGAAAAAAAAAAGAAGAAGAAAATGTCTAGGGACACAATCGCAATAGAACCCTTGGAGAGTTTGCTCAAGGAGAAGGGGCAGAATGAAGATCCACGGAACGATACAAACTGACCTCAGCCCTAATTCAGCTAAAGTTAACTTTCCAAATCTATCAAACTACTAGAACATAGGTTAACCCCTACTGGAGGAAAACAACATCAAACAGTACTTCAACTGGGTGTGCGTATGGAAAAAAAGAAAGCTAAGTCTTGACCTCTGTTTAACATCATACCCTTCACCCCACACCCTTCAAAAATTCCAGATTGAGTATAGATCTAAATGTGAAAGCTGACACATAAAAGCTTTCAGAAAAAAAAGTAGAAGATATGTCCAGGTTCTTGAGATGGGCAAAGATTTTGTAAATCACTAACCATAAGGAAATTAAAATTGATAAGTTTCACTGCATTAAAATTAAGAACCATAAAGAGAAGGAAAAGTCAAACCACAGGTTGAGAAAAAAATATTAGCAATACATATATCTGACAAAGGGCTTATATCCAGAATATAAAAAGAATTCCCAAAATCAGTAAGAAAAAGGTAGATGACCCAGTAGGAAAATGGATAAAGGTTTTGATAGGCACTTCACAAAAGAGGATCTCAATCACTAGAAAAATTCAAATTAAAACCATACACTGTTAGAATAGCTGAAATTTACAAGACGGACAATTCAAAGTGTTGGTGAGCAGCTGGAACTCTCGGGCACTGCTGTGGGAGTGTAAACTGGTACAAACACTAGGAAAAACATGTGGCAGTTTCAGCTACTGAAGTGGAGTATTTGTGTATCCTGTGACCAAGATATCTTACTCTTAGGTATGTACACAACAAAAATCCAGGGGTATCTGTTTGGCTCAGTTGGTTGCTTGTCTGATCTTAGTATCAGCACAGGTCATTTTCTTGGGGTCCTGGGATTGAGCCCTGCATCAGCTTTGTGCGCAGTGGGGAGTGTGCTTGAGGATTCTCACTCCCTCACCCTCTGCCCCTCCCTCCCTTGCACTCTCGCTCTCAAATAAACAAACAAATCTTAAAGTCTAAGTTGAGGGAGGCAAACAATGAAATACTGTATAACAATTAGAATGATCTAAGTATTGCTCAGGCAATGAATCTCAGAAGCATGATGTTAAATAAGTCTCTCTCTCTCTCTCTCTCTCTCTCTCACACACACACACACACACACACACACACACACACACAGAAGAGGATTCCATTAACATAAAATTAAAAAACACACAGAACTAATACTTGGTGTTACAAATCAGAATAACTGTTATCCTGAGGTAGTGAGGGCAAAGGTTGACTATAAAAGGGGGCACAAAGGGGGCTTTTTGGGGTGCTAGTAATGTTCTGGGTTTTTTTGTTTTTGTTTTTAAGATTTTATTTACTTATTTGAGAGAGAGCATGCACAGAATAGCTGAAATTTACAAGACAGATTATTTACAATCACAGGATTATTTACCAATGACTTAGTGAACTTTCCACATGGGGAGTGAGGGCAGAGGGAGAGAGAGAGAAGCAGACTCCCTACCGAGCATGGACCCTGAGGCTCAGCCCAATCTGGGACCCTGGGATCATAACCTGAGCTGAAAGCAGACCCTTAACTGAATGAGCTACCTAGGCGCCCCGTAATATTCTGTCTCTTGATCTGGAAGGGGATTCTATCATTATACTCATTTTGTGAAAATTCAATATGCTATACAAGTATCATCTGTACACTTTCCAGTACATTATACATCAATAAAAATATTATTTTTATAACATGTGAAGAGAAAAAGATGAAGCCTCATTCGGGAAAGATGACAACTAAAGGGAATTTATGAGCTCAAAATACATAAAATCATGCATGTTCAATATTTCTGGTCATATATTATACCAGTAGGAAAATATAATAACAAAAAGAAAGACGAACAATGAGAGAAAACAAGAAGGTAATACAAATCAATGTACTCTGTAGGGGGAAAACCGTAGTTGGAAAGGCTGGGATCAATTTGGCCAGTTATTTCTAAATTAAAAGTCAACACAGGATTATTTACCAATGACTTAGTGAACTTTCCATAGATATATTTTGGCTTACTATATCTTAGAAGGAAAAGTTTGAATGTTTTTGCAAGTGGCCCATACCAAAGCAATTCAAATACAGGGGCTACTTATCATCTTAAGATGTGGTGAAACTTCACGTCCATTCAGCCCCTTGCTCACTAACCACACTGTTTCTTCTGTTCACTTTCAACCACCCACCTTCCCAAATCTACCTCCAGTGCTGTACGTGTGCATCAAGCTCTTGCACAAGGTTTCCTCTTTATTTGTTTAAATCGTATGTTTCCATTTAAGTTTTTGCCTATGTATCTTGAGTAATATTTATTCACAGTACATTTGTATTTCAGTGTAAATTGTTAGGTCTGCGGGATGGAGTCTCTTGGTTTTCTTAAGTTACATTTTTCATATTACTATGGAATTATGCATAGGACATATAAAGATACTCAGAGAACACAGTATATGAGAGAGACAAGGTGCATTAACAGGATTCCATATTAGGAATTTATTTAGCCAAGCAGATTAAATAAAGCAAGAAACTAAGGAAATTGTTCATATAATTCAAGAAAAAGTCAATGATTTAATGAAAGTAAAAGTTCTGTTGGCATTCTGCAACAAACAGATTCACCACATTGCTGACTGAAAAAGCTTCAAACTATTTGGATGGGTTGGACATTGGTCTTTTCCTTGAAAGCAGCATGGAATTGTGAGAGAGTACAGCCTGTGGGGTCATAATAGAGGTATGACCTTAAGGAAATTCTTTTTGGATATAAGTCACTTGTTTTAAAATCAAAATGATTAGAAATAACAAGTGTTGGCAAGGTTGTGGAGAGAAAGGAACCCTTGTGCACAGCTGGTGGGAATATAAACTGGTGCAGCCACTCTGGGAAACGGTATGGAGGTTCCTCAAAAAGTTAAAAATAGAAATCAGTATAATCTAATAATTTCACTATTGGGTATTTACCCAAAGAAATCAAAAACACTAATTTGAAAAGATATAGGCACCCCAATGTTTATTACACCATTATTTACAATAGCCAAGACATGGAAACAACCTGAGTGTCCAACAACAGACAAGGAAATCTGGTATATACCCACATGCATGTGCACACACGCAGACACAGGATATTATTCAGCCATAAAAAGGTTAAGATCATGCCATGTGAGACAGCACAGATGAACCTAGTTGGTGTGATGGTTAAGTGAAAGAGGTCAGACTGAGAAAGAAAAATACCGTATGGTTCCACTCATAAGTGAAATCTTAAAAAAAGAAAGAAAGAAAACGACAAGTGAACAAACAAACAGCCAAATCAGACCTATAAATTCAGAGGACAAACTAAAGGTTGTCAGAGGGAAGGGGGTGAAAGTTTGAAAAAAATGGGTAAAGAGGAGAGGGAGACACAACCTGCAATTATAGAACAAATATGCCATGGGAATAAAAGG
Source organism: Mustela nivalis (assembly GCF_964662115.1). Taxonomy (NCBI): domain Eukaryota; kingdom Metazoa; phylum Chordata; class Mammalia; order Carnivora; family Mustelidae; genus Mustela; species Mustela nivalis. The sequence continues at coordinate 17,255,758 of NC_139031.1, forward strand.
CACAGCATAAGGAATATAGCCAATGATACTGTAATAGTGATGTAATGGGACAGCCAGTAGCTTCACTTGTGGTGAACACAGCATAACATATAAATTTGTCAAATCACTAAGCTGTACACCTGAAACTAATGTAACACTGTATGTCAACTATACTAAAAAAAAAATGAGAATGATAATCTATCTTGAAGGGTTTTTCCTCCTCTGTGTCCCATAGTATTTTGTTAATGCCTCTATGATGGCATTGTCACAGTGGACTGTCATTGTATGTGGACAGACTTCTTAATAGCAAGGACAAGGTCTTTATCAATAATTCTATCCCAAGCATTTTGCATATGCCATGGCATATAACATATGCTCCATAAAAGTGTGTTGGGGGAGTGAGGGAGTAAATGAATGAGAAAATGTATAATGAGCATAGTATTGGACCTAGAATCCTATAGGTTCCAAATGAACTTACCTCCTTTCTTTTTCTCCTTCCTTGTGATTCTGTCTCTGGAAAGCATAATGAATCAAGTCAACCCTTCGCTTATTTCTATACCATTAGAGATATAGAATTTTGTTGAATTTCCCTTAAAATTTCAAAGACTATAAAGGATATAGCTTAGAGGTATGTTCTCAGAGGAGCCATTTTATACAACTATAAAGAAGAAAAAAATTCTTAATGGAACAGAAAAGATTACATAAGAATATGAAGGAAGGGCCTTGATGTCTTTAAACAGTGTGTTTGCTACAGCCTTTCCTATTTTTTCTTGAACAATTAATGAATTAAGAATAATCCATGATGCTATTTGTACTGGCCAAAATCTTTCAATTGTTAATAGAAGAATGGGTGGATTTTTACAGGCAAGATAATTTCTGATTGGAGAAGCAGTAAGAATGTATCCATGGAAGGGTAAAGGTCAGATGTTTATTTTTAAGCATTATGAAAACTTTTCTACTTGTCTGAAGCAAATGGGAAAGAGAAAGTCATTTATGGCATTATGAAATTTCTAGACTTCTCATGGGAAAGCAGCTGACGTCAGTGTTTGATAAGCTTCCTGTGGCTACAAACATATGAGACGTTAACTCCTGAGAAAAATGTAACTTTCTCTTTACAGACTCCTGGTATACCCACAGCTGGATTTCGATGTAACTACCATACAAAAAAAAGACCCGATGATGCAGATACTAACTAGTCCAAAGACTGGAGAGGCAGTTGGTTTGGTTGCTGTCATTGCCAACATCATGATCATTATCAACAAGCACTGATGTTTGTTGTATCGTTTAGAATGCACTATGTTATGCTAAATGTTTGGGTTCCAATGCATGATATGAAACAGTGCACTTAAATTTTATGTATGTTTAATTTCCCAATAAATGCGGTCTTCCTGCCTCTCTTCTGTACATGTATGGCTTCTTTGCTTTTTAAATTGAGAATATATTATTTTTCAAGTATTATTTTATTTTATTTTAAAAAGAATAGTGTTATTAAGATAGAGTTTGCATACTATGCAAATCACTTATCTCAAGTATATGATTCAATAGTGTTCAGGATATTCAGAGTTGAGCAACCAACACCAAAATCAATATAGAACATATTCATTGAAAATAATTAAAATATTATACACTATAGCCATCACCCTCCTCCCAGTTTCCCTTACCTCTCCCAGACCGAAGCAACTATTAATCTATAGTCGGGTCTCTATAGAGTTCCCTCCTCTGAATATTCCATATGAATGGAATCATATAATATGTGGTCTTTCGTGACTGAATTCTTTTACTTAGCAAAATGTTTTCAAAGTTGATTGATATGGTAGCAGGTATTAGTACTTCATTAACTTTACGGCCAATAATACTCCACCGAGTGGCTCTATCACATTTTGTTCATCCGTCCATCCACCGGTGAACATTCGGGTTCTTTCCATCTTCTGGCTATTATGAATAATGCTGCTATAAATATGCGTGTCCAAGTTTTTGTGTGGACACATTTTTTTTATTTCCCTTGGGTATATACCTAGGAGTGGAATTGAAGGGTCATATGGTAATTTTATGTTTAACTGAGGGACTGCAGGGCATTTTCTCAAAGTGGCTGCACTATTTTTATCTTAGGGCTCTGATTTTTTCTACATCCTTGCCAGCAAGGTTGTAGAGATCTGCTGTACAGCACAATGCCTACAGTTAATAATATAGTATTGTGCACCTAAAAATTTGTTAAGAGGGTACATCTATGTTATTACCACACACACACATGCACAAAAAGGAACTGTGAATAGCTTCTCAAATAAAGAGAACTTACATATAGAGAGAAGCAACTACAAAGATTAGAAGATTCATGATCAAATCCCTTCAATTCCAGTAGACTCAATTTACTAACAGTCCATCCATGAAGTGGGTCTTGAGGAATTCCGGATATTCACAAAGAAGCAGTGTCCTAAGTTCAATGCTTTCCAGTTCAAACTACAGGCCATCCGAGCAACTGGATTATTTATTCAATTCAGTCAACTCATTATACTTGATTGATTCAGTGAATTGAATTTCATGTTCCTATTGTATAATATATACTTGTTTATTTAAAGTATTCTTAAAGCTTTTTCTAGTATTCATTTGATTGCTGCTTGAAATTTGAGGACCTGAGGACAGGGCTACATATTATATTTCTATATTTTGCTCATCTTAAGGCCAGTTGCTTAGATGAGCAAAAATACAAAGCAAAATAATACCTGAAGTGGAATGATCCTGCTCCTCTTCCCCAGTTTCCAACCAGCTAGCCCTGCCCACCACTCCCCTCCACCCCAGAGCTATGTGCTTGCGACCCACTCCAGAGACTTGAGCTCTGTTGGTATGAAGAATAAAATGCTGACATAGGGTATCTGGGCAGCAGGAGGGCTCAGGGCTTATGCCAGAACCTAGAATCATCTTGTCCAACCCATGTAATAAAAGGTGAAACTGAAAAAAAAAAAGTCACTGGTTGATGTCATTCCTCAGCATTTTAGAGAAAATCAGCTTCGGCATTATCTTTTGGCATATCCGGCTGAAAGAGCAGCTAGTGAAAGCTACAGTCCCATGTACGAGATGCTGAGTCCTTCGCACTAGAAAATTGGTATAACATCATCACACTTACTCTGTCTGTTCATCATCACCCAGTTATCAGTCTGTTATTGTCTTGGAAACTGTGGACATAGGCAAAAACAGCAAAATAACAATGCACGGGGGACCATTTTGTGCACAGGGCCCTGGGAAGGGCCAGTGGAATTCCTCTGATCAGTCTCCTTTTGACTTTTTCCCATAGATCTTGTTCCTGCACTGAAATGTCTGGAATGCTTGGTAGGGACAAAGTGGGTTGGTCATAGGGCAATTATGCTTCTATCATCAGTGAGATCAGTTTGTGGGCTAATTTTCAAGCGACTAGTGACATCACAAGTGGGTTAAGAATACAAATACATAGTACTTTTATAATAAACACAGCTTTTATATCCCTTTCCTCAAATGATTTTCATGACAACTCCAGAGGTCAGTAAGACAAGTATCATTTGCAACACTTTATAAATGGGACTTAGAGAGGTCTAGCAAGGTTAAAAGGTTTACCCAAACTCCTTTTCAGCCAGTGGTGGGTACATCAAGTTCATCCAATCTGTTCTTTTTACAGAACACCATTGTTTTATTTTGTTATTTAACAACAAAATTTATTAGCAGGAGCTGGTTATTTTTTTATCTTTTTCTTTTTTTCACTCATATGAGGAATTTTTTTAAATGCCTTTTCAGTGTAACAGAATTCATTGTTTATGCACCACACCCAGTGCTCCATGCAATACATGTCCTCCATAATACCCACCACCTGGCTCCCCCAACCTCCTACCCCCCACCCCTTCAAAACCCTCAGGTTGTTTTTCAGAGTCCATAGTCTCTCATGGTTCATCTCCCCTTCCAATTTCCCTCAACTCCCTTCTCCTCTCCATCTCCCCTTGTCCTCCATGCTATTTGTTATGCTCCACAAATAAGTGAAACCATATGATAACTGACTCTCTCTGCTTGACTTATTTCACTCAGCATCATCTCTTCCAGTCCCATCCATGTTGATACAAAAGTTGGGTATTCATCCTTTCTGATGGAGGCGTAATACTCCATAGTGTATATGGACCACATCTTCCTTATCCATTCGTCTGTTGAAGGGCATCTTGGTTCTTTCCACAGTTTGGCGACCATGGCCATTGCTGCTATAAACATTGGGGTGCAGATGGCCCTTCTTTTCACTACATCTGTATCTTTGGGGTAAATACTCAGTAGTGCAATTGCAGGGTCATAGGGAAGCTCTATTTTTAATTTCTTAAGGAATCTCCACACTGTTCTGCAAAGTGGCTGCACCAACTTGCATTCCCACCAACAGTGTAAGAAGATTCCCCTTTCTCCACAGCCTCTCCAACACACGTTGTTTCCTGTCTTGCTAATTTTGGCCATTCTAACTGGTGTAAGGTGGTATCTCAATGTGGTTTTAATTTGAATCTCCCTGATGGTTAGTGATGATGAACATTTTTTCATGTGTCTGAAAGCCATTTGTATGTCTTCATCAGAGAAGTGTCTGTTCATGTCTTCTGCCCATTTTTTGACATGATTATCTGTTTTGTGTGTGTTGAGTTTGAGAAGTTCTTTATAGATCCTGGATATCAACCTTTTGTCTGTACTGTCATTTGTAAATATCTTCTCCCATTCCGTGGGTTGCCTCTTTGTTTTGCTGACTGTTTCCTTTGCTGTGGAGAAGCTTTTGATCTTGAGGAAATCCCAAAAGTTCATTTTCGCTTTTGTTTCCTTTGCCTCTGGAGACTTATCTTGAAAGAAGATGCTGTGGCTGATATTGAAGAGGTTACTGCCTATGTTCTCCTCTAGGATTCTGATGGATTCCTGTCTCACATTGAGGTCTTTTATCCATTTCGAGTCTATCTTTGTGTACAGAGATGGTTATTTATTATCTTAGGGCAAATCAATCACTATATTTGTTTTTAGAAATCAGATCAATCCACTGTTTAATTCCCAAATGGTACCATGGGCTAAAATTTAAAAAATAACAATCTCGGGACACCTGGGTGGCTCAGAGGGTTAAGCCTCTGCCTTCAGCTCAGGTCATGATCCCAGGGTCCTGGGATCGAGCCCTGTATTGGGCTCTCTGCTCAGCGGGGAGCCTGCTTCCCCCACCCCCCTGCCTGCCTCTCTGCCTACTTGTGGTCTCTCTCTCTGTTAAATAAAGAAATTTTTAAAATCTTTGAAAAAAATAAAATAAAAGTAACAATCTCAAGGAATGATTCTTTGTGGGCCTTTCAATCTCACCTTTGTCTTTTCAGTAATCCCATAGCAGGGAGAGTGTGACAAGTGACAATTCCTTCAAGCAACTGTCCTAACCTCAAAGTACTTGAACATCAAATAGATCTATCAAGGCATGGTGAACACCACAGTGGCTTTCCATACAGAGTCTCAATTACAGCATGATTACTGGTGACATGTGTCATCAAAAATTTCAGGTTCCACATGATTTACTTTTTAAAATATTAGGAAGTATTCAAGGTTATCCCTATAAACTTGACTTTCACTCAATTATATTCTAAGAATCTTTTTTGAGTGGAAGAGAAAGGCCTACCTACATGTGTTCCTGTGAATATTATTCTTTGTGTATGTCATATGGAGAAAAAATTCTGAGGCTGTCTCTTCTACTGTTCTTATTTCATGAGACAGTAAGTCAGACCCAACTTGGGATTCTATATCCAGTTATTAAATGGAAGTTGTTGGGGAGCCTGGGTGGCTCAGTCAGCATCGGAGTCTTGGTTCTGGCTCAGGAGTCGTATAACAGAGTGCCACACTGGGCTCCATGCTCAGTGTGGTTCAGCTTGAGATTCTCTCACTCTCCGTCTCCTTCTGCCCTTCTTCCCACTTGCAAATACTCTAGTTCTCTCAAATAAATAAACAAACAAATAAAATCTTTTTAAAAATAAACGGAAGTTGTTAAGGATATAGCAGAGATGAAGAGAGATATCTGTCCTCACAGAGCTAACTCTTTAGTAGGACATAAATATTTCCATTTATGTCTTATTCACTTCTTCTTTCTTTGGGTTGAGTTCTATTTATTTATTTAGTATGTATGTATGTATTTATTTGAGAGAGAGAGAGAGAGAGAATGAGCAGGGGGCAGGGAGAGGCAGAGAAGGAGATCATGACCTGAGCAGAAACCAAGAGCTGGACACTTAACTGACTGAGCCACCCAGGTTCTCCTGGGTTGAGTTCTCTTTTTTTTTTTTTTTTTTAATTTTATTGTGGTAAGGACACTGAATATGAGATCTACCTTCTTAATGTCTGTCTTACTTCTGTATCCCCAGTGCTTAACATAGCTCTGAGTACATATTAAATTCTCAATAAATATATGTTAAGTGAATAAATAATTGAGGTCCCCACAGGCTCATACTTTTACAGTTCTAAATCTTGATTCATTAGCCAGTGTTCTTCTTCCTGGGACCAGATTGAAAGCCAATGCAAGGCGGACAATCAGAATATCAACTGCAGTCTGGTACTGACATTTTTATGAGCAATTATATTAGATGGTTGATGGTAATGTGGACAATATCCCAGCTTCAATATCCCAGCTTTAAGTCACAAACTTAAAACCAGGCTGCTATCTTTTAAAAAATGATGTGTATTATTAACCCAATGGAGGATGGAATGAAGACACAGATGGGTCAATGAAACCACTTACACATTAATACAACATTTCAAATTGAACAGCCCAATCATTTTATCTCCAATGGACAGAATTGTTTAAACGTAGCAATGCCTCTATTTACATGCCAACAGAAATACCAACAGAAACCTCATCAGTTTTAACATTAATAGCTGAGTTGACTGAATTAAATGAAAAAGACAAATTATTCAATAAAACCTTTTGGGCAATTGCCATCAACTAACTACTGGGGGGCTCTCTCTCTCTCTCTCTTGAAATGGCAATTCTGCCAATATTCAGACACAATTATAGGATAAACAGAGCTGAAATATATAACAGTAAAACATGTCTTCCAGCTTCAAAAGGAAAAAGTCCTAAAATATGTTTTCCAGAGACAACAATTCTTACATGTTTGGAGCATAAAAATGTGATTGTGACAAATTATTGTGCAAGAATGAAAAACAAATGACTGCAAGCATTTGAGGCTACATACAAGCACCATCCCAGAACCTTGAACAGAACTACAAATACATTATGTGGAATATACTAGAAGACTGAGAGAGGAAAATATTACATTTAGCCAGAATTTAAATGCTTTTGAGGCTGCAGAGATACACTGTTTAGGGAGTGTTTTTTCTTCCCTCTGTGCCCTTTCATTTCCTGATATGGTTCAAAAGGAAAAACTCAAGAAATGAAAACCAAAAGTGTCCTTATTATATTTTTAGGCTGTCTGAATCCAAAGGAGGGAAATCCAGGAGTGCTGGCACTTGATCATAAGCTCCCTGAGTGAGCAATTACATTTTTATACTGCTTCGTGTTCTCATAGTAACTCATACAGTCCTTGACAATTATTTACTGACAGAATGAAATACTGATGGCTTTCAAGACTACTTTTATTTCTGTTTTACTCTGTTGTAAAGGTCCCAAATCATCAAATCTGTAAAGTCAGACCTATCTCTGAAGCTATATCGATATACATATTATTAATGGAGAATACATAAGTATACATTTCATTACAGAAAATTTATAAAATACAGAGATATATGTAGAACAATGATAAAGTCTGTTTTAATCCCTCCTGCCTTAAGATTAAAGTTTCAAATACTTCCTTCTACTTGTTTTTTAGCAACACAAATGATTCTATTTTAAAAGCAAATTTCATGTCATGTATTTAACTTTTCACTTATGCATGTTTTCCTACATCATTCTTGTAACATGATTAATAACACCATCGTTTATATAAACATTCCTTGATCACTGTGCATGTAAAGTACTTCAAGTTTCAAATAATGTTATGATGGTCATTCTTGTACATAAATCTTTATTCCTAAATCTCAACTGCTGTGTTTCAAGTTGCTAACTAATATAGAGAGCTTAGTGACCCTGGAGGGTGAGACTGATCATTCTTTCTGTGAATTCTTCTTGCTTCAAATAACCAACTTGAAAAGCTGGAACAGTATTTGCAATGCTACCAAAATATCTAGAGCTGAGTTACAGCAAATAACAAATAACTAGTATCATCCATTCACTGTCAAGATTAGAGAAGATTCCCTGCCTCCCCACCCCCACCAAAAAAAGTTGAATTTAAAAACCTGATTTTTAATGAGAGACTGTGGACTCTCAGAAACAAACTGAGGGTTTGGAAGGGAACAGGAGTGGGGGTAGGGAGAGCCTGGTGGTGGGTATTAAGGAGGGCACGTATTGCATGGAGCACTGGGTGTGGTGCATAGGCAATGAATCTTGGAACACTGAAAAAATAAAATAAAACTAAAAACAAAACCAAACAAAAACCCCTGATTTTAAAGACTGACTAAGTTGAGCCTTTAGAAATGAGGTAATTCACAAGTGTGGCAAGCTAAACCACTAAAATCAAGCACGTTCTATGTAGGCAAATACAGTGTGAGGCAGGAAAGAAAACCAGTGCTGATAGTGGTAATCCACAGCATCACAGCAGAGCCTCTGGTGGACTGAGAAGATCTGTTGAGGAAGAGGCAATAGTGGGTCTAACGGCTGGGGCACAAGCACTCTAAAGATGGGGATTATATTTCATACTTTTGTTTCCTCTCTACAATTCACAGAACATTCCAGAACTGCTACTTTTTCTTTTAGCCAAAAGACTATAATTGAACATGACCCATGTTCCCTGAGCTTTTCCCATCTTAGTAAAGGGCACCGGCATTCACCTGGTTGCTGTAGCCCTGGACCCGGAAATCACGTCCCTGCTTCTTCACCGTCCAGTCTACGTCGTCCCCCCCATGCCATAATTTACTAAATCCCGGTGATTCTCCCTTAGGAATATTTAACTGAAATGGTCCACTTATCTTCATCATTGTTGCTACCACCCTAAATCAAGCCACTGTATCTCATCTGGACCATTCCAGGAACCTCCTGACTCATCTCTCTGTTCAAATCTTCTGGCTTTCTGCAAAGAACAGCATTTCTGGAAACACTGATCTGATCATGTCACTGCCCTGCTTAAAACACTTCAAGAGCCTGACAGCGCATTCAGAATATAGAGTCAATTCTTTACCATGGCCCCCAATACCGTATATGATCTGGCCTTTCTTTTAATTTCTTGCATGGATCCAATTCCTGCAGGCCACAGAGTCTTTGGGACACGCTCTTCGCTAACACTGCAATGACTGCCCCACCCCTCACCCTGACAATAGCACATTTCTCATTTGGGTAATTCTTCACTTTCCCTAAACTCACAAGCTCAAAGCTGAATATTATTTGCCATATCCCTGAAACACCAATTTTGTGTTACAGCACAAGCATAGGATGTATGTTAAAGACTTCAGTTATCCTAGCTATTTTTTGTTATGATCTGATAAATGAAGAATTGTTAGATACACAGATTTTGAAGATTTTTACCTTCATATTATTCTCTTACAGTGCTCTGTCATTTATTTACATGTACTATTACAATTTGCAGTGACGTTTATTTACTGTTTGTCTTCCCTAAAAGATGGAAAGCTCCATGAGGGCGTGTCTGGGTTTTGTTGTTATTGTGTTTAACCTCTGGTTCCTTAGCACTCTGCTGTTGCCTACGGAATGTTATCCATGCAATAAATAGGACAGTGAATGAGTGACCAACAGTCAAAATATCTGAAAGGAGTGTCTAATGGTAAGACGGGAGCACTAAAGGTCTATCACCTATTTGCTGGGAGGATATTCATTAACAGCTTGACACTTGTTAACAGCTCAAAACAATGAACAACGAATGAATGCATGGATAAATTATCTGTGAGCTCTCAAGACAGAATGCAGTGAGCTCTGAATGAAGGGCAGACAACTATGTCACAGCAACCAGTTAAATGACCTAAAAGGTCTTTCTCTGCTGCTGCAACTTTTCACTGAAAGTTGTAGTTTAAAAGGGAAAGTACAGGAAGCACATAAATATGCTTTCCACTGTGCTAGTCAGATCATGCATGATCTCACTTGATTCTTGCAACCCTGTGAGATAGACCGCATATCATCTCCGTTTGACAAACAATGAAATTAAGCAAGTGTCCATAATTACTTCAGAATGTAATCCAGAACTCAAATCCTGGCTTTTCAACCCAAGGGACTAAGTAATAAGAGCACGAGTGGAAAATCATGGGATGGCTGATGTGATTTTATTCTGATTTCTTCCACTGCATCTGTGATAAGGTTGGTTGGGCTTTTAATTAATTGATTCTGCCTTTCAATAAGAAACAAACAAATACCCAAATCTTTCCCAAGTTTTTCAACCTAAAAAAATCTGATTTTGGTCTCAATTGCTATTACTAATACTTTTGGGATTGGTGAGATTTTGTTCTTCCTTCCAGACATGCTTCAAAATATATTCTGAGCCACATCTGTCTCTATCCCTTTCAAACCAGTGAGGAAAGGCTCTCAAGAAATTGCATCGGTGCCGAGGACCTACTCATACACCAGCTGCGATCTGGCTTATTTCCATATAACCTAATATGGCTAAGAAAATGTTTGACTGGAACAGAGTGAGGATTGCCAAACTTAACTTTTAGTAAGAAAAGTGCCACAGAGTCCTCTGTTTAGATGTGGTGCAATTTCAGTTCAGCTGCAATGCTTATAGGTTCACATCAACGACATGGTAATTGTGCTTCTAGGCAGTAACAAAAACCAGATACCTGCCCCTTCAGCCCACTCGCAGGCGAGATGAAGACATAAAAGCTGCCCAAAAAGGTTCTTGGTGACAGTCTATTGAACATGTTGCCCTTCATGGGTTATAAAAGATGGGTGGGGATTCTGTACTAGGTCCTCTGAGTTTGTGGAAAAGAAAGAGCTTTCAACAGAAGGAAGGATAAAAGGAAATTCGCCTCCTCCATCGCCCATCTCAGCCCATCAAGGATTTACCATCACCTTCCTCAAATAGCATCTCTGACTGACATTCCTATTTCTTCTTACTCTCAGTACACTGGCAGACTTGAAATACCGGTATTATCTTCAAGGTTGCCCTTTGTCTCAGCAGAAATGCAATCAATAAGCACCAGATCGAGGATTCTACGCGGGCTGTTTTGGTCTCGAGGGCTTCCTTGGGCTCCTCTCCCACCCTTGTTTCCGTCATTCGCACACTCTTGTGTCCGCCCATGATGGCCGTCCTCTGGCCAGGCACTGCAGTTTCTTCAGGAATGAATGCTTTAACATCAGACAGGTCTGGGTTTGAAGTCCAGGTCTGCTGCTTCTATGCTGGGTGACTTTTGCAGAGTGTTTCGTTCCTTTGTTAAAGTAGAAAATATCTGCCTTGCACTGATGTGACAATTAAATGAGGGGCCATGCAGTAGTATGGTCCCAGACATGAAGATAAGTGCTGGGTAAACGTCAGCAGGTCCCTATGTTCTGTTTCTGTCCTCTTTGTAATCTCAAGTCTGCACAATATTGCTGGATTCTTCTTCCCAACTATGTATGTACAAATTGAAAGGGAAAAATGCAACCACTGGCTCCTGAAATTTGCCCTGTCAGTGAGAAAGGGAGCACCACCTAAACATTCAATCAGGCCCAAATTAAAGAAAAACTAACATCAAAACTTCTATTGTTTCCTAGAGTTACTAAGGACAAAAGCCCAGGGTCGATGCCTGACCTTCCTCTGTGGCTGTAAAAGGTGACTACTTCCCCACCCCCAGCAATCATTTGGGAGAGAATTAAGACCAAGAGTTTAAAAACTGACTTTGTCCTCAGCCATACCAGTGTCAGGTAACTCATTAGCTCCTCTGTAGGCCCCACGGAATACCATCTCAAATATTAATTTTAAACTGTGATCTACTCTCGGCTGCACTGTAATGTCTCTTTATCACCTCAAATCATTCATCAAAGTCTGTTAAACTTAGCAGCTTTGTGGGAATGAGGGGAAAAAAGAATTTTTCCATGGTCAGGATGAATCTGAGAGAGACTGGAAAGGATTGGAGCAGGAGTTGACAGGAAAATACAGGCGTTCCCACCACTTTCTCTCTTGCTTGGGGACTCCCAGAAATACTGAGATGGAGGGCCTAATAATCTTATTCAGTTATGAAAGCAAAGAGCAGCCCAGGAAGAACTTGGTCATTCGGGGTTACATACTTAAGAACAATTAACTAATAATACAAAAACAATACTAGGAGTAAAATGTTTCTCATCATGATCAGACAATAGTTGCTGTGAGGTGAAAAGTCCTAGGAAGGTGTTAAAAAGACTCGGATTTTTACTTCTGCTGATATTCCTAACTAGCCATGTGACCTTGAGCAAATCACAGATTCTGCAGGCCTCTATCTCTGTAAAAGGAGGAAGAATGGACTGGAAAAGATTGGCTTTCTGTTAAGCAGATGGGCTGCAATACTCAGGAAAAGCTTTGAAAAGAAGAGTTAAGATTCGGGTAAGTAGAAAGGTAGAGTGAAGATATTTCACTTCTGCTCAGGAAGAGAGCAGTGCTTTGGTTAGAAACACGCAAGTTGTACTGATGGGGGACCATGTTCAGAAGCCCAGCTGGGAGGGTAGTGAGAAAGTGAGTTGTTTTGATGAGTCTATGGATCTCAATTTTGTACTTTATCCTTTGGAGTAGACAATAGGTACTAGGATATTTGATGTAAATGGTAGTTTGGTGAAGATTCAAAATCAGATTCAAAATATGGAATGAGGGGTGCCCGGGTGACTCACTCAGTTAAGCGTCCGCCTTTGGCTTGGGTCATGATCTCAGGGTCCTGGGATGAAGTTCCCACATTGGCCTCCCTGCTAAGTGGAAAGCCTGCTTCTCCCACTCCCTCTGCCTGCTGCTCCCCCTGCTTGTGTTCTCCCGCTCCCACTCAAATAAATATATAAAATCTTTTAGTAAATAAAAAATAAAAATATTATCAAAATATGGAATGAGATGGGCCACAGAGGGGACTAAATCAAAGAAGAGAAAGGTCTGGAAATCAGTTTGGTTATTCTTGCAATCTGCCTTAAGATGGTGACAATAAAGCTATAAATGAAAAGAAAGTCAGTGAAGAATCAACAAATGTGCCTTATTTCTCCTTAATATATCCCAGTCTCTTCTGGTTGGTCTGTAGAGGGATCCCTGCCCAGATGTAAAACTGAACTCTGACTCATGGGTCAAAGAATTGTGCTGTGAATGACTAATAAATCATTTGGGAGATTAATCTACAGAAAGGGCCAAGATCATTTTTTATTGTAAGTATAAAATGACCGTGGGTTACTTTGTGATTAAAGGTCTTTACATTAACTGCATAATTGAATATAATTTTGTAAGTGGTACAAATCAATAATCAACTACAAATTACTTTACTAAAGCAGAAATTCCCACATTATCCTGAAAGAATACATGTAAGGTTTGAACAAATCTGAAAGTTAGGCTATGGAATTATCCTTACACAGAGAGAAATATACTAATTTCTCTCCTTCTTTAACACTTAAATATTTTATAACAATTTAAAGACCATGAGCTACGTTAATTACTCATTAAAATCAAAGCTTTGAAAAAAAAATCCAAAGATAACTTTCTAATAGTGTTAACGAAGTTGTTTAACAAAGCAAACGTGCTTTGACTGGATATATAATGCCCCCTCAACAACCTTATGCATTAGAATGAGACAGAGCCCGAGTCAGGGTCCAAGTTAAGAGATTTAAAAGAGCCTCTGAAGGGTTATTGGAGGGGAGGTGGTTGGGGCCAGGGGGATGGGTTAAATGGGTGAGGGAGATCTCAGGAGTACACCCTGTGATGAGCACTGGGTGTTCTATGTAAGTGATGACTCACTAAATTCTACACCTGAAACTAATATTACACTGTATGTTAACCGACGAATTTAAGTAAAAACTTGAAAAAAGAAAAATAAATAAAGAGACCCTGAAGAAAAGAGAATAAAGGTTGCAAAATAACATTAAGTTCTGGAGGTTTTAAAAGTTGCAAGGAATAACACAGATTTGAACAATGGTCCTCTCTTCACATCATCAGAGACATTAGGTTCTAGAACTTGGATTTGACTAAGTGAGATATACCTTAGATTCTAACATTTATAGTAGCCTAATGGATTGGATGTCAAATATTCTCTCTTTTTCTAAGACTTTATTTTTAAGTCCACTCTACACCCAACATGGGGCCTGAACTCACAACCCCAAGATCAAGATTCGCATGCTCCACTGACTGAGCCAGCTGGGCACCCCAAACAGTCCCTTCTTTTTGTTGAGAAGTTACCATCACAAGGAAAATGGATAAAGCAGAAGACTCTGTGGATGCAACTGAAGAAGAACAGGGAAGAAATTCACATTTATTGCATACCAAATGTGTGTCAAAGGTCACATATCTCTTATTTAATGTTCCAAACAAATCCGTGAGGTGTTTTTTTTCTCTATTTACAGATGAGAACATGGAGGTCTGAGAGGTTAAAAAACTTGTCAAGCATCCGATAGAGGGGGAAGAGTTGGTAGTAGAATGCTATCCTCTTTCTGCTATTCCAAAGGAAAACTCTCACAGAGAGAAAGAGAAGGAAAGAAGGAAAGAGAAGTTGTTCAGTTACCCAGTTAGAACAGAAGCGACTGATGCCTTAAATCAATCTGATCAACAGCACAAAAACTGTTGTTTGGATTTTTAAAAGATTTGATTGAAACCCAGTTGTTTCAGTGGCCATATGTAGACCTGGAGTTAATAAATGGCCGCCTTTAAGTCCCCCAGCTGGAAGAATACAAAAGAACCCAGAGGCAAGTCAATGGCAGATTGCCACCCCAAACAAATTGCAGTATGTAAGCTCTAAAACTTGAATTACCCTTCAAGGATTAAGGTTCAAGACTGTGAGAAATTAAAAATATTGTCTAGCCTAGGAAATAGCATATGAATCAAAAATATCATTACTAAGCTTAGCTGCACTCCTAATCTTCCACTTTCATGACATCTAAACTGTTTTGTTATTCTTAATGGACCAAATCCCCCTTCTGGTAATGTTCTGGAAATTCTATTTTTGTGGTAATTTAAAAAATCATACAGCATGTTCTTTATATTTGGTTTATGTAGGAGTTAAGACCACTTCAAACATACTTTTCTTTCTCAGTCTGATGGCTATTTAATATTGTGTCATTCACTGGTTGAAATAAAAGTAGGTTAATCTGCAAAAATACATGAACACCCAAAAAGGATTGGATTGTATCTTTGAGAAATGATTTTTTTTTCAAAGTCAGACATCAAAGGCTGCATATTGCAGAAAGTTTATTTTGAGAAGCTTCAGTCAAAACAGTTTGGAAACTATGAAATGAGTCATTTTTTCTTAAAGAAATGTAACTTTGTCTATTCCCACTGCATTTTTGGTTTGGTAGGAGACATCTTTATTCCACAGGATTTTAAAAGCATGTTTAAGATTCCATAGGTTTAGTATTACATCACTAATGGTTTCTAATGAGATCCAGGCAATAGCAAGAAGAGAGGAAAAGAATAGCACAAAAGTTGAATTCTACAACACCAAGTACCATGTAAAATGTGGGAAAGTCTCCACGCTTTATCTCTATGGCTGAAGCCATCTGCATAAAAATGAGTAAATTCACATTCTATCAACCAGATATGGATGACATGATATTCAGTGACTGCTTGGTATCAGTCATCTAAGGGACTGAATTTTTTGCTTTTCAGGCAGGTATTTGCTGCCCCGTGGTTATTATGGTCAAAAAGAATCAGTGAAACATGCAAATATCTAGATATTGGATTTGCTCTACTAAGGGGTTAAGGCCTCAGCTACTTGTTCGATTTTGTTCTCATAAACAACTTTTCAATAATGATTATACAAATTTTACTCTTGAGATGATGTCTCTGTGTATAAATAGGAGGAGAATACGAAAAATAAATATTCCCTAAGCTTTCAGCAACTCTGGCATTTTAAGGAAGGTCAGTGAGGGAACGGGTGGGGTGGGCAGGATGCCCCAGAGGGGAGGGACTATTCCAGGGGAGATCAATTTATTTGGTGAATGATAATGGATAAATGAGATAAAGGGAGACTTTTTAGAATTTTTGTTTAAGGGCTCCAAAGTTGGTAGCTTTCCAACCTATGGATGGGTGTGATTATAACCACTGACACTGGTTTAGAACTTTACAGTGTCAAAATTTCTTTCACCTTCATGATCACTTTCAAACTTTAAATACCTGGGTAAAGTTTTTTATAGACCTACCCACCAATTTCATCTCAAGACAACTCTACAATTATTGACTTGGGTATGGAGCTACCATATGTAAAGTACTGTACTAGTTAGTTAATCACTGGAGAGGAAGCCAAAGAAAGGTAAATTAAGATACAGTCTTCGCTTTCAAAAGAATATACAATGTGATCAGGGAGACAGACACAACTAATTATACCACAAAATACAAAGCTGAGTATGAATAATGCAATAAAAACAAACCTACTTCTCTCCAAATGAAGTAGAACAATTTGTTTTAGGATTGGAGAGGAAATTTGAAAAGGAGATGTTTTAGGAGTTTGAAATGCTTTTATGCAAATAAGTATTAATGTCATAAAATACTTGTAGTGGGTGTTAGCATTCATTCATAAAATAATTACCGAACATCTATAGCATTTCAGGAGTATGTTAGACACGTTAGTATCTTTCCTAAAAAATTTTGTAACATTAAAGTCTCTTATGAAAATCCCTAAATTATGACATACAACTGAAGAATAAAACTTTAGTCAGTCCCCTAGATGTCTTGTTTATATCATGCTGGGTAGTGACTTTGACAAGTGAACTGATCAAATTTATGCCTTGTTCAGACACTATTCTAGAAAATCTAGAAAGTCTCCCTTCATTTCATTTACTTATTATCACTCACCAAATGAATTAATTGCCAGTGCAAAGGTAGGTGATATAACATATGCCCACATATCTGGCAAACCTCATTTTGGGCCCAGACACAGGCATAGTAAAAGATAGCTATTGGCGTCTCATCAAACAGAAAACTCTAAAAATGAACATTTCTGATTTCTCTTCAGTATTTAACTTCAACTAGCAATACTGTGGCCAAAATTATAGAGTTGCCCAAGAATTGGCACTGTTTTGAGTAAGAATTTGGTGAAAAGCCACAAAGCTGTCAGTTGTTTTGTGATTTTAGTCTCAACAGTTTTATTAATGGCTTAGAACTTTTCCCTATAATATGTGTCTGGCCAAGGAGAGCTCCTGTGCCACAGCCTCCCTATTTTTATAAGAATTAATTGCTAGGGGCGCCTGGGTGGCTCAGTCGTTAGGCGCCTGACTTCAGCTCAGGTCATAATCCCAGGATTCTGGGATCAAGCCCCGCATTGAGCCCTACATCGAGTTCCCTGCTCAATGGAAAGCCTACTTCTCCCTCTCCCACTCCCCCTGCTTGTGTTCCCTCTCTCACTGTGTCTCTCTCTGTCAAATAAAATCTTAAAAAAAAAAAAAAAAAGAATTGCTAAATTTTTTTTTTCATTTTATTTACTTTCAGTGTTCCAAAATTCATTGTTTATGCACCACACTCAATTGCTAAATCTTTGAAGGAAATAAGGAAATGGTAGACGGATGGACAGACAGACAGGGTTTGTAATTTTTGTTGTTTGAACTATATATATCATCTTTAGACACCATCTGACTCTCTAGAAAAAAACAGAGGGAAACCTGTACACTTAGAGTTTTTTCTTACAACTCTCGTCTCCTCTTTATTTTAAAATCATTATTATTCTTTACATTGTTAACGTGTATAGCATTTACACTTTGTAATTATAATGTTAACAGTTGCCTAGCCTTAGTTTTGTATTTAAACTGATTAAAGTATAACCTAAGATTAAGAGAAAACAAGTACATTCTAGTCACTAAGGGCGAGAAAATCGTTTGCATTGCTTTTCTCCTTCCCTCCCCTCTACTGGTCATTATGGTTTCATGTTATCATTTAAAATTTTCTAAGGAATGTATCCCATTGTCCACATGTTACATGATTAGTCTTTTTTTATAGAGCCTTAAAAATAACAAAATGCTAATATATATTTTAAAAGCACAAAATTCTTACATGCTTTCTTCCACCCTACTTCCCAGGAAAAAAATATTTACCCAGCATTGCAGAATAACATATAGTTTTTTTTAATTGGGCAATTAGGACATCTAGTGTCTACAGAGAATCTCATTTTAAATTATAGTAATTACTAAGGGTACAAGATAGACCTTCAAGTTATCTACTGATAATGTGTTCAAATAAGCTTTCTTCCAGTAGCAGCGGTTTTTCTCCCAGAACTATAATCTTTCTCCTAATATTTTTATATTCCATAATGGTATCTGGATGAGAACCCAAAATTCAGACTTTCAAGTGTCTTTCATCAGTCTTTAGGCCCAGGAGCATTTTATCTGGAAAACTAAATGTGTTTTACCCACATTTACCTATGTCAGATTTCTCTTAGATTTCACTGTTGCCATTTTCAACTACAGAACCTAGTATTTTCCTACAGAAACCAACAGACTTGGGAGTAAAATAGTTCAAAGGGCAGTTTTTTTTTTTTTTAGGTTTTATTTATTTATTTGTCAGAGAGAGAGAGAGAGAGAGAGCACAAGCAGGAGGAATGGCAGGCAGAGGGAGAAGCAGGTTCCCTCCTGACCAAGGAGTCTGATGCAGGTCACGGTATCAGGATCCTGGGATCATGACCTGAGCCAAAAGCAGATGCTTAACGGGCTGAGCCACCCAGGCATCCCTCAAAGGGCAGTTCTATTCAGAGCTTTCAGATACTGTCTATCTACACAGTATTGAGACCATCAGGTGAATCACAGTAGACAGACCACCCTCAGCAGTGTGGGCTGAAATTACCTTTAGAATATGTCTTAGAAGTCTCTGGTTACCATATGCATGTACTAGAACTAAAAAGTCCCTCTTAGATCCAAATTCCCATGTATATCAAACTGAAGTGAGTAGAAGGTGGGGAAAAAGCACATTAACAAAATTTCAGGACCACGTCTGATTTTCACGGGATTCATTATTTCAGTTCTGTCCTCTTTTAGGGTGTGAGTTTATAGGCCAGTATGTATTTTCATGACTTTCGGAATCCCTTCTTTAAAATCACGTTGTTTTATGTGTAGTCATCACAGGGTACCACAGTGATCTTTACAATGGCTTCTTAGTTGCTGACTGAATATTCAAAAACTTGGTAGAGATGATCTGAACACCACTGGATCTGGTTAAGGTTGTGAAGGTATTTTTATGAAGCAATCTGAAGTATCCCAAACATTAAGGTGTGGCTATCATGTTGGCCAGATGACATCAACTAAATACAACACATGCATAGAAAGTACTTAGTATGTGCTCGACACAGTGCTTTGCCAAAGGATGAAATTATAAACATGAGAGACACTATCCTAGTCCTATTAAGTTTCCAGTCTAGGAGAAACATAAAAATTAAATAGCGCCATGCAGTGTGATAATTTTGCTCCAGAGAAAGTATCAGGCATTGTGAGGACACAGAGAGAAAGGTAATTAGCCAAACTTGGGTCCGTTGTGCTTTCCCGAGGAAGTGGTATCTGCACTGAGACTTCCAGTAGTAGCTGACTGGGAAGGGGTGGAATGGAGAGCAGAGTCCTTCTAAATTTCCCAGAGAATGTCATTCAAATGTGTTCTCTACTCTAGGCCTCTGGTTCTTTCTCTTGGGCCTCACCCAGGGTTACTACTCTACCTGGTTAGATTCCTCATCCTCAGTCCCTCTTGCTTTGTGCAAAATCAGAAGAGCTCACAGAGAAGAGGAGAAGAAACTGGTTTGGGATTTTGGATCTGGATTTACTGTCTTTCTTTTTAAAGAAAGGCCCTCTTCATGGTGGCCTGGTTGGATTTTCCTCGGTGACTGAATATGATTGAAATCTCTACCACATAACCTTGGCACCCAGTCTCCTGTTTTATCCTCCTTAAGTTTTCCTTACAAAACCCAAAAAGGCCGGCATGTGGACTACTTCCACAAGTTGGCTGCTTCGTTTTAATCTTGGAGTATCTCATAGATACCAACTTCACCTTGGGTCTACTTGCCTCTTGGAGCATGGCTGCCATCTGACTTGTTTCTGTGGTGACCCACAGAAGCCTTGGCACAGTGGTGGGCCACTGAGTCACATTTTCAAGAGTAGAGTGATACTTGTTAATATTTACTGAAAAGAGAAATAGGACCCATTAAATTCAATCTAAAAATAATTTTTGCTCTGAAAAGAGACAATCTAATTACCTTGCTCTTCTCACTATGAAAAATTGGGTTCATGTGGGTTAGGAGACACAGAATCTTCCTTTGAAGTAGACCATACATTCCAAAATATCTCTGGCAGGCTGGGGTCTGCTTCTGATTAGATAACTGACATTAACATCCCTCAAATAAACAGTAAACCCTTCAAAACCAGAGAAGGATATGAATAAAATGCATCTCAGTTTTAAGTAGAAGGCCTCTGCAATAGTTATCAGTGAGAAATTTACTTTTCCATTTATCAACCACCATTAAGCCCCAAAAAGAAAAAAGTACACTGGATGAAATTCTAGTGAAACTTCAAATCAGTCTTTAATCTATTGTAGATACTATCAAGTTTACCATTGACCTTGGGTGAGTATTTCCATGTTTATGGTGTTCCATCCTTATCCCTCCAAACTAAATTCATTTCAAATAAAATACAAATCTTGAGAAGTAAAACAATATGTTCTTCTCAGAATATTTTGGTCTTTGTTCTCAGAATAGTGTAAGTATACTGTGAGCAACAGCAAAACAAAACAATTCAACTCTGCCTGTGTGTGTGTGTGTGTGTGTGTGTGCTGCCGCCTCTACAAGGAATGTGATCTAAGCATATACAACTCAAAAACCAGTTAACCAAGAAATAAGGGTAAACACCTGTGGCTTCATTACAGATGAGGTTATAGCTAAATAGGTTGAAGTTTACTGGGAGGAAAACTATTGTTTGGAAATTTCAATCATGCTGCCACATACCTGTGATTTTTCAGGCAACTCCTAGATGGGGAAATAAAAAACAATGTCTTTTATCTTGAAAGGCCCCTCAAATAATGGAATGAGTAAGAGAATTCCTGTTTCACTTAGCTTTCTAAATACTTTGTGCCAGCTGATTTCTCCCTTCCCATAGAGATTTACCATTCAGCTTTTGTAAACCTCATAAAATGAAACAATAACTTTGTTCTGTCCATAGCAGGTAGAGCTTTATGAAGATAATCTTTTAGAAGAAATGTAATCTTAGAAAAGAGGTCAGCTCTTTTTTAAGCGAGTTTGCTTTCGATAAGTTTAAGTGAATTTAAGTGAGCTTGCTTTGGAAAAGTGCGAAATGCCCAGTATATAAGAGTCAGATACTTGTTTGTAAAATAAAAAGGTTCCAGAGGAAGGCTCTGGTTGTTCTGAATCATTTTTTGTCTTAAAAAGTCCTTCCTACCTGAATAAATTCTGTGGATTGTACCAATCTCAATTTCCTGGGTTTTGATAGTATATCACAGCTATGTACAATGTTATCATGGGGGAAAACTGGATGAAGTGCTCTAGGGCCCCTCTGGACTATTTTACAACTTCATGCTAATCTATAATTACTTCAAAATAAAAATTTAGGGGCGCCTGGGTGGCTCAGTGGGTTAAGCTCCTGCCTTTCACTCAGGTCGTGATCTCGGGGTCCTGGGATTGAGCCCGCATTGGGCTCTCAGCTCAGCGGGGAGCCTGCTTCTCTGCCTACTTGTGATCTCTCTGTCAAATAAATAAGTAAAATCTTTTAAAAACAAAACAAAAACAAAAACAAAATAAAAACTTAAAAAATGAAAAAAAAAAAGAAATGTCAATAGTCAAAAAGAGCAAATAAAGAAAAGTCCTTTCTAACCAAAGAAGGTATGAATCTGTCTGTAAAGACTTTAAGTATTTGTTAAACAGAAACTTTTCTCACAGTTCTTTGACATATAAAAGCCCAGCAGCAAGCTTGTCTACCTTGTACTCCTCCAGAGGCACACTCTTGACAATTTTAACCCTATGTAAGAAGACTAGAGACAAAACAATATTGCTTGGAGCACTGGCTGTTATACACAAACAATGAATCATGGAACACTACATCAAAAATTAATGAGTACTATATGGTGACTAACATAACATAATAAAAATTATAAAATTATAAAAAATTTTATAATAATTTTATATTACTAAAATAATAAAATATAAAATATAAATAAAACTTAAATCATAATTTTTTTGGAAAAATTTTATGTATATGACAGACAGAGATCACAAGTAGGCAGAGAGGCAGACACAGAGGGGAGGAAGCAGGCTCTCCGCTGAGCAGAGAGCCCAATGCAGGGCTCGATCCCAGGATCCTGGGATCACGACCTGAGCCAAAGGCAGAGGCTTTAACCCACTGAGCCACCCAGGCACCCCTGGAATCATAATTTTTAGCAAATGCAAATGGCACTTTATTGCTTTGGTTATAATTACTAACATTCTCTAAAACAAAAAATCAATTCAGTGAATCCTGTCTTTACCCCTCTAACATGCTCTTGACAAAACAAAGGTAAAAGACTATAAAGTAAGGAAGAAAACAGATACCATCAAAGAAATTCAAGGAAAGTTAAGTTCAGTATTCTCAATAGAACCTCAGCTACTGAAGCCATGGGACTGTCAATGAAATGCAACTAGCACCAGAACCACTGGAAAGGTCTTCTCTAGTATTTGGCTGAAGAGGTTGATCATACGGCTGGCTGTACAGTTCACTTCAAGGTGCCCTTACTCTCTAAACTCTAAATTTTACCCATTCATTTGGAGACTCCAAAAATCCTCTGGCCAGTTCAGCCAAAGCAGAAACATGAGCACAAATCTTCCAAACCAATTGATATTATACAAAACAGCCAACTACTAACTAAATCGGCAGAACAGAAAGAGGCTGTTGAGGAATGATTTTGTTTCTGAGAATACACATATGACCTAAGAATGACATCATAAGCTCTTTCAAATATTCTGGAGTAGCTTATAAATTGCAAACTAAATAGAGTTAGTCAAGTTCCCACCTTCTCCAACATGTGAAGGTTAATAAGTGGAAAATGCAAAAACTCCAGTAATTTCCTCCAATAAATTGTTGTAAATGATGAATTGTGAGACTGAAGGTCATGGTAGGTCCCTGCATTCTTCAGTCTTACTTAGTATGGTGCTAAAAATACATCAGCTAGTTTGAAATATCACATATAGAGCCAGACAGAGACAAACTCCAACTTAATGTAAAATTTGGTTTTATTTTAATCAAATTTTGTGCATACAAACTCTCATACTTTCCCAGGAAAATTTAACATTTGGGCTAAAGAATGAGTGCTACTAGAAATAAATTATCTAATTGAAATAAACTAGTAAACGTTTAGCTAGGCTGAGAGGAAACAGAACTGCACTGAGCAAAACTAATCCTCTGGATCTAGTCAGGAGAATCGATGAATCCACAACCAAAAGAGCCTGGTTGACACGACTGTCAGTTAAAAGGAAGATTCTTAAGTAATTGATATTTCACAAAAGTAATATATTTCAAGCAGAAGACAGACTTTTAAAAAATTAATAGACTTTATTTTTTGGAGGATAGATTTTTTCATGTTTTATTTGATAAGTACTTTTGAGGATATTATATATTTATAAATTGTGGGAAGTATTCTGTCTCTACTTTCACTCTTTCTATGCATTTGGTTCAAACACTGCATTTTTTCAGTTCAACTAACTCACTAGATTTGCTCAATTTAGTCAAAACCCTAGATCCTCCTAGCTTCTAGAAGCTAAAGTACAACTGTGGACTGGGTCACACAGGCCTAACATTCCCGCAATCTTATAAACCATAAGAAATGGTATAGGGCACCCCTCTAAAACAATTAGAATATAATATTGATGACTCAGCAAGAGCTGGTAAATATAGCAGCTTATTCAAGGAAGATGATCGTGATCATGAACCTAAGATAATATCAAAAGCCCAATAAGAGAGTCTTCAGGTAGGTGAGTAACAATGGTGCATTAGGTCTGTATCTCTAAAACTATGGTTAGTAAATATTCACAAAGCAAGAATGATGTGTACCAAAATCTGAAAGAGAGCTCTCCTTATCTAGAAACAATGATGGGGAACTTCTTGGGGAGGCCCGAACAGTACTGGGAGAAAAGAGGCAGCAGTTTTGCCTGGTGAGGCTGGACCAGCCATAGAGATAACATATGTTGTCACAATATATGTTCCTTTCTCACTCCTCCTTGTACTCTCTTACACACATGGAAGCAAAAAGTTCTCAGACAACATGTACAGTTGAAATCCAACTGTAACTATGTGTATCCCACTTAATACATAGAGGCCAGCAAGAGTTGAAGCCAAGAGGGTGAGTTATTAATGGTATCCCCTATGATGTTGACACAGTTACCTACTGGACAGAAAACCTGCTCAAAAGTACTGTAGCTGGTCCACGCTCCTGATACTTGTCTTGACCCATTCCTAGCAGTGGGAGAAGAAATGAAAAGCCAGATCAAGGTAAAACTTGAATGAAGGCCAGGGTCCAGGCGTCAAATGGGTCAAAATCCAGAAAATGAGCACACCCAGTTAGAGATCCATGAATTCAAGGCTTGAAGGAAACCGAGATGTCATATGATCAGCTCCCTATTTTACAGATGAAGAAATCCAAATTCAAATTGGGTAAAGCAGGGTGCCCCACTGGCTCAGTCATCCAGCTATCCAAGGACACGTGGTAGCATGTCAAAAAGACCAGTACTCAGGATTTTTGATACTTTGTCTAGTGTTTCTACCAAGAGTCAACAAACAGGGAAACAAAAGTCACAGAGAGACTGAAAAAAAAAAAAATCTCAGGACCCCAAATCTGCTGCCTTACCTCGAAGGAGTATGATTTCATCCTATTCTCTGACCTTCCTCTGAGTATAGCAAACATTTATGGACTAATCACACTTTCTCATCCTCTTGCATGACTATCTGGATAAGAGATTCTGCTTGACTCTTCCTGCCTTCAACTCAACGGTCTTTCCATTTAAGGTACAACGTAAAAAGACAGTGGTGGTTTTTGTAAGATACAAAGATTTCATTGACTGCAGGGACAGGAAATGAGAAAATCAGGAACTATGGCTACTCTATCTTCCCCGGCCACACATTGCTTGTCATCTGAGAACCTTTTTTCTTTTCTTGTGATCAAGTTTTGGCTTATGCATCTCACATATGTCCCCGTATGTTGTTCATCTCAACTCTATTTCACAAACTCTCAGTTCCAGTGTCCACCAGTGCCTACCAACTCCTGCTCTGTCTTAGTTCAAATTCTCAAGAGACAGAATCTGCTAGGCTCAACTTTTCCATGTTTGGGCAGAGAGCTCTTTACACAAGCCATGTCCCAGGCCCCTGGTCAGCCAAATGAGTTGGTCGACTTTGGATTAAGCATCTACCCACAGTTCCATTAACTTTGGCCAAAGGATTGAGATTGCATGAACCATTCCTCGCTCAGAACCTGGGAGGAATCAGGCAATGGGAGATTAAATATTTGGCTTGCACAGACTCTCAGGACATTTAAGCTCTTGCCTGTTGGACTGCTGGCATACACTATATAGCCCAACTGCTTGGTGCCTCTTGCTGAGGGTTCAGGGACAAGGACCAGGTCAGATGGGGTCATCTCAGGATGGCTGGTAAATGACTGTCATTTGTTTGGTCTAAGGCCAGAATATTAAACTTCAATTAACAGCTAATCCTGAACAAAGAGCTCTCTTTGTGGAGATGGAGGAGGTATTTCCTTGCTCCTCTTTGCCATTTTTCATCCCTCATTTCTCTCTAAAAATATCACCTACTACCCCTCCTTATTACAGTCACTTACTAATCCCTGCATTACTCCCCTTCATTTCTAGAAGATTTTAGCTCCTGGTTGTAACTCTTTTCAGTACAATGTCTGCCTTAATTCTCAGTAATTTCAAATATTCATATATGTGATCCTTCTAATATCCTGGTCTCTTAGCTCCTTGCACTCCTCTCCTGATCTTGTCATCCTACATACCTCAGCCACCCACCTCCTTCCCCAGCTGACATCCCATGATTCATCACTCTAAACACTACAGGCAGGCAGCTGAACCCAGCTGTAGGAAAACTCACAGCTAAGCCAACTGGCTTTACTTAAAAATTCATTATCACTAACGTCAAGTGGGTCCTTAGTGCTACCTGGCAATTCTATGTTTCCCAAGTCCAAACATCCTCTCTTCTCTTAAACCCCCCAACCCTCCTCTTTTCCTCCCAAGCTTAGCAGATAAACTTTCTTCCTATTTCACTGAGAAAACGAAGGCAAGTAGATGAGAATTTCACGGGCTCCCACCACCCTATTTTCCAATCTATCTATAGCTAACTCCAGACTACCTGTCTTCTTGCAAAGATGCCTTATTTATCCACGCTCCCATCTGAAGCCAATGCTTCCCCTCATGTCCTTGCTCCATCCTCTCTCAACTAACTAAACAAGGGCATCGTTTTAGCAATTGTCACTTCTGCATTATCAGTTTCTCTCTCTGCAGTGGATTATTCCTGTCATTACACAAGTGTGTGTAAATATACCTCATCTTAAATCAAGAAAAGGGGATCTTCTCTCATATGCACCCACATACCACTCCAGCAACTATTTCAATCCTCTGCTTCTTTTTCAACAAATATTCTTAAAAGAATTATCACTCCTTCCTGTTTCTACCTTTTTTCCCCTCAACTTCTCCCAAACCTAAGCCAATCAGGCTTGACTCTTTTCAAGATCATCAATAGTTCTACGTTGTCAAGTCCAGTGACCAATTCTCAGTCATTATCTTATTTAACCTATTAGCATTTGACATGTTGATCACTTCCCTTCTTTTAGAAGTACTTTCGTTACTTGGCTTCTAGCACATCACACCCTCCTGGTTCTCTTACTACTCCCACTGGCCATTTTCCTTGGTCTCCTCTGCTGTTTGTTTGTGTTCACTCTGATCTTTAAATGTTGGAGGACCCCAGATATTTTCCTGGAACTGTGTTCCTCCATCTAACTCACTGCCTTGATCTCCTCTTGCCTCTTGGCACTAACAATCATGCAAATGCTAATGGCTCTCAAGTATTTATCTTCACCTACAAACTCTTCCCTCAACCCCAGATTTGCGTATCCAACGTTCATTTAACAATTCTAATCAGATGCATAATTTTCATGTCAAATTTAAAATGTTCAAAACCATACCACTGATTTCCATCACACAACTCCTCTTTCTACTTTCTTCTTGGTAATAGAAACTCTATTCCTGCAGGTTCTTGGACCAAAAACCTTGAGCTTATTTTTCACTACTCTTTCCAGTGCTAAGTTGATAAATGTATAACAGCAGACAGCTCTGAAGAGTGTGCAGTAGGAGAAGGCTCAAATTCTCTGTGTAAATACTACCATCATTATCTATTTGTAGCTACAAATGTCACATCATTGGGTACTGGGTTGGGAGGAGATGTGAAGTGGCACACCATTATGTAGTATTTTTATTACATGGATACAAAAGATGTAAATATCTTCAGAAGCATGTGTGATTGGAAAAAATGTAGTAAAATAATTAAGAAGTGATGAATGTTTAGTGTTTATTTAGTATTATTTTTTTGTTTTGTTTTTTAGATACCACACATAAATGAAATCATATGGTATTTGTCTTTCTCTGACTTATTTCACCTCGCACTATTCCTTTTAGGTTCATCCATGTTGTTGTTACAAATGGCAAGCTCTCATTCTTTTTTATGGCTGAGTGATAGTCCATTACGTGTATTATGTATGTATGTATACATATATATGTATACACACACACATATATAAAATACATAAATATACATATCATATCTTCTTTATTCATTCGTCTATCCATGGATATTTGGGTTGCTTTCATAACTTGGCTATTGTAAATAATACAGAAGTAAACATAAGCAGATACATTTGCATGTATTTTTTTGAATTAGTGTTTTCATTTTCTTTGGATAGATATCCAGTGGTAGAATTAGGGGATCAAATGGTATGCCTAAGTTTCAATTTTCAGAGGAACAAGGGTTCTCTTTTTCCCACATCCTCATCAACACTTTTTATTTCTTGTCTTCTTGATACTAGCCATTCTGACTTGTATGAAGTGATATCTCATTGTAGTTTTGATTTGCATTTCTATGATGATTACTGATGATGAGCATCTTTTCATGTGTCTGCTGGTCTTGTAATTTTTATAATTTTTACCTTTGTTTTAATGTAACTCATTTAACTAGAACTTTATATAATTTCTAATACAGCTTGTATTTAACAACTAGCTCACAAAATTCCTAAAAACTTAATTATAGGTTCTTGAGGGCCCCAATGAACAGCATACTACTCCCTCTTTAATTCTCCAATTCATTAGCAAATCCTGATGCCCTACATTCAAAATACACATCTAAAATTTGCTTGCTTTTCACGATCTCCATCACTGCCACCCAAGTTCAAAATACTATAATCTTTCAAATTATATCAGCAACCCTATGATCCTCTCTGCCTTCCCCTCCATTCTGTTCTCAACACAGGAGCCAGATGCAAATTCTAAATCAGTTCATGTCATTCTTTTCTTAAAAAATTGAAGTATAGTTGACACACAATGCTAACTCAGTTTCAAGTGTACAACATAGGGATTCAACTCCCATGATTCTTTTGATCACAAATTTCCAACTGTTTCCTGATACATAGAGAATAAAACCCAAAGTCCAACAAATGGCCTAGAAGGCACTACCTAAAGAATGAAAAAAAGGGGCAGGGAGAGAAAGAAGAAGAGAAATGGAAGAGAAGTGGAAGAAAGGAAGAAAGAAAAAATGAAAGTGATATGGACAGGTGTGAAGATACACAATCAACTGAATCCCAGTTTTGCATTCTGCTTTTTCAGTCATTCTGTAGAGGTCTAGCCTTGGGAGAAGTAGCTAGAAGAATGAGAGACTTCATTTTTCTTCTTTCTTTATAGAAAATAAAGCGACTTTCCACCATTCCAAGCTAGGTTGCTAAAGAGGTCATCATAAGAAGCTGGAGAGTAATGGTGGCATGTTGCATACCAAGAACAGTGTCCTATGACATTCCCAGTAACAATCTGGCTTCAAAAAAATGGCTAATTGCAAATATTTGATAAGTGCTTAAAAGTTTTCCCCAAAGCTCCAAACTCTAGGGGAAGATAGAGTGTTCCCAGGCCAGACTAAAACCTTTTAACCTTAAGTCCTTTAAACATAAATATGTTGCCAAGATGCCGAGTGGATATTTAAATCATCCACTTCCTGTTTCAGTGCTATCTCTCTGTTTTGGAAAGGGACCAAAAATGTTTCATTCCTTTTGGCACTGCTTTCTTCATTTAAAAAGGATTTATACTTCAGGGGTTTTGACTCTAGGAAAAAAAAAAAAAAACAAGCACATATTTTGGATGTCAGAATCTGAATGCTTTGACCCTTTCAAACAAAAACGCACTACTCTGTAGCCAGTAGGGTGAGAGAACTAGATCAGGGACGCAACATGTCCGAATGGGCTTCTTTTTTTTTTTTTTTTAAAGATTTTATTTATTTATTTGACAGACAGAGATCACAAGTAGGCAGAGAGGCAGGCAGAGAGGCAGAGAGAGAGAGAGGGAAGCAAGCTCCCTGCTGAGCAGAGAGCCCGACACGGGCCTCGATCCCAGGACCCTGAGATCATGACCTGAGCCGAAGGCAGCAGCTTAACCCACTGAGCCACCCAGGCGCCCTGTCCGAATGGGCTTCTAAAGTGACAAGTAAAGAGGGAAAATTGGCCCACCTACAATAACTTGTTTAGGAAATATTAAAAATAGCCCATTTAAGAAGTTGGTTTTTACTAGATCACTTGTAAATAGTATTGTTTAAATGTTAAATTTAAGAAAATCTAAGTATTTCCATCATGCTCAAGCTATCAGTCAATTAAACTTCAAATGTGATGAAAATATCTCATGGGTAGTTTTATGAGGTTTTCATTAAAATAAACAGGAGTAAATAGAAGGTTTCAAGTGACATCTCTTAGAGTCTTCTTTGAAGGTGCTCAGACAGGATGAGGATTGGTGACGACCGAGCAGGGATAATTTCAGAGTGTCCTGAACAGCAATCCATTCTATCAGCCTGTGTAGTTTGAAAAAATTCTCTTAGCATTCTGATTATACTTGGCAATGCTTCTCCCCAGTTAAGATTCCCCAGGGAGGCAGAATAATATTAGACATATTAATACAGTGTCAGTGAACATTCCTGTCTTCAATTAATTAAATTCAGCTCAGCATTTGTTAACCCTCTACTTTGTGCTTGGAGTTGTGCTTGGCAGTAGGACTGAGGGCAGGATATACAAACATCAATGAAAATTGTTCCTGCCTGATGGTGAAATAGAGAGAAGAGAGTAGTAAACCATTCTGGTCAGATATCATACACAAAGTTTTAAGCTACAGGAAACCAGGAGGAGAACGATTAATTTTGACTAGGGCAAGGAGGTAGCATGACTTGAACCTTGAATTTTGGATTGACTTTCAGTCAGTAGAGAATGAATAAAAACACTCAAGACCAAGGAAACAGCCTTCTTAGCAGACAGCTCATGTTGATAGACATGTTCTTAGGCAAATTATACAACCTGGGTGGTCAGTCATTCCTGCAAGGCCCAGGAGCTGCCAGGATGCTTGCCCACACACACCTAGCCACAGTGCTGTCAGCTACAAGGGGATGGCAAAGAATTTTCAGGCTAAGAATGCAAAGGCTGAGAATGGAATGAAGGCCTGAACAGATCTCACAAGGTAAACTTGGTGTTTTGTTTAACTGCTAACCATTGAATGAATTGGTACACATTTGGGTACAGGAAAAGAGAAGGCGCCTTCCGCCACCACAAGGGGGAGCACTAATGAAGAAGTCAATGGTTTGAGCCTCTCAATGGCCAATTCAATGGCCTGGGACTAGTGCTCACCTCATGAAGCCATCTCAAACAGCACAATTTTGTCCTAGGAAACTATTGGAAAAACAACACGTACATAGTGAATAGTGAATTAATAGTGAGTTCATAGAATATATTCTTGTAAACAAATCATGGTATAATTATAACCAACTAGAGAGGGGGATTAGATCACTCAATAGGAATAATCTGACAGTTCAAAGGTGAGTCAGAAACTGATAAAATTTAGAAAACACTGATTAAGACAGCTGGGAGTAACCCATTGGAAGATTTGTCATCTCCAACCATTTGA
Source organism: Mustela nivalis (assembly GCF_964662115.1). Classification (NCBI taxonomy): domain Eukaryota; kingdom Metazoa; phylum Chordata; class Mammalia; order Carnivora; family Mustelidae; genus Mustela; species Mustela nivalis. The sequence goes on from NC_139031.1 coordinate 17,287,060, forward strand.
TTTATTTCATATGGGTAAGATTTAAGTCTATTTATTAAAAATGCAGATTAGGCCATTTGGGTTGATTAGACAGCAACTGGCAACTAGTCATAATATGTTCACTTTTAGTCAGCATTTATGATCCTTAACTTTATGCTACTTATGAGAATAATATTCATCAATTTAAATACTTTTTATAAAAATTCTGTATCTACTAAGTGTTTTTGTGACCTTACTATATCTATAAGCCATCCAAGATTCCTTTTCAAAGTTTATAGTCTTTGGTTTTCTAAATATTGTCAAAAGATGGGGGGGAAAACCCTTAAACTCAAGGGTGTTCTTGTGGAATTTGGCTCCCATGTGCATTTTCTGTCTGTATAGCTTAATTTTTTTCTAGCAATGAAAATATGTTCTCATCACCTCTACAATACAAAGCAAAATGTTGGCTCACGGTCTTTTGTGATTGTGAGTAAGCTGTCAAGACATTAATATTTTAGTGGCTCCAAACCTGATTTGAGAGAATTTTAATCTTATTTTCTTTGTTTTCCAATGTCACTACTCTAAACCTCTCTTTTCATGTTGGAAAATAAAAAATGACAGGCATGGCTAAAACTGACAGTCAAAATATAGACAACTGAAGCCTGCTGAATGTACATTCTGTTCTAGATGAAATGGTGTTCTGCTGGAAAAGACATAAGCTGAAAGTAACGTACCTCAGCTTTGTAAAAGATTTGTGACTACAATAGGAAGGAACTGGGATTTATTGAGCCTCTTCAGGCTCTGTGCTAAGTAACATATTATTTCATTTAGTTTTTATAACTCCTACCCATGCCATTTTACAGATGAGGAAATGGAAGCAAAGAAGGGTTCGAACTTTTACCTGGGTCTTAGAGCTCTTACAGAACTTTTGCCTTTTGTACTACACCAGGTTCTCTTTTGTTTGTCAATCTAATCTATCAGCCTCAGCTGCCTGGGATACTGTGTTGAAAAAAATTCTGAAGCCATGAGAAAGAATGCAATGTTTTTTGTTTTTTGTTTTTAAAGATTTTATTTATTTATTTGACAGAGAGAGATCACAAGTAGGCAGAGAGGCAAAGAGAGGAGGAAGCAGGTTCCCTGCTGAGCAGAGAGCCCGATGTGGGACTTGATCCCAGGACCCTGAGATCATGACCCAAGCCAAAGGCAGCGGCTTTAACCCACTGAGCCACCCAGGTGCCCATAAAGAATGCTATGTTTAATGAACAATGCCACTCCAGGGCTGGAGCAAGGTTGGCAGCAGGTATATAATTTGCAGTATATAGTTTTTGACCCTTACAGTATACATGAAACTTCACTGGCAATTTTAGCTTGAAATTAGAGAGCTGGAAAGAATATAAAATCCTCCGGGATTCTAGCCTTAATATTATTCTCTTAGTAAATACAGATTTTCTATGCATTAGTCTTTCCCCTGGTTATACAATTTTCTTGCCATTATTTTATTTTCATCCTAACATCTTAACTACTCTTTTTATTCCTTGGGAGTGAATTCCCATTATCTATATTCAAAGAGTTAGCTCAACATTGTAATCAATATTATATTGTGGGAAATTTATTTTTAAATATATTCATGTAGACAGTGTAATCTAAAATGTATAAATTAATCTGTAGCCTAGGAACTGTGTCAGTACATGAAAGATTCCAGGTACATACTCCAAAAGGAGAAGACCGGTATTAAAACGCTCCTATCTAAATTCATACCTAAAGTTCTATAAATTAGCATAAAGCACAGAGAAATAATTATTTACTTGGCAAATGAGTAGATGTTCAATATATGTGACTGGGTTGACTAGAAAGGTCTGCGTCAGCCTCTCCACCTTGTGTGAACAGGGATTAAGAATCTGGCAAACCCTGCATCCAGAGGAGTGCCATAAATCCAGAATTCTATTGGCCCATGCCCATTTAATGAAAGATTTGAGCCTGGCTACAAAGGAAGCTGATTCTGCCATCAGAATACTGTAACATTTACCAGGGGGTGAACATTTTGCATAAGGTTCTGGTCAAAGCAACTAAAAGGATGTAAGAAAGAGCTTCCCCAAGCTCTCTCCCCAAGTATACAGAACAGGTTTTGTAACTGTTTTGTGTCTGCTAATAAATATTTGCGCATGTGGAGAGTTCAGTCTCTGAGATTTGCTTCCATTGTAACATACCACGTGGTATTAGGGTTATCTGGGAGGAAGCAGTGCCTACATCTAATAATTGAAGACTACTGATATTCACCATAAAGACCGAGACAAATCAGCTTAGATCATTTTATAATAACCCATTATTGTGGGCAGTCCAACAGAGACCTATTCTTCCTTCCCCTATTCCTTCCCCAGCATTCCCGGGTTATTCACTGGTAAAGAGGGGAAGTTGTTCAAGAGCCACAGCCCTACAACTCTAAGCCACTGCACTTGGAAGCAGAGCTTTGAATCAGATATGAGATGAAATTTAAACTTTAAAATAAACCTTTATGTTCCTCAAGTTTAGGAGCTGGACAGAGATGTAATTAAGGGACTTCTGTTCTCAGTGATAAAAGGAAGTTTGATAAAGAGCAGTTAGAGGTACTGATAGGTAAAAACAAAATCATTTTGTCTTTATACTCTCAACAAACTGAGACTCCTTAATAAACCAGCCATTCTATCATGAAAAGAATTATGTATGGTTGGGCTAATGCTGTAGATATATATATATAGTCTGAGGTCTCTGGGTCTCATATTTCTCACAACTCTCAAAGAGCAGGATTTTCATTTCTCTCATTGTAGGAGAATCATTCCTAGTCAAGAGGTTAAGCATGGAAAAACAGAACTAAGAACCATTGGTTAGTTACTCTTCCAAACATCCCGAATGTTCTCTACTTGCACACAAGCACAGAACACTGCCTTTTGGAATGTCCCCCTCTCACCATAGCTATCATCTCAGAGACAGGCAACAAATTATATTTAAGATATATTCAAGGCGAACTATCCACTAGGATAATTTAATTTTCCTTTAATAGTGCAGACTGAATGAAGAAAAATGTGAAAATTTGAAAGTTTTTTTAAAAAAAAAAGGTAGCAATGGAATAGCTATTGACATATTCCAAAGCATTCAGTTTCATCTATCAGGTTAGAAGCCAGATTGTGGTTTAAAAACAAACAAAAAAACCAAAAACTACCAGAAAAAATTTCCCCTTTGGCCAACATCCCAAAGTTACCAATTTATCAATTGACTTAAACTAAGGAAAGTACATACTATAAAAATTCCAATAGGAAAGTTTTTAATGGATAAAACTGATGGCTGAGGATTGCTAACAAATACACAAGCTGGCTTAGGCATTCTAATATTACAATGTTAAATCGATTGCTTTAAAACTGCTTTAGATTTTTTGCTTTAGATAATTGCTTTAGATTTTTGTTAAACATGGTAAACCAAGCAGATCCAAAAGGTGTTCTTATTTGTTCCAAAAACATAAATGTTGCAGAAAAAAATAAGAAAAATATTTAAATGAGCTTGAAAACAAGAGATAAACATCCCTTGGTTACAGAGTATCAAGGAAATTCAAAGACAGGGAGGTTAGCCTGAGTTAACATGGCACAAAACTGTAAGTGGGCTCCTACATAAAGTCAGTGGAACAGGAATAGAACAGGAATAGAAATACTCTACTAATGAGGAAGCAATCTATCAGCAAAGGATAAACTCTGGGCTAAAGGGGGGAAAGCTCCTTTTGTGTGAAAGAATGGGATCCAGTCAGATTTTTATTGCCTCTCTCCCATATGTGGACTCTAAGCCAAGGATCACCAGGATTCTGAGAAAAGAAGGAAAAACAGACCAACGAAACGAACAGAAAATAGGAACACAGAGGCAAGAAAATAGAACAAAATATAAGTGATAATTCCAAGGAAATAAGAGATAAGGGAAGGAGATAAGAGAGATAAGAGAACTATTGTATTTCTAGAAAAGGACCAGAATGTCATAAAAGGAACAATTAATATCACAATAACAACAAAAGAACTCTTAGAAATTCAAATTACTGTGGTTTAAAACAATGAATATAAAGCCAAAATTAAGGACGTTTTTTCACTTATTAGACTAGATATAGAAAAGTAGAAAATATTTGAGAAAAGAAAATCAGAAGATCAGTTTAGGAGATGCAGGAGAGAAAGAGAAAACATGGGAAATGGTGAGAAGGAATTATCACAAAAAAGACATAAGAAAACTTCCCATAACTAAAAGTGTATTTTTCCAGATTGAGCAGGTTAACTAAGTGTTCAAGAGAAGGAATACAGATCCAAATGATATGAGGGCCCATGTCATGAAAATTCAGAATACTGAAAATAAAAAGAAGATCCTAAAGACTTCCAGAGAAAGGGAAAAAAATCTGCCAGCATAAAAATATTAAGGAGTCAAAATGGCACCAGACTTGCCAAGATCAACACTGATAACCTAGAAGACAATGCAGGCACACTTTGAGAAGTTTTAGGGAAAATTACTTCTAGCCTAGAATTCTATGCCCAGGCAATTAATCAATCAAGTAGAAGGTTTATCACTGACACTTAAAAAATTGTGTCTCCTCTGCATGCATGAGCAGGAAGCTCCTAGATGCTCTTCTCCACCAAAACAGAGGAATAAAGAAGGAGAAAGAGTGGCAGCTAGGAAGCAGAGGATTCAAATTTCAGCCCACACGGAAAGGAAATTCCTTTCAGTCCTAAGAAGGAAATTCCTAAGACAACTGAAGTGGATTTAGAATAGCTAGCCATGCAACAAACCTAGAAAATTCCAAGATGTTTCAGGAAGGATATCTTTCAAGAAAAAAAGTTGACAAACACCTGATGTATTTGTATTGAAAAGGGCTCGACATTCACATAAGTGACAGAAAACTAAAGTAAGCAGGTAAGAGAAATAGGATAACTATTTAATTATGATGGGAGGAAGGGAAAAGCAGAAGTGTAAGAAATTAAATGTAAAAAAAATTAAATGTAATCACAGTATACTATGTGGTCAGCTAGAAGCAATATTTACACAGTCATAATAATGTTGGAAAGGTGAGAAACATGGTGTTCATTTCTGTAGTTTCTCTTCTGTCTCAAAGATCTATTTGTCTATTCTTATACCAATCCCGAACTGTCTTGATTACAGTGGCTTTATTAATGTTAGACCTTATTGATAACTTTCTACAATTGGAGATAAGGACTTAGCACTTTTATACTGTAGGTTATTTACATTTTCAAGTAATATGTTCAATATGTTTTGTAAAATAAATTCACTACTTAGCACCTAAAAATTCTGAAAAGCCAGGGAAAATAGTGTACTTACCATATTTTAAAAAAATTAATAATTAGACCCATTGCTTTAAATTTGTTGTCTGAAGCTTTAAAAAATATATATTGAGCAAATTACTTGAAAACATAACATCATTTAATGTTAAGTTTATCCTATGTCTTGGCTTTTCAGACATCCTATCTATCATTAATCATAAAAACACAATGGATTTAGCTCATACAGTAAATGATAAAAAGTCCCTCTGAACTATATTTAGAAATCTATATATACATGATATTTATGAAAGATCCAGTTTAAAAGAATTACTTAGAAATGTTGAAAATAAAAGGTTTAAAATTTATCAAGTTAATAAGTAAAGATAGAAAGAAGATATAGCAATATTAATAGAAGACAAAACAGAATTTAAGGTGAACTGAAAAGAATACTTTATCAGGAAGATTAGAAAAGCATGCACTTACATGTAAACAACATAGCCTTGAAACATTTAACTAATTTTAACAGCAATAATGACTAACTTTATAAGGAGAAGTGGACAGATTCATAATGTTTTCAGGAGATACTGAGATAATTTCCTTGGAAATTAACAGACTAAGAAAGTTTTAAAAATTCTTAAGAATGTAAGAGATTTGAACAATACAATTAAACTAAATCAAAAGAGCTTTAAGCAAAAGAAAAGTGTTGGAAGTGTTCATTTTTATTTTATTGCATAATTTAGGATAAAAGCACCCAGTCTTTTTAAAAATTCAAAACAGTATGTGATGCTAGTCACACTAATTAACCAGCAACATTTTTACTCTTACCATCTAGAATTTTTAAAAAATTCTCTGTGTTTAATTGTCAAAATGATCTGCATTTTACCAAATTAATCTCTTTTCATGACCTTGACTTTTGGACCATTTAAACAGGGTATTTGCCTCTTTAGTTTAACGCATTCCACTCTTTTTTCATCTTTTCTCTTAGATTCTGATTTTTTCTCAATCTTCTAGTCATTTGCATCTTCTTGGCCCCTCCTTTAGGATGTTGAGAGATTTTATAAATATTTATGAACTGTTCCTTGTCCTTCTTGATGAAGAAAAACACACAAACACCATTTCCATCTATTCACCAGCTCTTCCCTCTGCGTGCGAACTGGAACCACTTTGCCTGAGTGCTCTGACGGTCTTTGCTACCAAGTCTTTTATATATAGTTAAAGGTGCATTTTTTCACGCTGTGTCCCAAGTGAAGGAGGTTCTCTTTATATACCAGAAGGCCAATCCAAATGACACATGTTTGCTTTATCAACCTCTATAAAAGTCTAGTGGTAATTTATATTGATTACATAATAAGAAACTCCATCTCTGGTACAACATGTTCTTTCAGCTGCAGAGCCACACCTGTAGAAATGCTAACTCACATCTGGTTCCATAAATCTGTTCTTTCTGATCCTCTGGAGAGATATTTTTATATAAACTGTATAGCTGCATGTGGAACAGGAAAGACCAAAGCAGCCTAAATCTAGTAACCATTTCCACCCCGAGCCTTGAGCTCTTACTCTCGTCCTTGACTTTGATGTCTTCCTGAGAGTTGACCCAACCGTTCAGATTATGAAAGGTGTCTCTTACCAGCTTCACTTATACTTAGATAATCAACTCAAAGGGCTGATATTGTTGCTTTTAGGAGGTGTTAAGGACTACTTCTGAGTCTAGAATATTAGTTTCATTCACTGATAAATGGATGCCTCCAATTATCTTTTATATGAAGATACCAAGATATCAACATTTCTTCATATATTTTCATCCTTACATTCCACTGCACACAAAGCAACTTTAAAAACAAACCAACTATAATTAATCAGAAAAATTGGTTACCTTGAAGGCAACTCATTTGTAATTACTATTTGAACCAGATTTAGTTGTCCAAAAAGTGATTTGCCAGTAAAAGCACAACAAGAAAGTAACCTTGACCAAAAGGACAATAATGACTCTCATAAGGGCAAGTTGTAAATCCATGAATCCAAACAACAGAGTTAGAAGAGACCATATTTAATTCAACTCCTTCATTATAAGAAATCATGTCCCAGAAGGCTGAGTCACCTGCCCGAGGTCATCAAGTTGCTCAAAGGCAGAAACTGAATTAAGTGGATTCTTTTATATTATATGCTGCTAACTCGTATTTCAAAGAAAGTCTGGAAGCTTAGTGCATGGAAGGCTATGATATATTGAGACGATTTCTATATGGCAAGCCCCTCCATAATTTATATTTCAGTAACATATTTTTCATGAGCTGTGTAATATTTTTAAGTTGTGAAAATCTATAGATTTCAAGATTTGGGGGGGCACATGGATGAGGTCTTTTTTTTCCTCCATCAGTGCCAAAGCTCTTACCAGTAACTGGGGTATGATACAACTGATGAGCAGAGTTTCAGCTGTTTGACGGCCAGCTAACCCCTGTCATGCTAATACTCTGGTTGAAAACTATAAAATGGCAGTGGTAGGTGCTGCTAGACATTCCCATCTGTTTGGGAAAGCCAGCCTCAGTGACAGCAGCAACAGGGTTCCACCATCTGGCATCCGTGTGGACCAGGCTGAGGAATCTGCTAACGGTCTCAAGGGAAACAGACCAGAGAACAGAGGGGTCCCAGGTATTTCAGGTGGAAAGTCCTCAGGAGATTGCTGGTTAGCACATGTTGGAGAAAAGAGTTTGCTTATGCAATCTTCACTCAAGGATTACAAGTTCCATCAATATCTCCGTAAAGTACATATTAAATTTTTACCATATTAAACATTAGTCTGCTTTAACGGACTTAAAAAAATAAATAAAGGACATTAGGCAAAGCCTAAGGCGATCCAAATAAAATGTGAAGTTGTGTTAATAATGCCATCAGTACCGTTTCATTAGTTGTGACAAATGTGCATAGTAATATTAACAACAAAGGAACCTCAGTGGGGGTGTAGCAGAACTCTGTAACAGCCTTGCAACTCTTCCGTAAATCCAACAACTATTCTAAAATTAAATTTTATTTTAAAAATAATAAAAATATACAATTTGACCCACCCATATGATTGCTTGCGCAAGCTTGGCCCCAAGCACTCTTGCTAGGATCAAATGTGCTTTTCTTCCACTCTTCCTCTTAGTTTCCTAGAGTATTTTTAAACCTTAATACATCTGGCTATAGATATTATAATTACAGACATTACAAAGCATAGCACTTTCACATGCGTTATCTCATGTGTTAGAAATGTAAACGCTGATGAAAGACAATTTTAGTGAAGCTGAGAGTGACAGATTCTTTGCTTTCAGATAAAGCTTATAAAAAAACTTTTCTGGGACTGCCTGGGTGGCTCAGTCAATTAAGCATCTGCCTTCGGCTTAGGTCATAATCCCAATGTCCTGGCATCAAGTCCCACTTAGGGCTCCTTGCTCAGTGGGGAGACTGCTTCTCCCTCTCCCACTCCCCCTGCTTGTGTTCCCTCTCTCACTGTGTCTCTGTCAAATAAATAAATAAATAAATAAACAGATAGATAAATAAATAAATAAATAAATAAAATCTTCACAAAACAACAAAAAAACAAAAAACTTTTCCAGGGGTGCCTGTGTGGCTCAGTTGGCTGAGGTCTATCTTCGGCTCAGGTCATGATCCCAGGGTCCTGGGATCAAGCTCTGCATGGGCTCCCTCCACAGCCGGGAGCTCCTTCTCCTTCTCCCTCTGCCTGCCACTCCCCCAGCTTGTGCTCTCTCTGTCTCTTGCTGACAAATAAATAAAAACTTAAAAGAAAAAAAAATTCAGGCTCACCCAACTTCCCACCCCCTGCCCCTTCAAAACCCTCAGATTGTTTTTCAGACTCCATAGTCTCTCATGGTTCATCTCCCCCTCGAGCCTGGTGGTGGGTATTATGGAGGGCACGTATTGCATGGAGCACTGGGTGTGGTGCATAAATAATGAATTCTGGTACACTGAAAAGAAATTTAAAAAATTAAAAATTAAAAAAAGAAAAAAAACACTTCCGGTTACACTAGGGATAACGCTGAAAGTGGATGGTAATCTGTCCTAATGGTCCTCTTCCACCACCACCTTGGGGTTTCAGATGGTCTCAAACAAGGTAACTGTCAATATTCCTTTTAAAGGCTAGGATGGAAAGGAATATGCTTGCCCCAGGTGCTAAAAACAAGTAAAGACGGAAAGGTGGGAACTGGGGAGGAAGCAGCCCCAGAAAGAGTCAGATGAAGCCGACATGCATGGGGTAGTTTTTGGAAACCTCAAATTCTAAACTTCGAATCTAGAATTTCCTGTATGAACTCATAAGATATACGACCTATGCCTTCCAAAAAATCCAATTAGCAAAAATCTTCATATTTCAAGAAAAAATAAAAGAAAACCATGTCTCGGGGCACCTGGGTGGTTCAGTGGGTTAAGCCTCTGCCTTCAGCTCAGGTCAGGATCTCAGGGTCCTGGGATCAAGCCCCACATTGGGCTCTCTGCTCAGCGGGGAGCCTGCTTCCCCCTCTCTCTCTGTACCTGACTCTGTCTACTTGTGATCTCTGTCAAATCAATAAATAAAATCTTAAAAAAAGAGAGAGAGATAAAGAAAACCATGTCTTAAAGATCTTTTGCCACCTAAAATGCCTTTCCATTAAAGACCTCACTGCTCCCTACCTGGATGTTACAGAGAGGGGAAAAGACCATTGTCAGTTTATAACTGGGAAGCCTGAGACGGAAGGAGTCTGTTCACAGTCATGCAGGCTATCAGCTGTGGACTTGAGCCAGGAACTGGGGCTGCTTTTCTCTCAGACCACCACCTGGGATCTGAGGCCCCTGCAAAATGCAAGAGCCAAAATCCAAAGACTTAAACCTCATTGTAAATACTGTCAGAGAAAAGAACTAGCAAGCTAGAAACTACCCCCAATAGAAAGAGTAACTGTTTTATTTTAACAGCATATCTAAGAACAGAAATATGGAAAAGCATGAAACTTAAAAATAAGTCTTCACCTCCTACACTTCTCATTTCCTCAAACACAGGTGGGTCCCCAGTTCCAGGCTGGCTGATAATCACTCCGCCCAGTTTTAGGGCATTAGAGAGCTCCTCGGGTAGATTATTTCTGTTTCACCATTACTGTAACTGTATACCTACGCTGCAGAATGCGGTTGAAGTATTCTGATTTTTCCTTTTCTTACCATCAATCTTTTTAAGAAGACATATCTAAGCAACAGAGACAGGAGGCCACCATGTATATGGTGTATATATAAAGTATATGGCTGCCAACAGCAGTAAAACATTTCCAATGGTATAAAGCTCAATGGGAGAAGAAATAAAAAACAGAAGAAGGAAAAGGAGGAAGAAAGGGAGGAGGAGAAGGGAGGAGAAGAAGAAGAGAGAAGGATGACAGGGGAGAAGATGGGGAAGGTGGTCAGAGGAAGGAAGGAAGGAAGGAAGGAAGGAAGGAAGGAAGGAAGGAAGGAGGAAACTTTAACAAAACCCTTATTTCCTTCCATAGAGCAACTCCTTTCATTGTTTTTTTCTTCATTCATTATTTTTTTTTAAGATTTTTATTTATTTATTTGACAGGCAGAGATTACAAGTAGGCAGAGAGGCAGGCAGAGAGAAAGAAGGAAGAAGCAGGCTCCCTGCCGAGTAGAGAGCCCGATGCGGGACTCGATCCCAGGACCCTGAGATCATGACCTGAGCCGAAGGCAGCGGCTTAACCCACTGAGCCACCCAGGTGCCCATTCATTATTTTTTTTTAAGATTTTTATTTATTTATTTGACAGGCAGAGATTACAAGTAGGCAGAGAGGCAGGCAGAGAGAAAGAAGGAAGAAGCAGGCTCCCTGCCAAGCAGAGAACCCGATGCGGGGCTCGATCCCAGGACCCTGGGATCATGACCTGAGCCGAAGGCAGAGGCTTTAACCCACTGAGCCACCCAGGCGCCCCCTTCATTCATTAATTTTTGAAAGAAAGAAAATTATGGTCAAAACCCTAAAATAAGTAAGCAAATAGCTAAAAAGGAGAATAGCTTTTTCCAGTTGACATAGTGCTATAAATGGCAAGTTTTTCAGATATCTGTGGATTGGAATTCAAGAGGAAAATGTCTCCCTTTCTCATTTCAGAGCTGAGAAAGAGGTTCAGACCTTCCTCATGTGGCCTGAATTGGTAATGGAAGTGATTTTTCAGAATGAACCCTAAGTTGCATATGACCGAATCATAAAAAGAACTACACTTGAAAGGGACTTAGGTCAATGCTTATGCTTTCTGCCTTGAACTTTATTTCTACTTATGTTAAATCTACAGCAGGGCTACCAGGCCTTTGGTACACACTGCTTTAGATGAGAAAACAACCCTGATTACCAAAGGCAGGACAAAGGCAATGCACAGTTAGCTTAGATTCTCATTTTTTCCTCAAGTTTCAGGCCATATATTTTCTTTTCTTTTCTTTTCTTTTTTCAGGACATATATTTTCAACTATAATTGTATACAGGTACACATATCAGAAACCTATCCTGTAACATCCCATACATATACATAGCCTGTGTGTACACTGCTTGACACAGCTGCTTACATGGCATAGAGATTGCTCTAGTTTCTGGGCAAATGTGCTGAACTGGTAGACGGTCCAGCAAGGGCTCATCGGAGACCCAAGGCAGCTTGAAACATTTGCTGGTGGTGCTGGTTGTATGGGTTCAGACAGGCGGGAAATCTGTCCTGCATGTTTAATGGCAGACAAAGTGGCCTCCCTGAGATGCACTCAAGATTGTACCAAAATAAAAGGAGATAAGAGATCCCAAGGGAAGAGAAGAAGTGAGGAGGGGATAAAGGAAAATACAACTACATATTTTCTTGGGGTGGAAATAAAATGAAGAATCCGAACACAATTTTTTTTTTTTTTTAAGGTACAGAAACAGAAGGAGTGGTTGCTGAGTGAAGCGAGGTCTGTGGAGCAGAAAGCTGCACAATGGAGAGGATAACGGTCCATCCCAGTTTGCCTGGGGCCGCCTCCATTTAGGACTGTTATTTTAGAGAAATTATTAATAGCTCCTCCTTTCCCTCTCAAAAGTGTCCTGGTTTGGATAATAAATGGCACTGTCACCCCCTTATCTACCACCTCTGGCCCAAGACAGGGTGTAGCCATAAATAAAACTGAAACTGGGAAAGGGAACCATGAAGAGCTTTAAGGAAGGCGTAATGCCTAAAGAAGAGATGCGTTAGGAGACACGGTTATAACGAGTAGGTAATTTGTAATCAACTATGCCGAACACAGATAAACTTAGGAAGAATGTTGGGAGGAGAAATATAAAAACTTAAGGGTGAGAAGAGACAGAAGAAAACAAAGAAGACAAATGATTCAGAGCACAAATATGTGCTAGCTTCTAGTATTTTCCCCTGTATGTGGGGATTCGTGGTTATGATTGGTGTTATAAAAATGACTGAAAATGGCCATCCCTGCCTTCTGCCCTGCGTCGGCACACATGAAGTCCCGCCCACTGCTGCTTACATTCACCAAGGGCTCTGTGTCTTAGACTCAGAGGTGCCTCAGCCAAGCCTTCCCACCAAGCCCCCTCCCCGACTTCTGATGGCTGCATACCAGACAGTCTGCCACCGTGGTTTCATGGGCTTCCACAGATAGGCCACAGTATGTGAAGCTGCATTTCAGTGCGTCATTTCAAAGACCTCTCTTGACTTTTTCCTGGATCAGAATTTCATATTGCAAAAGGCAGAAAGTAAATGTCAAGGGCAAGTTCAAAAGGCCAAGTGATTTCTAGCTAACCAATTCCTAGACCCAGAGGGAAAGCAACAAGGTCTTTGGCATTTAGAGGTTCAGAAAATATGCTGTATGGATTTCCATCACCATTTTGAACTGGAGCATGTTATGGCTTGAATTGTCTCCCTCAAAATTCTCATACTGCAATCCTAACTCCCATTCATCGGAATGCGACCTTATTTGGAAAAAGGGTCTTTACAGAGGTAATCAAGTTAAAATGAGGTCATTAGAATGAGCCCTAATCCGATGTGACTGTTGTCTTTTAAGAGGAGGAAATTTGGGTAGAGATACGGATACAAAGAGAATGCTATGTGAACATGAAGACAGCCATTTACCAGCCAAGGAAAGAGGCCTGGAACAGATCCTTCCATCAGAATTGTCAAAAGGAAGGACCAACACTGTCAACACCTTACTGTTGGAATTCTAACCTCTAGAACTGTGAGACAGGAATTTCTGTTGCTTAAGCTATCTGGTTTGTGGTACTTTGTTTTAGTAGCCCTTGGGAACTAATACCTCAGATGCAATCTGGTCAAAGATGGGAGCTAGGAGAAGCTGACCCGACTTTTTGTAGATTCCTCAATTCCCTAAGAAGACTAAGTAATACTTCTTTGAGTTATGTAAAGGAGTGGGCACTCCCTGTGGCAAGACTGGACTGGCTGACCCTTAGGAAATAATTTCAATTGCTCATGCCTCAGTTTCTCCCTCCAGGAAGTTGGATATCGGGCCTGTGTTCTGAAACCCCCACTATGACTGTTATTAAGAAAAAGGATAATCACATGAATACTCTGAGTTTGAGGCACAAAGGTCAAACTTACATGGGAAGGCTTACTAAGAAATACTATCTCTGAGAACAGCTGGAACGGTGAGTAGACTCCAACTTCTGGAGCCAACTTGTGCAGAGAGTTAAGTCCCTGACTTCCTTCCTGAGCGTCACAGAACCAGCTCTGTCTTGGCCTTTTGAATATCTAAATTTGACAATCAAAAGCTAAAGTAACTCATATATTCGGACAAAGAATTTTCATCTTTCAGCACATAATTCCAGAATATTTCCCGTGAATCAAGGAAAAGGGTATAACCCGCTTGTTAAACTATCTCTGCTACCAAGAAAGGAAAACACGAAAGTAGTTCAGCAGGCCTTTTTTTTTTTTTTTTTTTTTTAAACAGCTATAGGCCTAGATTCTCATCCTGTCTCTCACTTGAATTATCTGTTGAGTCAGTAGTGAAAGAAGTGGTGTTTAGCCCTGCTTCCTTATATGGCAGGGAACGACAATGTGCTTGTCTATTTGAACTGCAGTGTGGCTCCCTGACAAATTATAATGATTGGTTATGGAAACCTCCTGCTCTGGTTTCCATCGTATTTCTGGGGAAAGACACAGAACAGACAGCTGGAGGGAAATGGAAAGGGCTGGACTCAGGGAGTGGCACTGACTCGGGCTCTGCTATTTGCCAGTAGTGTGACTTTGGGCAAGTTCTTTAATTTACTTGACTGCCCTGAGACAGTCATTTTCAACTAGAATGGCGCCTGCCACACAGCAAGTAAATTAGCTAGCTTATCTTCTTACCCATCTTAACCTACAAGGGGTTGGGATAACCACCCATCCATTTCAATTCACTGTCCCTCCCAAATTCAGCATTTTTTTCTCCAGGGAAGTCTCAATCTTCTCTGCTCGCTGTATCTCATTCTCTCCTCTCTCTTTTTTTCCTCCTCTGTTTCCCTCTCATTCCTGGTAAAAAAAAAAAAAAACAAAAAACCTTAAAACCTACAAAATGACCCAGCTTCAGGAATAATAAACCCCTTCAGCCATACCAGATAAAGATGATCTAGAATGTTAAAGTCGGCACACAACCAATGACAAGGGCAGGGGAGAAGACTTTTGTGATTGAAAGGGGTGGTGGAGGTCATCTGCTTCCGCAAAGCAGGGCTGCGTGCTCCAGAGACAGACAGATCTGGTTACAAAGCGCTTATGTTGACCTGAACGGGGTTTCCTGTAACTACTGTCTACTGGTCCTAGTCCCACCTCAGGAAGAATCTGACATGGAAGAAGGTGGCTTCCTTTGCTCCATCTACATCATGGCCATGGAGGATCCAGGCTGGGAGAATGCAGCTTGGGCATGAGGACTAATGGGAGTGCACACCTACAGATAGCCTCACTGGTATCACAGCTGAGAGCTGATGATTTTTAATTCAGTGCCGGCGTGTGCAAAGCAGTTTAGAAACATTACTTCTAATCCTTATAATAACTATTAAGTGGAGGAATAATAATCCCCCTTTTATAGGCAAAGAAACAGGCCGGGAAATAGTCAATTTGAGATTCAAACTCAAGTCTTCCGTATTCCAAAGTTTATTCTCAAATGGGTCACAGCTGCAGAGCCACACACAAACTGGGGCCTCCATTGTTGGAGTAATTAGCAATAGGCAGCACAACGTGATGGCTGAGCATGTGGACTATGGAGCCAAGTTACCTGGGTTTGAATCCTGGCTCTGCCACTTTCCTAGCTTTGTGACCTTGGATATGTCACTTAATGAATTGTAACTCAATTTCCTCATCTGTAAATTTGGTTGTTGTATGGAGATTACTTGTTTGATTTTTATCTAGTAAACATCTAGATGCTACTTAGCACATGCCAGGGCACTGTCGTAAGCGTTCAGTAATAATATAATTAGAGAAGAATCAATGAGCTCAGACATGAATACTGGCTTCAGCTTTCTTTCCAAGAAGAAATAAATTATGGACATTTATTTCTTTACTCATTTAATTCTCTACTATGTGTGGGGTGAGGCCCGTTTTTAGTTTCAATTCATGGCACTGAAAATCCCCAAATCCCTGATTCATGGCACTTATGTTCTAGGGCATAATAATCAACACATAAACAAATAAATATACAATCATAAGCAAACATTATGAATATGCATGCAACAAAATAACAAATGTATTCTGATTGGCTCTCCTATGTTGAGGCTGAATTTATCAACTTGATACCTTAGGAAATGTTTCACAACAAGCTCTGGGATGTAGGGAGGGGGGTGAGGAGTCTGATTTGCAGCATATGTTAATTTCAGTGGTATTCCCCTCACACAGACACAATAAATGTAACTAACCTCCAGAGCACAGACAATAAACATAAGGAAATAATTAGGAAGGAATGAATTTTGAGGATTTATTAGCTGGGTTTTTAATATAATTGTCAGTTGATATAGTTTAATTTCTAATAATGACTATGTTTAAGCACCAGTTCTCAAAATCTTAAAAATTAAAATTTTGGCTTTTGGGAGCTAGGAGGAACTGGCTTCCCCACACTATGGTGTTGGGTGCATGGAGTGGGGACAGTGTGAGGTTATTATGCGTGTGGGTCCTAATCTACTTCCTTTTTAGCTGCTCTTCTCCAGCAAGTGCTCCTTCATGCACACAGTGGAAGTACTGCTCTGTATACTAAACAGCATCTGTACAAATTAGTAGTAGTTCTGGCATTCTTATCGCATCACGTTACTCAGGCAGAGATGCTTTTAGCTCTATAGTCCTCAGTGAATATAATTTATGTAATTGCTGCCCTGAATATGGTTGCTTCTTCTGTGCAGGTTACATCTTCAGGATGTAACTCCTGACTAGGAGGAAGACCCTAGAGATGGATTTTCAGTTCTGCAGAAGCGTTCACCCAAGGGCTGTCTCTGAGGGCTCACATGCTTCTGTAAAGGGCCATGCCTAGAAACATCTAAGCCAGAGGCTATGAAGGCCCTGGCCTCAGAGGAGATGTAAGGTGAGGGGGAGGAAGCTTTTCCCCACTTCTGCTCAGGATTTGCACATTCCTTACCCCAAGGCTGAGAACAGAGAAAAACATCTTCTGCCTTTCCTGGTAAATTAAATACCTAAAGTAACATAAACAAACATCCTAAAGACAGAAATACTTAAAAAAGAACATTTTTCCTCAATTCACCCCTCCCTCAAAGCCTAAATTTTACTTAGTAATGGTGGCTGGAACAGGAAGTGGAAATACCATGAGAAATTTTATTCTTGCCACATTTCCAATGCTTTACAAAAGCAAACACTGGAAATCTCATCAGACAGCCTGACCTTACAGGGTTGATAGCTTTGCGCCCAAACTAAAAGAGTATGGGAAGCTGAAGCAATTTTCAGATAAATATTCTAGACTCTTCGGGAAAACTGATTTTTTGGAACATACAGCTATAACTTTCAGAAAGAAATTACTCAAAACTACACAACTACACTTCTGAGGAGTAAGTTACTCCATATATCTAACTATAAAATTATTTTAAACATAGATGTACAGAACTGAGCCAGGATGTTTTAGCAGAATCACCAGAGAGTTTTGCTTTGTTTTGTTTTTACAAACTACAGATGCTGGACCTTGCCCTAGACCTACTGGATCATAATCTCCAGGGGATGGGACTCAGGGATTTATGTTTTCAAAAAGCCCTACAGTTGATCCTGATTAAGACACTGGCTAAGATCTACTGGACTACAGATTATAGGCAAACTGTGCTGTACTGTAAAGCTGAAATCCCGGAAGTGTTAACATGGGACTTTCTCTCTTGCCTCTTTCAGGAGAAGCAATCTAGTGGACCAAAACCAGCAACAGCATAGGACTTAGGCGCTGTGTGTCCCAGAACCACCTTTGCCACTAATTAACCGGAAGACCTTGGTCAAGTCACTTGTTTTGTTCTTTCATTCAACAGACATTAGGCTTCTGCGATGTAACATATACTTCTGAGTATATGTTAATTAAAAAAGAAGCTGTTTTCTGCCCTTATGAATCTTACTGACATTAATCAGAGACATACAAATGTGTGTATAATTTTATTTGGTATGGCCAGGCTTTAGTCTCTTGCCTGGAAAATGAAAAATCACTAGTTCTTTTTTTTAAAAGAATTTCTTATTAAATCCTAAATTTCTTGTCCCAGCTTCCTTATAATATAATTATATGTTTTAAGTCCACTGACTGAGAAAATATAATACCAAAATCTACTATGACTTCAATAACTATTATAACTAAATTAACATTTTATCATCATAATGCATCTATATAATTTAAAAAACAGTAGCATGTATTGTGTAAGATCTATTATTTACTCAGTTTGTCAAAACCATTTGCTGCATATAGGGATTTACTTCTTGCAATAATTCTTTGTCTTCCCCAAGATTCAAAGTGCCGAGATTAGGAACCTACGGACTACATCAATGGTGTGAAATACATGGTACCTGAGTAGCAATGTCCCTTTTCTTCCGCACCAGACATCACTGTCATGACAGCATTTGTTGCCCCCACCGAGCTTGGGACTCGGCCTCAGAATCCTTCTCAACACATTGTTTCACAACCAATTGTTTGGAGCTGGCAAACAGATGAAAAATGATTTGTGCTCCCTGAGCTAAATGCCTCCTAAGACCCTGCCCAGCTTTAAAAATAGAGGATACATGTATTTAGTTCTGCTATCTTGAGAAATACGCATGCTTTCTCCTCTTTCCATATAAAAGTACTCCAAATATCTGAAGACATCCACGTGGCCCCAATTTTCATTCTTTTGGGATTAGATCCCTTATCTATTCCTCATCTTTTGTTCTCCTGACCCTCTCTGGTCCTTGACACTCATTCCTGGATGCATATTTGTGAATGCTTACATGAAGAACAAGCCCAGAGTAGAGCATATTGTTTTGTTTTATTTCATTTTACTTCCCATGACAGACATCGAGACAGGTGTTCAGTGAATGAAAGATTACACTACAAACTCTGTAGAGAACTGAAACTTTCACTGATTGGGTACATAGCTTTTTTGCAGTAAGTTTATGAAGTACTGTAATTTACATTGAGATGTAATAATTTTTATTTATTACAATTATTAAGTCATTATTTATTGAATTTTAAAGATTGCTTTAGTTTGGGAGGAGCCATAGCACACCTATGACTCATACGATATTTCTTGCCAACAACAACACTTAAGTGTTTTTCTTTAGAATCTGTCTCAAATGGATAATTCTATCTTTTCAATTACCAGTGCTGCAAGCTTCCAAGCTAACCTCCCTTAAGACTGGTTCATTGGGCAATGCCAAAGTGGTCATCAAGTACTGTATGACCCTGACATTAAGCGCTTGCCTCTCTAGGAATCCAGTCACATAAAAATTGGAATGACATACATTGATAGCTGTTGGACATTTCAGCTAATTTGCCTTCCATGCCTAACTTTCTCTTCTAACTAAAATTGCCCACTGGGCTGTTTTTCTCCCCCCAGGGGTGATGGTGACTACTGCTGTCAGGCCCACCCATAATTCACCCATGAGCATGCCAGTAACCTCTGATAGCCTCCTGCTAGGGGATTTGCCAAAGACAATAGCTATCAGCTGAACCACTCAGGTCTCCTCTCTCAGAATTTGACCAGGAAGCACAGAGCGAACTTTCCAGTCTGTAGGACAGCAGAAAGGAGCAGTCACATGTGCTGCAGCTGAGTCACATTCACACAAGCATATAGACCTCTGCTGAGATACTTGGACCCACCTTGATTCCAACCCTGTTCTCTTTGGATCCTGGTCCAATTGTGGCTTCTGTTCTTGGATTCCCTTATGATTCCATCCCTTTATTGTTCCGTAAGTATCTTTTTTTAAGATACATTTATTTGAGAGAGAGAGAGAGCACACACATGCGTGCACACATGCACATGCGTGTCCACGTGGGGGAGGAGCAGAGGGAAAGAATCTTCAAGCAGACTCCTCACTGAGAACGAGCCCAAGGTGGGGCTCGATCTTACAACCCATGAGATCACGGCAGAGCCAAAAGCAAGAAGTGGATGTTTAACCGACTGAGTCACCCAGGTGCCCTCCATATGTATCTTATACTCCTATCCCTTTACTTGAGCTACCACCGCCTATTAACATAGGTCGCTCTGAACACGCTGCCAGGTGTTCTCACCCATGTTACAATACCTGCCTACACACTGCCTTGCTAAACAGGCTTTTGGCTTCTAAACCTCTGCCTGCCTTTTGATTTTACTGTTTTTCTTTTACTTATCTGGCTATGATTCACAGGTCAGTCCATTATTGTACTTTATATCTATTCTGGCTTAGCCCGCCTGACCCCAGGGGAACTAATGTCCTTGATGCTTCTGGCCCTTGGACCCCTTGGGCACTCTTCCCTGGTCCTGCCCATATTCAGCACATTGGTAAAATCTGCCTCGTTCCCCAGGTTGAGACAGGCGAGAGGGAATGTTACATGTGGGTGTCAAAGGAACTAATTATATATTCCTACTTAATATGTCCCTCTCCAAGTAAGATGATTTCCTTACAGCGAAGTATTTTCATCCGTATATTCACAAAACAATGCCAGAAGTCTCAGGAAGTGATTAAAAAGCAATTTATCTTCAAGTTCTCCATCACTGAAATATAATATACATATTCATTTAAAATACCTCCCCCAAATACTTTCCTTCAATTATTCCCTGACTGGTACCTAGCAATCCTTTTTACTTTTTTTAAAAGATTTTATTTATTTATTTGACACAGAGAGAGGGGGTTGGGGAGCAGGCTCCCCACCAAGCAGAGTCCAATGCAGGGCTCCATCCCAGGACCCTGAGATCAGGACCTGAGCCAAAGGCAGAGGCTTAACCCACTGAGCCACCCAGGGGTCCCTAGTGATCCTTTTCGTAAGCTCGGGGAGCTCTCTCAGCACATGCTTGGCAGCAGCCCTTCCCAGCTTCTGCAGCCCCGACAACCTCCCCACAGGAAACTACTTCTCTAGAGATGATCTTCTTTTCTTTGTAATGGGGGATCATGTGAAATCAGCTTTTATGTCTGTGTATTCACACCATCCTTTCTTCCTTCAGAAAATCTGGGGAACAAGGAAGGACACCTCCACTCTGTTCTGATCCCATCCAGCCTTGGCTCCAATGGAAATCAAGACTTTTTCTCACTCCCCACCCCAACCTTCCCCGCTCAAGCTTTCTCACCTGTCAATCACAAAAGGCGGGCTCACAAGGGACCATAAGGGTTTCGAGGTTTCATCAGATTTCAAAGGCATTCACAGCAACCGCAACGCAGGGACAAACAAGTGACATGGCTGCTCCATCACCTCTCCTGCCTGCGCCCAGCCAGCCTCTTCTTCCTGCCCTCTTCCCACACTCAACTCACTGCCAGCCAACTGGGAGAGTGGGGGTGACAGGCAGAGTGATTCTCTTTCCACAGAAATTGCTCCAACATTATCTCTGTCTGCTCTAACTGCCCCCTCCCCCGCCTGAAAAAAGGGAAGAGGCTTTCCCCGATCTTGAACATAACCAGGCTTGACCCTCCTGCTATTCTCTGGGCTTCACCCTAAAGCTGGGACACTGCAGACTGTGTTGCATCAGGAAAGCCCTTATTTGGGCTGGGGGTCAGGAGCCAGGGGAGCTGGTAGAGATAGGACTGGGGGTAGGAAAGTTAGGGAGGCCACCAAGGATCAGTCCCAGGAGAGCCAGCTGGGGATACTAAAGATTGAGGGAAACAGGGAGCAGGGGGTGGGGGTGGGGGCTCCATCCCGGAGCAGTCTGGTCTCAATACCAACAGGAACCACAGCCAGGTGCTCCTGATTACCTCACCCTCTCTACAAGGCCCAGGCTTGACATGCTGGGATTAGTTCCATGCTTTTGGCTGGAGGCAGAGAAGCTGCCTCATTTACTAAGGCCTTTCTGTTGTCAGCACCTTGTCACTGGTCTTCCACTCAACTGGATCTTCAGATTTCCTGGTTCCTGGATATGGCCTTGTACCACCGATAACCCATCTCATTCTGCCTCCTGATATGTGTTCTGGTCTCTGATCACCAGAGCTAAAGTTCAGATAGCAGTGGGGTGAACCAGTATTCCCAGGACTCAGAGCTCAGGGTTCTAGAAAGAACTAGATTCAGAAGGTACCACTCAAGGGTCCTCAAGTATGAGGAAGGAGCTATAATCAGGGTAATATGATAATCAGGGATACTAGGTAAGAAGTGGAGGATACAGTCAAGATGAGCTTAATGTCCAGAGGCCTCAAATTGGAGTATACAGCCTACATAAAAGAGGGTCAAACAGCCTCATCTCATTTGGGCATTTTAACCACTATGGGAGATAGAAGAAGCGATCTTATGCCCGTTCCATCCATGAGGTCAAGGAATTGATGGCTTCCTCAAAGGTCCTAGCTATCTGAACAGAGGAATGAGTGTTGGGACTGAGCTCTCTTAGTGGTGTTCCTGAGTTTAGGTCAAGCTACAAGTACCTTTTTAAATTACCAAAGGACTCAGAACCTATGGGCATCTCTCTAATGACAAACTTGGATTAGCATTAAAGATGAAGGACTTTCAATAAGGATCTAATGGTTCTATTTTCAGAGAGAAAATTCACCCAGAGAGAACTTACTCAGAGAGAATTACTCAGAGAGAATTTACCCAGAAAACTCTTCTAAAGTCTAAAAATTCTTTGGCAGCATCTAACCTCCTCCTTGGGCCCGCCATGCTATTTACATGCCGCTTTGTAAGCGTTTTCCCCGTCCCCCCACCATGGGCTCACCCCACCACATTTCCAAGGTATGTGACAGACTGCAGACAGGTGGGGACTAAGCTAATTCCTTTACATGCCTGTCTCTACATCACTTTTCTGTCTTGCTGAAGAATCACTGATGAGCAGCCCTGCTGCCAGGAGGCTACAGTGAGGGTGTCTCCATGACAGCTACACGTGCTTTTTTTCTGTTTGTTTTTACTGGGCAAAGGGAGGGAGAGAATCTCCAGCATGCTCCATGCCCAGTGTAGAGCCTGATGCAGAGCTTGACCCCACAACCCTGAGATTATGACCTGAGCCAAAAATCAAGAGTCAGACGCTTAACTGACTAAGCCACCCACACACCCCAACTATATGTGTTTTTAAGAAAAGGCCTACCGAGGTGATTTGTGGGCTTATCAGGCCACAGAACACCCAGGTTGCACTCAGCACCAACCTATTCCCTCTGCCAAAAAGCAGGAAATCCTTAGGCCTGTCATAGGAGCCAATCAGAATCGTTAATAGCCTGAGCACCAGGTATGCTTTTATGCCTCCCATGTAAATCCCTTAAGCTGCAGTTTGAGCCTGGTTCTCCTCTTAACTTTAATGGAAGAACTGAATATTTCTTTACAGCAATTTATTGATCTGAATTATTTAATTTATTCTATTTATCCACTGGTTTTGAACCAGTGGAAACAACCAAGCCTGTCACCTATGGATCTATCTACTGTACATCCCTTGTGTATACGGAGATCCGTTTTTTATTAGTGACTTGTTATTCTAGACTCTTGCCGTTGTATTTCTTTATTAAATGATTTTATTAAAATGAAAGTTTTTGCACAGCAGTTTCATCCATCTCCATTTACCTCCCCAATTGGTGAGATGTGCTCTAGCTAACATTCAGCTGGAGGAAAGTAGCCCAGACAGCTGCCCAAAGCTCAATATAAAGTAAAATAGCAAATCCCCTTGCTCCAGCACATCGGTACGGACAGCACAACACTTATGCTGAAAAATGTGTTTCTGTGGTTGTTGGGGGATGGGGCGCGCACAAAGAAGAGAGGGGAGGGTGGTGGCAGCAAAGTTTGAACTTTCAGGGATTTGGAGATGTTGGTTTCAAAATGGAATTTATCCTCAAATCCCAAGATTATAGATTTCCTTCCAAACTGCATTCCCTACATGGTTTAGAGAACAGTTGAAAAAGAAATTGCTCTCCATATTTTGATTGACATTAAAAACACTGTGAAAATAGTTTGGAACTTGATCTCTTTGAGGGAAGGACCATAATCAAACTATAGCTTTCACTTGCAGCCCTTTCTCCCACACTTACTCAGAACTGTTCCAGGAAAAGAAATTCACAGGGAACTCTGTTCTCATATATCATTTCTAGGAGGGGAGAGAGGCATTCTCAAAAAAATTATCCCCAAATTTCTAAATACAAAGAGAAAAAAATTATTTAATGAATCTCAACACAAAACCACCTTACTTGGCAGAAAGAAAATCAAATTCAGTCCTTTGGAGCTGAAAACCTTTAATATCCAAGTTTATTTAAAAATTATCAGACTTGCCCTCCTTGCCACATACCACCTCGTCTTCACTTAAGCTCTAGCCATACACGTCTGGTTTTGCCAAACACATTAGAAAGATTTTACTGTTCCAGTTTACAAGTCCATCTGCACAGCCCTATTAACAGAAGGGATCTATGAATACCAACTACTTTGTTCTCATCCACTTTTTCTGACCATGTATTACCACAGCACTAAAATTCCCCCACCCTTTACAATCAGCTCTTTCTAAAAGGAATTCCAGGCTACTACCAACTAGCTGCCTTGTACTACTGTTTAAGATGCCCAAATATGTCTGACTATGTTGAAATGAAAGACTGGTTCCTCTCTTTCTGGAACGCACTTCCAAAACGACATCTTTTCACATTCTCTAGTCACAAGCACACTTTCAAACAGAAAATAAGATTTCTAAAGGAACAGTTTGGTAGGATGTTAGATGCGATTTCTAAAAACACACCCACTAGCACATGCATTCTCTCATTATTAGGTTTTATAGGAAACAGATCGTGGTAGGCATCTTCCTGTCTTGGCAAGTATCAGATCAGTTACGTTAACCCAACTGGTGCTAAACGCTCTTTCCACCTCTGAACTTATTTCCTTGCAGCTCTAGAAGTCCAGCCTTAAAAACTGGTAGCAGCACAATATGCAAATGGCTCTGGTTAAAAACCATTACTTTTTGGTTTCTCATTAACCTAAAAAGTTGTTTTTAAAGTAAAACCTCTTTAGATGCCTGGGAATAAAAGATGCAGGAGAGACCACCGGTGTGGGCAGACCGGCACGGCCCGCCTGCTGACCCTGGCCTGTGGCTCTCAGGTAGAATTCCCGTGGCACTCCTAAACAAAGGCTTCCCTTGCCAAGGTTGCCTGTGGTCCCTGAGTATAGGTCTCTATGTCTCTATGTGATCTCTCCTCCCGTCCCAACTCCAAGAACAGAACTTGAAATCTCATCCTGTTTGTCTTCCGGGAACATCTGCAGGGCAGCAAAGCCCAGTCTGGCTCTGCGAATCTGCATGTTTTATTGGCTTTTACAATCTTGCATCTCCAGCTACCTTAAGCAGGAATGTTGACTGAAACCCACAGAAAGCCCCCAGACTCTCTGAAGAGATTAAAAGAAAGCCCTCTGTGGCTTACCTCGCAGGCTGCAACTTCTTCCTGGGGACTAAGTCCGAAAGGAAGGACTGATTTCTCTAGCAGGAGCACAGCAAGAGGGCAGCCAGGCAGGCAGCCTAATACACACTGCTCTATTCAATAAAACTCCAGACCGCCCTTCCTTAGCCCCTCCCAGAAGTCCGTGCTAAGTGAACACATATCCCCTATGTTTACAGTCGGCAGTCGGTGGTATGCATTGTCCTGTAGTTTCTCTACTAGGGCAGCCAATGACGACACCCAGGCCGAGGTAGATGCAGCCTGCCTGTGGAGATGCCTGTCATTCCCTAGGCATGCTCAGGAAATCACTCATCAGAAAAACCAAGACCTAAAAAGCTCTGAAGCTGCGTGCAGGCTGCCAAAACCAGCCAGCTACATGCCCTTTTTTGGTTATCCTGAGCAGGGCCTCTGGAAGTGAATCCATTGTCAGGAACAATCATAAGAAATGTTAATCTTGGAGAAAGAGGCTGTCTTGTAGAACGCAAATGTAACTTTAAAAAGAAAGCACAGTCTATGAAACCAAAAGTTAACAGTCCGTGAGTTTAGTGGGGTGGGGGTGGGGAAGGCTTTTTGATTGAGGGAGCTCTAATAGCATATTTCCTTCAAAAGCAGTTGTGGATACAAAATTAAATTAAATTGTTATATGCTTTTAAACCCTACAATGGCCAGGACCCAGGTCTGGTGTACAGACTAAATTCTAACCTGAAAAAGGCACAGCCCCTTAGAAGTATGTCTACACGTGTTATAAAAACAACTGACAAAAAGAGCTTAGGTCTTTTTTAGTAGGTAATGTTTTCCAGAATAAGTGTAGCGCCAGAAACTCAGCTAGGCAGGGTCCTACAGGCGTGGCTATCGTCATTGGTTTTCCGCATCACCTCCCTTTCTACCTCCCCTTTGTTTCCTTGGATTTGGCAACAGGGAGACATGGCCAGCAACTGTGCCCAACAGAGACGGTGTGAAGAGACCCAGGCCCTCCTTTGAGACTGGTGTAGACAATGCACATGCCCACAGAGATGGCACCGCTGTTCTAGCGACTTCTCCAAAGTACTTCAACCAAGTCTTCATTGACAGGATGTGTGTTATGAGAGGGTCAGATTTAGGAGGTGCTGAATTAGAATGAAATTCACTGGGCCACGTGTGCATACAATCTGTGGTCTTGTACTTTTCCATAAAGAATTCACTCAATTAGTCAATCAGTATTTAATTCAACAGCAACAACAACAAAAAATTTGTCAGGCCAGGAGCAAGGTGTCAGATTTCTGTCTCATTGTTGCTATGTGTTTGGCAACTGTTTCACCACTGACCAAGAAGACTTTAAAACATTTTCTCTGGCTAGCTACAGTCCACAAGCTTGGTCTCCAAAAACCATAGGTTTTACCATATAACCCTTTACTTATTTATGAAGATCTGACTTAAAAATGATCTCTACTTAGGAAAAAGTCCCTGCCCTTTGTGCCTCACATAGAAGACTTGGGGAATCACTAATCCACATGGGTGGTTTTCTTCTTCAGCCCTCCTGCATTAATTAGCGAGCTACCCAGAGGCATCTATATCAAACCTATGCACATCTCTTTCTTGGAAAGGCTGCCTATCCTCTCTTCCCAACTGCTGCTGCAGCACAGCCTAAAAAAGCTACAGAGAAGGCTGCCAGGCCAAGTAAGAGGTGAGCTTCAGGAATCCCAAGTTGGAACTCAGAATGCACTTTCCCAGGGAAACAGAATAAATAATGGCTGGTGGGAATAGCACAGTCGATGTAGCATTTTAAGGACTCTGGCTCAACCAGGCATTTGTGGAGCACCACCGTTTATAAAATTGTTCCTATGGGAAAATGTTTTCTGATCTCAAATGAATGATTTGGAAATAAACTTTGGGAACACAGCCAGTTTTGCTCCAGGGGTTGTCCCATATCTGGACAGGTTGTGAAGACAGAAGAACAGTTCCCTGTCTGGTAAACTGCTGAGTTTGGAGATGCTGTAGTGCAGACTTCAATGACTTCTGAAACCAACTCAGTTGGTGATGCCTGTTCAAAGATATGACCTGTGTCCAGAGATGTTTGGGGCCTGTGATCTCTAGGCCCTATGGACTATGACTCAGTGAGGCCTGTTTTAATGCACTGTCTTCCATGGCCACTGCTGATTCAATCCTAAGCCACATTCTTCCCGCTTGTGTGAGTAATGCCTTTTGGTTAAACAGCATCAGGGCATAATGTGCAATCTATGAATAAAATAAGTACCAGCTTTCCAGGGGAAAGAAAACTTACACTACAAATGGGGAAAATATTATCAGCAGGAAACATAGAAAGGACATGCATTTTCCATGGTTTTTAGAAGATAAATAGCTAAATATTTTTGGGTTCCGTCTTTAGAAAAAAGAAGTATGCTTCCCTAGATAAATTATGAATACCTCATACTCAGGGTATAGTGGAAGAGCAACCTATTCAGCCTTTTTTATGCATTTGAAAATGGACACTGTGGAAGAACCATATGGCTGGAAGGATAATTTAACAAATTTCATTAGAAAAAAGAAAGAAAAAAACACGTTGCCAATCTCTGCCATGGGAAACTTCACTTTCACAGTATTTACTTTTTCCAGAAGTCATCTGTAAACAACGCTAAAAATACACAGGATTTAGACAGGGAATTTGTGTGGAATCTATTTCCCACTTAGACCATCCCAGATAAAGAACAGCTTGTCTAGCATACGATATATCTACCTAATCAAACCATAATAACTCAAAAGAGACATTTGGAAATACCTAAATGATTTGTTGTATTTTTTCAGTTCCAAATGAGTATTTGCAAGCATGCAGATCAGTAGTGGGCAATTACATTTCACTTGTAAGTCAGTTGTGAAAAGTAAAAGCAGGCCACACCTTTTTTTCATTCAAAATTAAAATCACGTCATTTAATACCACAGAGAACATACATTTTTCCAGCTTAAAATAAGTTTTATTGAATAAAACAGATCTTTTGAACATTTTAAAAGGCAGCAATATCTACCCCCCCAACACACATCTTCTTTTACTCAAATGAAGTATTTCCAGAAACTCAAGCTTAGAAAACAATAAGATCAGAGTGGTAAATTTTGATACCAAAACTGGACAATAAGTACAGCACAAAAAGAAGGGAATTGTACTAAGTGTATTTATGATCCTAGCTGAGAACAATTAGCACACTGAATCCAACAAATATAAAACAAGACACGCTCAATGCAGAGATGGTCAAAACCTAAAAATCCAGCGACATATTATTCAATGTTGGCAATTTAAAAGTCAAGAGAAAAAAGTACCAAAAAAAAAAAAGAGAGAAAAACTGTCTCAATATATCAAAAATAATACTTGGTAAAATTAGCAATCACATATAGGGGGAAAAAAATAGAAGCTCTTGAAAAACCAGCAACAGATTCTTTCCAAACATATACAAAGAGAGCTTTACCAGAAAGCTATAGAAAACATCATCTTAATGGTGAAATGGTAAAAATTATTCTCACTATAATCAACAAAAAGGCAAGGATGCCTACCATCTCTTCTACAATTAAAAAAGCGGGGGCGGGGGGGACAGAGGTCCTAACCAAGACAAAGAAAAAGAAGAAATAAGAACTATTGGAATTAAAAAGAAAACAAATGTCTTTATTGCTATGATATGATCATGTGGGTAAAAAGTTCAAGTGAATCAACAAATATATTAGAATTAATAAAGGAGTTTAGCAAGATTATTGGAATCAAGTTCAGTATGCAAAACTCCAGAGTTCCTATAACCAGCTGTCTCTAATTTTAAAATATAATGGAAAATAGATGATTCATATTAATAACAAAGTGTGCATTACTTGGGAATAAATGTAACACAATAGTGCAAGAAAACTGCAAAGCTGGATTTAGGACATAAAAGGTCTGCATAAATGATGAAATATGTCACTTTTACCAATGGCAAACATCAAAATTATGAAGATGTAAATTCTCCATTAATTAATCTATGCATTTATTATTCCAGCTAAAATCCCTAAATGATAAACTTTGTAGAACTCAACAAAACAATCCTAAAATTTGTTTGGAAAAATAAAGATCTAAAAATAAGTACTATTTTTATACAGCAATTCTAATTAAGAAGAGTGTTATCGCCCTGAATAGACAAAGAGACCAGTAGAATGAAGTGGAAACCCTAGAAACAGCCCCAAGCATATACGGACACTTCTAAAGTAATAGCAGAGACACTACAGATCAGGGAGAAAAGCGTGAGCCCTTCTATTAATGGTAAGGTCACCACTGATTATGTAGAAACAGTAAAATTAGATTCAAAATTTCTACCCCACACTAAAAGAAACTAGATTACTTGAAAAACAAAACTTAAAAATGACTAGGAAAAACTCCAGGTGAGTACTTTTATGATGAGGTGTGGAAGAAACAGAACTTCAGACAGAAACACTGAAAACTTTGAGGAGATGGTTATATTAAATTCATATTAAATTCACAATGCTTGTTTACTTCTGCTCCTTCCCAAACCCCACCAAAATGATAGCATTAGAAATAAAAAAAAATTATCAGTAAATCCTACAAGGCAAAGAATATTGGAAGGGAGTCAACACAGACTCTAGATGTCAGCCAATTTTTGTAATATGGAAAATGGACGAATGGCTGATAAGTGACTTAGCAGAAGTAAGAAACTGAACTCTGGCCTGTGGAGTGGAAGGCCGGTGGATGAGAAAGAAGCCAACTCCAACCTCAGAACCAGGAAAAACAAGATTTGAAGCCCCAGGAAATTCTCAGGGCAAAGGATGGAGCAGAAAGCAGGCTTGGTTGAAAATCTGAGTATGTGGGGCGCCTGGGTGGCTCCGTGGGTTAAGCCTCTGCCTTCGGCTCAGGTCATGGTCTCAGGGTCCTGGGATGGAGCCCTGCATTGGGCTCTCTGCTCAGTGGGGAGCCTGCTTCCCCTTCTCTCTCTGCCTGACTCTCTGCCTACTTGTGATCTCTCTCCCTGTCAAATAAGTAAATAAAATCTTAAAACAAAAAAAAAAAAAAAAAAGAAGAAGAAGAAAGAAAATCTGAGTATGGAACAGTTGAAAACCCAGCTCCAGAAGCCCCCACAACCCCCTATACAACTCAGTGAACACTTCTCTTTCAATCAGACAGAAGCTGAAAGTTTTTTCTCAGAAGAGAAGTGCTGCCCTCAGAATGTCAGGCAAAGCCGTGGGTCGGGAACAGGCTTTGTACTGAAAACAAAATTTAAATGAAAGTCTACTCAGTGAACACTGGAACACCCCCAGTCTCCTCACTCTGCAGTGCTCCCAGGACACAGTCTGGTTTATCCCCTGCAGAAAGGAAATTGGAGAATTCCACTCCAGGGAAACAGGCATGCCTATGGAAAAAAGAACTCGAGACTGAGGGACCTCGGAAATACCTAGTTCATTGCCCAAGACCCTTTCATGAACTTGTGCACAGGAATTCCCAATCGGTTGTTTAGCACCTCACTCTTAATTATGAACATCAAATTAAGGAGAGGCCTGAAAGGGAGACTTGAACAACAGAAAAAGATACTCAAAGGAAAAAGAGGCAAGGTGAGAAACAGAAGAAAATTCTAAGAGAAACGTAATTACTATTCTAAGAGAGCTAAGAGAAGATACTGTACCCAACAAAAGATGCTTCTAAAGGGCACTTTCAGAGAAGATAAAAGAACACTTGGAAATGAAAAATACTGTAGCAGAAAGTTATAATAATTTAAGAAATGGAAGATACAGTTTTAAAAAACTTGCCCAGGGGTGCTTGGGAAGCTTGGTCAGTTAAGTGTCTGACTTCAGCTTGAGTCGTGATCTCAGGGTCCTGGGATTGAGCCTGAGTCAGGCTCCCCACTCAGCAGGGAGTCTGCTTCTCCCTCCCTCCCACCACTTGTAATATCTTGCCCCCCCTCAAATAAATAAATGAAGTCTTTTAAAAAAATCAGAAAATTAGTAGGAAAAGACAAAATGGAAAAAAGGAGAGAAAAGAACATTACCAAATCAAACAAAACCAACATGAAAGTGTTCCAGAAAAAGAGGAAAGAGAAAACTGTTAAGAGGAAATGATCAAAGAAATAAAACATTAAAATTTCCCAAAACTAAAGGACACAAGTTTCCAGATTCAAAGGGCCCACTGAGCATCCAGTATAATGAGTGAAAACATTTTTAATTCTGAAGCTATCAAGTTCTTGGGTTATATCTTCCACCCAAAGGGAAAAAAAGTTGGGGTTGAAACTAGAAACCAAGGCAGAAGATAAGGATCAGAAAATAGAGAGTACAAAACCAGAGAGACGGGGTGAGGGGTGATTCCAGGATGACAGGGAAGGAAAATTCCAAGACAACAGATGTCAAGAAGAAAACCAGTAGAGACTGGAGCAGAGGGCTCCAGAAGAACATTTTCAGGACAGTCAGGTAGGCAGATTATACCTGGTATTTTCTTGGGGAAAGCATTTGTGATAGATACACGGAAAATAAGAAATGTAATAATGAGGTCATTATAATTGCAGGAAAAATAAGATTTTGTATGAGAAAGGAAAAGTGATCATGGTACACTATATAGTTCAACTGTGAGAAAAATTTACAGTCATACTAATGTAAATACTACATATTGATTTCATCAAAACAATGATGTAATTAGATTCAAAGGATAACGAGCAAGAACACGTTAGTAGGATGAGGGTGGGTAAGAGAGCTAAACCTTCATTTTGTTCAGCAAGAAATCAATAGTTAATGTCTACTATTGAAATTTTATTATTTTTATTTCTTTAAAAGATTCTATTTATTTATTTGACACAGAGATCACAAGTAGGCAGAGAGGCAGGCAGAGAGAGAGGAGGAAGCAGGCTCCCCACTGAGCAGAGAGCCCAATGCGGGGCTCAATCCCAGGACCCCGGAATCATGACTTGAGTTGAAGGCAGAGGCTTTAGCCCTCTGAGCCACCCAGGTGCCCCAAGAAATTTTAATAAATAATAGGATTAGCCTATTATTTAGGGACATGAAAACAGATATCAACTTTACCCCCCACCCCCAACAAATCACTGAACAAATATTTGTTGAATATCTACCACATGCCAGGGCCTGTTCTGGGCATTGTGAACAAAACACAATTCAAGACAGATAAACACACTAACTAATAAACATACTAACGTTGGGCAGTGGAAAGTGCTATAAAAAAATTATAAAGGAATAGAGAAAATCAGGGAAGTCCTCTGTGAAGAAGTTTTCAATGGGGGGGGTGAATAAAATGAAGGAACAAGCAGTGGGGTGATATGAAGGAAGAACAAGAACACAGCAGACACTCACTAAAGAATAACAAAGACTACAGAGGGCGCCTGGGTGGCTCAGTCCTTAACCATCTGCCTTCAGCTCACGTCATGACCCCAGGGTCCTGGGATGGAACCCCGCATTGGGCTCCCTGCTCAGCGGGAAGCCTGCTTCTCTCTCTCCCACTCCGCCTGCTTGTGTTCCCTCTCTTGCTGTGTCTCTTTCTGTCAAACAAATAAATGAAATCTTTAAAAAAAAGAAAGAAAGAAAAAAGAAAGACTGCAGAGTAATTGGAGGAGGGATCACCACGGCAGATCAGATCATCTAGAGCCTGAGAACCATGGTAAGGACTTTGAGTTTTTGTTCTCAGTAGACAGAAGGTCACTGGGAGATGCTGAGCAGAAAGAAAAACTCACTCTGGCTGTCCTGTGTCGAACAAGTGCTGAGACCACAAGTGTAGAAGCAGGGGGAACTGTAGGCTCCTTATGGGCAGGCGGTGCTGGCCTGGACTAGGGCGGCTGTGGTCAGGGAGCTGCGAAAGTACTGGATTTGGGATATGTCAGGACTCACTGCTGGTTCAGAGAAGGGATGATGTGAGAAAACGAGAAGAAGCAAGGATGTGTCTTTTCATGGGCTGAATAGCTGAGTGAGGGTGGTGTTATTTAATGCAATGGGGGCCATGGAGGGAGGTGCTGATTTGCAAGAAGGTGTGGGAATCACAGTAGACCTAATTTCAGCACGCGAAGATGACCAAAGGCATCTAAGCGGAAGTGCAGACAGGCAGTGTGATATACAATCTGATGTTTAGGGGAGAGGATGAGGCTTGAAGTATACATTTGAGAGTCATCCATTTTTAGATGGTGTTTTAAACTTGGGACTAAGTTACCTGGAAGAATGCAAACAGCAAAGAGGAGGCTGTTAAACTGACGCCCCAACATTTAAAGCCCAGAAAAGGAGACTGAGAAAAAGCTGAGAGCCACTGCTTGGTTGAGGGGGTCAGTTTTAAGAATGGGTAGGATGGAGGTTTACTGCTTTTTGTTATAAGCCATACAGTATTATTTGACTTTAAAAGTAAGGTAGGGGCACTTGGGTGGCTCAGTCAGTTAAGCATCTGACTTTGGCTCAGGTCATGATCTAAGGGTCCTGGGATTGAGCCCCTGCGTCTGGATCTCAGCGGGGAGTCTGCTTCTCCCTTGCCCTATGCCCCTTCCCCTGCTCATGCTGGCAGTCTATCTCAAATGGATAAATAAAATCTTTAAAAAATATATATAAATAAAAATAAGGTCATTTTTTATAGACTGGATTACTGCAGCCAACTAATCACTTCCTTGTTTAATGGGATTAAACACTCAGTCCTTGCCATGTGGCTTTGCAGTGCTCCCTGTAGGAGGACTTGGCCTGTGATTTGCTTTGAATGATGGGAAGTACCAGAAGGGATGGTGTGCCTGTTTCAGGGTGGAAGCTTTAAGAGGCATTGCATGTTCTGTTTTTACCCAAGTGTCTGCCTTTTGCCATGATAACAAGCCCCATAGAGTGGGTTAAATGGTGCCCCCACCAGAAAATTCATTCATCCGGCACCTGTAAATGTGATCTTATTTGGAAATAGGGATCTTTGGAGATGTAATTCAGTTAAGGATCTTAAGATCACATGAAATTATCTTGCTGAGACCTACATCCAGCAGCAAGTATCCTTGTAAGAGAAAGGTGGGGGATTTGAGACACACAGGACACAGAGTAGATGGAAATATGAAGACAGAGGCAGAGACTGGAATAATGCATCTACAGACCAAGGAAAGCTGAGGTCTGCAGGGACCACAGGCAGCTAGGACAGAGGCACAGAACAGATTCTCCCTCAGAGCTCCCAGAAAAAGCCAACAACTCTGTCAACACATTGATTTTGGACTCCTGGCCGCCAGAACTATGGGAGAATAAATTTCTGTTGTTTTAAGCCATCTAGTTTGTGGTAATTTGTTACAGCAGCTCAGGAAAATGATACACCCCAGATCGTGTCCACTCTTCAGCTTGGGTTCCAGACCGAGGAGACACGTGGGGCTGCACTGGGCCAGGGAGCCTGGCGGGACCAGCAGATTTGCCACTGGTCCAGGCCTTAGACAAAAGGCATAAGAAATAAATGTTTGTTGTTACAAGCCACTAAGATTTTGTAGCAGTTTTTACCAAGAAAAAGCTAACTACTATTTGTATATATTAAGTGAGACTTAAAACTAAAGAAATTTAAACTAAAGAAAGTTTGGCTACTTTACAATGTAAAAACTTCTGTTCAACAAAAGCCACTGTATACAAAGTGAAAAGATCAGCCAAGAGAAAATGTGCAAAGTATAAAGGATTAAAATCTAGAATATTGGGGCACCTGGGTGGCTCAGTGGGTTAAGCCTCTTGTCTTCAGCTCAGGTCATGATCCCAGGGTTCTGGGATTGAGTCCCGAATCAGGCTCCTTGCTCAGTGGGGAGTCCGTTTGTTCCTTTCCCCCCAGTCGTGCTCTTGCTCACTCTCTCTCTCTCAGATAAACAAATAAAATCTTAAAAAAAAATAAAATCTAGAATGTCAAAGAATGCCTAAAAATCAACTGAGATAGGAACAGAGAAGAAAGAGAAAACACAATAAAAAATGGGAATAGGATACATCATCCACAGAAGAGAAAACACAAAGGTCAAAATCTTTGAAATGCTGATGCTCAACCTTATTAGAGATAAGGAAATGAAAGTTAGAACACTGACACCAGCTCACAGCCAACAAATTGGTAAAAAAAAACAAAACAAAATGAAAACAAAACAAAACAAAACAAAAAAACCCCTACCATTTAATGTTGTAAAACTAAATGATGTTGTTCATGTGCAGAAAGAAATTCCTATGCATTTTTGGATCAGAAAGTAAACTGGTACATTCACTTCGTAGAGTGACTTGGCAGTGATGTTTATCCTATGCCTTCCTTGTCTGGCAATCCCACGTTTAGGTATATCCTCTCAGGAAACTCACATTCTTTAGCAAGGAGACAAGTAAAAGGCCACTGATCGGAATATTAGCTGTCAGCACAGTACCACAAAAATGCCTCTAGCCATCAGCAGGGGAGACCCTACATACACTATGAGCATGAACTACTCGCTAGTAGCTAAAATGAATGAATGCAATGTACTTGGTCTCAAAAACATAGTATGTGAAGAAAAAGCCAGATGCAGCTGGACTGATTACATTCATATGAATTATTTATGGCTACAGGCAACAGCAGACTAGAACCACTTCCAAATTCAACACAGTGGTTGCCCGTAAGAAGCTAGAATAACACTGGGCACAAAAATCAAGGAACTTGAAATTTATCTGCAATGTACAAAAGAAGACCTCAAGTAATCATGAAAAAATTATTACATCTATTGGTTCTGAAGATATGTACACTGGTTGTGTATTGTCCTTAGACTTTTTTTTATTATTATTATTAAAGAAACGGCTGTACAAATGAGAATTCTCTCCCCTCGACAATAGTATCTGGTCACTTATGTGACACTGGGAAAGGCCACTGCCCTTCTGTGTCCTCCGGGCCATGGTGCAGCTCATTCAGGACCAGTCTGACCAGCCCTGAATGTGAAGGTCTCAACTGAATCACATCTTTGTATTTAGGCTTTGACATGGTAGAATCCAGGGTTACTCTTTAAGGGCTAACACCTTAAGCCAAATCCTGACCTAGTGCCTTAATGCCAATTGTTTTGTGAATAGGGTGCAGATAAAATGAGGGCCAGCTCTGATCCATTTTAATGGGCACAGAGAGAAGGAAGAGGGGCTGGTCTCTTGGGACACCAGGAGGAAGAAGAAGGGCATGGGTTGTCCAAAGTAAGGGGGAGGGGCTGATGAAATGGAAAGAGGATGTGATCCAAGAAGACCCAGTGTGGATGAAGGAGCGTATGAGACAGATGTTACCTTTTCCCACTTCCAAGGAACAGGACTGGTCGATTCCTTCAGTCTCCCTATGGGAAATCACTATCTCCCTATTTCTTGAGCTAGGGAGGGTAACCGGATGTGCCTATGGTTTCCACTCTATCCTCAGAGAAAGGAAGATGGTTCCATCCATGGGAAATCTCTCTTGGTCTCCAGTGGGAACCTGAGTCACTCAGAGCCATAACTGGATTCTTCTCAGACAGTTGTGTTCATTCATTCATTCACTCAATCGACCAGCCTCCTAACAGGTATTATCTGCAAGGCTTCCTATTAGGCTCCGTGCCTTTTATAATCTTGTAAAAACATCACACTTGGCTTTAAAGAACTGCCATGCTAAAGGGGAAGCTCAGACACACGCACAAGATGGACTCCCAAATGGCAGGTGCTAGGAGAGACCCGCTTGCTCTGCACGTGTTCACCCAGCTGTGTGGGCTTCCTCTTCCTGTCTCGTGCGTGACGAAGGCTGTCTAATCCAACCAAGACCATGTGGTGAGAACTGGTGTTCCCTCCCAACCAGAAAGCACATCCTTCTCTCATTTCAGGGGGAAAAAAAGCCAATCTCATAATTGGCTTTGCATTGCAGACATACTTGTGAGGGGTGCAAATAAGAAAACATTTAAAATATTTGATCTATTTTGGGTGAGGTTTTGTAGCTTTGGCCTAGCAGAATGTCATCTGAGAGGCAGTGATTCCTCCTGGGGTGGGGGGCAGATATTTTTAAGATCCAAAAAAAGAGTGGGGGGAAGAAAACATGTTTTCAAAGAGATAGCTGAGTCTGGTAATACCCAGGGAAAGATGGCTGTTTGGAACAAGCCAGCTGTGTCACATCGATGCATCTGAGGATGCCTCAGGCTCTCCTGGAGGTCTGCTTTATGTCGCAGACAGAGACTAAGCCACCTCTGCGGCCCCACTCCAGGCTCCCCTTTCTGAGCCTTCACAGGTGCCATTCAGTTTCCTCTCAACTCACAGTCCCTGTGTCCTCTTCACATAGCTCACTGGCCTCTGTCTCTAAACCTGTCCCGTGCTTGTGGGAAATCACCTCTGACTGACTCTAGTTTCTTCTAGCTTCACCGTCTTTTCTTTTAGTGTCAAAATTCTCCAAATGATTAATTCATGAAGCAGCCACCCTTCCCCCTCCCCCCGATTCTTCCATGACCTCACTTCTTGGGCCCTGAACATTTTGGCTTGAGCCCCATCCCTCTTCTGAGAGGTTCTGCCCACGATCCCTGAGCAGCTAGACCCTCCTGCAGTCCTCCCCGGCGTCCCCTAACCCCGCTGGCTGCTGCCTTTATCTTTGGTAGCTCCTGCCACTAAGGACTTGCCTATTGTCTTAATTCTGCTGGCCTGTTTGGTTTCTCTCTTGTTCTTTTCCCTCAGTGTGCATATCCCCCAGTGTCAGGTCCTACCTCTCCCTTAGAAAGAGATTATCTCTCTCTCAGAGAATAAGAGCACCTACTTCACAGGGCAGATGTAAGAATTAAATGAGATAAAACGGAGGTGAAGTTGCTTTGTGAACTATAAGCTTGTTTACCGATGGGACAAATTTCTACGAAGCACCTTCCCCACACTGAAGCTTTTCTCAGTTTTGGGAATACAGTGATCCTGAGTAAGGTGCTGCAGCTCTTCGTCCCATGAAAGGGCCTTGCCTTTTGCTGGCAGACCCATGGACTCAGAAGTGCAGTGAAAGGGCAGGTGTGGTCATAAAAATCCTATAGAGAGGTTACACTAGGCAACCCATGAGGGAGAGGTTGTTTTTATCTTAGAGGGTTTAAAAAAAAAAATCTCATTTGTTCTCATGTTTACAACAATTACCTCTTCTAATATGAAAAATAAAAAGTAAATATATTTAGCCCAGACGTCTTGCTTTCATCGTGAATTCCCTTGCTTGGAAATCTTCAATATCATCTTACTACCAAAAGGAAGAAGTCAAAATTTGGCTTAGCATTTTACCAAGATCAGCCATTACCCCTCTTCTTGCCTCTCTTAGATTGCCAACACAAACCCACTCCCCCTCCCACTCTCCCTAAGGGGCACAGCTG
This sequence comes from Mustela nivalis, assembly GCF_964662115.1. Taxonomy (NCBI): domain Eukaryota; kingdom Metazoa; phylum Chordata; class Mammalia; order Carnivora; family Mustelidae; genus Mustela; species Mustela nivalis. The sequence goes on from NC_139031.1 coordinate 17,325,476, forward strand.
GCCTTCTACCCCTTCACACGGATCTGAGGCCTTGCCAGTCATTTGGCACCAGCTCCGGACGCACCTAAATGCCATCCCGAAAATCTAAGCCTTCATTTAATAACTCTTCTTGGGGGTTATTACATACAGAACCTGCTGGCAAACCCACTCATTTTCTATTTATCAATAGAATTGATATTAGACTTGAATTCAATAGACTTGTATGATTTATATACATTCTAGGTTGATTGGTTAATGGCTAATCATTTAATTAATAGTTAATCAATATTAACAAATATTTCTCTAGGGCCTGTTATGTGTTGTCAGTTCTTTTTGATCCTAGTGACACAGTGTTAAATAAGACAGAACTTTTAGAAATAGAGGCCATATCTTAGAATTATAGGCCGTATATTATACTCATTTATCTTGTTCTTTATCTCAACATTGCCTTTTTGGGCCAGCATTTAAAAATACAAACAAACAGGGGCGGCTGGGTGGCTCAGTGAGTTAAGGCCTCTGCCTTCAGCTTAGGTCATGGTCCCGGGGTCCTGGGGATCGAGCCCTGAGTCTATCTCTCTACTCAGTGGGGAGCCTGCTTCCTCCCCTCTCTCTGCTTGCCTCTCTGCCTACTTGTGGTCTCTGTCATATAAATAAATAAAATCTTTTTAAAAAAATACAAACAAACAAAATATTAAGATGTTTTGACAAAAACTACATTATATACTTAACTGCATATAAACCCAGTACTAAAACTAAGAATTCAAGTCAGTGCTCGGGGAATGGTGAATATAGATTTGGGTCTAGGCCAGGAACCCTGGAATCTTGTTGCAGCTACCCTAATTAAGAGGTGCAGGTGGCTGGGGGAGGGGAAGGACTACAGCCCTCCCACGAGCCGATGAATACCAGGCATACCTCAAATAGAACTACCCATGTATGGACTTTTGGGGACACTCAGTTCATATGATTCTCCTGGAAGTCAGGGAAGTAATAGCCATAATAAAAACAACAACAAAAAATGAGTATGGCCAGAGTTGAGTTAGAAACTAGAGGGCCGGGCACCTGGGTGGCTCAGTGGGTTAAAACCTCTGCCTTCGGCTCAGGTCACAATCCCAGGGTCCTGGGATCGAGGCCCGCATCAGGCTCTCTGCTCAGCTGGGAGCCTGCTTCCTCCTCTCTCTCTGCCTGCTTCTCTGCCTACTTGTGATCTCTCTCTGTCAAATAAATAAATAAAATCTTTAAAAAAATAAAACTTAAAAAAGAAAAGAAACTAGAGGGCCAACCTATTAACTGGAAGTGGGACATATATCCTGACACAAAAACTGAGGTAGCCATCTGAACCAAGGCTCCTGTCCAATAGGCAGCTTCCCTGAGGAGACACAAAGGAGATATTGGGGAAAAGTTCTGACTCAAAACCCAAGAAGCTGGCCACTTTGGCAGGAAGGTTCCGGTGGCAGCTGATAAACTGCCTTTCTTCAGGATATTTCTGTCTGCCTGAAGAATTAGACACTATTGGCTGGGAGAACTGCCCCTAAAACAGTACTGGGGGAATCCTAGCATATTCTCCTTTTAAAACATCAGGCTTCTCTTTGCCTGTCAGGACACCAACGTTGCTGTCTTTCAGGTTACAAATCTTATCTATGTATTACTTTTCACTGACTATCTCCTGGTATTCTATTTGAATCCATGTCCTTAGAAATTATCTCCTTTGAAAGACTGCCTCTGGGGCACCTGGGTGGCTCAGTTGGTTAAGCACCTGCCTTCGGCTCAGGTCATGATCCTGGGGTCCTGGGAATGAGCCACATCGGGAGGGAGCCTGCTTCTTCCTCTGCCTCTGTCCCTAGCTGTGCTCACTCTCTCTCTCTCTAATAAATAAATAAAATCATTTTTAAGAGCAAGAAAAGAAAAGACCACCTCTGTATCTCCTCGTCACTTTGTTAAATGGATAATTTCTGGAAAGTTTAGATTGTTCAGATTGATTATTCACAGTACGTCTGTCTGTATGTCTGCCTCTCTCTCTGTGTGTATATATATATATAAGCAAATACTCATCTCTGTATGCCCAGCACCTGGTATAATGCCTAAAACGAAATGTTACAGAATGAGTAAAGGAATTTTAGAGAACTTCAACTTCCTGATAGTATTCCCAAATTTTGGGATTCTTCTTACTGTGGAAACTATTAACTAAGAGAGAAGGAAACCAATTGGTCAAGTTCAAGGAAACTGATTGGGCTACATCTTCCAGGTGCTAGGGGATAAAGCCTTCAGGCAGATGTATTTGAGGTCAGATGCTCTACCGTTCCCAGGCTAGAGTATTAAGGGGAGCTGGGGATATGCTGAGGACAGCACCTGGCCACTCTTTCTTCTACTTCCTTTTCATTTTTCTGACTGGTGCGCATTGGATCAGCCCTTCTTCCTTAATGGAGCGATAAGATTCAAGAGTCAAGGGGTGCCTGGGTGGCTCAGTGGGTTAAAGCTTCTGCCTTCGGCTCAGGTCATGATCCCAGGGTCCTGGGATCGAGCCCCACATTGGGCTCTCTGCTCAGCAGGGAGCCTGCTTCTTCCTCTCTCTCTCTCTCTCTGCCTGCCTCTCTGCCTACTTGTGATTTCTGTCTGTCAAATAAATAAATAAAATCTTAAAAAAAAAAAAGATTCAAGAGTCAATTATAGATTGATTGCAGTGTGGCCAAGCTCACTTGGCAGATACCCTGGATTTGGGGTTAGGTCCAGTTAATGAATGAAATGATCCTTTGCCTGACCCTGAATTCTGTACATATTATTTTCCTCGGGAAACTCACAGAAAAGGGTGTCTTAAGTGGTGGTGGGGGGGAATCCAGTTTGGCTAAATACCATCCATTTCAGATAGTTTCTAGACTACAAAGACCCTGGGTGCTGATATTTCAGAAGTAAGAATAAATAACAAACTAAACATACAAATAATGGTGTCCATCTATATCTAGATATATAGATATAGTTTATGTATTTATTTCATACAGTAATATATTAATATATTTAATGCACCTATTATGTGTTAATACATTTAATGCTTTAGTAATTGTAATCAGTTAGTATTTAATACACTAAATATAAATAATTTTATTTATTATTATGGATTTATTTATTTAGCACTCATTTCAATGTCATGTTACCATGACACTGTCACCCACATTATTACCACTTTCCCCTTACACACTCCCATATGGTTGGCAAATTATAATATTCACTTATGGGGAGCAAGACAGGTTAAGAACCTGCCTTCAGAACACAGAAAAAGTACAGGTTACAGATAAAGCAACCTGTATAAGTCATTTAAGTTCTGTAAGTTTTAGTCTTCTCATTTGTAAAACAGCTGCCTTGAGGAGGTGATGTGAAGATCGAATAGATTAATAAATGTGAACACACTTTATAAACTGTTAAGAGGTACTTAGCAATGAGTGATTATCGTCAGCAGCACAAGACTGAGATTAAAACCCTAGCGGCCTCCCACCAGCTTCATTTTTTAACTTTAAGTTAAGTTACTGCATTTTGTCTTTCTATGAGATCTTCACTCTTGCTGGATTATGGAAAAGTGATTGCAGCAGCCACAAAGCTTTGTCCGATATTTGTCATTCCAAAGAAATTGGTGAAATTCCACTGTGTACAGAGAAGAAAACACTAAAGTTTCCCTTAAGTGTTGGAAGAAGATAACTTCTGGAAAACTGGGTTGGGGCAGGCGGTGCGGGTGGAGAGAAGCAAAAACAAAACTTTTCATTTTTGTTTTCAGAACATCCTTTTTCACTCCTCCCCAACACAGGCAACTGTTCTGAAAATTGTACTTTTTTTTTTTTGCCTTGGGAGTCTTCTTCCCAAGCATAGAGATATCATTCTATATGCATGCATTTCTAGCCACATGGGGGTATGCCTCATCCACTCTCCCACAAGGATTTCTACACAACCCTTGACTTGGGGAATTTCCATGTGACATCAGTTTCATGTGTGTGAAAGGCCCTAGGACCGGAAGAGAAGGGAGCAGAAGAGGGTGCTGGGCTGAGTGACAGCCGACTAGATCTTGGAGGTTATTTTAAGTATATATTTCCAGGAAGAGAATGTCAAGCTTTGTGTGAACTCGGTTTTCTCACATGTCAACATGAGAATAGCAATAAAGGCGGTCTCCTTCCCAGCAACCCTTTGAGGAATAATAAATAAATGCGATAAGAAAGTGTTTCACAAAATAAAACAGACTTTGAAGTAAAAAAAAGCAGCCAGCCAGAATTCCACGTGTAGCTGGATCCACCATTCTTATCAGAAGCTGGGTGGTAATCAGTAACCTCTCCACCTTACATTCTTCTAAGTGCACATGCACAAACACACGCACACACGCACACACACACACACACTCATGCACACACACACAATAGGTGCTTTGAATTTTTTTTTAAAGAGAGCAAACTTATGTGTTTATAGATATATTTGGACTCATCCAAAATGATCATTTCATTTAAAGTTTACATTAATTTACATTAATTTTCACTTACTATCATTATTAACATGTTTGTTACAGTTATGTGGTATATATAATCAAATGAGCAAGCAAGCCATCCCAATTCTAAATTCAGATGGTTCTCTAAATTCAGAAGATCTCTAAGGCATTTTCAGTCCTAGGAATCTATAAGTCTAAGAATTTTGACTTTGACTTTCATTATCTTACACGTGCTTTAGAAAAGAACACAGTGGAGCACCTGATTGGCTCAGTGGGTTAAGCATCCAACTCTTGATTTCAGCTCAGGTCATGATCTCAGGGTCATGGAATTTAGCCCTGTCTCAGGCTCTGCACTGGGGAGGAGCCTACTTAAAATTCTCTCTCTCCCTCTCCCTTTAGCCCTCCCCCTCTTTCTCTCTCTCTCTCTCCCCTTTCTCTAAAGAAAAAAGGAAGAACAGAGTTGCACACAACAGTCTGAATGAGTCAGTATCCCTCAAAAACACCAGCAAGCAGAATATACTCACAAGAAGTTCCTTGGTGGGTAAATGTAGCTTAAGCTTGCTACACTGAACAGAATCTCTGTGCTTTAAGTGTGACTCCAGATGCAAACCCTCTTTTGTCATCAAAATGCTTATGCATGGTCAGTAGTGCTAAGGCTTGTGTGAGTAGACAAGCTATCATCAATATAGTCATTCTAAAAGAGTTTTACTATACTCTGTATTTTAAATATAGTCACAAAGGAGACAATTTGAACTCTTAAGAAAAACTCTGATAAGAACTCAGAACTGGAAACTGCTAAAAGTCTCTGGCCTATTTTCACAAATAATCTTTGCAGTATTTGAAATGAAGTCTTCAAGGAACACAGAGCTACAGTCTAGGTATCTACAAGCCAGCAGATAGCAGGCTAGTCAGAGCCAAGCAGCTTTTTCTGATTAGAAAAATATAGAGAGAGTATGGGGGTTGGGATGGAAGGAGGACAGTACTGTGCACTGCACAACTCCAGAGTCATTCACACTGTATTCTACATAGATAGTGCCACCTGAAGACAAGAGAGAGTAAAGTAAATGCAGTTTTCATTCTGTGGTCCATGTGGAAAGCAAATATGGATAATAAGATTTATATTTCAGGTTGCTTTTTAAAAAAACCAATAACCGAATAATTAAGCCTTGGGTTTAAATAAACCCCAAAGAAAATAATTAAATTGACTTGAAGTTTTCTAGCTAAGAAAGCCAGATTCATGCCACATTTTAATATTATATGTCATAAAGCAGTAAGAACAAAACAGCCACTCTGAATGAAGCAAATCAGTCAAATGCTTAGAAAAAAGAAAGCATAAAGGATGCTTTTAAAGTGAAGCATAAAGGGTGCTTTTTAAAGTAAATTAGCTTCATTCATCCTCCAAATATTTATTCAGTGCCTACTATTTGTCACACCATGCTATCAGATGTATCCTGTTTTTAAGGTTCTCATGGCCCCATGCAAAAGCTCATGTATTTATGATATCTTTGTACTTTGTTGCAGTAATCAATTCATTTAAAGTGAAAAGATATATTAATTAATTTTTAGTAGTTCACTACGTATGTGGTTAAATCAAGTTAAGAGTTTTCACGTAGAACACAATATTCAGGAAAAAACAAAACAAGTTGATTGCTTAACTAGGCACAAGGATCTTGTATCTACGAATCACATAAGATCTACCAGTTCTAACCCTATAAGAGTTTCTAGACAGGAGTCTTCAATGGGGGGCTGTATGAAGATGGCAAACAAGTTACTGAAATTGATAAGCCTCCTATCAGAAGTAAGAACTCCATATAATTTATATATAATTTACTGTAACATCAGGTCTTATCTTCTGGATTAAAATCAATATAGAGTGGAGTCTTATTTCAGTGTCACATTTTCACTTATTGATAGATAGAGATTACACTTGACTAGTGTAGCTAAATACTTTCTTCAAATATTATTTTAATCATAAGAGCAGAATTGAGTCCCAAAATAGACTCATGAATGTAGGGGGAAAAGTATATAATAATGATAGTGTTTTTAGATAGGGGGAAAGGATAGCCATCCAATAATTTGCTGGGACTATTGGTTATCCATTAAGAAAAAAAATAGAAAAAAATACCATTTCACATCATTCAATAATAATTTTCAGAAACATAAAAGATATAACCATTAAAAAACTATGAAAACAATCTGAGGAAACAGAGGAGAATATTTTATTACCTTAGGTAGAAAAGACTATTTTAAACAAAACCAAAAATGCAAATGACACAAAGTTAAAGACTGATAGGACTAAAATTAAATGATTTTGCTACTATGAAAAATAACACAAGCAAAGTTAAAAGACAGAGAAAAGTTACGGCTAAAGTATTTACATAATTCATCACAAACAAAAGATTAAGATTGGCCAGGAATGGCTGCACAGGCTGTGTACTGCACACCAGCAGGGGGAGCCATTCAAGTAGATGACAATAAGTAGTGTGCCTGAAGTTGCATTGATCAAAATCCGTAATATTTAAAGCATTCCTATATTAATAAAAAGATCGACAAGCCACCTGATGTCAAAGTGGGTAAAGGATAGAAGACAGTAGTAAGCGTATACAAAGATGTAATCTTTGTAATCAAAGAAATGGATACTGAACAATAAATGAACCATGTTGTGTTACCAGTATTGGTTAGGGTATGGTGAAATGGTATTCTCTGGCATTCCTAGGTGAAGTGTGAACGTGATAATATCTATTTAAATTTAAAATGCGCATTTTATGTAGAAATATACATTATATAACATAAAAATGCTATATACCTCTATTTTATACATATGGTATGTTAAAGCACTAAAAGGATTACATCTCTGTTAATAGAGGCACCTCTGGGAGTCGACTGGGATTGGGCATGGAAGTCAACAGTGCATTTTAGTTTATTTTTAGTGTTGCAATTGTTGAAAATAATAATATACGTATTAGTTTCTTGACATTTAAAAAATTTACACTTTTGTTTGTGCCTTGAGACAAGGATACTATTAAAAAGTCACAAAGAAGACATACTGCAGAATTTTTAAAATGATAATGGCAGTTGTGCAAGCCACAGTAACCCACACTAACACTTACTATACAAACGTAGCTTTACTTTAAGTAGATTGTGTTACTTGTCATTCATTTCTTTCCTTGCTTCCCTTTATAATGTTCCTCCTTTGCATGTCTCCAGCCCTTGCTTGGGAACCTGGCTCCTGGCCACCTAGGCTTTTTTCCTCTGACAGTGATTTCCTGCCCAAGATTCAAACCCTGGTTGTTCTGATCCAGAATCACATTATCATTGTCTTCTAAAAGAAGACTATGATCTAGACAGATAAGCCTGGACCTCACCCCATCCCACAGAAGTCACAGGCTGAACAAATACATTCAGGGGCTACCTATGGAGAGGTCCCAGTCTCCTGCACCAACCCAGAGCGCTGAATCAGACACCTGCCTCCGGTGGGTGCAGCTAGAGGGGCTTGCAAAGGCAGCTGGGAAATCATGAGGCCAGAGTTTGCAACAGAGGGGACAAACACTCAGAAGGAAAACAAATTTCTGGAGTCAGAGCAGGCAGGGGAGGGAACTAGCAGGTACTTGGGAATCAGAAGCATGAAATCGGATAGAGGACAATCTATAGAACAGGGCCAACATGGCAAGGCAAGAGAATGAGGAGCATGGAGGAGACAACAAAAAAGGGAAAGAGCCCCCACTGTTTCACATCCCTGCCAATGGATTCTGCTGTTATTACGAAGCAGAAGCCACTCCCAGGACAATCGACTCAGGCCAGTGCTTCTCTCCCAGTGTGCTTTAAAAAAACTAGCAATGCCTGAGTGGCACCCACCCCAATTAAATTCAGATTCTTGGGTAGAGCCAGACATCAGTAGTTTTCAAAGCTCCCCAGGTGACTTCCCAACATTGAGATGCACGGTCCAGGTTCTATAAAGGGAGACTGGGAGATAGGTACGTGGCACAGGGAAGGGACACACAGGCTGGAGAAGCTAGGAATCCATTCCTACAGAATAATCTTCTCTCATCACTTCAGTAAATAGAGAACATACTTTTTTTTTTTTTTTTTAGGATAATTAAGATGACTTCTCGCATTATTTTCTCACATGAGAGCTCAGGCCCAAGGTTCATAAAATCATCACGATTTCTGGACCCTTAGAGTACAAATTTTCTTTTCTGAGCTGAGCCTTCTCCCGACAGATTCCCCACCCAACCTCCAAAAGAGTTCACAGTATTGACCTGACATAACATTCCATTGTTTATTTTCTCTTTGAAAATAATATAGTCAAGACTGTAAAATGCATTTGTGATAGTTGGTGCAAACACTGGATTTATAGTCTGATCTGACATAAATCAGGCTCGAAATTTATTGGCAGAAATATAAGTTGCATAATTACTCAGCAGCAGTTATGCATTCCTGACACATTTATCTTCTAGAGCCTGAACTCTGTACATGCATGGACACATATGAAATTCCCCACTCCTGATGCCTCTTCTCTGGCTCATGGAAGTAGATTTATGAAGGTATCACTGTACAATATACAGTCTTACTTTTATAATTTGAATGGTTTTCTTCTCCCAAGAGAAGAAACTAAACCTTTACATGCTGAAATAATAATTTATTCTTTTGAGAATCTTGGGCTGGATGTGCAAATGCAAACACCAAATGAAAAATAAATTAACTTGGAAATTATGTGACTGGTTATTTTGACTAAATAGCATATTTCTTTGGCATTCTGCAGATAGCTTCATTTTCTGACAGGCCCAAGACGCCCTACTTAACCTATCTGAAATAAGCATTCTGTCCAAGTCACATACTCAAGACGGATCACCAAGCTCTTGAAGGCTATTCCCTTAAGCTCTCAGGTCTGCTTCTCTGATTCCTCTGCCACTTGACGATCCCTATTAACTTGCTCCTGGAAATCTCCTCTCAGCACAACCTAAGTTTAAAATGCTTCATGAATGACATTATCTGAATAGAAACTACGAGGCCTTGGGAAGGAATCATAGGGTTCAACAGCACAAATGGTGGACTAAACTTTTCTCTACCAACAGTCAAGGCTTTGGACTAGAAAAGATGTGGGAGATGAATATCCCAATAAAGCGATGATAAAGAGACATGAGATTAAAAAGACAGAACCACGGTTTTGGGCACTAGGTTGAATGATGGATTCTTGGCCTCGGAAGGATATTTGACCAGAGTCTAAATGCCCTCCTTGAAAGACTTTAAATAAAGAAGGAAAAGGAGACAACTACCTTGGTAAACTATGAATAAAAGTATGGGAAGTGCCTAGTGTTTTATACCCCAAAAATAGTGGAAGGGAGATGAGAGATGGAAATAATGCTTACAGCCTCAGAATCTTTATGCCATTAGTAACTGTCACTGATTCAGCACTATCTACATATTGCTTTTAGACTGAAGAATAGTCCTATAAGTAGGTACTATTAGGAGTTCCGCTGGGAAGTAGGAAAACCAGGTTTTGGACAAAAGCAATCTGGTCCAGAGCCCACGTGACACCTTATTGTCTCCCTAACCTGCCCAGCATGTGTTGCAACCAAAGTAAGCCTAGGATTATACCCTCGTGTGATCTTTGAGGCATGGTGGGAAGAGACACCAGATTGAAATACAATGATAAGAGTATATCTTCTTCTTAAACTACAGTCTTGTAATAAGATGGGACTGAGTGGTACTATAGGTAAAGAAGGCATTCATTCATGTGAGTAATCTGTGAATGGAACACTGGAAAGAATGGGTAAGTTAGAGAAGAACACAAATGATTTGTTTTGGAATTTTGCAATGGGCTACCTGGTCAGAAAGAAATTGCACATTTCTGACAGATGAAACTAGTACAGGAGTAAGATCTAGAAGTGATGAATCAATATATATGTACACACACACACACACACATATGAGGTAGACACATTCTTGACTTGTCTTCATCTTTCAGAACAAAGTGGAAGTTGATGTTTTTTCTTTTAATAGCTAGGAATGAAAGGGTAAGCCTCATCAACCATATGCCTAAGACTTTGTTTTAAGAGCTTTTATTTTGCTTATTTGACAGAGAGAGAGTCAGCAAGAGAGGGAACACAAGCGGGGGGAATGGGAGAGGCAGAAGCATGCTTCCCGCTGAGCAGGGAGCACGATGTAGGGCTGGATCCCAGGACCCTGGGATCATGACCTGAGCCGAAGGAGACACTTAATGACTGAGCCATCCAAGCACCCCTGCCTGAGACTTCAGGAAGGCAGGATTTTTTGAAGTCTAGAAAAAAAAGGTATGATCTTCCCTTCCAAGGAAAGGTCCCTAGAAAGGCCTCAAATACAATTCTAGCTGTAATCAATAATACACAGTTCTAATAGGAAAGAACCAAGTGCTTTCCCAACCAGCCGGCAGCAGAGTGTGTCGGTTAAGGTTTTACCTCTCACCTCCAGATCCACCCTGCCCTGTTTGGTTTCGTGATGCTGGAGCTGTGACTCTGCCTAACACATTTCTGCTTGGACCTCAGACTTCCTGTTCCACCACCAAATGGGGAGGGAGACCACAGGGCTAAATGAAGAAGGAGAAGAGGCTTGCTTTGTCCCATCCATTAGCAGGTCCTGAGGTCACTCCAGCAACAGCAGTGCCCTCCTAAAACCACAGGTGAATCTAGTTTGGAGTTTTTCCAACACTTGCCCTATCAAGCCTCCAACCAGTACCCCAAGACCTCCTATCTGAACTCTCTCCTCAAAAATCCAGGTCTCCTGGGATGCCTGGGTGGCTGTTGGTTAAGCCTCAGACTTCTGATTTTCACTCAGGTCATGAGCTCAGGGTCCTAGGATGGAGCCCCACTTTGGGCTCTGAGCTCAGCTGGGAGTCTGCCTGGGATTCTCTCTCTCTCTCCCCCTGAACACCCTCACTCCAAAATAAATAAGTCTTAAAAAAAAAAAAAAATCCAGGTTTCCTGAGGTTGCTCCTCCAAGCTCAGAGATTCCAACACCACCCAAGCAGCCCCTTCTCTTCAGAAATCTCAATTTCAGCTCTATGGGAGCCCTCCCTTCAGTTCTAAATGTCAACACTCTCGGCCTCTTTCCTTTGTTCTTTCAATCCTATGGGTCTATGGGTGGTTGCTGCTTTCTCTTGCGGTTTCCTCCATGGTATCTTTGAGATCTAACCCTTTTATTTACCTTGTTAACAGCTCTGTATCTCATTAACGGTTGTTGCTGTTTTTTATCTATTAAATTCTCTCTGTTCAAGTAACCAGTAGTGGTTTTGTCTCCTAAATGGAAGCTAACTCATAGAGAAAATACTGGGAATATGAAAGCCTTAAATGAGCAGAAAACATCAAAATGTGTCCAGGGCAACCAGTGGGGTTTTAAAGGGAATTTCCTGATCAAGAAGATCAAGGAAAGTCCAGATGTTTGGAAAGGACGGTAAGGTGCTGTCATTTTATTGGCGGATTTAGAGCTGAGGCTAGATCCTCAATGTGGAGAAAACTGGCAGAGGAAGTCAGAGATTGGAGAGGGGTCCGTTCCAGTGATTCTAGGTCTCAGGATTCTGAAAGACAGTACCCATCATGACCCCGGAGTTCCCGGCACCCACATGATCACAACACTTGCTTCTGGGTTTCTGAGGGGGCCATTCTCTATGCCTTCCTCAGATTCCTTTAGTTCCAGACATCTGGGCCTATTGGTTCCCTTCTGGAAAGGCATTACATTACTGGGAACTGCATCCCCTAAAGAGGTCTGAGAATGTGTTTTGTGTGAGATCAAGAACATTTTTGTCTAATCCTGACTCTAGAAACCTACATCTATTCTCTAAATTAAATGATTTTTAAAAATTAAATTATAGAAATGTAGTTCACCCTTGTACCTCTGGTACCTCAGAAATCTGGGCATGTCCTTGGCATCTCTGAACTCTCCTGCTGTCTTCTGGAACTCTGAAAATTTCCCCCTTTAGGGTTAGCTAAATAGAATTCCTTCACAATGTTACAGTGACCACCTGAGTCTCTGGCTGTAGGTATATCTTGACCTCCTGCTTTCCAAAATTCTCTGAGGCTAGATCCATCCCGCAAATGACCTTTACCTTGCTTCTCTGGACTTGTCCCTTGAAAGTCCCATTCCTTGCTCTGCGCCCTTGTGTCATTTCCATTATTGGTTCCACAGCGGACAGATATTTCTTTGTATTTGTGTAGAAAAATAAACAAGTCTCTTTTCTCTTTACATCACTCTAGCCTCATTAGACTAATCTCTAGTTATTATTTCTCACCAGATTCCTCCTTCCCAAAATGTCCAGACTGCAGTGATATTCAAATGACAGAATCCAAGCTCTGAGGCCTGGAGGTACCATTGCTGGAGTTTCCAGCCCAATCAAGCTCTTTCCGCGGAATGCCCACAGGTTCTCTCCAGTCACCCCCTACTAACAGCAAGTGCTTCATCAAACCTACACAACCATGACAGATAACACAATATATCACAAACTGAACAATAAATTCCACCATCACCACAACAAAAAGGCTCCCAGTGTCTTCCAAAACTCCCAGATCCTGAGCAAAAAGAACAGGAACTGTCTTCCCTATCTTGTAATTCTTCTACCACTTGTTCTCCATCTCCTCTTTACTCGAAATACTAAGACAACCTCACAAACAAAACAAAACAAAGCCACCTCACCCCAGGTATCCTACAGAACAATTGGGAGATATAGAACAATTGGGAGATGAAAGCCTAACTTTTAGAATGCTAAAAGGAAACCGAGTATATTTTAAATTGCTCTTACTAAAGGATGGCAAAACAACAGCAACAACCCCTCCTTTTTTAATAGAACTGGGGAAAATTTATCAGAGAAGATAGGTCTAAGGGGTGAGAGCCAAGTGGTAGAATTCAGAGTTTAGGTTAAGCTCCCTCTCCTCCTTGTATATGTTTTGATTTAAAATAGGGACCTTTCATTCAGCTTAACTCTTAGCTCCCCAATCTTCCTAACTCCAGTCTTAATGGAAGGCACCCCAAGTACTGTCTGAGGGAGTCCGTTTCATGCAGAGTTCTTGAGCACAGCTTGGTATTTTCAACTAAATCCAGCCACAGAATTCAGACTTCACTGGCCCCACCCTACTTCTCCCACCCAGACAGTTTTCCTTTTTGTCCAGCAAAGTGTCATCTGTTCCCAAGAAAGACAAAAAGAAAAAGAAAAACCTTTACTTAAACTATTACACTCTAAACTGCTCAGCCCATTCTGAACAAACTGAAGATGCCTGATACAAGTTTTGATCGAGAATGTCAAGGAAGTACTTTTTTAACTAACTTAAAAAGTAAAGTTTTAACCTTATCTTATCCTCGCTTGTAAGAACATGAGGTTGTGGGTTAGTGCTGCAGTAGAGCGGCTCTGAATGCCTTTATTAATAAACACACACCTACTGTGTGCCCGGTAAGGAACAACGTATTGTGCTGAGTAATGTGGAGGTACGAAGTAAAATATATCACAGATCTCCTCTCCTCCAGGCTTACAGATCACATGAGATAGATAGTGGGGATAAGACGCAAACATCAATTGCTACAATATGTGGTACAATTAAGGAAGTGCCATAAAAAGGTATAAAACGAAGATTCTGTGAGAGTCATGTGAAGGGGAGGAGTGTCACTTATTTTCTCCAAGAAAGGCTTCCTGGAGAAAGAGGCATTTCAACTGCCCTTTCAAGAGCAAAGAGAGAAGGCCCTTCACGGCTTAGGAAGGATAGAGAAGCTCCTTTGGGGGAAAGGAAGTGATAGCATGAAGACTAACAGGTAATGTTTCCTGAAGAATCTTGTTCCTCTGAGCTTATTTGGATTGGCTTACTTTTTCCTTTCCTTTCCTTTCCTTTCCTTTCCTTTCCTTTCCTTTTCTTTTCTTTTCTAAGAGAAAGAGCATGCATGCAAGTCGGGCGGGGGTGGGGGGGGGCGCCATGCAGATACAGAGAGAGAATCTCAAGCAGGCTCCACACCCAGTGCAGAGCCATATGCAGGGCTTGAACTCATGACCATGAGCCAAAATCAATAGCTGGACACAGCTGAATGAGCCACCCAGGTGCCCTTGCTTCGGCTTACTGGTTTTGCCTGGTTTCAGAGTAATTCAGGTAATGCCTGCATACATAGGTGAACTTCGTGTGCTTTCAATGTGTCCAACATTTCTTACATAAAATTATGCAGTCGATCTTCTCTCTTTCCCTCGTTTTTTCTCCCTGAACCCCCACAAATAGTTCCTGGTGGAAGAGAAGAGATCATTTAAACCAAGTCTAAAGAGGCAGGGTGTCTAATTTTCTTCATTACATAACTAACCTGAACCCTAAGGTACACACTGACTCCCATCATAAACATCTGGAGGCAGTCTCTGGTCTTGTTTCCTGGAATCAGATAAAAAGATTTCAGGTCTAAGAGCAAGCTTGAATACCTCCTTAGTCCCTATGTCTAGAAAGTGACAGTCTGCTTACCACCACCCATTGTGTTTCAATGCAAACAGTTCTCATTACTATGAAGTGCTACTAGAAGATGTTTCCCGTTGGCCAAGAGCCTTGACCTTCCCCTTGTTAAAAGATAAACTGAGGGGCGCCTGGGTGGCTCAGTGGATTGAGCCGCTGCCTTCGGCTCAGGTCATGATCTCAGGGTCCTGGGATCGAGTCCCGCATCAAGCTCTCTGCTCAGCAGGGAGCCTGCTTCCCTCTCTCTCTCTCTCTGGCTGCCTCTCTGTCTACTTGTGATTTCTCTCTGTCAAATAAATAAATCTTTAAAAAAAAAAAAAAAAGAAAAAAGATAAACTGAAGGAGGGGTGCCTGGGTGGCTTAGTTTGTTGAGTGTCTGACTCTTGATTTCAACTCAGGTCATGCTCTCAGGGTCAAAGGACTGAGCCTCACATCAGGCTCCATGCTCACTGGAGAGAGTGTGCTCTCCCTCTGCCACTCAGCCTCCACTGCACATGAATGTGTGCGCGCACACACTCTCTCTCTTTCCAACAAATAAACAATATCTTCAAAAAATGATAAACTAAGGCATACTACATTTCTAAGGCTATGAGTTAAAATTGAATCATATCAGGCAATGTCATGAGTAATCAGAAGCGCCCCACCACCTACAGGTGCCCTGGCAGAGACTTTATAGACAAGAGGCAGAAGCAAAGCATGGAAATTAGTAGGTTGTCTATAGCTTACACAGTTGTTTTATTAGGGAAAGGCTCATTTTTGATGGATCATCTTTAGGTTTGATTTCTTAACATTGAAAACACTGCAAGTTTAGGTTTGGGTTTGCTTACAGAGACTACTAAGGGATTAAAGTCACCCCTGGCCTCCTTAATTAACTTAGTTTAATTAATTTAATACCTCAAATATGGGTGCTAAAAGAAATGAGGGTCCTCTGCTAGACCTTAACATGTTCCACTTATTTTTTTAAGTGATAACAAATAACTGGTCTGATGGCTGCTTTTCACTGTATTAGAGGACTTCAGTGAAGAAATTAACCAACTGCCTGAGGATCACATAAAATACTCAGTTTTATAGATGTTAATTCTTCTGCCCAAGGGAACAACAGATTTCTGCCATGCATAAATAAATTAGATTTGAGACCTGTATTTGTGAGAAGCTCTATGACTAACATCACGCAAATCTCCAGAGGTGAATTCAACAAAAGGCAAAGAGAAATCAAACAGCAGCACTATCGCAGGTATTAGGATGCAGATATGTAAATGACCATTAGAGCCTTTCTGATCCATTCCAATCTAATACTTCCCAGCTTCTTGCTGCCTGTTCGTTGATAAAATGCTGACTTGAGTGACTATACAGAGAACATCACCATTTGGAAAGAGATGACCAACCAAAAAGCAAAATCATTTTACCAGGCATCAAAAAGCAAGAAGCTGAGTATTTGCTGGGATCTTGGGGAAGGAAATGAACTCCAGTCCCCATGCCCCTTAGATTTGCACAGCATTGTCAAGAGCTGAAAAACTTCAAAGTATAACAAAACTGTGGTTCAATTTTAGAAATATGAAGCATTTGGAGTAACTAATTTGGCCAAATATTTATGTTTTGGTGCATAGTTGAACTGCTTATCGGACCTTCAGGAATTCTTTGTTTTTCATTTTTGTGCTTTTATTTCCTCCATCTCCTCCTCCCCTCGCTAGAAGCAAAACACCCTCTGGCAACGAAAGTTAAAGATGCTTCTCCGTAGAGGCACCAAGCCAGGCCCAAGGGGGCTGATCCCAAGCCACTGCCAACTGCTCCAAGCAGTAATTTTCCTTCCCCGGTGCTCACTTCTGGGAAGTGCTGGGAAATGGAGAAGTCTCTAAGGCCTCCGTGGGAGAGAAACAGCAATCTTTCCCTGATAAGCATACCAACCCTCCTCCTTGACTCACCTTTAAGGCTGCTGCAGAGAGGCGGGCCTTTGTGTCTGTACAAATGGGGGCAGAGAGGTAGGCAGGAGAGTCCCCAGGAATGCCAGGGACGGAGGACCAAACACGCTGCCTCTCTTCCCACTACCAGTACCTTCACTGCCCAAGTCACATCATCTCTCTTCAGTCCTAACCTTAAAGAAATAGAAGACTGCTTAGATAGAAGATGCTCATTTCCAAGAAAGAAGGGTAGGTGACACCTGTTTTATAACTCTCAGCGAACACAGGGGTGAGGGAGGCATTTGGATAGCCTCTGTTGGAAATTATGCTGACACCGTGGACACTTACAAGGTAGGACAGAACAACCGCTATCTTCTTTAAGCTCCAGGCTGACCTTAGCTCTCAGGGAGGCCTGCAGTGACAAGTTCTGCATTTCCTATTCATTTCTTCCCCTCCCAGCCCTGGGGGCTGCTGAACCACAGCAGAGATCCCAGGTGGGCCAGACCAGCCCCTGCTAGCAGAGCCCTACTGCTCCCAGGCTCCACAACCCACACTGATTCGAGCACATTCCAGGACATTCCATAGCTGGGAGGCTGGGAGCCTGGAATGTCTGGAACCCACAGAGGGAAGGTGTCCCAGCATGCTCCCCCACCCAACCATATTTCCCAAAGATCTCAAAGCACTCTCCAAAAGATGATCTCATTTTCTAATAGGTGTTTATTTCTATTTTCATTCCCACTTTTAGTAATTACTCCCTTTTGCATGAATGTCACTTTGATTTTTTTCAAATAACCTACCTAATCATGGTTAGACTCTCATAATGGGAACCAAGAACTCGACTACTAGTTACTCAACTACTGGGATATCATGGAAACTCCTTTCTAGCACACCGGACTGTGAAATTTAACCATGACTAGCAAGGAAATGACCTTCCAATTCCATCCTTTGAAAGAAAAATAAGTAATATAGGGGCCCCAAAATACATCATGTATACATCATGTGTGTGCTTGTGCGTGAGAGGGTGTAGATGAGAAAGCACCAATGCCAACACTAATGTAGTCTTCAGGACTTCCTTTTCTTACTAAAAATAAAGATAACACCTCCTTTACAAAACTCTGTGGTACCTAGAACATAATGGGCGCTTGCTAAATGTTTGTGGAAAAAATATGTGGATGGACAAACATAACATTTCTGCGTTTGTTTCCTCATTCTAAACTTACTGTGTTCGTTTCACAAGGCATTCAGAAGATTAAATGATATCAAGCTTTTTAAAAATGCGTTTGACACCTGAAACTAATATAGTATGTCAATTATACTTCAAAAACATAAAATAAACAACATGCTTTTGGAAACTAAAATCTGACTGTAAACATGTAAGATTAACATTATGTGACTACTAGTATGGGCATATCAAAACCTCACGAGTATATTTCTCCTCTTATATGCGGTAGGCACTAGACAAACCTGTGGTACTAATTAGGGAGGAGCTCAGCCCCTCTTAAGCTCTTTCTATAACCTAGTTTCTAGATGCCACTCTTGTCTCCCCCATTAAGATGAGTGAACACGAACTGAGTGAGTGCTTGAGGTTGGGGAGTTTCAGAACTACAAATAGCCTATGGTTAAGAACACCAGTCCTAGAGTCAAACTGCCTGTGTGCCCTGATTCCACCATTGACTAAGGAACTTAATCCCACTATACCTAGTTCATCTATAAAATGGGGACGCTAGTAGAATCCATTTCATTGGGCTGCCATGAAGGTTGAAAAGATCAGACATGTAAAGCATTCAGAGAAGAGTCTTGTACATGGGAAGAACTCAACCAATATCATCCACAACCACTGTTGGTACCACCAGCATTGTTATTATTATTGTTATTATTATCGGTTTTTTTAAGGGAGCATGCAGTCTAGCGGATGAGAAAGACTACAGCAGAAAGCTGGAGGAACAATACAAACACTAAGAAGGCCACCAGAATATGCTACGCACACGGAGGCAGGAGACATCTTTATTCACCATCCTCATCACCTCCTCTGTGTAGTCTCATTTGTCCCCGTGCCAACATACACAGATTTTAAAAAATAATGCCCCAGATTGCATGTGAGGAGCGCAGAGCCTAATGTGTCTCCTGATGATCACACAGTGCTTCCATGAACACAGCTCAGTTTGTGCAGCCATATCGCACTGTTGGCTCGAATCAAGCTTTTGGTCAAATAAGACCCCCAGGGCCTTTTTACGTCAACTGCTGCCAAGTTACACGGTCTCCATCCTATATTCCTATAATTCATTCTGGGACCTCAACACAAGACTCTGCATTTATCCTTATTACATTTCATGTTGTTAGTTTTGGCCAAGCACTGCAGCATGTCAAGATAATTCTGAATCTTGATTCTGTCAATATCTTATATCTTATTTCTATCCCCTCCAGAGTGGTGTCACTAGCACATTTGATCAGCATACCTACTACTACACCCTCATGCAAGACATGGATAAAAATGTGGCCCAAAACAAGTACAAGAGAATAGTCCAATGTTTCAATCACAGAAGCCCCTGCTCACCTGAATGCACCCACTAATCACCTGGGCTCTGACTGTTTAGGCACCTTTGAATTCACTGAATAGTACCCTTTTTTCATTCTTTTATTCAAAATGCCTTGTCAAATGCCTTGCTGATACTGAGATACACTGGGTCTATAACACTGCTGAATATCATTTGAAATTTTAAAATGTCCTGGATGCTGGTATCTCCTTTAAATTTGATGAGACTATCGATATCTACATCCAGGTTACCAATAAAGAATCTGGGGGGGTAGGGGCGCCTGGGTGGCTCAGTGGGTTAAAGCCTCTGCCTTCGGCTCAGGTCATGATCTCAGGGTCCCGGGATGGAGTCCCACATTGGGCTCTCTGCTCATCAGGGAGCCTGCTTCCTCCTCTCTCTCTGCCTGCCTCTCTGCCTACTTGTGATCTCTGTCAAATAAATAAATAAAAATCTAGAAGAAAAAAAAAAAAGAAAAAGAATCTAGTGGGTATAGTTTAATTGATCACTTAAGGGTGCCTGGGTGGCTCAGGCAGTTAAGCATCTGCCTTCAGCTCAGGCCATGATCCCACAGTCCTGGAATCAAGCCCAGCATCGGGTTCCCTGCTTCTCTGCCCCTCCCCTGGTTTGTGCACTTTCTCTCCCTCCCTCTTGCTCACTCTCTCTCTCCTTACGTAAATAAATAAAATCTTAAAAAAAATAAATAAATCACTTAAAAGTTGTGCCAAGATGTATGAGTATGTAGGAGCGTCACTCTTATGTAAGAGTGTTACCTCTTACAGTCCCATTTAAGGCTTTAATCTGAAGGGGGTCCTTCTCATGGTATGCTATCTGCCCTAAAAACAAAACAGAAACACAAAACAAAACAAAAATAACTCCCAAATCCCAGTTGGCTTAAGGCAACAGAAATTTATTGCTCACGTGAAGTCAGGTGAAGTGTTCCTGATTGACAGGCTGCTCACCATGTGTCATTCTGGAAATCCAGTTTCTTCCATCTGTGGCTTCACCCTTTTCTTGGTCCTTGGAATTTTCTGCCCTTAGCCACTAAAAGGGAAAAAGAGAGAGACGATTACATGTGGAGTGTTTCTGTGGTCCAGGCCTAGAGCACTGTACGTCACCCCGACGTGTTTCACTGGTTAGAATTCAGTCACATGACCACCTCCACCTCCGTGGAAGGCTGGGAAGTACAGTCTAATTATGTGCCCAGTAAAAAGAGGACATGAGTGTGAGGAACACTAAACCTTGCTCGAAAAGAAAGAGCAAAGATAACTTAGGTGGAACACACATTTTCTTTCAGGTCAAGTGTGTGGCTAACCCTGTCAGAAAGGAAGGGTTTGCCAGATCCAGACTTGTAAGAGTTGGGTTCTAACTCTAAGTCCATCATTTACTGGGTAAGAGGCTTGGATAAGTCCCCAAACTGTAAGATTTCTAGATCCATGAAGTACTGTTAGCATGTTTCCTCCAGCCCTAGCCCAGTGCCTGGTACACAGGTGGTACAATAAACAATCATCCAATCATTGCATGAATATATGAATAATTTTTCTGGACTTTTTTATTTATTTCCAAATTTTCTCTACCTATTATACTGGTTGTTTAAAGATCAAATGGACCATGGCTATAAAAATTGTTTGAAAACTAAGAGACATTATAAAAAATAGAGAATATGAATTTTACTCATATTTATGTAAATTTGTGCCATTTGTTCATATTCTTATGATTTCATTTATTTATTTATAAATATTTTTTAAAGGTTATTTATTTATTTATTTATTTGTCAGAGAGATAAAGGGGGGTATAGAGAGTGCCCAAGCAGGGGGAACAGAAGGCAGAGGGAGAAGGAGTTTCCTCACTAAGTGAGGAGCCCGGTGTGGGGCTTGATCCCACAACCCTGGGATCATGACCTGAGCAGAAGGCAAACACTTAACCGACTGAGCCACCCAGGCATCCCATTTGTATTACATTCTGTGTTTGACCTCCTCTGCACAGTTTTCTCTTACTGCACACAGACAATCTCCAAAACCAATCAAGGTAAATCTCTGCGCTAGTTGTTTCTCCTGTGGCTTGAAGTCCAATCACCAATGTCTCCTGTCTAATTAAATTTAAGAAGCAGGTATGAGTGCCTGTTGGGGTCAGGGCATGTTCTAAGATTTGGGGTGATATAAGGACTAATCCAATTCGCACTAAAATAGATAAAAATACTTGTCCTATAGTTGAGGACCCATCTGAGAGCTTCATATACGAAGTAGTACTCACCTAATTTTTTTAAAAGAATGGTCAACTGTTCAAGAGAGAAAAATCAAAAACATCACTAAAACCAATAAAAATTATATTTAATTGGAGGCCAGATTACAGATGACCTTAAATGCAAGGACAGGGAATTTAGACTTTATTCCACAGACATCATGGGGGCCATGAACAGTGGTTAGTTAAGTCAGATAATCATGCAGTCAAAATGTTCTTTTAGAATGATATAACTGAGAGATGGTATCTTAGACAACCCAGAGGAAAATACATGCAAGGGCTAATGCAGAAGTCCTAGCAAAAGTCAAAAAGGTCTTGATCTAACAGTAAGAGGGGAAAACACAAAGCATAGATGAAAGGACTTCTAATTCTGATAATATGGCAGACTAACATAACTTGAAAACTCTCCCTTCAAGTATGCCTACATTAGCAGAATAAAATATAACAAAAAAAAGTTTAAGATTTTATTTATTTGAGAAAAAGAGAGTGTGCACAAGCACACGTACAGGGAGGGGCAGAGAGGAAGGAAGAAGGAGAGAGAAAGAATCTCAAGCAGACTCTGCACTGAGTACGGAGCCCCCATATGCAGCTTGGTCTCATGACCCTGAGACCATGACCTGAGCAAAACCAAGAGTCAGGACGCTTAACCAACTGAGCCATCCAGGCATCCCAACAACAACAAAAAATTTTAAGCGAAATTAAGATTATAAGAAAGAAGGGGGAATCACAGGAGAAAGAATGAAACCAAATAAGTCAGCATATAAAGTTATGCTCCATTTGCCCTCAGAATTGGAGTGAGTTACAGATCTTCAAAAAACTTAGAACTTGGATTTTAATGACCACAGGAGATAAGACCTTGAGCCTGCACAAAATAGGGGGAGAGATGAGACTACTACATGAAGTCAAGACCCTTGCAGGCCTGAACCCATCCTGAAGAATACTAACCCTTCCTACCCACCCCCATTCAAAAATTCTCTAACCACCACAGCAAGATGACACAGAAACTCATTTGTCTCTCTTTGTGGAAAAAAGCCTTTCCTGAGAATGTGAAACCCCACACCTGGTCTACACATGAATTTGGTTTTTGAAATTTCCCTACTGGAATGGCCCAGAAACTTTCAAGCCAAGAAATTAATGTAAAAACTGGTCCCTGGCTAGTAATATTTTGGGAGTACCTGGCAGAAGCAGTTACAGAAACACTCTAGAGAGACATTCCACAATGCAGAATACAGTTAGTTCCACAAAAATAAGCAAGCCCCACACGAGATGAGCTCACAATAAAAGAAATGGCAAAACACTGAAGGGACAAATCCATCATGGGCAAGAGTCAACAGGAATTCACCAATGTCACCCCTCCCACCTTCCAAAGAATGGGGCCATTACAACAATCTGAAAGAGAATATAAAATAAGAATGTTTAGAATAAAAACATTACAAAAAGAAAAAAAAACACACAAGAAAAACAGAGTGCCATGACCAAAAAATGCAGAAATTCTAGAAATAAAATACATAGTTATTGAAATTAAAAACTCAGTGGGCACACTAAACAGTAGATTAGACATGTCTGAAGGAAAATTCATGAACAAGGAGCTCAAGCTAAAGCATCACACCAGAATGTATCCCACAGAAATAACAAGATGGAAAACTTGGAAAGGAGGTTAAGATAGAAAAGTAGCAAGAGAAGGTTCAATGAAGTCTAAAAGGATTTCTAGAAATGAAGGAGAGAGAATGGAGCTGAGGCAACATCAGAAAAGGTAATGGTGAGACTTTTCTAATTTGATGAAAATCATAAGTGAAGCAGCATATATATGCATATACACACATATAATACATATGTATTTATGTATATTATATGTATAATATATATTATATATGTATATGTGTAATATATATGTGTATATACATATGTATATACATATATTTAAAATATAAATATGTAAGTATATATATTATCACATTTACTTAGTTATAATATACATATTTTATTTATTAAAATATTTGGTTATAATATACTTGTTATTTATAACATGTATATTTATAATGTATTATATATAATTTATAATTATAAATTACCTATAATTTATATATTTATACACTTATATTTATATGTAATTTATGCATTTCTAATATATACTTCTATTTATAATGTATTATATATAATTATTGTAATTTGATAAAAAAAATCCTCATGATGCAGTATACATATAAGTATAAATACATAAAATATTATATACATATATGTGTATGTATATATATATGAATGAATGAATCCTGGGCAATATATATAAAAATTTGTCAAGGACCATCTTTTTTGGTGGTGACGTACTCTCCCATCAAACACACCACCAGTGTTAGCACTCTAAGGATTTATGGCCATCTTGGCGCTGTTGTCATTATCCAAATCAGCTGCCATAGGCCAGACAGTGTATTGTTTAGCTTTGTTCTCTAAGGGAAGGCACTCTCACAGGCACTCATTTTGTCTATGTATAAGATAGAAATTTCTCTTCGAAGTGTCTGATGAATGAAAGGAAGGATCAGTCTGGGAGTAGGTAGAATGTGGAGTAGCATGAGGGCAGTGGAAGGAGCTGAGGTGTGCATCTAGCGGGCTGAATTTTTCTACAGCTCTGTACCCACATGTACATATGTATCTGTGCAAGAGCTTTAAGTAGTACATAAATGTGCTATCTTCTTTGGAAGGGTCACATTCTAAACTGGAATTTGAGACTGCCCTCCTCGGCTTTCACTGATCTTATGCCTCCATTAAGAGATTTGGGGACTTCATCTATCATAATCCAGTTACAATTCTCTCCATTTAAGGGAGATGTTTGTTTCAGGTTTTTGATGTTCATGGAGATGGTTCTTATGGCAGAAAGTGACCCCTGTCTTCACTCCTTTTCCTCTATGAGGCACACAGAAGACAAGGACTTACATTACATTTCCTATGGAAGGCACTGTATGCAGGAAGCCAAAAGCCTCTCACAAAGGACTTTTTAAAAATATATGACACTGTTGGCGCCTGGGTGGCTCAGCGGGTTGGGCCGCTGCCTTCGGCTCAGGTCATGATCTCAGGATCCTGGGATCGAGTCCTGCATCAGGATCTCTGCTCAGCAGGGAGCCTGCTTCCCTCTCTCTCTCTCTGCCTGCCTATCTGTCTACTGTGAACTCTCTCTGTCAAATAAATAAATAAATAAATAAAATCTTTAAAAATATATATATATATGACACTGTATCTGGTCATCCCTTTCCTTCCTGGGATTTCAGGTATGAGTAGCTTTTCCAGGTTTCTAAGTCAGCATCTTTGTGGATTTTTTCCTTTTAGTAGTCATCTTCATCAGCTTCCCAAGACATTTCTTCATAAGTTACTGCCGCAGGACTTCTGAAACCCCCCAGAACCTGGACCCCAGCTGGGCTCTCAGGAACCACCAGTGCACTGAGCTCTTTCAGAAGACTGTAGAGAGCGTCCAGGTTTGCACACTGCACTTCCCCCATAAGAAGCTCACTCCCCCACCCCAGGTTCCCCAAGGGAAGAAGCACAATGCCCACAAACACTGTCTTATCTCAACAGACATTCCTTATTACTCAGCGGTTTCCTCTGAGGGGCTTGGTATTTATCTACCTCCCAGAATGGTTTCAGGTAGCCATAACATTTTACCAAAAGTTCCACACTCAACTTTCAAGTCTCTTAGAATAGGTAATAGGATAATGTGTTAAATTAAGTCCCAGGGCAATCCCAAGGACCCCACAGCACTTAGAATAAGTGTATACATTTATTTCCCCTAAGAGCACTAAGTTCTACCTAGACACACACACACAGAGAAATACCATTCCTTTAGGAGTGTTTGACTGTTATCCAAATAAGTGTCCTGCACGACACACACACACTCGTCAGATTATAGGCATATATGGTATTACTACCCAAGTTTAAGTTCTAAGGTTTATGTCAATATTTCACCCACCCAAACTCAGTTATTCGAATATCCTGGATGGCATTTGTTAGTGTATTTTTCTATCAAGACCCCTCCAAATAAACGAAGGCGTATAAATTTTGAATTATGTGCTATGAGGAGGTGATGCATCAATACTGAGGCACTTCAAAGAGAAACACTTGTGCTGCATCTACTTGACACCAAATATCTTAATGAAAATTGAAAACAGTGACTCTCAAAACACTAATTTTCTACAGATCCAGATGGCGGGCATCACATGAAGTTTCTGGGTGGTACAAAATGATTCACTCTTGAAAAATAAAATGAGTATGTTTTCTCATGAATTCTGAAAGGAAATAAAAATCTAGCAGCTTGGATAGGATTTTAAGAAATTATTCTTTATGGGAAACACTGTTTTATTTGAGCATTACCTTTGGACATGCAAAGAAACTAGAACTGTGTTCATTTTCTCTATGTGCCTCTCCCCATGCTATGTAGGCCCAAGAATAATTTGTTCTCCTGTGTAAAAACGAGCTTCTCCTCTGTAAATCTCTGGTAAAGCCAGTACTACACACTGGCAGCCTTTTGAATTTGTCAAATTCAAATAAATGTAATTCAAATAAAAGTAATTTATTTATATAACTGCATAGTATGTTCTAAATCTATGGTATAACATTGTATCAAAAGTATTATATGCTAATGTGATGGTATATAATAACAAGTATATATAATAAGTTATATACATAACTTATAGTAATAATTATGGTATATAATTTAATTATCTGACATTATTAAGCATCCAATACATCACCAAAAAGATGTATACAAAATATAGTCCCTGACGTCAGAAGTCCACAGTTTTATCAGAAAGGATTCTGACCTCTTCTATTATATCTAGAAGAGATGTTCTTTCCTAAACACCCCTGTGCTGTTCTCCCATGCCTTACCCCTCCCTGTGGAGGAGCGAGTTCTTGGATGGAACTTACAAAGATCTGCCAGGGATGGGCATGATCTGCCAGGGATGGGCATGCTCTGCTCCACCAACTACAGGAGCCCAGTGTGCTCTAACCCCACCTGTGACTGCAGAGGAGTCTGTCAAATTCTGGTATGTCCCTCTTAGGGAGCCTATTGTTGCAGCACAACAAGGCATCTTTCTTCAGAACCAGTTTTATCAATAAAAAAGTATTGTTTTGATCTTATCTGCCACTCCTCCCTCTCAAGCAGGGAGAAGGGTATAATTCATTATCTTATCCCAGCAGGGATAAGACAGGTAACAGGTAATTATAACACAAAGCACACTGTGATCAGTGCAGTGTGAGCTCCAAAGAGGAGGAGATCATTAGCAAAGGTGAACTCATTTCCGTGGATAGAATTACAAAGTAGCAGAATCACAGTGGAGACCTTTCTGCCCCAGGGCCCAACCTGCTTCGGAACTTGTCATAATTTTTTATATATGGCATATAATCAATAAGCTCAGTTATCAACTAAATCATAAACAAATATGGTCATTATGTCGTTTTTGAGTTAGAGTTTTTGTGTCTTGCTGTTGGACATAAAACTACAGCATGTGCTTATATGTTGGTGTTCAAAGTCAAAACTGGTGGTGGGGGGAAACCTCATGGGAAATAAAACTGGAGCGGTAGTTTGGAGCTACAGGTAGAGGGTCCTACTTGTGTTGTGTGCATCTGAGTCTTCATGCGTTAGGTATGAGGGAGCCAGTAAAAGTGTCTGAGCAGGGAAATAACCAGCTTCGAAGGGTGCTTCAGGAATTAACATGGTAGTGCTGTATCAGAGTATAAGGGGCAGCTCAGGAGAGTAGGACCGGAAGCAGCAACACCTTAGTAGGTGACTATCCTTAAAGGAAGTGGAAGGAAGCCAGATCTTGAACTAGCGGGTATGAGCAGGAATAAAAAGGAAAGAATGAACACAAAAGAAACATGTTTCAAACAAAATTAATAGAACTTGACCGCTACTCAGATGTGGGACAGAGAAGAAAGGGTGGAATTAAAGATTCTAGCAAAGTTTTGAGCTGGTGAAATGAGAAAGATCTTAATTAACAGAAATGGGAAGAAGTAAATGTTCAGGAAGGGAAATACCGACTTGGATTTGAGTCTGCTAAGAGCAACACCCTGGTAGATGGGTGGAAACTTCCAAAGAGGAGCTGTCAGGACTAGAGACAGAGTTTCAGAAATGAGTCACCAACAAGGAAGAAGTAAAGCCATGGGACTGAATGGGCTCCCCAAGAAACCACACAGAAGTGAGGATGGAGTAGAGGGCCAAGGACAGCTTCTAAGGGGAAACATATTTCAATCTGGAACAGAAGACAAGGAGACACAGGGATAAAAGGAGAGGTGAGAAATTATTATCAGGGAAGCCTAAGGAGGTGAGAACTTCACAGGCGTGGGGTGGGGGGTGATTAGGATGAGGGAACAGGGTCAATCATATAAAGGGATTAGGCAAAATAAAGGATAAAAAGGAACACTGCATTTGGTAACCAGGTGACTAGTGACCTTTAAAAAATTACCGAGTGGTAAGAGCGGAAGCCAGTTTACAATTAAGGAACGAGGGGGTGGTATCCCGATGGAAGCAGTTGACAAAGATGACTTTTTAAAGAAGCTCTGTGATGGACGGAAATAGGGGAGGCACTTGCTTAGAGGGGCCAGCAGAATGGAGGGAAAGTGGTTGTGTGTCTGTGTGTGTGGTTGTGGGTGTGTCTGTCGGGTTGGTTTCTTGTTTGGTTGGCTAGTTTGGGATAAGAGGAACTTGAGTATGATTCACTCCGGGAGCAAGGGCCAGTGGTGATGCGAAGGAGAGAAAGAGAGGGAACTGGCGTGAAAACGACAGAGCAAAGCTTCAGGGCTGGCAAGAGCTCCAAACGAGAGAGAGGGAGACAGACAGACAGACAGACAGACAGGAGAGAACGGCCGGTGAGCAAGCAGAAGGAAGCTGTAAAGGGTCCATTACCTGGGCGGCGCCTCCTGCTACCACGAGGTGTTCGGAGATGGCCCTCGCCTGTCCTCGCGCCGCTCCAGCGCTGGGGGCACGGCGGCTCGCAGTCCCTGCCCCGCGGCGGTGCGGCCTCGACGCTCCGCCTGGGCCTGGGTTTGAGCCTGGCCTCCGCCAGAGGCCCTGCGGCGTTCACAGGCGGCTGCGCACACCAGCGAACCCAGGATCATCCGCGCCCATGATAGGAGCAGTTGGAAGACCTGAGGGCCACTTTCCCCGCGGAGGTGCACCCGCCAGAGAGAGAAAAGCGCGCGCCAAGCCGAGGTGGTGGCGCTGGGGCAGCACCACGCAGGCCCGTCGCGTGTCACGAGCTCTTCCGGCGCCAGCTGCGTGCGCAGCAGGCGGAGGCGCGCTCGGCGCATGCGCAGGCCTCGCTGCTTCCACGGCCTGGGGAGAGAGGTGCGGCTGCTGCAGTCACACTTGGAAGTGGTGAGAGTGTCGGGCCCGTTGAGCGTAACGTGGATGGCGCCTCGGTGGCCCTCCTGGACCTGAAGAAGAAGCTGGAGTCTCTGCTGAACTGGCTGGCCTTCGTGCGCCGGGTGTAAGAGGCGGAGGTGGCCAAGCCGCTGGCCACGCGGCAGGCGTCATTGCAGGCCATTGTGGAGGTGGACATGGCCATGGCCAAACCAGACCTGAGCTCCGCATGGGGCGAGATCTGCGCTCAGTGTGAGTCCCTGGCTGCTGGGACAGTGGAGGAGTGTACAAGTCCAAGTTTGCCATCCTGAACTAGCAGGCACTGCAGCTTTTGGGACCACAGGCGCCGCGAGATTCACAAGTACCGTCGCTAGCTGCAGGCACGGCATGCCCGATGGGGACTGGGGCCAAGGAATCGCTGGAGAGGCAGGCGCTGGAGCCGGAGGGGCGGCAAAGCGCAGACGTATCTACCTACCGGGATAGCACTGGGCAGCTGGGGGGGGGGGCGATCTCAGGAACACCGAGAGTGTGAGAGGGCCGGCCCCCTTCAGTAATACCGGGACTTGGTCAATGGCAAAATGGCTCTTGGCATTGAGATAGCAGCTTACAGGAAACTGCTGGAAGGCGAGGAGATACGTTTTAGCCCAGTGAATTAAGCATGGCAGGGCTGAACTCAAACCTCCCAATCCCAATCCAGGTTATCTGTGCTCACCTAGAATTCTCAGTTCTGCATCCTCCAAAGTCTCAGCCACTGGGCTGTTTCTTAGCAGAAGGGGCTTCTAAGACAGCCTCTAAGAAAAATCTAGGTAGGGAGGAATTTCGAAGAAATATTGGAAGAGGCAGTAATATCTACCAAGAAAACCTTCAAATATAGAAGGAAGCACTACTTCAAGCCAAAAAATATAATTTTTTATATTTAAATAATGCTTCTGGGGTACCTGGATGGCTCAGTCTGTTAAGTGTCTGCCTTTGGCTCAGGTCATGATCCTGGGGCCTGGGATTGCATCCTGGAGTCAGAGTTGGACTCCCTACTCAGCAGGGAGCCTGCTTCTTCCTCTGACTGCTGCTCCCCCTGCTTGTGCTCTCTCTCTGTCAAATAAGTAAATAAAATCTTAAAGAAAAAAAAAAAAAAAAAGCAAAAGGTAATGCCTAACGGGATAATGTGCAGGGGCATCTGGTTGGTTCAGTTGGTATAGCGTGCAACTTTTGATCTCTGGTTGTGAGTTGAGTGTAGAGATTACTTAAAAAAATAAATCTTTAAAAGTGGGGGAGAGAGGGCACCTGGGTGGCTCAGTCGGTTAAGAGGTTGCCTTCGGCTCAGGTGATGATTCCAGGGTCCTGGGATCAAGTCCTGTATCAGGCTCCCTGCTCTGCAGAGAGCCTGCTTCTCCTCCCTCTGCCTGCTGCTCTGCCTACTTGTGCTATCTCTCTGTCAAATAAATAAATAAAATCTTTTAAAAAACAAAATAAAAGGGAGAGAATATGCTTTTGATGTGTTAAAGAGCCTATTCCTGAATCAAAACACCTGTCACCACTGTAAAATGTTTTCAAGATGTCAGTTTCCTATTTAATATTGAGTATTTTTCTCTACTAAGAAAACCACCTCTTGGGTTGGTGCAGACTCACAAAGAAGTTATGGAAGAATCCAACTTTCTCCCCCAAAGTGCACGCTTCAGAGCAATGGATGATTTGGGTACAGAAGATGTACAAAGTAAAATGCTAAACCTGTGCTTGTTATCATTTACTGTGAATTCAAAGTAAAACTTATATCCACTCACTATACCCAGCCATCAGCCAGCTATATAATGTCACTCTAGGTACCTAAAACATGAGATCACTGTCAAAGATAAACCAGCGATCCCTGCCTTACTCCACTCTGACAGAACTGTTACACAAATGGTGGGTGTTTGTTTAATGGACACATTCCTTCCCAACTTGTTCAGTTCCATATATCCCTTTTTTTTTCCCCAATTCAGGGGAAAAAAGGCTAGTGTAGTATTTCACTTTAAACACATTTAGGTTCTTCTTAAAAGAACTTACCCCCTTTAGCTGTCTTTGCTCAATGATAAAATTAGATAAATGTTGACTATTTCTATAATTTGTGTAATGACTTCTTGTCCATTTCATCCCTTACAATTTTGTAAGTTAAAAAAAAAATGGCAGTAAAAGTTTTAAGGGTTGCCCCCAACAAAACAATGAAAAGAGTCCCTAGTTTTTAGGCTTTCAGCTTATTCAAATCCATTTAGTTTTGGGCTGGGGGGGGGGACCTATTAAGAATATAGCTTCTCAAAAAAATATATATATATAGCTTCTCACCTTAACTGTGGAAACACAGTAATAGTATCCCAACCTGTGATTAAGCTGACCTTAGATTTAGTAGTATAAGCTAGGAAATTAGGGTTTTTATGTGAATGGAAAAGGCCAAGGTCTCATTTATCTGTGGCAGTTCATTTGTGGTGGTATAGAATTAGCTGTTTTGTGCCCTTACCATGAGATAAGAACCCACATAGTACTCTTCCTACTAGTCTAGGTCCTAAAGAGGCCTTGTCTTCACTCTCCCATGCCTTTTAAGAGTTTTGGGTATAGATTATGTTATCTCCAGGATACAACGCTACTGCCCCAAAGTCGAAGAAGTCACTCTGGTTAATCAACCACCAACAAAAACAAACAAACAAACAAACAAACAAACAACAAAAGCCAAAAAACATTTCTCTTCTTAACGAATCTTGCCCAACAGTTTTACCATCACTGCATGGTATGTAGGGTCTCCCTTCCCTACTGGGGAGGAAGAGACACTCAGGCCAAAGAAGGGGTATACATGTTCCTACTCATGTGCCAGGAAGTACATTCTGGAGATCCAACTTTTCATCTGCCTATCTGTGTAGCAGCTACATTGCATGGTGTATGGCTAATTTTCTGTTGGCAGTCACTTCTACCACACCTAAAGAGCTGCCTGTCCCTGTCGCATCTCTCCACTAAGCACTCCCTGGTAATAGGGACATGATCCTTTTACTGAACTTTCCTATTCCAGCACATTCTTCAGTAGATCAAGGAACTTAAAGGATGCTTTTTTTCCTTTCCCTTACTCCATCCTTGTCTTTACTCTCCACACTTCCTATAAAACATTAATAAAATAAGAATTTAAATCATGCAGTAGGGTTATGGACATTGGGGAGGGTATGTGCTATGGTGAG
The DNA here is from genome assembly GCF_964662115.1 of Mustela nivalis. Classification (NCBI taxonomy): domain Eukaryota; kingdom Metazoa; phylum Chordata; class Mammalia; order Carnivora; family Mustelidae; genus Mustela; species Mustela nivalis. The sequence continues at coordinate 17,357,562 of NC_139031.1, forward strand.
TGCTGTGAAGTGCGTAAACCTGGCAATTCACAAACCTGTACCCCTGGGGCTAATGATACATTATATGTTTATAAAAATTAAAAAATTAAAATAAAAAGAATTTAAATCCTGCAAATCCCACCAACATTTAAAAAAAAAAAAAAAAAGAATGGCTTTCCTTTGGGATTACGCACTCTAAATCTGCAAGTCTCCCCTCCCCACCTACCCTCGCATGAATGCCAGCCTGTCTGCACACAAAATCTTATGAATCTTGAAAGCCAAAAGTCTATTTTAATCCCCAAATTACCTTCCACTTTGCTATTTTGTAACTTGTGTTGTTCCTAATTATGGTATTAACCAGTCAATGTTTTAATTTTTTTCTTATTCTGGAAGATGAATAAGGCCAGAAATTTATAAATAGACTACACCACATTACGAGTTTCTGCGCTTCTTCAAAAGACAGGATGCCAGAGAGAAGACGTTTTGGAGATAGAATCTGTTATCAGTCTAAGTGCCGTAAGTCTGGGTTTTTTAAGAGGCTTAAATCACAGTGTGGTGTTTGCATGACTACTTGTAAAGCCTATTTCTGCTGATAGTACCCGACCGACTCTCTTCTGATGATGAAAGAATTGGGAAACTGGAGTCGTGGCGTGATGGATTTGGCAGAAGCTTTTCTGTATTTCTCCACCATTGTCTGGTCTGTTGGGAAAACCAAAGGATTGCTCGATGCTCTTTTGTTTTAGTTCCCCTTATCGTCCAATGTTTCTGGTTACTTGAATTATATTTAGAATCAGACACTGTGGGTACTGGAGAAAGAGCGAGGGAGGGAGGGACAGAGAGAGAATCAGGATGAGATTGGAATCCTGCTTTGGAGTCTGACCTTCTCTGTGAAAGGACGGCCCCCAGAACTAAATGTCATTATTAACTTTCGGGCTAGTAAATTCCCTAGCAGAAGCAGCAGTGGTAACATTTGTGGCTTCACATCTGTGAATATTTGGGCTTATGAATATTAATTTGTGGAGATTTGTGAATCTGTCTCTCCAGCAAGAAGGCTCTGGGGCTTATGTTTCACAGAGCTCGCCTTCCAGAGACATAATCCCCCAGTTGGATTCTCCATCCAGACATCTAGACATAGCTAGCAATGGCACCAACAGCTTTCATCCTCCTTCCTCAGGAGCTTGCCCCACCGTTATGCATATTGCTGACTTTGCTTTCCATAGGTAGCAAATGATTTTCCTTATCTCCTTAAGGATCACTCGTGTATCCTCTTGATACTGCTCTCTTACCCCCACTGTATCCTTGGATCTCAAGGTGGCAGACAAAGTCTGCCAATTTTATTAGGTATGAAGGTAATTGATGTCAGAAGGCAGAGCCCTGAAGTCAGAGTAAGTCTGCATAAAAGGGTTAAGGTCCACTAGCCAGGAAGAAGGACAGCCCTTGGCCAAAGGGCGATGTATGCTGCACCAGCCCTCCAAATCCTTCCTCTGTGTCCCTTCAGAAGAGTTCCTACGTGGACTTAGGCCTGCCTTCCATGGGCTATGTGCCATGCACTGGACCTGGGCTCCCCCCTCCCTTATGTCAGCATTACCAGCTCTGTGTCCTATTTCTGTCACTGCTCACCTAGAAGATAGGCAGCAAAGGACATGGGCTAAAAGGTGGGTGTTGGGGATGGGCACTGGGGGGTTTGAATCCCAGCTAAACCACTTAGTATCTGTGCAACCTTGGGCAAGTTATTGACTTCTCTGTCCCTCACTTTGCTCATCTGGAGAAACGGAACAGCATAAGATCACCCTATGACAGGGCTTTTGTGAGGAATGATGGGATGAATTGTACATAAAGCACACTTCAGTGCCAAAGACGTGTTAGTTACTACTAGAAAAATTCACTCCTTGAAGGTATCCAAAGTGACAACTGTTTTATATGTTGTCACTTATGTGATTTTGTATTTTAATGAGAGCCTTGTGGAAAGGGTCCAAGGAATTAACATCAAAGGATAAAGCAATAGAGACAACGTAGAGGTCTTCCATCACTCTTCAATCGTAGTAATGCAGCTGTCCAAAACACTGGCCTTTCCAGCCAGATATTCTCTAATCTAACACTTCCCTTAAATCAAGGAGAATGAGAGGGCCTGCTTAAGAATCATCACAGATCAAGGACTTAATTCATCCAGGAAGCAAGCTGGTCAGGGCTTAAACAGGGTCAAAGTCATTCCCTACACTAAATACCAAAGTGCAAAGGAAAGAACAGTACATTTAACTACCTGCCACCCTTTTAGATTTTATTTTTCCTTCTCTTGGACACAAAAATAGGTAGCCAATAGAATGTCCATAAAGGAACAAACATTAGTTTAAAAAAAATTAGCCAAAGTAGGAAGTTAGTGACACAGATTTAGATGATTTACTTCCTAATGATCTCATAATTCTCAAATATATCTGACTACAAAGTATTCTTTACTAATGAGACGCAAAGAAGAGCTTAGATGAGTGGCAAAACTAGGTCCTTAAGAGTAGAAGATGGGTCACTAATGCCAAGATCTCCCCGTTGCCCTGTTCTCATGGCTTACTAACATTGGTAGACCTGAAGGCACGGAATGGATCCTTGTCAATTACTATCATCATCATCATCATCATCATCTTCATCACTATTATTATTAGGCTGTTCACATTCTGCACACTCCCAGTTTTGAGAAGACCTATTTTCCTGTACATCTGGATGCAAGGGAAAACTTGCTTCCCGTCGCAGACTGAGGACACTCTCCCAACCTCGCTTGCACTTGGAGCTCACACTGCGATCTAGACACTGTCAGTCAGACGCATGCTCGGCAGCCTAGAGCTAGGGATACAAAGAAGGAGAGGTGAGGCGCATCCTTGCTGGTGGTTGGCAATAGCAGTGTCATCAGTTCCAACTTCCTAGGGGCAGCCGCTGCACCTGTGACTTGTGCCTCCAGAGTGCAGGCTGTGGCATCCAGCACTGTCCTCCCTCGATGGGCTCTGGAGCAAGATCTTGGCTGCGGTCCTGACTGCGGCCAGGCCTCATTTGTTCCTGCTCGATTTCTAAGGCTGGTTCTGTAGTCTGTGAAATACACAATATCCTTTTATTCATTACTTTTTCTGCTTAAATCGACCACATCTGTTTCAGTTGTTTGCAACTATAAAACCCTGACTAATACAACGGGTGAGACAAGATTTTTACTACGATGGCTGGGACTGCCAGCTGTCTGCCAACGTTCTCCATTTCATCCTTTGGTAATAGAACTTGGATGTTAGCTGTATCCTCAGCAGCATCAGGTCCTGATCTGAAAAAGAAAGGGAGTGGGGCTGCGAGTTTTCCATTTGTGTCTTTTCTGGGTCAGTTGAATTGATTGATTTTTCTTCTCATTATGTGTTGTCTTTCTTTCCCCCCCAACTCTTTTGCATGCCTGTTCACTTTTGATTGGATGTTAAACACTGTGAATTTTATCTCATTATGTGCTGAATAATTTTGTAATCCTATAAATATTCTTGAGTCTCGTTATGGAATATGGTTAAGCTACTTGGTGTAGTAGTCTCCTGGTGCCACTATAACAAATTATCCCAAACTTAGTGGCTTGAAACATAGGCATTTATTCTTTCACAGTTGTGGGGGCCAGAAGTCTGAAACCAAACTGTCAGCAGGATATCTCCAGGGGCTCTAAGAGAGAATCTTTCCTTGCCTTTCCAGCTTCTGGTGGCACTCAACATTGGCCATATCACTCCAATCGCTGGTTCTGTCTTCTTCCCATTGCTTTCTCCTCTGAATCTAATCTCTTTGCTTCCTCCTCCTCTTTTTTTTTTTTCCCTAAAGATTTATTTATTTACGAGAGAGGGAGAGAGAGAGAGAGAGAGACAAAACTCACGAGCAGGGGGAGGGGCAGAGGGAGAGAATCCCCAAGCAGACTCCCCACTAAGTGTGGAGCCAAACACAGGACTGGATCTCACGGCCCTAAGATCATGACCTGGGCAGAAACCAAGAGTTGGATGCTTCACTGACTGAGCCACCCAGGTGTCCTCTTTGCCTCCTTCTTAAAAGAACATTTGAGATGGCATTCCGGCCCACCTGGAGAATCCAGGTTGATCTCTTCATCTCAGCATTCTTAAATGTCATGTAACGTCTGCAAAGATCATTTTTCCAAATAAGGTAACACTGATAGATTCCAGGGATCAGGACTTGATATCTTTCATTCATCCCATTCCATTTGGAAACAATTTGATCCTTTTACGTCTTATTTTAAGCTTTGGTCAGACCAGAGCAGTGTTTAACCTAGGGCTCATTTTGCCTCACTGAAGCCAGACTCCGTGAGAATTCTACCAGAATTCTACCCACTAATTGGAAGATTTTCTGCTCTGGCTAGTGGGTAGAGGAGCTAATTCCTGACTGAGCACTTGAGAATTGTCTTTCTGCGATGCTTAGGTGATTCTTTCCCAGGCCTTGGCTGGTTTCCTTACCTACATGCAGTAATCAGGGCTGAGAGGAGACCCAGGGAAGGGGAACCCTCTGCAGATCTCCGGAGTGGTGTCCGCACAGCACCGTCCTCTGCCATACTTTGCCTCTGAACCTTAACTACCTGGGACTCGCAGCCCAACCCTCAACTCTGGATTGCCCCATCTGGCACCATGGCCTGGGGCAACTCACTCACTTGTTTCCTGTCTCTCAGGGATCCCTTTGTCACCCACGTCCACCATCTTGAAAACCATCATTTATCATTTAATATGTTTTGTTTCTGTTGTTGTTTGAGTAGAGATTATAAATCTAGTTTGTTACTCCATCTTGGCTGGAAATCAAAAGCTGTGGTTTCTTTGAACTAAAAATTATAACCAACTGTGCCCTCCTTTCGCCCTTCTCCCTTCTTGATGACTAGAATTTGGGTGTGACTGTGGGAGGTAGAGCAGCCATCATGGACTATGAGGCAAAAGCCAAGGTTGACAGAAAAACAAGGTAGAAGGAACATGAATGCCAGTCCCTCACTGACCACCGGACACTTACAGGGAGAGAGACACACACATCTGTATCTTGTTAAAGCCATCATAGTCTTACATCTCTTCGGGTCTGTAGTTTGGTACCTATTTAATAGAACTTATTTGTGAAATATTGTGAAATATCATAGTGTCCTCTAGTTTTGCCCTTTCTGGCAGAGTGATTTGGAAATGGATACAGTTCATCACTGAATGGTGCCAGAGGGCCACAACAGCAGTATGTAGTCACAACCTCCTCAGGAATTCAAAACTAATTTCCCATGGGAAAAGATGCATATATATATATATATATATATATATATATATATATATACACACACATCCACACACACACACACACACACACACATCCACACACATCCATGCGCATGTGTGTGTATGCACACATGTGCTGCATTAATCAATAAACACTGTAACTTGTTTTTACTTCTAACAAGGTTTGGGGCACAATAAATAGCACTTACTTCGTGGCATTTTATGACATCTAACTTCTAGTCCAGGGGCCATGAAACTATGACCTGTGTGGAGCACCCGCGTGGCTCAGTTGGTTAAGCGGCCGTCTTTGGCTCAGGTCATGATTTCAGGGTCCTGGGATGGAGCCCCACATCGGGCTCTCTGCTCAGCGGTAAGCCTACTTCTCCCTCTCCCACTCCCCCTGTTTGTGTTCCCTCTCTAGCTGTGTCTCTCTCTGTCAAATAAACAAATAAAATCTTTAAGAACAAAAAAACCCTATGACCTGTAGACTCAGTGCAGCCCATTGCCCGGTTTGGTGCAGCCCACAGCTAAGAATGGTTTTTACATTTTTATATAGTAGAAAAATCCCCTAAAATAATTCCTTTGACAAGTGAAAATTATACAAAATTCACATTTTAGTGTTCATCTGTAAAGTTTATTAGAACATAGCTACATTCGATCACTTCGTATTGTCTATGTCTGCTTCCATGCTTTAACGGCAGAGAGGAATGGCTGTGACAGAGACCAAAAGACTTGCAAAGTCAAACAGGTTTCCTATCAGATCCTTGCAGAGAACATATACGAACCCCTATTCGTTCTACCACTTAACAGGCACTTGGTTGGCGTTGTTATGTGACATAAAGAGGATCTTCACTTATTGCAGTAGCAATTGATTAAAACAAAACCAAAAAACCCCAAATAACAAAAAAACAAGGCCACAGACACCAAGTTCACTGACAGTTCTGGAGCGATCGAGTGTCCACACCCTACAGCCAACACCTGCAGGACACGGCTGTTCTCCAGGTCCTCCAGTCCGCCAGGAAGCACACAGCCTACCCAAGGTTTTGTACTTACCCAACCCACCAGATTCAGAATTCGACTACTCTTGAAGCTTTCCCCTCAGCTCGGCCTCCCCGCCAAAAAAGAGGAGCTTCAAATTTTTACAATTTTTATTTATTAAATAACATATTGGAATATTTCAAATCTTCAAAATTCAAATTGACCAACAACACAACCATATTGTATGATAAAAGTGCCTCTTTCTCTAGAGAAATATTTTCCCTCTGTTGCCTGCTTTATTTCACTGGCTAAAACTTTTGCAGAGTTGCGAACTAAGGAGAGAAGTCCTGTTCCCTTTAGTACCGATTCCAGTGGGGCCCTCAGTTAAGAACCCCTAAACTATATGATCTCTCAGGCTCTGTTCATGTCTAAGGGAGGGGGGACATTTTTCAAGCACCAACTTTTCACCATAGAAGTACCACAGAATTAAGGGGTGATGCTAATGTCATATGTGATCTAGAAACTGAGGAATAGCTAAATCCTGCCCTAAATCACCCACTTTCGAAAGTCTCCCCAAGAGAGATAAGTGTACAAAACCTGAAACGAGACAAAGTAACATTTTGTTCCGAGCAGAGTTCCAGTCCCACATGCAATGTAGAATCCGGGAACGGAGGGTGAACCCATGGAAGTTTCCTTTTGTTCCATAGAAGAGAAGCCTGAGGAGGCCTGTCTCTGTCAGTTTCTGCACCCAGGTCCACAAGTGGTGGATTAAGGAAAGGCTCCACAGAGCAGAAGAAGACGACTTTGCTTTGAGGCCTACGAGGGGAGCTGGCCTGGGCTTACCACACCGGCACCAAGGCCAGGCTGAGGAGTGGGAAAGAGGCGACAGGTCTTCCCAGTTCTGAGGAGCAAGGCCTTTGCCACCTAACTCTATTATCCCCAGAAGTGGAACAGAAAAGGGAGAGAGTTGAGTGCACCCCCTTCCAAAGCTCCCTAGGCAAAGGGAGTTGACTCGTTTGGCAGAGAGATCTAGAGGACCTGGCAGGGGCCTGCCCCCTGGTTGGGCACAAGGCCTTTAGCTCAGCACACTGAGGCCCCCAACAGGGGCGATGGCTGTGAATGTCCTTAAACCACCAGCCACAGCAGGGGAGGGGAGGGAGGTGGACAGGAGGAGTGTTGAGTCCCCCCTAGAGGCCAGCGCCAACTACAAGCCAGAGGCTATCAAGGATGGTTCTTCCTTTGACGGGGTCCGGTCTGAGGGCATCCGTTCAATAAGGGAGGAAACCAAGGCTTAAAGCCGCCAATGATTTGAGGAAACTGTGATACCTTGGAAAAAACAAGGGCTTTGGAGTCAAACAAGTCTAGGGTGATTCAACCTAGCTACTGACTCTATATGATCTAGCCGAGCTACTCCGAAGTGTTAAAAGGAAAAATACAGTGAAAGCATATTGCATGTGCAAGACTCGCGTTCGGTGTGGCGTATGAGAGGTGGGCGGTAGCTCGAGTTATCTGCCTTTTCTGTCCCAGCTCACAGAGTCCGTAAGCAGCAGAAGGGCGGGGAGGTGGGAGTCTGGCCTTCCTGACCGGAACCTCAGGTCGCTCCCGATGGCTTCCTCTCAGCTGCCCCTGAGCATAAAACCCAGGTTCCCATTTCAGACGTTTTGCCTCTAAACCAGTGACGCAGGTTGATCTTCATGTCTTAGGCACAGAGGATCGTTCCCAAACAACCCCTTTTTAGGTCTAGAGTCCAGTCCCTGCACCACAGCCTCTTCACTCTCACCTCCTGGGAAGTGTAAACACCCCTCCGGGAGGGCTGCCGCTGGAAGGGGGGCCAGACTTGCCCTTTCCCAGTGATTTGTCAGGCTCACAAGGGAAACCCTTGAAGGGAATCCCTCTGGGCAGCAGAGCCCATCCCTTTTATGGACAGATTCTCCTGCCCTGCATAGCAAACCCTGAGCACATTTTTTTGGCACGTAAAAGGCTTCAGATCTTTTTGCCCGAAAGGCAAACATGCCTCTGTGATTCATAACAGCAACTCTTCCGTTTAAAGGTTTACAAATCCCCCTGAATGCCTCCTCTATCTAGACTTTTCTCAGGCTTAATAGTAAGATACTAAAGCCAAAAGGATCCCCCTAATAACAAAACGACTTTGTGTCACTGGCTACCTCTAAACCAGGGTTTCTCAACCTCGGCACCATGACGTGTCGGCTAGGGGGATGCTTCACACTGTGGAATACTCAGCAGCCTCTTTGACCTCTACCTATTACATGCCCCACACCACCCCCAAGTTGTTACCATCAAAAATATGTCCAGACATCATCAAATGTCTCCTGGGAGGCAAAAATCACCCCCCAGTGGCGAACCACTGCTCTCAACAGATCTGGTATGAGATTTAAAATGGATTTGGAACTGGCAATTTATTTTTATTTATTTGTTTGTTTATTTATTTATTTATTTTGAGAGAGAGAGAGAGCACAAAAGCGGGGTTGGGGAGGGGACAAGGAAGAGGGAGAGAGAGAACCTTAAGCAGGTGTGGACCCAGAGCAGAGCCCGACACAGGGCTCCAACCCACAACCCCAAGATCAGGTCCGGAGCCAAATCAAGATACAGATGCTGAACCGACTGAGCCAGCCAGGCGCCCCTGAAGAATCTTTTCGATCATGCAGGTAAGATTTCACAGTGTAGTGGGGCCGCCTGTTTCGTGTGATTTATGGAAAGCAGCCTCAGGACCTCGTGATGGGGATCCCATTCGGCGCTGTCCCTGTGACTCTATACTGAAGATCCGCCATGGGGGCTCTCGATTGACTTCTTAACAGCAGCTTTTTACTCTGATGATGGTTTCCATTCTTCTCCTAAACAGAGAGTACAGCTGAACCCTTTGGGCTAATGTCATAGTCTAGAAGGGCGGGGTTCTGAGAGGCGGAAGTTTTTACTATAAGCTGTGCACAGACATTTTGTCATCGGTTGGCGGGTAGGGTGGGAATGAGGAGCTCAGCAGAAGTCAGCAGCCACAACGATGGCTTTGGAGCCGATTCTATTCACTGTTCCTTTCCTCCAGTTAGGTTTCCCTCCAGCCCTCCCTTCCTTGCTCTTTGTTTCTCATCTTTTGTCCTTTTGACTTTCTCCTTTTGTCTTCACTCTCCTCCCCTGCTGACTGCACTCTCCCCTCTGTCCTACTCTGTCCTGTGCATTCGGCAGTGTGTTGCTTTTCCTACTGCTTTACCACTTTCTATTCCATCCTCTTTTCCTTTTTATTTTCCTGGGCATGAACTTGCCTAGGATTCTCTCTCTCCCTCTCCGCCTTCGCCCGACTCGCTCACACAGTCTCTCTCAAATAAACAAATAAATAAATATTCTTCCAACAACGGATCCAAAATCATAAAAACATGATAGCTGCCACTTATTGATCATTTGTAATTGTTCCTACAGCAATGCTGTAAGGTGAGAACCATTAACTCCATCAGGGATAGAGACATGGCCAAGAAATGTTGAGCAACTGGCCCAGGCTCCCACAGCCAGTCACTGGAATTGGCTCAAGACCTCTCAGTCACTCCCCCAAGGTACACGTACCCCTCAACACACACACACACGATCACACACACACACACACAATCACACACACAATCACACACACGCACGCAATCCCACAGTCACGCACTGCCATCTGGTTGTATTCAATGCGTAATTTTTGCTACAGCAGAACAGTAAACGGATAAATTCTGAGATTTTAGCCACAGAAGCTGAAACAGAATCCTGCTTTGTGCTCATTTCATAGAATTATAGAATTCCAGGACCCGCAGGGACAGGGTCATAAAGTCCCCTTCTCTTTTTGTTTGCAGATGACCTAAACCAGCCTCAGTGAGTTGAAAGGGCCAAAGTCACAGCGTTAGTACCTAACAGTTAACTAGAAAATTCAATTAACTCAAAATCCTCATTCTCAAAAATACTCTGTTCCTGCAGGGTTTTCTTGGACCCCAGAGGGCACATTCTTCTCTCTTAGGGGGCTGCTTTGCTGCTTTCACACCAACTGTGGGGCCTTCAGAGGGCCCCCCCAGGGCACCATTTTGCCCCCCTCCAGTGGTGGGTGGGGGTACCTGAAGAGCAGCCCCCAACTTTTGAGGGGCAGGTAGGGAGGAGACCCAGGAGGTCTAGCTCAGAGACCACAGCTTTGCTAGGAAGCTATGTGGCAAGAATGAAATCAGCACTTTCCAACTCTTTGCTCCATACTCTCACTTTTATCATCTATGGCTCCCTTTAAATACAGCGTAACATAACAGGCTTATAATTCAAAACACATTTGGAAAAATGTAAAATCCTTACTCTACAAGCCCATGAATGTAAGAAGCAATGTTCCCTTCAGGCCTCCTATTGAAAGCAGACAACACTTCTTCAAACAATCTGACATTTTTTGTCTGCTTCCTTTCACGCTCTGCAACATCCACTCACTGTTGTTTTCCTATCGATCAACTGCTAAGTTTCACATGGGTCCTCTTGCTGGTATGCGAGTGCACGTTAAGCACTCTTTTTTTTTTTTTTTTTTTTTCCAGGACAGACATTCCCTGCTGTGCTTTTCCTGGATTTGGACTATTTTTATTATTTACTTTATGTTGCCAGGGAGACGGGGAGATCACAGATGTTAAGAGTTGGAATCTAGGGCCACAGGAGACATTTATCATTGTACTTTGTATGAAGTGGGCTCTTGTTCCCTGTTTCTGCAGAGCCTCGTGTTTATTTTATATAAGAGCTACTAATGAGGACTCAAACCTAATGAATAATAGGAAACTCGGCTTCACCCCCCCGGCACACTATTTTTTCAAAAACGGTAAGTGAGCCTGTAGGAGAGCAAGGTGGGGCTCAGGAAAGCACAGAGATGAGCAGCTGTCAGTTTCTTCCCTTGTAGGAGGCAGAATGATGCATCAGAACAAGGGAGCCATTCATCATTCTTTCCCAGCCCCCTGAAGAAGAGAAACTTTCCCAAATTATTTCAACCATGCTCTGTAAGGAAACAAAGAGCAGGGGGCTCACCAGCATGCCACCATCATCACTGACAAATGTTTGCAGAGTGTCAGTGAGCTAAGTGTGGTTCTGAACACAACAAAATAGGGTGGGCAGTGCTTATGAGGCTACATGCTAGAACCATATTGTTTAGTTACTACCCAAAGTGGGGGTCAAAGAACAGCAACCTTTATTATTTTCAAGGCCCTTCATGGCTCAAAGCACAACTCAATTGAACAAATCAAAACAAGGGCACAAAGAACTCACGGCAGGTGTCTTTGGTGGTTGACTCCAAACATTTTGGTTTTTGAACAGATATCTTACAGAGTTCATTGCCCTAAGGGACAGCCAAAGGTAAATGGCAGTTGCTGTTGTTTTGTCCAAACCAGATTGGGGTCCTTAACAGTTTCCTTCTGCACAAAGTCAATAATAATAATAATAATAATAATAATAATAATAATAATAAAGCAGACAAACACCCAACAGTGACAACAGACTGCCCCCATCACAGTAATCCAGTGCTTTGAGAAATCTCCCCTATCTTCTCTCTCCAACTACCAAGGCCTTGATATTCTTCCCCGTCTCTGATCAATGTCTCATTTGCTTGTTTACTCAACTTTTGGCTCCTTCTAGGGCTTACTGTGGGCTCCATGTTTGAGATTCTCCATGGAACAACACCAATTCCCCTTAATCATATCCATAATCCCCTCCTAACTCCAACCTTTGCTTTAGGGACCTTACCCCACCATTTGCACTAAAAGGTATTTGGACATATTCGTCATCCTCTCTCTCCTCTATTTCTTTCACACCCATTCTTTCTTCACCTCCTCCTGTCCTTCTAGTTGAAAGTTCACATATTCTCTTTAAACAATCAGTTTATTTCCCAGTGGCATTTATAATTTAGTTTGAAAGTTAACATTTCTGAAGCTAAAATGTTTCAAGAGGCAATAGTGGCAAAAAGAACACTGGGCTTGTTTCAAGTTTAAGTTCTAACATTTACTAGTTGAAAGATATTGGGGGAAATACTCAGTGTCCCTACATATCAGTTTCCTCATTTGAAAAATGAGGCTAATAGTCTATACTGGACAGAGCTGTTATGAGGCTAGCATGTGGGAAACCTCCAGTAGGTTTTCACTAAAAGGTGATTCATTTGTTCCACTTACCTCAAAGATTCCTTTGACAAGTGTTATTGATTTAGGTGGTGGTGATGGTATTTTCATAAGATAAAGAATATAGATATAGGTGTCAAGAACTATGAAAGGTCTGAGGCTTTACCCTTCCTGCAAACCAGCAAGGTAGTATGGTATAGTTGCATGAATGTTGGCGAAGACTTGAGGCTCCTGGGTCAGAGACAAAGGATTTCATTATTCATAGCAATGTCAGTAGTCAACATGTTTTGGCATTTTTCTCATGCTAGTTTCCTGAACCACAGTAGCCACAGAACGACACGAAGAGGGCCAGGTGACACCTACACACACAATCAGTGGTTAGAGGAGGGGAACCCTGAGCTTAGGGAACCTGAACATTTTATAATGGTTAGTAAGCCATTATAAAATAGTAAAGCATGCCTGCTCCAGGAGAAGACACCCATCTCTATCTTCCAAGGCTATTCACTGTATGAACACCCTTGGGAGGTTGTCTAGAAGAAAGTCAGTGCCTCTTCCTGCAGGACACCCAGAAATGCAAGAGACCTGGAGAATTGTCTCCCAACAAGACCATATTGTTTGTCAAGCAATAGCATAATCCTAGCAACAAATGGACAGCACATTTGAAATTTGGACACAAGTTCAAGTCTGTTAGGTCCATCTGCATTGTAACCAAATGTATATTAAAGGATGAAGAGTTCATCTTCGAATTGTAACGTCAGTTTGAACAGTAATTTATTACAATTTAAGATTCATACATTCCTAAGTACAGGACAAGTGTTACAGACTATATTTGGTCACTTGTCTTAGCTACTCTCTTAGATATATTGTTATATTACATTTTCCTTCCTTTCCCAAAATATATAAATACATAATTTATAGCAGTATAGTATAGGGGTTAAGAACTCAGCCTCAGGAGTCAGCCTGCCTAGGTTCAAATCTCAACATAACCATATAGAGTGACCTTTGGGCAAGTTAATTTAACTTCTTTGTGCTTTATTTCTGGTTCAGCAAAATGGAGATTGTAATAGTGTTTACTTCATAAGATTTATGAGTGAGTAAATGTTATAATCCATGTAAGGTGCTTAGAACAATGTCAGGCTTAAAATAAATGTCAGCTATTTTTAATAGTAAATATTCACACCAATCCTTTGGATGCAGTGTTCTTCTCTAAGTGGAAGACTTTTAAAAATGTCTTCAGTCTAGAACCTAGGATTTCACAGTAAAGCCACAGGCACTTATAAACAAAACTACTGTCCCACTTTTCTGCTTCTTACCACTAACCAACTTTAGTTTGGTTCTGTGTAAATAAGAAGAAAAGACAAATTGGCACCAAATAAAAGGTCCACCTTCTCTGAGAATTCATACACTTAGTATCAAGTTTTTTTTTTTTTTTTCTATTCCAAGAAAAACGTTCCTGTATTGACTTTGTTCATGTACTAAAGGGGAGATGAGGAGAGTCCCACTTACATGTTCTCATCTAGAAATAAGCTGAATTATTAGTAATTTATTTTCCTTTTAGCTGTGGCCCAAACGTACCATTTAATGACAAAATTGGTAAAATCCCAAACAGCAATTTATGTTAAGTTGTTCTTTTATTTCTTGAATTCTCCAAAGGAAATCAGCACAAGAATCCTCAGGCTCCAAGAAAATGTTTTTCAGTTCGCTAAACACATACTAGCCCTGGGTATAATTATCTATGGCCCTCTTTCACTTGGAGCTGGAAGGGCATTGGCGAGCAGGACTTCAAACCACTCACTTTGTGGACCAGGAAAAGGAGCCAGCAGCTGCAGGAGAATCTCCCAGGCATTGAGTGGCAGAGTTAGAAGCTGGGTTCCAGGGATGTTTGCCACTCTGTATCATACCTTCCCTTCTGCCCCACCATTTCTATCCCCTTCCTCATTTTTCATTCTCAGGCCCCAAACAGGTAAATTGAGTGGGTCCTGCATGAAATGTGTCGAATGTGCTGTGTTGAGCTGAAATTAAATGGGTTTCATCTTAGTTGCTAGAGCTCTGTCTGCACTTGGAGGCAAGGTAACAATGTTACTTTGATATCCCAACTGAGCTCTTTCAGCTTCTTAAAACCACCATGATCCTTACAGTGATGATACCGTTCTGTTTGACACAGTCATGGCAGATACATGACATTATACGTTTGTCCAAATCCACTGACTTGTGCAACACAAAGAGTGAACCCTGATGTAAACTACAGTCTTTAATTACTAGTAAGTAGTATATCAATATAGGTTCATTAGTTCTAACAAGGGCACCAAACTAATGCAACATAGGGGAAATTGTTGGGGGGGGGTAGAGGAAGGAGTATGTGGGAACTCTATACATTTTGCTCGGTTTTTCTCTAAACCTACAACTGCTTTAAAAAGTAAAATTTATTATACATATTTTTTTAAAGAAAAGAATTTTTAAAGATTTTATTTATTTATTTGTCAGAGAGAGAGAGCACAGGCAGACAGAGTGGCAGGCAGAGGCAGAGGGCAAAGCAGGCTCATCACTGAGCAAACAGCCCGATGTGGGGCTCGATCCCAGGACGCTGGGATCATGACCTGAGTTACTCAACCAACTGAGCCACCCAGGCATCACATACATATATATTTTTAAAAACTATATACTGGTTCACCCATGTTATATTTGAGAGATGGTATGGTAACAGAGTTTCTTAACTTACAAAAATAACCACATATAAACACCAGTGATTTTTTTTTAAAATAGGTAATTTGCCATAGATTTTTGGTGTAAAAAAATGAAGAGTCGAGCAGCTCAACTGACTGAGCCACCCAGGTATCCCAATATTCAGTGTAGTTTTGGGAGAATTTGTCGTCTTATCAATAGCTAGCACACATCCAGTCAGTGTACAGTGAGCATGTAAATTAACTTTGGTAATTGTTTTGAAATGAATGACTCCTTCTGACTTTTCCCCCTACCATTGTTTTCATACTGTTCATACAACTAGCTTATATTTTTGCCAGTTTATTTGATGGTGTGTTAAAAACTGATCTAAACACCTAAAAATTTCTTCCTCTGTTGTGCACATGTCAAAAGTTTTGGAAAGTAATAAATCTTTTTCATATTTGTCTGCATAGACTTCTAACACAAAGGCAAACAAAACAGTTTCTCATTCACCAGATCTGCAAAGATTTCATAAAATCTCAGCCTCTGAATTAATTCATCAAGCATATTGGGTGATAATTCTTGCATTCCATACTATGCTCTTGTCAGATAATTTTAATGGTTTCATTTTTTCTTTTTCTTTTTCTTTCTCTTTTCTTTTCTTTTTCTTTCTTTCTTTTTTTTTTTTTTTTGTGTGTGTGTGTGTGGTTGAATTTTTATAGTAGACAGTTGCATTGTTAGTGACAGAACATTTAAAAGTGTTTTCCCTGGTGGAACATTCCATTCTCTCTCATAGAGCACATCTACTTTGAATGATGCTGCATGTGAATTTTCATTGCCAGATTTAATTTTAGTTCATATTCAGTTTTCTAGGAACAGTAATCTCAAGACTGTGAGAGGTAAGATGTCAATAGCCTTATTTTTATTCTCACTATATTCTGTTTCAAGATACCCTTGTAACTTGGCAGGAGTCATAGAACTATTTAGCAAATTTTTACTGCATGAAGTACATCCAGTAACTTTTAGCACCATAAAAGGTGAACCCCAGTGACAAATAATTAATACCTTTCTTCACGTCTGTAGACACTTTATGAGAGAGCTTTCCACACATGGCCTTCGTGTTCTGGACAGGTGCTTCATCTGGTCAACCTTGTCTTTATTATCTCAATTCTTTTCTTGTTATCAGTATAATTATCTCACCCCATGAAGGGAAGCGATAGATATAAATATAAACATAAATGATCTCTCACACACATATACATGTGTATACCACCTATTAATGTGAAGGTTAGAAGCACAGAAAACTTAATTCACTAAAACCGCCGTAATACGCTACTATTGTCATGCAATGCATTACATGCCCACGTGTTTTTGAACAACCGATTTCCACCCCATGAAGAGAGAGCATGTGCGGCACATATGCCCCCAGGCTTTGCCCAGCACTTAACGGAGCAGGCTCACCCCCTTATAAATGGAGGGGATGCACTTACAGTAATTTATCCTAGGGGACATGCACAGGCCTGAATTCAGGAACAGATCGGGGCAGAGTTAAAGCTCTGCTCAAAGGCACATCTATAAGACATTCAAATATACACACAGAGACATCAAGAGAAATGCTATTTCCAGGTCTAAACTAAACCGAGCTCACCCAGCAACACAAGTCGCCATGGTGGTGGTCTCTAAGATGTTAAAATCTGGTACATGTCAAATTAGAGTACGTGTTTATTATCCTAGTTTCTTTTTTCAGTAGTCGAAGTATATATATATTTGAAAGCAAAGCTAGAATTCTAGCCTCGGAATCTTTGCAACAAGGCATAAGCTTGGTCCATCAGTAATGTAGGACAATGCAGGGATGGAAGTGAGCCAAACAATCATAAAAGTGGAGCCCCCTCCCCTCACTAGGCAAACATGAAACCTCAGCTGGGACCAGCATGTGGAGGGGCAGAGAAAAAATGGTCTGCCGAAAGGAGCAGCTAGGATGGAGTGAGATCTCTGCGGAATCTTCGATGAGTGAGAAGTGGACAGAGACTGCAAGAGGTGGGACCTGAAAGGACTGGCAAGACCCTCCCAGAGGAGGAAAAGTCAGCTGAAAGATGAAGGGAGACACTGCATACCCGTCACCGTGGCTGGGTGGGTCCATGTCACGGGGCTGGAACACCCTCCAAACCAGTCCCCTCCAGTTCTAGACATCTTATCTCTCTGCTATTTGGAGTCATCTGAAATCTCTCGATTTCTACTTCATTAGCTTGGGGTGTGTTTTCCAAACTCGTGTTCTGGGGACCATCATTCCTTGGTGGGGGGCAGGGAATTTCCACCTGGGATTATTTTTTTTTTTTTTTTAAAGATTTTATTTATTTATTTATTTGTCAGAGAGAGAGTGAGCGAGAGCGAGCATAGGCAGACAGAGTGGAAGGCAGAGTCAGAGGGAGAAGCAGGCTCCCTGCGGAGGGCAAGGAGCCCGATGTGGGACTCGATCCCAGGACACTGGGATCATGACCTGAGCCGAAGGCACCTGCTTAACCACCTGAGCCACCCAGGCGTCCCCCACCTGGGATTATTATTAAGTTAAACTAAATTTAGTGGGTTTCTTTCCTGCAGGATATCAAGACTTTACTATGCTAATGTTCCTTGGGAATTTCCAAGGAAGGATAAAATATGTCATGTTCCCCATATTCATTCGATTAAAAAAAAAAGTCTTTTCATAGAGTACCTGCAAATATCTCCTGAAAGTCTCGCTCCAGAAAAGGTGGTCAGAGAAATACCACATCCCCTGGGGGCCTCTGCTCTCTGTCCCATGTACAGTATATCATTTCACAAGCCCCTCCACAGTCCTGGGGGACTTGGATGTGGGGGAGCCAAGGACATTGTCAGCCAAAAGGAAATTGTCTACTGTTGTTGTTTTCCAGGGGAGAATGACCGCGACGTAGGGCAGGTAAGACTGGACTGGAGTGGAATGAAATTGACAGTTGGGTGCATGTCGTAGGCAGGCATTAGGAAGAATCACCAAAGAGCACCGTGGCTGTGCCGGGACAGATCCCAGGCTCAGCACTCCAAAAAGAAGATACTACCGGTTAGACCTCTAAGTGATAGAGGTAAAAGAGGTGTCTGGTGTAGCAAAAGATTTGGGGAGAAATGGTAAGAGATTTGGGCTTGTTGCCTGATTTTACAGCCTGTGGAAAAGGAATGCTTCAGGCACTGCGTCAAGGATTACAAAGAAAAAGGACAACTAGAATGGTCCTGACTGGAGCCTTCCTTGGGGCTTCCCATTTTGCCTCTTTTCCCCTCTCCTGCCTACTCTCCTTCCTCTCCTCCCTTCTTCCTTTCCTTCTTCCTTCTCTCTCTCTCTCTCTCTCTCTCCCTCCCTTCTTTCTTCTTTTCATTTGATAATATGCCAGGGACTGTGAGAAGTCTACAAAGGTAAATAACACAGGGTTCCTGCTCTGAACATATCTCATAATCCCCTCCCTCTGTCCTTCATTGATCTTACCTGAACATTAACTTCCATTTTACCTTCTTCTGTGTTTCCTGTACTTTACAGAATAGCCTGTATTAGTTAGGGTTCCTCAGAGAACCAGTAAGACAGACAGACACACACACACACACACACACACACACACACACACTTTTTTTTCCCCCCCTTTTGAGAGAGGTTTTTAGGAATTTGGTCATGAAAGAATATTGAAGCTCATTTCAGGAGACAGAATTGCCTCTTCCTTAGGGGAGGTCAGTCTTTTTTCTCTTAAGGCCTTCAACTGATTGGATGAGGCCCACCCATATCCCTCACTGTTTATTGATTTCAATGCTAATCGCATCTAAAAAAAAAAATACCTTCACAGTGACATCTAGACTGGTGCTTGACCAGGCAGCTGGTTACTATCACCTAACCCTTCTGACATGTAAAATTTACCATCAAATAGCCCTCCCTACCACTACTGCCAGGATCCTCCCTAGATTCTTCCTTCTTGTGATTCTTTTCTGTACCTTATCCCACCTTGTTCTCCCATCAAACTTCCCCCATGGTTATGGAACACTGAAGCAACAATGATACTAACATCTATGGGCTCTTTCTGTTTGATACACATGGTACCAAGCTTTGCATAAATTCTTATTTCTGATAACAACTCTATGAAGTAGATACTATTATGTTCTTCTCTTACCAGACACCTTACCCAAGCCTCTATAGCTGCTGCATCGTAGGATAGCGATTCGAGTCCAGTGAGCCGGACCCTGAAGCATGGGGCATGAACTCCTGGCTGGGCTGCCTCCCTTAATATGCGAGATGCTACAACCAAAGGCATCCTTCCCTCTTCCGACGCTCCAAGGGGCAGTTCCAGATTGTCAAGGTCCTCAGGGATCAGAGGCCTGTGCTGCTGATTCTGCTGAACCCCATGGGAAAGCACAGGGAGCGTGATGGTGGGCACAGCAGAGGAAGACAGATCATGTATCCATACCATGTCCCCCACCAGAATACGGGTTCCTCTAAGAAAAAGAGGGGGAGAGAAATGTTGACCCATCCTGGCCCCAGGAAGGGGCTCCCCGAACCCTGTGGCAAGATCATATCCCAATCCCACTGCCATGGGCTTTACTCCAACCATCTATAATCCTTCAGTAGGAGAATGTTAAGTGACACAGGTAAATGTTCATGATAAATGACATTAAAAAGCTAGTTCCTGGAAGTTTGTAGACATAAGCTCCTTAAGAGTGTGTACTGTACACATTATACATATGTAACATATATGTAGGTGTATATACGCATGTAGATACATAGAAGAAAGAATAAAAATACAAGCTTACAAGGAAGCATGATTTCTATTTTATTCTTTAGGCTTTCTTGCATTTGCTAAATTTTCTACAAATGAACATATTTTGTAGAAATGTATAAAATATGGTACTTTTGAGATTTAAAAAAACCAGGGTGACTATGCAGACATTTAGATAGTTAACTCTTTCTGGGCCATTTAATCCCACATGAATCCATTTTTAAAAATCAAATCCTACAAATACTGGGCTCAGACAGATCCATACCGAGATTATTAGTTACAGATGGGACGTCAGCCCCTAAAGAGATAAGGTGCCTTGCCCAGGAGGGAGCTTCAGCTCTCCCAAGAGGGACCTAATCCAACAAAGGTGTTTGGCCTAATGACAAGAATTTTTATTGCAAAAATATTTTCCATTCTTTAATCAGAGCCTAATCCAATAGGAACTTCAGATGCCCGTCATGGTACTTTCCATGTAAATTTCTACCTCCCTCCTCATTTCAGTCTCAATAGCATTCCTGTGTTTTGCAAATGGCCAAGAAAAAGCAAGGGATTGCAAAAGTCTTTACCCAATTTTCACCCATTTTATTAATCCCTCAAATTAAAATGGTGTGACTAGATTTTTGACTAGCATTCCTGGATTAATGCAGCACATGAGAACTGTCTACTTTGTGAGGAAAAAAACTTATTCCAATTCACTTCCATGTACCCAAACAAAATTTTGGAAAGCTTATTGTGAAATGACTGTCACAGGCTATGGATATCTCTTTGCATGACAATACTGAACAATGATCCAATGTATTGTGCTATTTATACATTACCCCATTCTCCCTCAAATACCTCCAATTTTGTTGGTCGGTTGGTTTGAAGACTTGCCAAGTCCATGTTGGATAGGGAGACAATTGGTGATACCTGAATCCTCAAAGATCAGGGACTGGTCCCGGTGTTGGGTCATAGAAAGTGATGTGCACACTTCCTCTAACCCATTTGTTCCATTCCCCAAACACTCTCAGAATAACAGCTCTCACGTTTTACGAGTTTTCCATGTTCGAGAAAAAATAGTGGGTGTTCAACACACACATGTTATCTCATTCAGTACTCAAGACAGCTCTCTGAGTGGGTGCTGGCAGCCCGGACTCGCAGATAAGAAATCTGATGTTTGGCAAAGCACTCCTCGACAACGAAAAGCATGATGTTAGCTTCGTAATTACTTGAACATGTCCCCACAGCGCGATCATATACACAATGAGATGAGACTCATTTCCAAAATGGGTGTCCAGGGCCCATCTCAAGTGAAATGCATCGGGGAGAAGGTTCTATAGCCCTTGGTGTTAAATTGCATTAGGTTCAACCCCTCTACCTGCTTATTAGTAAAGGGACCTCTCTGCTGGGTAGTTAACCCTGCATTTGGGGTATATCCTAAGGCCCTTGGATCCCTGGCCGCATTCAAAGCATCACCAGACAGTATTTACTGAGGTGACCCGGGAAGATTCACTCATTATTTACAAAAATGCTGCTGAATGGGTTTGCAGTAAAAACCAGCCAAGGGCTTTTTGAAGTCCGCACTACTGTATCAAAAAGGTCTCTGCAGAAACATTGCTCCCATAGGTTGTCGGCCCTAAATATTTGGAAAGTCCAAGCGCACAGAATGCCAAATTTGTCTGTCGGGCTCTGCCAATAAAACTACCTATTATTTTTCCATTCAGTAGTCCACACTTCCTAATTTATGCATGACAGGTTCGAACTCTGCTGGGGCCGCATGGGAGGGGGATCTGAAGGGGCAGCCTCTTCTGGAACAGGCCTGGCCCTTGGAGGCCCCTTTGACCTCCTCCTCTGAAGAGTAAGGGTCTCCTTTCTCAGGAAGACTTTCTCCTCACCCTGAGGCCACGTGGACAGCAGGGCTACACCGTTCTGGGAGGTGGGGGTGGGGGGCAATAGGCCAAAGGGCATCCAATCTACCTTTCTGGAAGCCTCGAGAACTGTCTGGCTCTTTCCGGCCCACATTCTTCCTGGTGCTTCCTCGCCAGCAACCTGAGCACGGTGGCCTTGGAGAAGAAGCGACGTGGCATCCTGCTACTCCCCTGCACTGAACAACTTCCCTCTGGAAAGAGGCACCTGAGGAAGAAACAGCAGATCCTCATTTGTAAGCAAGGGGGGGAGGGGAACCGCATCGGTGCTTCCAAAGCCCACCCTAACCCTCGCCCAAGGTGCTGGTGTCGGGTCCCCGGGGTCCCACTCCGAGGGATTCCGGGTCACCTGACCTGGAACAGGTGGCTTCCAGCTGGGGTAAGCCGGGTGACCACTCTGTGCACCCCCGCGGATACATGCCGGTGCTCCCCTCCCCCACGCCCTCTCTTCGCGGTCCCAGACCCCGAAATCAGCCTCCACCAACCGCTTAGCCAAACCCTGCCTCACTGCCCTCCGACGGAACCTTGCAAGCCCCCGCACACGGTCTTCCTCCGTGACGACGGCTCCGAGCGTCCTGTTCTTCTGCCCCAAGGGCCTACAAGCAAGACCAAGGGAAAGAAGAGAAGCTGATTTTCGGCTGAGCAGAAGGACTGGAACTTTCTTCCACCACTGCCCGTCCTCCCCCGCCCCAATCCATCCCATACTCTTATCTGCACCCTTGCCCTTCCTTAAGCTTTTTTTTTTATTATTTTTATTTTTTATTTATTTTCAGCACAACAGTATTCATTGTTTTTGCACCACACCCAGTGCTCCATGCAATCCGTGCACTCCCCAATACCCACCACCTGGTACCCCGACCTACCCCCCAGCAGCCCCCCCCCCCCGCCCCTTCAAAACCCTCAGATTGTTTTTCAGAGTCCATAGTCTCTCATGGTTCACCTCCCCTTCCAATTTCCCCCAACTCCCTTCTCCTCTCTATAAACAGAGAGAAGCACAAGCGTATCAGGGCTAAGCGGCACCTTCGAGAAAACCCGTTTCTACGTCCTGACTTTCCAGGTAAGGAAACTAAAGGACAAAAGAGGGGCAGGGTCTTGCCCAAGGTCATGGAGCCAGCAGCCGCCTTGGTGGGGCTTGAATCCAGGCAGGCTGGCAGAGCGGTGTGGGGAGGACACCCGGGGAGTCTGGGGCCGCGGCTGTCCCCGTGTTGTTCTTGTGATTGTGCGCGGGCAGTGACAAGGGTCATGCCACGTGCTGTCTGGACACTTTGCAAACCCCGAATTGGGTGCTTACACGGGAGAGGGGATTCAGGCCCAAAGTGTTTGGATTATCTGGCTCCTGTCACTTCATTCTTTGCTCTAACGCTCTGGGAGAGGCAGGCAGTATGGGCAGGATAGGGAGCAGCCTGGGCTAAGATTAGACGTGTGTCCCCCAATGGATTGAAAGGGGCGTTTGTGTAGGTCGCTATACCCCTGAAGCTAATGGCAAACGTCTTTGTCACTTGCATTTCTACTGACCGGTTTTCTGTTGATTCATATCATGACCCTTCTTTTTTTTTTTTTTTAATATTTTATTTATTTGACAGGCAGAGATTACAAGCAGGCAGAGAGAGAGGGAAAAGAAGGCTCCCTGCTGAGCAGAGAGCCCAATGTGGGGCTCAATCCCAGGACCCTGAGACCATGACCTGAGCTGAAGGCAGAGGTTTAGCCCACTGAGCCACCCAGGCACCCTACCCTCACCCTTCTGAAAGGGGAGACCCTTTGCAGCCCTTGCAAGTCTCCTGAGGTTCTGGAACAGTATTCTGTAAGTGACAGCTATTTAGTAAATACTGCTGAGGGGCTGTGCACGGGGCCAGAGTCAGCTGGGGACCCGCAGGTGCATCAGGGCTCCTTCCTCTCCCTTCCTATCCAGGAAGCCACCCGAGAGTATATAGGGGGCTCCAGGTTTCAACAGCAGATCTGAGGGGCCCTGTGCAGCTGTGATCTCCCGAGTACAAGACAAGAACACAGTCTATCTCCCTGACTCTTGTGAGGCGGGGCTTCCCAACTCACGCAGATATCTGGCTGCAGGCAAAGTGTTGGTCTTTGCGCTTCTTGCTTGGGTTGTCTAGGGCGCCTCTGGGTTTCCTCGATAAAATGAGAAGTGTTCTACTTCTTGAAAGTATCCCCGTCCCTACCCGTGACAAACAACGCCTTCATCACCAAAAGCTAGTCCATTCCATTTCTTCTGCAATGTCCGTATTTCCCATCGTCCATTCCATCCCGGTTTCTAAAGCTGCCAGATGGCCTCCACAATGATGTTTGCTGGTGACTTCGTAAGAGGTGATGCACATGGACTGCCACATAGGAGAGACTGCTGGTCAGACATAAACCCCCATCCTCCTGGAATGTTCTGGAAGCTGTGCTGCCTGAGGCACAGGGTTGTTGGAAGCCAGGCTCAGAACTTTGGACCTCGGATGCCTAATTCAACAGTGAGAATGTGAGCTAAATGCTTTGAGGTCTGGATGGGCCAATAGGCTTGGCTTAATTCGATGGCCCAGACCCCACCACTGGCTCCAATGTGGTGAGAGTTTCAGCGTAATTATTCAAAAGGAAAACCAAAAAGAGAGATTGCGCCTTTAATTTTCTCAGGTTCCCCTTCAACCCCAATGCAATTTGAAATGCTAATACTGACTCCGTAACGAGGTGAGTGAGGGAGGAATTAGAAGATTGGTGGCAAAAGCTGAGTTTGTCTAGAACTTTGAACACATTTGCTCCAAGGGAAAGGATACTTGCTTCCTTCTGTGTTCTCTATATGTTCATGTCCAGGTAAAATTCTGCTTCAACAATATATTAAAAAATGGGTAAAATTTGACTGCTCAAAATAAAAAGGGAGGCAGAGTTGGAAGTAGAAGGCTTTGTAAATATGCAAGCTTTCTGCATAACCCAGCTGTATCCCTCTCGCCTGCATGGCCGGTCTTTGCCGACTTGTTACAACATGCTTTCACCAAGAGTTGTCTTCGTTCAGGCTGCAATTAAAAAATGCCACAGACTCGGTGGCTAGAAAACAACAGAAATGTATTTCTCGCAGTTCTGGAGGCTGAAAAGTTCAAGATCAAGGTGCCAGCAAATTCAGGCTCTGGTGAGAGCCCACTTCCTGTTCATCGATGGCTGTATTTCTGCAGAGTGACGGAAGTGGGGAGAAGCTCTCTGGGGCCTCTGTTATCAGGGCACTAATCCCCTTCATGAGGGCTCCACCCTCATGACCTTATCACCTCCCAAAGGCCCCACCCCCTAACGCCATCCCATTGGAGATTAGGCTTGAACATATGAACTTTGTGGGGATGCCAACATTCAGTCTAGGGCAAGAGTCATTTAGTGCAATAAACTAGTTATGTTCCTCTTTTAGAACACTTTCTTTTTCTTGCAAAAATAACCAACCTATGGTATTTGCCTTACAAGAAGAGAAGTAGATCAGAGTTCAATGCAGTTGTGTCTGAACTCAGAGCTCTCATCTCCAGAAAGCAGCCATTCCTTTAAATTATATATTTATCTCTGTTCAGGCTCCCAATCTCACAACACACATTAAAACTCCAAATAATACAGCCAGATCCATGTGTCTGGCTGTTGCAGTGGTTTCCTCTCCCGAGAGGCTGAGCACAAAAATATCTTTCATTCCCTTCTCCATTCACACGGTGCAATATCTGGTTGTGAGTTGCTTGTACATGCCACCAAAACAAGTGAATGTAAAATTGAATAAAGTTGGCTCATTTTTTGCTGTATGGATTCCAGAATATTCCATTATGTTGGTGATTAAGCTTCCAAAATGGATAAACAGTGTCCAAAAAATCTAAATGGCAGCATTATGTAGAGGAATAAGCACTTGTCAAGAGAATAAATTTTTCTCTTAATTTTTACCTGTTAGGTATATGACCTTAGGACACACATAGCCTCCCTGGGCCAGGATCCTCATCTGTGGGCTGGATGGTCACTCATGTCCCCCTGATACTGTGCCCTTTTGCTCATTGATGATTTAGGAAGCTTTCCGTTTTGGATAGGGTATCTTTATTCTTCTGCTTTTCTAATATTTCAAGACAGTAAAAACTATTTTTGGAAATTTTTTCACAATTTTCCATGTATGTTATTTTTTTAAAGATTTTATTTATTTAAAGGTGCCTGGTTAAAGCCTCTGCCTTCAGCTTAGGTCATGATCCCAGGGTCCTGGGATCAAGCCTTGCTTTGGGCTCTCTGCTCAGCAGGGAGCCTGCTTCTTCCTCTCTCTCTGCCTGCCTCTCTGCCTACTTGTGATCTCTGTCTGTCAAATAAAAAAATAAAATCTTAAAAAAAAAAAAAGATTTTATTTTTTTATTTGAGAGAGAGAGAGAGAAACAGAGCAGGAGCAGGAAAGAGGAGACACAGGGAGAGGGAGACGGAGAAACTGATTCCCCGAGCAGGGAGTCTAATGTGGGGCTTGATCCGAGGACCCTGAGATCATGACCTGAGCCAAAGGCAGACGGTTAACAGACTGACCTACCCAGGTATCCCACCATATACATTATTTTTACTTAAATTTCAATTTCCCTATCCAAGACTGAAAACATTCATTATTAAAGTCGACCATTCCTTTGATGTTACCACTTTATACTTAAGTTACTATGCAAGAGGTAACTTAAGTTCATGGTGAAGGAACCGCTTAGGAGAAGAAGGAAGTGGAAGGGAGGAAGGAAGATTTTGTGTTTGGCTCACTTTTATTTTAGTTTTTTCCCCCCCGCTCTGTGGGCGGGCCTCATCTAATCAGTTGAAGATCTTAAGAGAAAAGACTGAAGCTCCCGGAAGAGAAAGGAATTCTGCCTCCAGAGTGCCCTCAGATGCAAGCTGCTAACATCAGCTCTTGGAGCTTCCAGCTTGCCAGTCTGACATGCAAATCTTGGACTTGTCCACCGCCCCCTCCCTCACGTAAACTTATTTCTTAAAACAAATCTATTTCTTTCTATTTATGTCTCTGTGTATATAAACAAACACCATGGATTCTCTTTCTCTGGAGAACTCTGACTAATATAGTACACATTTATTAAGAGTTTATGGGACTACAACTTAATAACAAAGAAAGGCATATGGCAAGTGGAGCTAAAGGCTGGCTAGGAAAGAGGAAATGGCTGATGACATGTGGGTTGGTAGACAGAAATTGAACAACCAAGGAAGAACTATGTGTCACTATTTTTAAAATAATTATTTCTCCATTTATTTTGCACCTGGGCACCATATGTGCATAGAAATATTTTAATGCAACTGGATACCCTTGAATTTTAGAGATTCCCATGTAAATATAGAATGGGATTAAGGTATCAAAAAAGGGATTGAGACCAACATAAAGCACACAAAACAAAGTGTATTTACATTTTATAGGAGATTTTCTGAAATCTTTAGGACCTTTTGGGACTGGATTAAGTCCCTGAGATTCCTAAACCCTTAGGAGTCCTCAAACTATTTTCAGTATTTTTAGAAGTTACCGTTAAAGCCCTGCCCCTGCCTGCTAAGCCTGCATAGGCTCATTAAAATGTCAAATTTTGTTTTCTTTGGGACAGAATTTTATTAGCCCAGTGTGATGACATTGGTTACCCTTTTCTGCTCGTATCTCAGTTTGATCATTGCACATAGATTTGATTCATTTCTTAAAAATGAAAAATAGCTCAGCTGATTAACACATACAAGATTTTGATGGCAAAATCTTTTGGGAAAAAGGGAGCCCAAGGGGTAGAGAAAAGAAAAGAAGTAATGAAGGAGTTTCTGCTGATGGGAATGTAGGGACCCTTGCATTGGATGATTGCTGAGCTCCTTTGAAAGCCCAAGAGCTTAGTGAAGCTGCTCATTAACCACTAGGCTTATGATGGCCCAATGGGAAGTGCCTTGGGACTGCTTCTGTGTCTGGCCTCAAGTACACACACAGGTGGCACCAGTGAATGGCTCCCAGATGCCAGCACGGCCAGCCAGAGGGTCCCGGTGGGAGGCAGTATGCTGGAATAGCAATGGCTCATGAAGTCTTGACTCTGGGAGGCTGGAAGCAAGAAGTTTCATCCCAGGGCACCTGGGTAGGTTCATCTGGTTGAGTGACTGCCTTCGACTCAGGTCAGGATCCTGGAGTCCCGGGGTAGAGTCCCACATCGGGCTCCCTGCTTGGCAGGGAGCCTGCTTCTCCCTCTGACCCTCCCCCTTCTCATGCTCTCTCTTTCTATTCTCTCTCGCAAATAAATAAATAAAATCATTAAAAAAGAAAGAAAGAAAAAGAAGTCTCAGCCCAGACTGCCTAATTTTGAGTCCCAGCCCTGTCCATCACTAGATCTATCACCTCTTTGTGCCTCATTTCCTCATTTATAAGATAATGGTGGGGAGGTGTTCTAGTGCTGTTATAATGATCAAATAATATAGTATGGAATGCCCTGGAACAGTGCCAGGAACAGAGAAGCCTTCAAGGCTTCTTACTTACTTACTTCTTACATTCTTACTATATGCCTGGCACTGTCTCAATCGTTTTGTAGACACCTTCGCCCAGTCCCTAGAAAAATCCCTTAAGTTAGGTACAATTATTATCTCAGTCATACTAAGAACACTGATGCGTACAGAGTTAAAGGAATTTGTCTGAAGTCACTGACTTATAAGTGGCAGAGGGAGGACTCAAACAGAACGTTAATATGGCCAACTGCCCTTTGTCTCAGTGGAATGTACCTGCTGGGGGACACCAAATTTCTTCATTTACCATGTGCCTCTTGGTAAGTCACCCAGCCTTCCCAAACTTCCATTTTCCTCACCGATAAAACTAGAGGGTTGTTTCCAGCTTTGATAATATATTATGGTTGTGTATGATGTTATCATTGGGGAAAGCAGGATGAAGGCTACATAGCAAACCTATGTGCTAATTTTGCAACTCCTTTGAAACTTCTAAAATGATTTCAAAGCAGAAAGTTTAAGTACGACCATAAGGGTTTGCTATTTGATGTCAGGCACTGCATTTTGCACATAACTGAGCTCAGTAAATGATCTTTTGATGCGATTTATTTGACTTTTAGTAAATCAAATGTGCCGGTCCTGAGCAGCTTGTTCTGTGTAGCATGAAAAGCAGACGTCTCTCTATAAAGTCTCTCAATTTAAGTAGCAAAAACAAAGAATTTGAGGTCATGAATATATATTATTCTTTTTAAAATATTTTATTTATTTATTGGAGAGAGAGAGAGAAGGAGTGAAGGGAGGTGCAGAGGGAGAGGGAGAAGCAGACTCCCCACTGAGCAGGGAGCCTGATGTGGGGATCTATCCCAGCACTCTGAGATCATGACCTGAGCTGAAGGCAGACAGACACTTAATCAACTGAGTCATCCAGGTGCCCTGGAAAATATTTTATTCTTTTTTTTTTTTGAAGATTTTATTTATTTCAGGCACAGTGAGAGAGCATGAGTGGGAGAGAGGGGCAGGGAGAGAAGCAGGCTCCTGGCTGAGCAGGGGGCCCAACGTGGGGCTCCATCCCAGGACCCCAGCTTCATGCCTGAGGCAAAGGCAGACACTTAACCAACTGAGCCACTTAGGTGCCCAAAATATTTTATTCCTAAAAGTAACATTTTTTCATAGCATTAAAATTTTATCTTAAAAATAAATATAATATAATATAATATAATATAATATAATATAATATAATATAATATAATATAAAATTAAAATTTTATATTAAAAATATCAATGGACTAAAAAACAAAAATCATATGATCACATCAACAGATGCAGAAAAAATTGCCAAAATGCATTTGGCGATAGAAAATATATTTGAGGGCACCTGGTGACTCAATTGGTTAAGCGAATGCCTTTGGCTCAGGTTATGATCCTGGAGTCCTGGAATCGAGTCTCACATGGAGCCCCCTGCTCTGTGGGGAGTCTGTTTCTCCCTCTGACCTGTCCTCTCTCATGCTCTCTCTCTCTCATCCTCTCTCTCTCTCTCTCTCAAATAAATAAATAAATCTTTAAAAAATTTTATAAAAAGAAAAGAAAATATACTTGACAAAACCCAACCCCCATTTGTTATTAAAAACTCCCAATAAACTAGGAACAGAGGGAGTTTTGTCAGCTTGATAAATGCCATCTACGAAATTCCTACAGCTAACGTCACACATCATGGTGAAAAAATTTGGAGCTTTCCCACCAAAATCAGGTACAAGGCAAGGCTGATAACCAATTTTAAAGTTTATAGGGTGCGGTAAAAGACCCAGAATAGCCAACACAATATTGAGGAAAAGAACAAAGTTGGAGGATTGACGCTATCTAATGTCGAGATTTACTATAAAGCCACAGTAGTCAACACCAAAGTGTGGTAATGGCCAAAGAAGAGACAAATAGATCAACGGACTAGAACAGAGAGCCCAGAAATAGACCCTCATAAATTTAGTCAACTGATCGTTTACAAAGGAATAGAGGCAACAGGATGGAACAAAGACAGTTTCTTCAGCAAATTGTTCTGGAATAACCACACATCCCCATGTGAAAGAATGACTCTAGTCACAGACCTTACATCCTTCACAAAAATGCCTTACATTCAAAAAGGATCATAGAAGTACAGGTAAAATGCAAGACCATAAAACTCCCACAAGGTAGCAGAGGAGAAAAACCTAGATGACCTTGCTGGTGCCTTTCTAGACACAACTTCAAAGTCATGGCCCACAAAAGAAATTATTGATAAGCCGGACTTCATGAAAATCAAAAACTTCTGCTCCGTGAAAGACCCTGTCAAGTGAATTAGAAGACAAGCCACAGATGGAGAGAAAATATTTATAAAAGACACATCTGATAAAGAACTATTATCCAAAACAGACAAAGAACTCTTTTAAAAATCAAGTATAAGAAAACAAACAACCCAGTTTAAAAATGGGCCAAAGACCTGACCAGTCACCTCGCCAAAGAAGATTTACAGATGGCAAATAAGCATATGGAAAGATGCCCCACCTCATATGTCCTCCGGGAAATGGAAATGAGATACCACTATACACCTATTAAATTGACCAAAACCCAGAACACTGACACCACCAGATGCTGGTGAAGGTGTGGAGCATTGGGATCTCCCATTCATCGCTGGTGGGAATGCGACTTGGCACGGCCCCTTTGGAAGACAACTTGGCGGTTTCTTATAAAACTAAATATACTCTCACCCCGTGCTTCAGCAATCACTCTTCTTGGAATTTACCCAAAGGAGTTGAAAACACGTCCACATGAAAACCTGCACACAGATTTTTATAGCGGCTTTATTCATAAATGCCAAGACCCGGGCAACCAAGAGGTCCTTCAGGAGGTGAAGGGGGAAATAAATTGCGGTACGTCCAGACTGGGAACCGTTAAAAAGCCATGAGCTAGCAAGCCATGAAAGGGCATGGTGGAAACTTAAATGCTTATTACTAAGTGAAAGAAGCCAACTTGAAAAGGCCACATGATCTGTGATTCCAACCATATGACATTCTGGAAAAAGCAAAACTATGGAGATGGTAAAATGATCTGTGGTTGCCAGGGGTTGGGGGGGGTGGCGGTAGGGAAGAAGGGATGGTTAGGTAGAGTACAGAAGATTTTTAAGCCAGTGAAAATACCCCATGTGCTATTTATTCTAGTGGACATAGGTCATTATACATTGTCCAAACCTATAGAATGTATGATACCAAGAGTGAAGCCTAAGACTTTGCTTTCTTAGATGTTGGGTGGTAATGATAATAATAATGTAGGTCCATCCTTGGAAACAAATTTATCTCTCTGGTGAATGATGTGGATAATGAGGGGCATGTGTGGGGTCAGGGTATATAAGGGAAATCCCTGCACCTTCCTCTCGGTTTTGTTGAGCCTAAAACTGCCCTTAAATATTAGTCTTTTTTAAAAGCAACCTAGAGGGCTGAAGGCAGGGATGTCTAAGGGCCCTTCCTGGGGTTGGCCCGCTGCCTGCGATAGATCAAGCCAGCAGAGGCAGAGGTGTCCCGTGCAGGCCTGGCCCAGCGCCTTGGGCTGCCGGTCACATCTTGTCTCATTTCGGCTTAAACTCTGCCTCCAGCGCTAGCTTGCCCGGTTTCCATCCTTGATGCAGCCCTTCAGAAGCAGCTGGAAACCCTTTCTGCCAGGTGTATTTTGTCTGATCATGCATGGTCCATGCAGAGGTGAGAACAGAACTAAAAGGCCCTCTGTCTTGGGGAGCAGTGAAAATCTGGGGCCGGGCAGGTGGGCTCTGAGCAGAATTTCCAGAAATAGCAACAGTGGGATTCTTTACAAAGTTTGGTGTTTTGCTTTTGATTTAATACTCCCTTTGCTTCCAGAAGTTCTGTTCTGGGCACAGAGACGTCCCTGTCTTTGTTATATAATGGTTAATCCGAGCCAGGGCACACCTCTTGACTGCTCTGTGCCTTGGTTTACCCATCTTTGTAAATAACGCCTATTTTGCCGGAAGCCTGTCATTTACACAGTGGGGCGGGGGGAGAAGCTGGGAGGGAAGTAGAGATGGAATGAAGGGCTTCTTCTCCCCCAGTTTACTCCATGGCCAGAAGGTAAATAGCAGCCCATTGGGAATACTCAGCTGCCGGAAGAAAACCAGCGAGCCTGTCAACCCAAACAGAAACAACTGATGTGGTTCCGTTTGGGTCCCTCGCGGGGAGCTGCCCCTCAAGTCCAGGCCTCCTGGGCCGTCCTGGACGTCAGCTGGGAATGATTTGGGCACATCCGGTATGGGCCAAATCTGATCCTTTGGGTAAGGTCTGAAAAAGCAGAGAGGGAGAAGAAAGAAGGCAAATCTATTCCCTTAAAAACTATGCATACCGAAAGCTTGATACTTCATGCTCACCCCTTAGAGCTGTTCGCCTAACTCTGGGTTTGTAAGACACAACATGTTTTTTCCCCTAATCCTTTCCAAAAATGCGTTCCATAAATTGTTAGCATCCCTGCCAGCGGCCCCAGTAAACTCACATACCAGCTTTAAAGTCAACCCCTTTTAAACCAATGCATCAGTCCTTTGAGTTAAGGGGGTATTATTTCCAGATTTCTGTAGCTGCTAGCTCCTTTGTAAAGTGGCAAATGATCATGTTTCTTTGTTGCTGTTAATTCTCAGAGAGAAGCAGATACAGTGGCAGCAGTGTATGTCTACACTAGCTGTGACATCCTCCAAAGCCCCCTAGTACACTCGGAGATGTCCCGAGGGGCCCCACCCACCTCCCTCCTGGTTGCACTGGCTCTCTTCCAAGGGCTCAAAACTTCCCTTATTCAGCATGGTCAAGAAGTTCCCATATACGTTACTATGTCACTGCTATTATGGTATGTTTTATAAGGGAGAGGTAGTGAAGGTGGTGTTTAACACATGGGCTCCAGAGCCCAGCTGCTTAGGTTTAAAGTCTAGCTCTACCGCTTAACAGCTGTGTGACCTTGAGCAACTCACTTAACTGCTCTGTTCCTTGGATTCCTTACCTATAAAATCAGAAGGATAATAGTAGTTACTTCATATACAAATCCAAAAAGCAAACTGAGCAGGGCTTGCCAGAACAAGTTTCGCACAAATGTTGGTTACTGTTCCATAATTTTTCCAGGTGGCACTTCCAGCCATCAACATGGAAGGTGTCTAGAAGGATCTAGGGACAAGCTAAGGTACATGCATAGAATGCAGGGAGACATGCCTAGCGAGTGTGGCCTTTCTGAGCCACAAAGGCTGACAAAGGCTGTAGCCATAGACTGTATAGTGCAGGGAGGTCCTCATAGACTCTGGGCATACCCCCCCCCTTGTTTTAAAAGCCTCTCATTGACAAGGTGAGGGCAGGACTGGTGGCAGCCCTGCCCCTAGATTCCCCATCTCCAATCCCAGACCAAGTTCTCCACACTGCCCCGGGGCCGCTCTCAGAAGGGAGAGCTGTCCTTCCCAGCACAGAACTGCCCCACACCCAGGGTCTGGATTCATGCCGCCATCATTCTCCCTTTCTTGAATTTTCCCTGCTCTGATCCCTTTACCATCTCTTTGCCAGAGTAGTTTCTCTCAGATACAATTTTCTCTGTCCCCACTCCAATGTTCAAGGATCTGCAGGGCTTCTTTCCTGTATGTGATGTGGCATGGGACGTGCCTTTGATTTTCAGGGAGAAGTAAAGAACCAGTTCCATCGCTTCTCATTTTTTATGTCATTTCTTATTTCCTCCAGTGCTTCATAATTTTCAGGGCAAGAGCACAGAGCTCCTCTCTGCTTCCTCTGGGTCTGGTGGGAGTGGGGTGTGTGGATGGATAGTAACTTGGTCAGGGAAGACAGGAAGTGTGTCGTTCGAACCATGTAAATTATCCATGACACGTGGTGGGACATTTGTCATCAGGACCCAGCAGGATGGCAGACATGAAAAAGGACAAGAGGCAGCCTAGGCTAGCAAGGAGGGGCTGACCTGGAAGGCAGATTACAGAATTGTTCATAGAAGATGTAATGGGTAGAGCTGTTCCAAACAAAAGGATTATTAGTAAGAAATTCCTAGACCTTCCATATATTCTGGCAGCCTGAGCAGCTAAGGAAGACATTATCTACCTTTTGGGGGGGCATCCCAAGGCCCACTAACAGCACCTTCCTCTGACTCCCATGAGCAGAAAAAGGCTCATAGAATATGTGACTTATTCTAGAACAGGATTGCCAGATTCTCTGTAACAGTCCTCCAGCAGAAGATTCTCTTTGACAAACTCCTAGAGATGTTAGTGGCTGTCTCAGGCAGGGCAGTTCAAACTCTCTGGGGTTCTGATGAGGTGCTTCAGGGGGCAGAGGGTGGGGGGGCGGGTACTGGGAGCTGGGTGGGCAGGCTTCTGGGACCCCTCCTCTACTTCCACGGGGGCAGCTCTGCATTCAAAGAAAGCATCCCAACTTGGAAGGAAGGAAACCCTGATCCGGGACATTTACTGAGAAAATGAAGCATCAGGGAGGAAGTGACTGGTCCCAGGTTGGTCATTCAGTTAGTTGGTGGCAAGGGCCTGGGGTAGAACACAAATCTTGGGCTTCCAATGCCAGGCCCTTTGCATCTCACTGTGCTGGGCCACCAACTGTCTCCTGTACATATCATATCTCAAATAATGATGCTACGGAATGCTCAAATAAGGCTTTTGAGAAAGCATTAAGAAAGAAAGTGCTCAAATCTCCATAAAGCATACAAAAGATTATCTATTGTCAACAGCCCCATGGGACAAGGATATATTCCCGGCCTGCTGGAAAGGGACTGTTCTCTTTCCTCCCCCCCAACTGAAGAGAAACAAGGCCAACCCTTAGTAAAATCAGCTAACGTTGTTTTCTCGGTCTTTCTTCAACATAAACCCCTCTTCTTTAGCACCTCTTTCTTCTATCAAAACAGGGAAATCTGCTGCCAGTCATTTTCACCTGTCGTTCAACTTCCTGCCTACCTTTCCATGACAGATGAATGTCTTCCATGTGCTCTGTTCCTTAGTGCTATTTGCTTTTAAAATGTTATCTTTAATGATTTCATTAAGATTTTTTTGTCCTGTATTAAAGGAATGTCAGACATCTGGGATGGAAAAGAGGGGAAGACCCTTTTTCTTAGCGGCTGGAAAGATTTTGTGATCATATTAGGTATTCATTCAAGGTACAGCTTAAGGTGGCCTGAGGGCAAGTTATATTCTGCTCTTTCAAAGGAAGAAATCCTTCCCTGGCAGTCTGGTTCTCTGAGTAAAACTTAAAGCATCCCAGGCTGATTTTTTTTTTTTTTCGCCCAGCCATAGGCTATCTCAAAAGCCGTCGCATACATTTTGCCAGAATTCTGTCTGGTAGGGAGAGATACATAGGTAGTTTCAGTGCCCTCTCTCCCTGCCCCCATTCCACCAAAAAATCTTAACTTTCCCCTGCCTCTGCCAACTCCCCTGTGGTCTCGAGTGTTCCAGGAAATGAGGAGTCATTCTTTATTTCTTGCTCCGTGGGGGGAGGGTACCATGTGACTCCCTGTGGACGGGGCGGCAGGCTGGGGAGGGAGAGTGGCTCAGCCAGAACTACAGAGATCCAAGCTCAGGACATCTGGGGGGCGGGGAGCCCGGTCTGTCCCTGGCCCCTGAAGCATCGCCAGCCTGGAGACCGGCTTCCCTTGGCAGGGCTCCACAGTGCCCCTCACCCTCCCCACACATCCGCCTTGCCTAGCTCTCCCCTCCCTCTGCCCCAGGGCTCCTGCTTGCATTCCTTCTATCTTCTGGCACTTTTTTTTTTTTAATGTCATTTTACTTTGTATTTAATAATAGCTCCACATTTTCTACTTTATCAAGAAATCATGTGTTCACTTTGGGAATAAAATTTATGGCCAGGTTTGCCGTTGGACTAATTGCCTTTCATTAGCTTCATACTTCTTAATGATTACAAATTGTTTGCCTGTGCAAGAAGCAGTTCCATTCTGTTCTCCACATTTACTAGCCTTCAATTGCAACCAGAAACTGGAAGTCTTGAGTTGCTTGTACTTGGGGAATGAGGTTCCTGGCTTTTTGCATCAGGGTCTGGCCATACTGAGGGTTGGGGAGAGGGTGGGTAATCCTAGATCTTTAGACTTCAAAGCCCAGATGATGGTCCCTGGTCCAAATAAAAAGCAAAGTTAGCTTTTCTAAGCCATTGGCTGTTCTTTGTCTCAGTTCTCAAATCCGTAAAGTGGAGTGAGAAAGACAGAGGGACGAGATATGTATATTTAATAACAAGCTACTTGAAAATCAGTTTGAAAAACCTATACTTCATATAATGAATTGGGGTTTCAAAAGCAAGACGGAAAGAGCATACCCACCAAAAGGGAGCAGCCGAATCAATCCCAATGGAAAATTTGTGCCTCTTTGTGGTCAGAGTCCTTTGGTCAAGAAATGATGACATTACACATTTCTGAAAAGGGTGTGTGTTTTGGACTTACTGAAGTCCAGGTCTCAGCATGATATTCGGGCAAGGCCAGCATTTAACTGCTCTGCAGAATAAAGAGAAGGAAGTGGTCAAGACCAACATTCTTTCCCACCACAGCAGCGCCTCCCAGGTCTGACATTGCCCATGAGTGTTTTCAGCTCATGGACTTGGAATTGGGCTCTCAGCAAAGCCTGTGCCCGCATCGTGCCCTGGGAGATAAGTCGTTCTTTAACTCTCTCTGGGAAGGGGTGGTAGCTGGAGGGTGGGGTGGGGGATGAGGCAGTCTGACCTGCGCAGAGGACTGGTGTATGCAGCAGCAGCCCTTGGAGCCCATGGCCTGGCCCTGGGGAGCCATGGAAGTTTCTCTCTGCAGAGGGAAGGGCAGGGAGTGGGAGATGGACTGGGAGCAGCAGGCAGGGAGCCGGGAGCCAGACATGGGACTCCATCCCAGGACCCTGAGATCACCACCTAAGCCCAAAGCAGACGTTTAACCCACTGAGCCACCTAGGGGCCTCAACAGGCAATTATTGAGTACCAACTGAATCAGCATGGGAGCTAAGCTGGTTGACAAAGAGGCGTACACCACACTGACAGTGGCTTAAGAGAGCTGCCATCTGTCTTCCCTGTTACAGAAGATCATTTCCTGACTCAACTTACCTCCCTCGCGTTAGTCTGTTTCCCTCTAGGGCAGTGCTGTTCAAAGAATGGCCCAGGCACGGGCGGCTGCAGCATCACCTGGAAGCTTGTTAAAGATTTCCCCACTTTAGAACTATTGAACCTGCACCCTTTTGGGTGAGGCCTGGGAATCTGTATTTTACCAATCTCTCCCTGTCATGGGATTTTTTTTTTTTCCTCCCAAAAATGTATTGTGGTCAAATGGAATAGAAATTTACTATCTTAACCATTTTAAACTGTATAGTTCAGTAGAATTAAATCCATTCAGAGTGCTATGCCGCCATCCCCAACACTCACCTCCAAATTTCTCTTCATCTTGGGAAACTGAAAGTCTGTGCCCATTAAACATGAACTTGCCTTTCCCCCAGCCCCTGGCGAACGTTATTCTTTTGTCTGTCTCTACGCGTTGACTACTCTGAGTTCTCATAAGTGGAATCATACAGTATTTGTCCTTTTGTGACTAGCTTATTTCACTTGGCATAGTATCTTCAAACTTTGTCCGTGTTGTAGCCTGAATAATACTTCTTAAGGCTGAATAATACTGCACTGTATGTACATACCACATTTTGTTTATCCACTCATCTGTCAATGGACATTTGGGTGGTTTCCATGTTTTAGCTATTTTGAATAAGAACATGGGTGTACAAATGCCTTTTCAGGACCCTACTTTTAATTATTTTGGCCACATGCTCAGAAATAGAATTGCAGAATCATATTGTGATGCTATTTAAAAATTTTTTTAAACCACCATACTGTTTTCTCTAGAATGGGGCTCCCAAACCATTCTTGATGATGGGTACTTGGCAAAGGTAGTCTTGGTAGATCCTAGGAAACATTGAAAGTCAGGCTTCCCCACCGCCAAAGGAGAGGAAAAAAGTGGGGTAAGGAAATTGTTTATTCTAGGAACTGAATGGTAATTTAAACTTTCTTCTGTGGCCAAGCACTCCACTAGACATGTAGACATATTATCCTATTTCATTCTCACAGAACTCTACAAGGTAGGAATCACAGCTGAGCCCATTGGCTTCCCTTTTGTGGTCCAAGGCTAGGTTTTTAACTGGTCACAGACATGCCCATAAAGATAATCTACTGATACTTCAAGCCCAACATATTCAAAATGAAATTCATCACGTTTCCCTACACCAGCCCCCTTCTTTTTTCTTTAGACTCTAAAGTAATACCTGTTTCATTGATTTCTCATTGCTAGCAAATCCTAGAACTGGTGCATTTATTAACCACTTCTCTGTTTCAGTTAAAGTTATTCTGGTCATTCCTGCTTAAAACCTACATTAGTCTATTTGGGTTTTCCCATTTTCTGAGACTCCTTTTAGCCAGTCTCCTGCCAGACTTGTCTACCTCCTTGTCCTCCATCCTTTTGCTGCAGTCCCTAGAGTCCAGCTCCAATGCTACATCCCCCATGAAAGCTTTTGTGAACCCTGCTAACGAACACCAACAGTATCTTATTATTCCCACATCACAACACTACTGTGCACATTCCTTCTAGAACCATGGCTAATAACAAACTTGAGTTAAGCTCCTTAATAGAACCAAGAGCTTGCCTTCATATTAGTACTGACCCCAAATTCCATCCTAAGATCTTTGCCTATAACATGTTCGGTCCTCTTAGCTATGCTAGCATCTGTAAGAGCTCATCGGTAAGTGGGAGACCAGAGCAGAGCTCCACAGAGAATAAGAAATGTTGATGTCCTCCAAAGTATGCGCCTCACAGGAGATATTTCCCTGCTTATTCCCTACGATCCCCTGAAACTCTAGCCCAGACTTGAAAGTTGCGTCTACATGATGGAACAGATTTCGACAGAGGGATCCCCTCTTGAATTTTCAGAGTTCAGATGATAATCAGAGGAGAGAGGAATATATTAGCAGAACCATTGGCTAAGCTGAAGCCATATGGCACTACTGCTTTGCCTCAAACAGAACAGTATGGTCAATGTGTATATTTTGACTGGGGGTCAAGGTAACCTCCATTCTAAATCTACCTTATTTATTTATTAGCAGTTTGACATTTGGCAAGTTATTAAGCTTCTGTGAGGTTCAATTTCTTCCTCCTTGGCACATGTAGATAAGGTACCTGTTCTTTTGCCTTAGAGATTTGGGAGCAGAGAGTGAGAAAAGGTATGTGAAAGAATTTAGTAAACTAATATCAGGTACCTTTTGCTGCTGATACCTCAAACTTAACTTGTAATAACCATCATTTATTTAGCTTGTGATTTTGTGGGTTGGCCAGACTGTGTGGTCTGTGCCAGCTTCATTGATCATGGCTGGGCTCACTCCTGTGTCCTTGGTGAACTGGCAAGCCATCTAATAGGTGGGAGATTTAGGTCGGCCTCAAATTACATGTCTGGTGGCTGACAAGGTGTAGGTTTGGGTAGCATGGGTGACTGTGCCATGTCTGTCTCATCATCCTGGAGGTCAGCTTGGGTTTCTCCAAGCTTCCAAAGTTTTTCCGGGTTAAAAAAGAAGACAAGCTCCATAGTGCACAGGCTTCACAAGTCTCTGCTAGCATCACTTTCCTGACATCCCATTGGCTCAGCCCTGAATCAGGTGGGAGGTCATTCAAAGTATCCTGGTAAAGGAGCATGGATGGATGGATACAGGAGAAAACAAGAATTGATGGCCATTTTTGCAATCTACTAGACCATTGCCAATTGGGATAGCAGCAGCAGATGTTCTAGAACAGTGTCCAAAGTCATGGCTGGGAGCTACAGGGTCTGTGCCCAACGGCAGGGGCATTGGAGTCCTTGCTGGAGCCATTCCACTCTGTGCTTTGGGTGTAATTCTCAGTGGAGTGGAACTTCCAAGCTTAATTCTCTGGCTTTCCCAAGAAGTCTGCGAGGCACTTGATCTCCTTTAAGAAACTTGTGTTTTGTTCAGGCTAGTGAGAATGCTTTCTACTGTTTCTGACTGAGGATCCTGACACTGATAGTTTCCAAAGGCTGGAGCACGATGGCTTTAAATTCCCCATA
Source organism: Mustela nivalis (assembly GCF_964662115.1). Classification (NCBI taxonomy): domain Eukaryota; kingdom Metazoa; phylum Chordata; class Mammalia; order Carnivora; family Mustelidae; genus Mustela; species Mustela nivalis. Next base: position 17,397,711 of record NC_139031.1, read on the forward strand.
ACTGAAGAAGGCACAATGTTTGTTTTACTTTTCGGCAAATAAAATGTTCAGCTCGCCCATTCCTATGTGTGTATTCATATAATACAGCTAGACGTTAACACACGAGGTCCAGACTCCCCAAATATCAAAGCAGATGGTTTGAGAAAAGAAGGAAAAGTGAATTCTATTTGTCTCACAGAGAAAAGCAAACCCTGAAATTTTGTGTGAAAAATCTAAGCTCTCTAGCTCCACTCACTGTTCTGCTGGACTTCTTGGTGGCACCATATTCGTTTGTAAGAGAATGCAAATGGGACTGGCTTCACTGGACTACCTTTGGCCAGTTTTAAACAGACCTCTCAATTAAAAAAATTTTTTCAAACTAGCAGCAGTATGGTGTAGCAGTCAAGGGCATGCGCGGTGGAGGTAGTGAGCCCTGGGTTTGAATCCTGAGGCAGTTGTATACTAATTTTGTGACTTTGGGCGAGTTCCTCAGCTTCTCTGAGGCTCCTCTGTCACATTAGAATGTATCCTCCCACTATTGCTTGGTGGATTTAATGAGATCTAAGACCAGGCTTACTTTGCATTGGAGAATCCTTTTGGGAAGTAATTTATGACACCTGTATGATAAAATTCAAAATCCAAATTTTAAATTCGGTACTTTTGCAAGACTTTGACAATCATAAAAATAACCATCATCCTTTTCGTTTCATGCTGATGCTTGTCATGACATCATTTCCCTTCAGAAGTTTAGAAGTCTTGGGACTCCTGGGTGGCTCACCGGGTCGCGCGTCTGACTCTTGATTTCAGCTCAGGTTGTGATCTCAGGGTCCCGGCATCAAGCCCCGCATTGGGCACCACACTCAGCGGGGAGTCTGCTTGATATTCTCTCCCTCTCCCTCTGCTCCTCTCCCCCACTTTAACACATACACACTCTCTCTCTAAAATAAATCTTTTAAAAATGTGTAGAATCTTTCCCTTCATCTCTTTTTTATCTTGTGCTAAAAACACATGACATTAAATTTACCGATGTAACCATTTTTAAGAGTACAGTTAAGTGTATTCACAGTGTTGTGCAGTGGGATCCCTGGAACTTTTTCAGTTTGCAAAACTGAAACTCTCATTAAATACTCATTAAAAACTCATTAAATACTAGTTCCCTCTCCCTGTAGCCTTTCTAATTTCTACTTGTATGATTTTGGCTATTTTAGATACTTCATATGAATGGAATCATACAGTATTTGCCCTTTTCTGACTGGCTTATTTCACTTAGCAGAATGTCCTCAAGGTTCATCCATGTTGTAGCAGGTGACAGAATTTCCTTCTTTTTTAAGTCTACATAATATTCCATTATATGTATATATCACATTCCCTTTATCCATTCATTTCTCAGTGGACATTTGGGTTGTTTCCATCTCTTGGCTGTTGTGCATAACGTTGTAATTGACAGGTGTACAAATATCTCTTCAAGATCCTGGTTTGAATTCTTTTGGATATATACCTAGAAGTAGGATATCTGGACCATATGGTAATGCTATTTGTAATTTTTTTTAGGAACTTCTATACTGTTTTCCATAATGGCAGTACCATTTTACACCCCCGCCAACAGTGCCAAAGAATTCTCTGCATCTTTGCCAACACTCTTTTCTGTTCTTTTGATAGTGGCCATTCTAATGGATGTGTGGTGGTATCTCAGTGTAGTTTTGATTTGCAGTTTCTTTTCTTTCTTTGTTTCTGTGTGTCTGTCTTCCTTTCCTTTCCCCTTCCTTCCTTCCTTCCTTTCTTCATAGAGGAGGAGAGAGGGGTTGGCAGAGGGAGACAGAGGATCACAAGAGGGTTCCATGCCCCGACACAAAGCCCAACTTGGGGATCTCAAGGTCACAACTCTGAGATCATAACCTGAGCCAAAATCAAGAGTCAGACACTTAACTGAGCCACCCAGGTGCCCCTTGATTTGCGTTTCTCTTGTAATAAGTGATGTTGAGCAACTTTTCATATGTGTTGGCCATTTGTATATTCTCTTTGGAGAATTGTCTTTTCAAGTCCCTGGCCCATTTTTAAATTGGGTTATTTGTTTTTTGTAGAGGTTGAGTTGTAGAAATTCCTTACATATTTTGGATATAACCTCTAATATATATGATTTGCAAATATTCTTTGCAACCATTTGCAACCAAATTTTGCAACCAAATATTTTCAACCATTCTATAGGTTGTCTTTTCACTCTGTTGAGTGTTTCCTTTGATGCACACAAGTTTTTACATTTCATATAGTTCTCTCTGTCTATTTTTACTTTTGTTGTTTGTGCTTCTGGTGTCCTACCAAAGAAATCATTGCCAAATCCAATGTTCTGAATCTTCATCCCCACATTTCCTCTAGGAGTTTCATATTTTTAGTTCTTATAGATAGGTTTTTAAACCATTTTGAGTAGGTTTTTTTTTTTTTTAGATTTTATCAATTTATTTGAGAAACAGAGACCACAAGCAGGCAGAGAGGCAGGAAGAGAGAGAGGAGGAGGAAGCAGACACCCCACTGCGCAGAGAGCCCAATGCAGGGCTTGATCCCAGAACCCCGGAATCATGACCTGAGCCGAAGGCAGAGGCCTCAACCCACTGAGCCACCCAGGCAGGTGCCCCTTGAGTTGATTTTTATGTGTGATGTAAGGTAAGGTCCAACTTAATTCTTTTGCACTTGGATATCCAGTTTTCCCAATACAATTTGAAGAGACTGTCCTTTCCCCATTGTGTAGTTTTGGCATGTTTATCAATAATTGTTTGACCATATCATGCAAAGCTCTCTTCCTGGGATCTCTATTCTGTTCCATTGGTGTATATACCTTTTTTTTGTGGCAGTACTACATAGTCTTGTTTCTTTGTAGTATGTTTTGAAATAAGGCAGTGCAAGGCCTCAGGATTGCTTTGGGTATTATGGGTCTCTTGAGATTCATTTGTAGGATATTTAATTCTGTTCCTACAAAGAATGCTATTGGGATTTTGATAGGGATTGCACTGAATCTGTAGATAACTTTGCATAGTACGGACATTTTAACAATGTTAAGTCTTCCAATGCATGAGCACAAAATATCTTTCCATATATTTGTGTCTTCCTTAATTTCTTTAGGCAATGTTTTGTAGCATTCAGTGTGTAAGATTTTCATCTTGGTTAAGTTTATTCCTAAGTATTTTATTCTTTTTGATTTTATGATAAATGGGTTGTCTTACTTTTCTTTCCAGATTGGTCATTGTTAATGTATAGAAACATAGTTGATTTTTGTGTGATTTTCTATCCTATAACTTTGTTAAAATAATTTCTTAATTTTAACAGGTTTTTTTTTGGTGAAATCTCTAGAGTTTTCTCATAGAAAATTATGTTGTCTATGAAACAGATATAATTTGACTTTTTTCTTTCAAAATTGGGTGGCTTTTATTTCTTTTTTTGGCATCAGAGTAATTTTGGCCTCATAGAATGAGTTTGAAAATGTTCCCACATCTTCAATCCTTTGGAAAAGTTTTAGAAGGGTTGGTATTAATTCTTCTTTAAATATTTGGTATAATTTTCCAGTGAAGCCTCTGGTCCTGGACTTTCCTTTGTTGAGGCTTTTGATTACTGCTTCAATCTCCTAGTTATAAGTCTACTCTGATTTAGTTATTTCTTATGAGTCAGTGTTTGTAGGTTGTATGTTTCTAGGAATGTATCCATTTCTTTTAGGTTATCCAATTTGTTAACATAAAATTGCTCATGGTAGTCTTTTATAATCCTTTTTACTCCCATGACATCAGTTGTAATGTCCCTTCTTTCATTTCTAATTTTAATTATTTGAGTTTCATCTCTTTTTTTCTTTGTCTAGCTAAGGATTTGCCAATTTTGTCGATATTTTCAAAAACCATTTCTTGGTCTTGTTAACTTTTCTTTTGTGTCTATTCTCTGCTCCATTTATCTGTGCTCTAATCTTTATTCTTTCTTTCTTTCTTCTTTTGGTTTAGTTTGCTCTTCCTTTTGTAGTTCCTTGAGATGCAAAATTAGGTTATTGATTTAAGATCTTTCTTCTTAATGTTAAGCATTTGTCACTATATACTTTCTTCTTAGTACTGTTTTTACTGTATTCAATATCTTTTGGTATGTTGCATTTTCATTTTACCTCCAGATTTCTTCTAAATCCCCTTGTGATTTCTTCTCTGATTTATTGTTTCAAGTAAATTGTTTTTTTTTTTTTTTTTCACATTTTAGGTGATTTTCCCATTTTCTTTCTGCTATTGAATCCTAGTTTCATTTCAGGTGGTCAAAGAAGATACTTTGTATGATTTCAATCTTCTTAACTTTGTTAAGACTTATTTTGTGGCTTAGCATGTGATTTATGTGCACCTAGAACTTGAGAAACTTGAGAACTTGAGAAAAATGTGTATTCTGCTCTCTGGGGGAGCAGTGTTTTGTATATGTCTCTTGGGTCCAATTGGTTCCGTTGTGTTGTTCAAGTCCTCTGTTTCCTTATTGATCTTCTGTCTAGTTGTTCTAGCCTAACTGAAGGGGAGGTATTAAAGTTTGCTACTATTAATGTATTGCTGTCCATTTCTACTTTCAGTTCTCTCAGTGCTTTATATATTTGGGAGGCTTAACCTCTCTTTAAAGATGATAGGATTTATGATTCTCACAAGGATCATATTTCACAACAGTGAAAAGTAAAACATTGCTTTGGGGAGACTATGCTCAAATGGCTGAAGCTCTTTGTGGCCAGAAGGGCTTGGGCCGCTGGACCACTCTTCTGCTGAGAAGACCTTCCCCATCCCTCTCTTCTTCCATCCCTCTCACCATGGCCCAATGTAGCATCTGTCTACTTCTCTAATCCTATCCCATGATGCTTCACTGCTCATTATTGTGCCCAAGCTACCTTAGCCTTAGCTTATCTACTTCTTAAATACCCCTTTCTGCCTTAGCACTCATACAGACATATGCGCATATGCACACTCTGACATATACACTGTATCATTCAAGGTTTGGTATGTATGACATCTTTTCAGAGAAGACTTCCGTAGGCATTCTTGATGTTTGCTGGGTTTCAGTCATATAAAATGTCTATGTATTTTAAAATACTTTTTGTTTTAAAGGTATAATTGTCAGGTTATATAAAACATACAAAACATTCTATGTATGTTTGTTAGCTTGATTGGTATTTTAAAATATTTAGACAAGTAGCATGTGGGCCACCACTGTGCTCTTGTACTAAAGCTCACACTCATTCAAGATGGGCCTGTTATAGAAACAGAATTATTTATTAGAGCAGAACATTGAAAGCATCTAATTTTTTTCCTTGTTGGGACATTTAAGTTCTATCCAAATGACGGGACAATATTTATCCATATATTAAGATAGTTTGAAGCCCATGAACCATGGAGAAATATTTATGATTTTTAAAAACCCACAATGGAATGTAAACTAAGAATATATCTATGTGAAAAAATGCATATAGGAAGAAATAAATGAAATAGCTCTCAGGATGGGAGGATTAAGGGATCCTCTACTTATTTTCAAAATATTTATACTACTACATTTAATTCTATAATTTGATTAAAAGGCAAGAACACGAGTCATTAACCTGTTTCCACACCATGATGGCATCTGCCCATGGAGAAATGCTCTGAGCTGTCGGGCCACTTGGCTTCATTTGGCTCTCTGACAACCAGCAGCCGGGTTTCTCCATCTGTGTGGACTGACGGGAAGACGCCACAGAGCACGGTACAGATTAAGATCAAATATCTGCTAGACGACAAATATTTTGAACCTATAAAAATGAACAGTCCAGGACTCAAGGGGTATATGTTTTTGAAATGTTGGAGAGTAAATATTCATGACCTTGTCTGGCCCTCAACTTCAGGAGGCGGGGGACTTGAGATCCATTCAGTTCTCCTGGCACAAAGAGAAGGGACAAGGGGACAAGTGAGGTCCGCATAGGTAAGTCAGGGACCATAAGGGAGCCTAAGAGTCCCGAGGGATAAGCAGAGACTAGGCAGGCAAGGAGCGGGGTGATAGAGAGATGATGAGGGCAAAGGCAGATCCTTAAAAAGGTGTTTGGTATCCCTGAAAGCCTGCATCGTGTTCTGTGTGGCAGAACTTTTGTAAAGTCACCCGAAAAATTTTTGGAGAGGACTGGAGAAGAGCAAAAGTAGAACGAGGGAGCTCGATGTCCGAAATGTTTAAAGAGAGCAAAGCTGAGGACGTGACCCAGAGCCTGAGCGGGGAGGATACAGAAGAGATGGATTTGAAAGGAACAAGGAGAGAAAATCAACAGGACTCTGTAACTGATCAGAACGAAAGTCAGGGTGACGGCCAGGATGCTGGCTGAGCATCTGAGTGTGTTGGCAGGACCACGGTTGCCAGACACCAGCAAGACTCCAGAAACCAGCAAGGACTTGGTATTAGTTTATATTTTAGATTAAAAATCGAAGTTTGCATTTATTTATGTCTCTTTCCCAAGTTACAATCCCATGGGGGGCCCTGAGGTCTCTATTTACAGTTCGTGTTTACATCCGCTGAGCTCTACGCTTACCGGCTCAGGAAAAGAGATCCTACAATCCATTCCAGGCCTCTTCGGCCATGACCTCTTGTAAATAGAACTAGGTTTACAGGCAAACCCAGAGGCATTTATGAGCAAATACTGACCCCCAGTGTCTGGGTGTAGAAATAAATGTTAAATAAGGTTTAAAAAAATCAAGATTTTAAAAATACCAAGACTCTCCCAAGAGAGTACCTGGAATTCTGCTACAAATCATGTTCCCTACCATCCAGTTCAGAATCCTAGTGTGCTTCAGAAACTAAAATGCTGACCAGCTAACCTATGGCCAGTAGCTGTCTGGAGAACTCTAACGGACATTCTATAGAACATGTGTCAGAATGGATTAAGGACCTCAATCCAAGAGGCCAGTGGGCACTTAACTGTGTGATGCACTTTACCCTCTTTGTTCCAAGGTCCAGTTTCAATCACTCCAAAGAACCTTCTCACTAACAGGGTAGGTTTGATGCAATAATTTTACTAATAACCCTCTGATCCCTCACTGAGGTCAATGTTATGTCAAATGAGGTTTCCTTGCAAGTGGACACGAGGCAGCATGGTTGATGGACATTCCCTTCGCAGTAGCTGTGTGGCTAGAGTGAGTTCATGAAAAATCCTTGAGTTAACTCTGAGGCTGCAGGTGCCTTATTGAGAAAGTGACCACTTAACATTTTGGCCAACAGTTGCTAATGTTAATCTCGGGCATCTATCTTCTGCAGACTGGAAATTAGGTTTAGTTCTTGGAAGGTGTGTTTGTATCACATCCTGGGCTATGCTGAAGTCTTTAAAAACTTGGCTGTTCAAAGAATTAAATGAACAGGTTGAGCAAGAAAACTGTCTTGGGGGTAGGGCTTCCTTCATAAAAATAGGATATTTTCATGAATTTTGTTTTGTGAAACAAAGCCTTCAGTGGCCAATCACAACATAAATAAAAGGCACATCTTAAGTACCAGCACAATCCATTTGCGTGTTGTTTGGGCAGTGAGAAGTCATTGCTGGCCTCTGACCCTCAGCGGTCTTAGTAGAAGGAGACACGGAGGAACGGTAGAAACCAAGGCTTGCTTCAGAGTCACATGGATTCAGGGCGGGGCTAGGCCACTGAGATGACTGACATGAGGATCACTGGTGACCTTGCTCCTGCACCAAGCTGAAGGTCAACGAAACATGGGTCCAGACCGTACGTATTGGTTTTGGAGCCAAATGGTGACAGTAAGAAGGAATGGCACCCTCAGGCAGTAAAGGAGATTAAACTAGAAGGGTTTGCATCAGGAGGAAGAAATTCCATTTACTCTTTGCTCGGCTACAAGGGAATGGCAATCAACACTCTTCGTGAGTTGCTCTATCAACAGAAAAGCTAATTGTTGGTATAATGCCTAACCGTAGCCCCAAACAGAATGATGGTACTTGTTTCTTGACAATACAGACCCGAGAAGTTCCTCTCTTCCCTAACAAGGCCTGAGATTTCAGGAAGAGTGAAACTGCACAGAAAGCAGGACACCTTTATCCAGTCAGTACAGAGATGGTTTTAGCTGCTCCTTTGTCCATTCTTTCCCCCCCCCTCCTGTCACTTTAGTTTTCCTGAAAAATTTCAAACCCACAGAAAAGGTGGAAGAATAGTACAATAGTACATTATACATTCTTTGCTCAGTTTATGGATTGTAACATTCACTGCATTTGCTTTCTGTCCCTCTCTAAATATACAGCGACATTGTTGGCCAAACCATTTGAATGTGAGTTGCAGACATGACATATCACCCTTAAATTCTGCAGCCCCTAAATGTCCTCTATAACTTTTAATTAAAATATTGTTAGAGTTCAAATATTGAGGCCTTGATCCCCAGCGTGCTGGTATTTGGAGGGAAGGCCTTTAGGAGGTACTTAGATTTACATGAGGTCATGAAGGTCGATCTCCCCCATGCTGAGATTAAGATCTTCGTAAGAGGAAGAGACCAGTGCCCTCCCCTCCACTCTAGAGCGAAAAGATATCTGTCTGAAAACCAGGAGGGTTCTCATCAGGCACTTGATCTTTGGTGCCCAGTCTCTGGCACTGTGACATATGTCTGTCATTTAAGCCACCTTGCCTGTGGTTTTCCGTTACTGCAGTTTGAGCGGACTGAGACAAATGTCCCATAATCCATCATCATCACTCTTTACTTTAATGGCAAATTGTCCCAAATTTGGCACTTGAAGCCAATTTTTGTGTCCCATCAGTTTTCGGGCATTTTTTTCTTTTCTGACTCAAGATGTTCTAAGCTCCCCTTCTCCTTTATCTGTCTCAAACCTGGAAATGACCATTTCCCCCAAACAATCCCAGGTTCTGTGGAACAGTAATTAGAAAGCAAGCTCAGGACTGTAGGTGTGCTCATTATTAGTGTATTTACTGCTTCTAGGTCATTTCAGAGGACAGGGGCAGAGCTGGGGGTGAGAGGAGGTGGTGTTAGGGAGAGAAAACACACACACACACACACACACATACACACACACGTTCATATAAATAGCTCCAGTTCGGGGCGCCTGGGTGGCTCAGTGGTTTAAGCCTCTGCCTTCGGCTCAGGTCATGATCTCAGGATCTTGGGATCGAGTCCTACATCAGGCTCTCTGCTCAGAGGGGAACCTACTTCCTTCTCTCTCTCTCTGCCTGCCTCTCTGCCTACTTGTGATCTCTCTCTGCCGAATAAATAAATAAAATCTTTTAAAAAAAAGTGCTTATTAAATAGCTCCAGTTCAAAACTGATAAAACAGCATTCTTCTTTATCTGCTTCCTTGTTCTATCTCCCTTCTCCCATAGTGAGTAACCTGATTTACAAGAACAACAAATTTACTCATTTCTTAAACCTATGCAATTGGTTTCAGAATTATTTAAAATAGTCTCAGGAACATTTTCATCTTTAAAACAGTTGAATTTATCATCAGAGTCACCAAATCATCTCGCATTATTCAGCAGAAATCACACGTAACAGACTAACAGGACTCCAGACAGCAACCAGAGGGAATACAGATTGTATACAGCCAAGACTCAAATTGGACAACTTAACAAAGGCTGCCGTGAGGTTTCTCTGAAGTACCGAGAAAAGTTCAAAACAGAATACTGATGCTTCCATTCGAACTGTGCAAAGACTACTTAAGCTGTTTTCCTTTTTGGAATCTATCCCGCTTGATGTTTGGCATTTATTCCAGAATAATCCAGTGCCAGCCGGGGAAGACGGAGGGCATCTATACAGAACAGGAGTCGTAAGTGAATGAGGTGGCAGTTGGGGGCTAGACGGGCATAGGAGTGTTCTTTGTGCTATTTATAGTCTCTGTTTTTGTGGCTCTTTAAAGCTTTTTATAATAAGAAGAATTTTTAGATGACTGTTTAAAAATGTATTCCTGCCAAATCAGAGTAAGTGTAAGCTTAAATGGCTAGCTCTGACTTAAAAAGCAAGAGCTATGTGGCTGTATTATGGATACGTAGGAAGAGAGGGTGACACTCTAGCTTACCCCTAGAACATTGTCCAAGAAAGTTAAAATTTATTTTGGCAACTTAAGATCCCAGTGTCTTAAAGGCTAGACTATACAGCCAGATCATCCTCCAGTAAATAAAACGTGGCAACCTGTGGAAAAAGAGTGACTTTCATTCTTCCTATCACTTGGCCAACTAACTTTGTCATAAGAGGGAGATTGAAGGATTAAAATATTCTAATATTTTGGATGTTTCATTTTTCCTCTTGGAATCGGTGGTTTAAATTCCCTTCATAGTCCAGTGTGTTAGACTCTCAGGCCATAGCCAGATCTGCTTGTGAGGTGAGCCATGATTTAATACTACAAACAGTATTATACAAGTCAGCCAAAAACTTGCAAAATTCAATTATGCAAAACACAAAAGCAGGAAACATAATCAGGAACCGCAACATTGAGGCAATTTGAGTATGTTTCTGAGGGAAGAAGAACCTAAGAAAGGCTTGTCGGGTACCAGGGAAGCTGAACTTTGAAGAGACTGTGGCTTGCAAAAGCAAGCAAATGAATTAAAAATGACACCAGGGAATGACGAAATCTCTGTCTAGGAAAAATGCTTCCCCTAGCCCATTCTGTCAAAAGCGGTGAAGGGTCAGGGGAAAAAAAAAAAAAAAGAACTGTAACTACATGAAAGAAGAAGTGGGGAAATATTTGACCTTTTTCTTCTCTCTTCCCTTGGGGCGGCAACATGACCAGTCAGGTTTCTGCGTCTGGCCACCAAGCTGGCCAAGTGCTGCCCCCTGGGGGTTGGTTTTAACAGGCTCATGCACTGACCCCAAAATACATAAATACATAAATACATCAATACATAAATAAATCCCACCCCTGAAAATCTTTAGAGCATAGGGAGGCTTCCCAGACCAGAGGACCAATAACCACCACCATTCCTGTGCACGTGCAGTAACAGCATTCAAATAAAAGCGATCATGCTCCCACACAAGAAATGGCCTACAAGTCTTGGGCGAAACCATCGCGTTGAGATTGCATTTAGACATCTCTCTTGCACATCTTAGCGAAGGAAAATGTATGACACGGATGTATTCTCCTCCAGGGATGCTTTGTTGCCGGGGCTCCGGTGTTAGATGACACGCAAACCTCCATTTTTCTGGAGAACTCCTGCTCTTTTGGAAAAAGAAATTCATGGTGTACAGGGATATGGTACTCGTCTGAGATATTTAAAAGTTAATACTCCAGGAGGAGCACCTTGCTCTTGCCCTCATCTTACCACACTCGTTCCACACTGGGACAATTATTTCAGCCTGGGCGGAGGACATATGTCTCACTGTCTCCAGGACTAGCCCAACCGGGCAGCAGGACGGCGTGCCCTCTCTCATGGCCAAATCCCCCTCTTTTTGTCCCAACTTCACAAAGAACAGAAGGATGCCAACATTAGGATGCAGGTTTCAGTCTTCAAGATTTCTACATCAAAAATTCTGGATATCTTGTAAACCATGTGAAGAAAACAGGTATATTAGGTGGTCTAATACAGGTGAACTGTTGGAGTTGTTAGAAATAATTTTGCATGTTTAAAAAAAAAAAAAATGAGGCCCCTGGCTGGCTCAGTTGGTAGAGTGTGTGACTTGAGGTTGTTGAGTTCCACGGCTGTGCAGGGAGTAGAGATTACTTGAAAAATAGAATCTTTAAAAAAAATCATTTCACATGAGGTTTTCAGAAATGTCTCATTTATTTCAGCCAAGATCTCAAAAACAATAAGCCAAATTATAGCAGAAAAGTGTGGGCAAAAATAAACCCTATCAGAGGAAATCAGCAAGATTCCAAACTGCCTGTTCTGAGTATAGCTTTGTGTGTAGAAGTATATCATCCAGCCAGGGGGTACCCTGGGAGTGAACACCTCACTGCAGGACAAGGAAAGACTCCAACTCTAGGGTCTCGAGCCGCATTAAGATACGGTCACCGGTTGGGTTAGAAAATTCAGAGGTCAGTTCCAGAGATGAAACTGTTAAAGAATGGTATTCTAGGAAGACCTGATCTCTGAATTCACTGGTTAAGCAACTGGACTAAGATGAAGGGCTACAGTAGACACCACGAGTCGGTCAGAAACGTAAAGCATCCACAGTCCAGCTTTTCTTCCCAGCCATGTTCATTGCCAGTGCGGGTAGAGTCCTACTGTAAGGACTAAATGAAGGCCAAGCTGTAGCAAGGGTTCTAAATTAGTTTTCTTCTATGGCCATTTACCATACAAACAGATTGATCTGCCAAGGGATAAAAACCATGAAAAACTGATAAATAGCTACAATTTTTCCCACATGACTTTATCACTGAAATACAGGTCACCTGCCCTGAAATAAGGCAAGAGTTTAAAGAAAGAGGACTTGCATACCCATGATGGTTAAAAATAGGATCTAGAAAATAGGGTCATTGAGATTGAGAAGTAATCCCGTCTGCTCATGGCCTACCCACGCTGCTCTACGCTAGGTACCATAATTGTTTGCTCTCAGCTGGTGAAAAATTCATGTACATGACAAGCCCCAATGTACCATATTTTCCCTGCGCACGTGATAAAATTACGCGCACTATATTTTACCTTCCCTCGGATCCGGATGTTCAATTTGTAGAGAATTGTGAGTGTCCATGCAACTCTGTGAGGGTCCCAGGAAGGTTCTGAGCCAAAGACTAGTTCAGATGCCTTTGCTTAATGTTCATCACATATATGGAGATGCTTCGGGGATATTCATTTTTTGGTCACAGACCTTTATTTTTAAACCAATTTTAAGTACCCAAAGATTGAAGTTTAACAGAACGAAACAAAAGGAGAACACAAACAGCTAGGGCTGTGTCCATGCTGCTAATTCTAGCAGCCAAAGGGCAATCCTTCCGAATGTCAAAGAAAGGATGTCTCTGGCCTAGAGACAAGGCAAAAGGCCTTCTAGTTTGTTGTTGGCTTTCTTGAAGAAGCCCATCTATGATAGCCCCCATTTAATGGGCCTCTGGTTTTAACTGGAAAAGCATCCCTTTTCCCAGAGGAGAAGCCTGATAATAAATACTTACGTAGAGTATATTTCTAATATACCTTACCATCATCCCAGAAAGTCTTAGTAAATATAAACATGAACTACTTACTAGAATAAGTAGTGTCTCTCAATAGTGACTCAGTAATGATGTATTGAATGATGAAAGCCTTAAACTTCACCTCTACTTGTTACTCTCCTATCTTGGATATTTAGGACATTGATTAAGCCCTTCTGGTTACTAATTAGCCCCACAACACTAACTCAAATAGGACTATCAGGAGAGTTCATCCTACTCATGCCTAGTGAGTACTCATGCCTACTCAGGCATCCTAAAGCCTTTATCTGAGCAACATAAGTTACGTAGTTGCCTATATAAACTCTACCCCATAGCCCAGTTCTGAAAAAACAGGGGGAAAAAAAAGAGAGAGAGATCAGCACCCATAAAACACTGCATGCCACTTCTTTTGCAGCCATTCCTAGCCATCAAATGGGAAAGCCTTCATTTTTCAGCTCGTTTTTTCACTTTTCCTTGATCATCTATTTTCTTAATGGCAGCTTGGATAGCTTCTTGGTCACCCAGGAACTGGTGGGGCCCAACAGCATGCAGGTTCTCATCCAGTTCCAGGAGAATGGGGACTCCAGTGGGTAGAGTAATATTGATAATGTCTTCATCAGAGATACCTGTAGAACAGACAAGACATTGAAGGCAATGTAAGAGGAATTTCTCTTCACTTGTGTAACTGCACATGGGCTTTTTTTTTTTTTAAAGATTTTATTTATTTATGTATTTGTCGGGGGGGGGGGCAGGGGAAAATGATCTCAAGCAGACTCCACACCGAGTACAGAACCTGATGCAGGGTTTGATCCCTCAACCCTGAGGTCAAGACATGAGTTAAAATCAAGAGTCGGATGCTTAACTGAGGGAGCCACCCAGGTGCCCCACTGCACATTTATTGAGTCCCATAACAGCTGCAGGTCTGGAAATATACCAGATACTGGGAGGGATTCAAGCTATAGGTCCTGGAAGGAAAAAACTTCCCAGAAATTAGAATAAAACACCTTAGACAGAGAGTTGCATCACATCAAATTGTAGTATAACAGATACCCTTCAGGGCAACCTGTTATTCCTTCATGTTTCCTATCTAACTCTTGTAGGAAAACCTTCATAATAGCATTAGTCATGACCGCCAAAAAGTGGAAGCAGCCTAAATGTTCCTCAAGGGATGAATGGAGAAATTAACTGTGGTATAACCATACAGTGGAATATTACTTGGTAATGAAAAATAATTGAGTGTTGATACATGCTAAACATTGATGAATCTTGAAAACATTATGCTAATGAAAGAAGCCAGTCGCCACCAACTGCATGTTGGATGATTGCATTTATATAGGAAAATATACAGTGAGACAAAGAGATTAGTGGTTGCCTGGGGCTAGAAGAAATAGAGAAAGTTGGAAGTGACAGCTATGTACAGGGTTTCTTTTGGGAATAATGAAATTGTTCCAAAATTAACTGTGGTGATAGATGGACAATTCTGTACACATACTAAAAGTCACTGAACTGTACTCTTTAAATGGGTGAACTGTATATTATGTAATTTATATTTCAATAGAGTTGTTAAAAAAATACTAAACAGAACCAGAGAAGTTAAATAAAGCTTCTCAAATCACAAGACTGTTAAAGCAATAAAATTGGACCCGGGTTTTTTAATTCAACTTCAACCCTGGTTGTCCAAGGCTACTTCATGACAGTTTAGGGAAAGAGGAGAATGTCTGTATCCCTGCTGTGCCCCTGTGAAGGGCTGGGTACTATCTGTAGCAGCTAGTGTTCTCCTGTTTTCAGGACTGGTAAAGGGCATGAACAGATTTGTCTGAGCTCTTTGAAACCGCTAACACAGTGGGATCGTGATGGGTGGGCCAGGTTTAGGGGTTGTGGTCTGTGACCTTAGTAAAGCGTTCTAGCTCTCTGGAAAGGGGCTGGAGCACACACGGGGCTCTCTTGTTTGACCATGGCCCCAGATCTAGCCAGATCTCGACAGGTCCTCTCTTTAGTAGCACTGCCCTCAAGCTCATGCCTATGGCTTAGATAACAATCCAATTTTGTTTAGGACCAAATCAAAGAGCCAACTCAACAAAAGCCACGAGTACTAGAATATTTCCCCTACAAAGGAAGGAGAGCTCAACAGAAATAGAAACGTTTCCAATAAATAAAGTTGACATTCCACTTTGATGACTACTCAAATCGTTCACACGGCAGACTAATTACTTACACATATTTAAAATACCTAGACTGGTTAATAATCAGTCCATGAGACTTAAGGACTGAAATTTTAAAATAGCAAATTAGGAAAAACCACAGTGAAGCCATTACTCATTACTTGATTTTGGCATAAGCCACTCTTTGTCCTGAGAAAAAGTTAAGCAAGCTGAGGTCCTAAGGCTAGAACAATGCATCTGCACTGAATTAAGCCAAACTGAATCAGTACTATATTATGCAATACCATATTATAAATTCATTAACTGGAACATCATATGAAGTTTAAAATGAGTGGACAAACAGCACAAGCCTGTCTGATAACTGGCTTAGATTTTTTTATCTAGCATCCAAGAATGTATTGAAAGCAATCATTGGAGATCTCACTCTGCAACTACCCCTCTCTGTCTCTCCCCCTCCACAACCACCCCCTCTTGAAGCCCCAACCATTGTCTTTAATTCTTTTCTTTTCTTTCTTTAAAGTAGGCTCCATGCCCAGCATGAAGCCCAACGCAGGGCTTGAACTCATGACCCTGAGATCAAGACCTGAGCGGAGGTCAAGAATCAGACACTTAGCCGACTGAGCCACCCAGGCGTCCCTGTCTTTAATTCTTGAACCTTTACAAGGAGCAACTAGGAGTTAACTGCAATCAGTCTACATGACTGGGACATTTCAAGTAAGAAATAATGAACATTTATGGTAAGTCAAAAGGGTAACTCAATGCCACTATGGAGAGAAATTCAAACGATTTCATTTTCTGCATACAGGATTAACTTAAGGAAGTCAAATCTGCACCTGTGAGCCCCAGTCCTCAAGTCAATACAGCAAGAACAGGAAACACAGCCAGATATTAAGATCACTGTACATATACGACAGCACTCACACTTGACCTTCTGTTAGAGATGGCTGTGCAAATGCTTGCTTCTCCTACCAGGGTTACAAACTTCCTTGAGAACAGGGACCATGTCTCATCCATCCCTGTGTCCCCTATCATCTTAGAACAGTGCCTTGGTCACTGTGAGAATTTAGTAAATGGTTTGTTCAACTGTAAAGAATCCTATTATGGGTTGGGTGCCAGGATCCAGAAATCATTTAGCTCTATGATCCACTATTAGAAATGTTTACATTATATGAATCTACTTCTTAATATATATACAAGCAATAAGGAATAAAATAGTAACTAAAAACTCTACTGCATAAAGCCTATGCACGAAAGCACTCTGAAGACTTTGCCAGAGGTATGGTGTTGGCCAAATTTCAGAACAAGGTCAAAACAGAGACAAAATCTCCTCAAAAGTAAAGATTTCGTGTGTCCAATCCTAGAGGCTGTATCCTGCACCAAGAACCTTGGTGAAAGATTATGTTTCCTTTCTAACCTTACTAAGAAAAGAAGAGAGCTGAGAAGGCTCTTAGCCTTGAAGAAAAGGTTGTTTATATTTAGAGCTAATAAACAGCTCAAATTAAATTTGTCCTCCATATAATTTCTTTGATTTCCTCTAAAAGGTTTGCTTAAAACCTTTGAATCTTGGGAAATAGGAGGGAAGATGTTCAAGGAGGCAGATCTGTCACAGAATGAGAAGAAACCCCAAATACATAGTGCATATTTTTGGAATCTAGGAAAAGAGGGAAACCACTTTGATCAGCTCATGGGACCAGGAGGTGCCACCCCAGCCCTGAGGTACCTCTCCCAGGCAAGTAAGTCACAATTCAAACCCCACCAATGAGCGATTTGCAGGGAGAGGTCTGTATTCTGTTGCAAAAAATAAGAGCTGATGCAAGAGACTCTCAATCTCATAGATGATCTGCCTATTTTAATTAGAATTCCTTTAGGGTTGGAGGCTATTATGTGCAACTTAAAGATAGGCTGGGGAGCAACTGGAAAGGGGTTATTTGAATATTGTAATGTGAAGATAGGATCACAGCCTCTAATTTAGAATAAGGCAGAGGGCAGAATCCACTCCACATTGAGCTTTATAGTGAAAATAGCCTACAGCGTTTAAAAGTGAAGGTTTTTATAAATCAATGATGCTTCTTCTAATAAGAGAAAGCTTAACCATACCAACAGGCCAGCATTTGCTCTACCAGAGAGAGGCCCGAATTTGCTGCTGCTGAAAATATCCTGCTAAAATGCCAAAGGTGATGCACTCCTCAGCCCCGCCCCCACAGCTGGCCCCAGCTGACCTGCCCTCCCTGGTTCTCTAATTTCACCTCAAGGCTTCTCTGCCTGGCCATGTGTACAGCTGCACACAATTCTTCAGGGATCAAGCCTGTCGTTCATGAGTCTCCTGCACGCCACTCTGATTCCAAACTTGAGACTGCCTAGCCCTGTGCTTGAACCCAGACTAAACAATCCACTTCCGCTGGCAAGAGGCAGACTACATCCAACGTTCCAGTTCAGTCCCTGGCTTTTCCTTCAGTGTGGGCCAGCAGGAAACAAACAGGAAGTGACTATGCCAACCACAGAGAAAGAAACACACGCCTGTCTGGAACTCTACAGAACAGGATGCTCTTAGATACTAAGCCTGCGTCAGGAGCTTTCCTACGGGGCTGCTCTGGGAGAAGTGGGTCTGGATGCTTTGGCCTGGACTTATTAGCCCAGCACTGATAATCGTTTACATGCTAAAAATAGGTAAAGCCGCCCCTTAGGTAGGCATTTTCTTACTATCTAATATCTCCTGAGTCTGTCTCAAGTCTTCTTTCTTCTGAAAGTATTAAGAGCTACTTTCAAGTTAAAGGTAATGAAATCTCCCCAGTGATCTACAATTGAAAAACAGATTAAATAAGTAATTCACAGGGTAGAGACTGTCCCGATCAGGCAAGAAGTGTATGCTGGGTGCTGACCTGTGGGTCCTGGGTTTGTAATTCCTATACGAGAGTGTTGCCTTGCTCTGAATCAGTAACCCTTGCCTCACTGTATTGTGCGTTCTCCTACGTTGACCTATTATTACTGGGCTGGCTGGTTGTGAGAAGGATAAAAAGTCAGAAGACCCCATGATGACTAGAGAATTTGGTGGCAAGTAAGGAGAAATCATTCTGAGGCAGAAAAACCTTTACTAGAGGAACTCACAACCCTAAGTACAAAGCTTCGTGGTCCCACAGCTTATAGATAATTCATGAAGATGGGCTTTGACTGGCGATTTCCTATGCTGTCCATGGTTTGGGTGCTGAGTAAAGACAGTACCAGTTGCTCCCGAGAAAGCATACCGGTGCCCTCCAGGTTAGTTTTCAAAGGCAAAGGTAGGTGCACGTAGCAACCTTCCTTTAATTCTACTATCTGACAATCAAACTAATCTAGTCTATTATTTGTGCACCAAAAGGCATGGTCCCCATTGGGGCAATGGTCATTTTGCTGGATAAAAGCAAGACTTTTAAACTGAGGTATAATTTACATACAATGAAATTCACCCTCCTGGGTGTACAGAATAGTTCTATGAACCCTCCAAATTTCCTTGTACTGCTTTGCAGCCTACCCCTCTTCCACTGATATGTTTTCTGACCCAATAGTATTGCCTTTTCCAGAATGGCAAATAAATAGAGTCTACAATGCCTGGTTTGTTTGTTGCTTAAAAAAAAAAAAATAATAACAGATATTTATTTCCTCACAGTTGTGGAGATATCATGGTCTGAGGCCTCTCTCCTTGGTCTGTACATGGCTGCCATCTCCCTGTGTCTTTGCGTGGTCTTCCCTCTGTGTCTGTGTCCTGATCTTTTTTGGGGACACTCATCGTGTTAGCTTTGGGGCCAGCCTAATGGCCTCTTTTACTTAATTACCCTTTAAAGACCTTATGTCCAAATACAGTCATATTCTGAACCACCAAGGGCTAAGACTTCAGCAGGAAGGTATAATACAGCCTTTTGAATTCAGCATCTTTCACTTGGCATAATACAGCTGAGACTGACCCATGAAGTTAAGATAGATCAGTAGTCTGCTCCTTTTTATTAAAGCAGTTTCTTTAAGCAAAAGAGCTTAGTGATCAATGATTGACTGGTCAAATGAAATAAAAAATATGACCTAGATACACCAAACAGCAGAGTAAAACACAGGGTTGAAACACAGCTTTCCAGCCGGGGCAGAGCCTTGTGCTAGTTCCTCTATTAAACAGGATATGAGGTAAAATGCCTAGAACTGCGCTTAGCACACGGCATGCACTCCAAATAAGGCCACCTTTATAGCTGCACTAGGAAACACCACACACAAACCACAATGTTAGGGTAACAGCAATAATAATTGGAGACTCAGTTAGTTGCATCAAATTAACTTTTAATGGTTTACCTGCCATGGATACTCTTGACTCAGCTTCTTAAAATATAGTATTCCAAACAAGAAATAGATCAAGGGAAGGGCTACTTTTCAGGAAAAAAAAAAAGTTAAAACAAAAAAGCCCAGGGGGTAATCATGTGTGGAGACTCAGTGAACCGGGTTTGGGTGGAGTTCAGGACTCCAACTAATTATCATGATCATGGCTAAGTCATCTGAGGTCTGTCTGGGTTTCGTTTTCCTTCAAAAGCACCTGTGTTCTTCTTCACAAATGGAAGAAGTGTCAGTTAGGACTCCACTGCTTATAGGGTAAAGTTATAGCACAAAGAGCTGAGAAATAAAATAATGTCTTAACAAACCATAAGTGACTCTTAATCTCACAAAACAAACTGAGGGTTGCTGGGGGGAGGGGGTTGGGAGAGGAGGATGGGGTTATGGACATTGGGGAGGGTATGTGCTATGGTGAGTGCTGTGAAGTGTGTAAACCTGGTGATTCACAGACCTGTACCCCTGGGGATAAAAATACATTATATGTTTATAAAAAAAATAAAATAAATTAAAAAAATAATGTCTTAAGAACCAATACTCTTCATAATTGAGGTAGATACAATGTAGAATAGATGTGGAACACTAGGATACTTTTTAAGTAAGAAGATCATAAGGCACTTAGAGGTTTCAGGGTAAACCAATATTCTAAGTGGTTATTTAATAGGATCATCATCCTTCCTACCCCTAAGTTCTAGTCTTTAAACAATAACATATTTGTGTGATATGATAGTATGCTGTCAGTTGGATTCTACCAACTACCACACTCCTCCCCAGCAGGAAGTGACAGCTTTAATCTGTCAAACAGTTTAAAGACAATACATAGAAACATTGCCCAGTTCCTTCAAAGGATCCTGTTTATAGAGGAGAATTTGATATAAACATATCTAGAAAGCATGACTAGGACTCCAATGAATCTACAATCACAAGCATTCTTATTTTTGTAATCAATGCAAAGAATTCAGCAACTTTTGTGTTTATAGGAAGTATGGAATCTGGGCATAGCCAATTCAAGGATTCATTCCTTTTTTGTTTTTTTTAAAGATTTTATTTGTTTATTTGAGAGAGAAAATGAGAGAGAGAACACGAGAGGGGGAAGGTCAGAGGGAGAAGCAAACACCCTGATGAGCAGAGAGTCCGATGTGGGATTTGATCCCAGAGTCCCGGGATCGTGACCTGAGCCAAAGGCAATTGCTTAATCAAATGAGCCACCCAGGTGCCTAAAGAGTCATTCTTAATACTAGTGAAGGCTAACATATTTATAGTAAGGTGACCACATAATTTATTAATCAAGTGGGGCACTTCTGAAAGTGAAAGGAAAGGCTATTAATAATTATACTGGGATGACAGGTATTAACCAGAAAACGGTTAATAGTGATATATATAGTCATGTAACTTTACAGTAAGAATAAATTGGCAAGAAAGATGGTAAATTTTATGATACGTTTTTAACACACTAAACACATATAATCCCCAGTAAGTTGCAAGTAGTCCTTACTCCTTACTGTCAGATAAAAATCTCTATTTTCCCCCCTTAAAGTAAAGGAGAGTCACCTAATATTTTGGAGTCTTAAAGAGTTAGCATCCAAATTCAAAGGAATATTTTCTTTTAGTTTGGGAATTTATTGGTACCACATTATGCCCTATAGCTTGGCTTCTGAAGGTCAGACATGCGTGGTAAGAGGACTCATGTTCCGATTCCAGTGATCATGTACATTCAGAATAAACTTTAAAAAACCTAAAATCCCATTAATAGAAATGACATGGGAGAAATAACACACGATTTCTTCTGATCTTGGGAAAGTCACTTATACGTAATTCTTAGAGCTGTGACATGGAATACTCGCATCTTATTTTTCAGTATACACCAGAGCAGATATCTCTTAGTGGAGATTGGTACTTAGAGAACTCCTAAAATAAGACACGATAACTAACTTTCCAAGTGATCCTAAAATCTAGTTTAGTCCATTTTATATACATGAAATAATTTCTTCCATGTTAGATGCGGAAGTCATTATAGGAAGTCACAGTGACATCAAAGGGCTCCATGAATCCTAACAGCACCACCACCAGGGGGTACTACAGGCCAAAAAGGAACAAACTTGTTCTCCTACCCAGGATGGCTGAGCCAAGATTACATACCAGCCTACGGCCAGACCCCCATCTTCCCAGCCACTCCATTTGGTTCCCCACCTGTGGGCCTGTGCCAATAGCACATTCTGGATTTTCTGAATTTTCCTCCCCTGAATGTCTGCCATCCTCCCTGGTCACCTGCCTTCCCGTTTCCAGTCCCTGCCTGCTTCCTCGACACCTCCCTTGTCCTCTGCTGCAGACATCATCAGTCAACTCCACACCTTTTCCGCTTCCATACTTCCGACTAGAATCTCCTCATACCAGTTACCTCTTCCAGCATGAACACCGCTCTTTTAAATTAATTCTCTCCCAAATAAACACATTTTGTCTAAGGCCTGTTTATAGTGAGAGGGATAGGAATTATAATTTAAGGTTGCTTTGGTTTCAGTAACTTGAAAGGTGATTTAGTTCTATACATTCAACTTAAAAAAAAAAAAAAAAAAGACCTTCAGAAGAAAGTTAAAATGAAGCCTGAGAACTAATGTCTGCTAATTTCTCAGGAATCCCTATATCCCTATAAATCCATTTCTGCTTTAGTGGTCAAAGTCGTATTTTATTTTTATTTTTTATTCTGTATTCCACATCTATGCATGCCTACTTTGATAACATTTCCATATATTTGCCCCGAAATCTTTTTTTCTAGGCCAATATCAAATCTTTTCATCTTTCAATCCCATTGATTAAACTATTTTTGCAGCTTTAATTAGATAAATGACATACCATACCACTTACCCCCATGAAGTATACAGGTCGATGGGTTTTCGTACATTCAGACTTGTGTGACCATCACCACGATCCATTTTAGCACGTTTTCACCACCCCAACAAGAAGACCTGTACCTAACTACAGTCACTCTTCATTCCACACCCCCCACCACCTCAACCCCAGGCCTAGGAAACAATCTGTTTTCTGTTTCTAAAGATTTGGCCACACAGACACTTCATTTAAGTAGAATTGTACAATATATGCTCCTTTGTGACTGGCTTCTTTTAGGTAACAATGATTTCAAAGTTCACCCATGTTGAGCACATAAGACTATTCCATTTGTTTTCACTGCCAAATAATATTATATTGAATGGATATACCAAATTTAATTTATCTAGTCACTAGGTGATGGGCATTTGAGATGTTCCCATGTTTTGGCTCTTATCAATAACACTGCTATGAAGGTTTGTGTCCAAATTTCATGTGGACACATGTTTTCATTTCTCTTAAGTACTGTTATGGGTTGAATGGTATCCCTCCAAAAAGGTCTGTTGAAGTCCCAACCTGAGAAGATTTTATTTGGAAATAGGGGCTTTATAGAGGTAATCATGTTAAGAGGAGGTCTTTGGCCCTAATGTACTATTATTTGTGTTCTTACAAAAGGGGAAAATTTGGACAAGGAAGAGAGAGATGCATGGGGAAAACACCAAGCGAAGACTGAGGGCCACAATGATGCATCTACAAGCCGGGGAACGCCAAAGATTTCCAAAGAACACAAGAAGCTAGAAGAGGCAAGAAAGGACTCTCGCTTTGAGTCTTCAGAGAGAATATGACCCTGCCAACACTTTTCTTTAGGACTTCCAGCCCCCAGAACTGCGAGAAAACGACTATCTGTTGTTTTAAGCCATGCAGTGATTGATACTTTGTCTTGGCAGCATTAGGAAATGCATACAGGTAAATACCTAGGAGTAGAATGAGTAGATCATATGGTAACTGATGTTTAATCTATCAAGAAGCTGCCAGATTGTTTTCCACAGCAGCTACCCCAAGTGATTGTTTTTTAAATAAATTATTAGTGGTTTCAAAACCTCCCTCAAATGCAGAAAGTAAGCTTTCTGTGGATAACTTGTCCCTCCACAGGTGGTTTGGCCTCCGCCCCCATCATGGGAATAGTCTTCCTCACTACCATCTGTAAAACTCCCTATTTTCTTTAAGAACAGTAACAAATCGTGATGTCACAATGCAGTAATAGAACGGGGGTATCTAAGATGAGCTATGGCAGGGGATGCAGAATAATCTTAAAGACATCGAAGCCTGAAGGCAGTTGAAGAATAAATGGTGTTAAACAGTAAGGCATCGCTTTTAAAGGGAGGATTTCCTAGCTGAGACAGGAACAAAAAGAGGATCCCAAAGGAGACGATGGTGTTTTCTTTAGGGACGGGGGCTTGGCCACGAAGAGCTCTAAGGTTCACCTTTGGAAAAAAGGAACTGGTGTTGTGGGACGGAATACATCTTTGAGCAGAAACTCTGAAACTCTCAATTTCAGTTTGTCGCTATCCTAAGAGAAGGCTCAACTCTTCTTCAAACAATAAAGTACTATAGTCCAATAATGATGAAGTTATTTGTCATTTAATCCAGTATCTGACTATTCTGAAAGAGGAAGAATAGAACTCTTTGTAGAGTTGAGTAAATAAGATACATACACAAACATACACCAACAGACTGAGCACCATGTCTAGCCAGTAACGTTTTTAATAGCCAGTAAAGTCTGTAGAATTTAGATCTCTGCACAACTAATGGATGCAGGTACAGGAGTAATGATTTATGGCTCCTGGCCATGTTACTTAAAAATCAGGGGTAAAAACACATGCTAAAAAGTTTACAATGAGATCTCATAAAGATCACTTTGTTTTGTTAATAACCTATTTTCACTTATTTCACAAACAATGTCAACCTCTTCATTTCCTACCTGCTCTTAGAGAAAGGTAAAGCCGAATGGGAAGGGGATGCTGGAGAGAGGATTCTAGTATCATGGGTTAGCGGCTGAGAGTGCTGACAGACAGGAAAACGGTGGACGGAGCAGATCACTCAAAACGCACAGCTGCCTGGGATTACTTAGTGAAGGGAGAAAGGGGAAGGAGAGACCGCCCTGAAGGTGTCACAGGGCCATCACTGATGCCCAAACTGGTGAGCGTAGGTCTTCAACAAGAGTTCATTTAGTTCATGTTACTCAAGAGGAAGATAACAATAGTGTACATTTTGGAGTATGTTTAGAATACAACATCAACCGATTATCTGTAATAAGCCATCCTTTTCTTTTCTTTTCTTTTCTGTCTCCCTAACTTTCTCCCAAGCAATGACTCAGCCTGATCTGGAAAGAGAGGGCTGGAACAAAGGAACTGTTCAAGAAGGCCAGGTCTGGAACACCGTAACTGTTTAAAGTTGGAAGAGCATGGGCAAAACCAAAGTCTAGATAATTTTATTTACCTGGAAAGACTCAAATAAATAAAGTGGCTTTGCATACCATTTCTACAGAAATGTATACCCTTCTAGCCTCCCTAAAAGTTACTATAACAAAAGCCATATAATCTTTTAGATCAAGAGTCCTCAAAGTGGAGTACCCCAAGTAGCAGTATTGGCATTACCATAAAACATCTTAGAAATGCAAATTCTCCAGCCCCCCCTCCAGGCCTACATATCCAAAACTCCAAGGATGGGACCAGCAATCTGTGGGAGACCAAACCCTCCCTCCAGGTAATTCAGATGCTTGTTAAAGATTTAGAATCACTGCTGTCTATAATATGAATGTGAAGCCCACCGGGGTTTTGATTTATAGAACGAAATGATTCTTAAAAGACTAAAGAGGCAAAAAGGAATAAGAAAGAAAGTCTGTCATGTCAGTTGTGTATTGCAAGCAGAAACCACATCTCTTCTAGGTTAAGGCTCACATATAACACTTAGCAACCTTTAGGAAGTAGTAGCACAAAGATAGTACCTTCCAGATGCTTCAGGAGAGCTCTGCTGCTATTTCCATGAGCGGATATCAGAACGGTTTTGCCACTTAATACTTCAGGAGCAATCCTTTCGTTCCAAAAGGGAAGGAGTCTCTCCAGAACATCCTTTAAGCTTTCAGATCGGGGCAGCTGATCCACAGGGACGTCGCACACTTTATACCTCCGGTCATTGTAGATTTCATGGTAGAAAGGGTGCGATTCCTCAATGGGTGGTGGGGTCACATTGTAGCTTCTTCTCCAGAGCCTCACTTGTTCTTCACCGTGATTCAAAGCCATCTGCTCCCTGTTGAGGCCAATCAAAGCTCCATAGTGACGTTCATTTAGACGCCAGGAACTTTCCACTGGAACCCACTCCTGCCCCAGCTCTTCCAGGATCAGCCAGGCCGTGTGGATGGACCGATTAAGGATGGATGTGAATACGAGATCGATCTCCAAGTTTAGCGCTTTGAGTTGCTTTCCACAGTTCCGAGCCTCCTCCATTCCTTCACTGTTGAGTTTCTGATCCACCCAGCTACAAAAACGATTCTCTTTATTCCAAGCACCCTCTCCATGTCTTAACATAATCAGTTTGTACTTGGACATCCTGATGGCGGAGCTTCCCTTAGCACTTTCAGGTAGGCCAATACTCAATGACAGCAATACATCTAGAAAGAGAAGGAACAAAAAGTATATTGTTACATTCTTCATTCAACTGACTCCCGGGAACAGAAGCACAACTTTACCATAGTCGGTGTCTGAACTAAATTGAAGTCACTCCTTTTACCAGATTTGACTTCAAGAGATCAGACACCTTATATGCTATGGCACCTACAGGCATAATCCTACAAATAATTCATTATGGGGAACCTAGTCAACTTAAATTTTCTGACGGCGAGACAGTATGTTAATTGCATGATGTAAACAGAACACATCATTGTAATGGCTTGCTGCATTTCTGCCAGATAAAAAGGCCTTCCGTGCTTACAGAAGAGAGGATTTAATGGAATGAGTTATAGATGTCTAAAAGGATGACTAGTAGCTGGGAGTTCCCAGCTTCTAGCAGCTGACTCCGGGTCAAAGGCATCCTCCTCACTCTGTTTATCTTCTGGTGAAAAAAGGAAGTATTTACCAGTCTCGCTTTATTATAGAAGTTAAACACGTTCATTCAATGACTCCCCCACACTGATCCAGGATGTAAATCACTACTAACTGGGGGCAGCTAGCTCTTCATTGCCATAAGCTCCATGACCTAGACGAAAATCTAAGGTTCAACATTCAAACAACACTAAAAGTGATTTAAAGCAACATTAACGCTGAACGCGGCACTCACCGAAATAATCTCACCCGGCTCAAGATCGAGCTTTCGGCAGGCATAAATCCGTAAGTCAAACAAGCTATCAAATGCAAGCAGCTCAGAGATGCTGCCTGTGGGAACAGATTAGCAGGAGCAGGTCTGCCGGAGTGAGAGGAAGCACGCTGATAAGGAAGCCCGGACTCCTCCTCCGTGGTCCTTAAACTGTCCCACGGAAGCCAGCCACATCTCAGTGGGAGAGTCTGGTAGAGTGCCACAGACAACTTTAAAGTGTTTCGGAATTCCCTAAGTTAAGCTGCTGGCGCGAAGCTCTGCTGGTCCCACTCTGTCCCCTGGAGATTCGGCTGCCTTCGATGCTGGTGGAGCTCTGGCCGCCTCAGGCTGCCTCCACTCTCCTTGCTGTGGACATACTTATGCTGACAGATGCTGCTCCTTTTCCTTGCCCACTGCCTTCCATTTCCATCCTCGGGTTTTCCACCCTGGGGAGTAAAAATGATAGGAACATCGGGGCCTGGTCCTCTGCCATTCTTGGCAAGCCCTGTTCTGTGCCACTTACCCTGTGATTCACCCACGGTTACATAACCATCGGTGACAAAGTTAACTGGAATCTAGGTATCTAGTTGCTTCCTTTCTTCAGTAATTCCTAGAGATTCTGATGGGAAAAGAGCCTTTACCATAAGGTTTCATTTTATTTCAGGTGAAGGCAACCCAGGAGGACCTCCTGAGGGAGGAAGCGGACTGAGGTAGTCGGCAAGTAGGTGAAAGATGAGGGTGGTTGGGCTTTGAACTTCCATTTTGGTTTTTTTTTTTTTTTTTTTTAAGATTTTATTCTTTGTTTGACAGGGAGAGACAGTGAGAGAGGGAACACAGGCAGGGAGAGTGGGAGAGGGAAAAGCAGGCTCCCCCGCCAAGCAGGGAGCCCAATGTGGCAGTTGATCTCAGGATCCTGGGACCATGACCTGAGCCTAAGGCAGAGGCCCAATGACTGAACACCCAGGCGCCCCTGGACTTCCATTTCTTGTCAAGCATCAGGTCTGAAGCTTTATTGCACGAAAAGCGGGAAGCATCTGGAAGAGACTGGGCTCGGGGCTCAGGCGAAACCACCTCCCAGAGCTGAGAATTTCTGGAGGGAGGGAGAGTGAGCGATGCTTCTGCCCTCCCTCGGCACTCCTTTGGGGATGGCGGAAGAAGAAAGAACAGGATGAAAGACATCTGGGCAGCGTTTTGCTGCGTGATTACTGGTGCCCTGAAGCAGAATAACCATGAAGCTAATGAAGCTCAAGCTTTAGGCTCCTTCACTTGAACAAACTCCTTCTGGGGCACTGGGAGAAACCAAATAATAAATGTGCGTGTGTGTGTGCACATGTGTATGTGTGTGTGTGTTTAATTTGCAAAAGAAAGACATTTTTTGTATTGCTTTTTTCTTTCAAGAGCCCAATTCACCAAGTAGTAGAAGCTTCTGATCAGCCAAAAACTGCATTCACCCCCTTGTAACAGTTACTGTTTTGGTTTTTGCTTCTGGTGGAGAAGGGGGATGGAGCCTTCCCCCTTCCCTCCGTCCCCTAACGAGAAGCCCCCTCAACCCTTACTCTGTCTTGTCAAGGGGGAAGCCTCCTTATGCTAATGAAGCTATTTTCCCTTCAAATGGAAAAGGACATGTTGGACAAATTCTGTAAGCAGAAGCATTTCTCCATTGTCTTTGATTATGAACTATATCAAGAGAACAAAATACAGCAAGAACACGAACACCCAGGCACTTACTGCCAAGCTTGGCAGTATTTTAAATCTGCTCTATTTGCTTGATTTGTTTGAGAAATAGAACAATTTCTCTGTTTCCAGTCTCCCCCCCCCCCCCAGGCCCCCAATACATACACTGGAGCAGAGAAACAATGGTATAGCCAGAAAGACTACACAAATACCCTTCCCTCACTCTGGCCTCCAGGGGTGGATACAGGATAAGGTACTAGACTAGTGCATCTATCTTGGGTAAACACAGTTACTTCCTTCTCCCCACCTTGCTGCTATCAATTGACTTCCTAGTTAATTAATGCTGAATATTTACAGAGGAGGTGTTGAGGTTTAGAGCTTGCAATCTTTAAGATTTTAATCACCATGGGAGCTGGTATACCAAGTGTTTACCAACAAATACACAGCAGCCCAGTCAGTCTCATTTAAAGTTTCAGGCAGGGGCTGCAAACTTACATGTCTGGGGGGCCAGACAGAGGGGAAGAGCAGTGACGCTGGGCCACAGGGGTGATGGGAACCTTAGAGAACTGTGGGGACCACATGGGCTTCTCTGATGGATGCGACTCTTGTGTAAATGGACAGAGCTTTTGCATAAGCCCATCTCACTGAACCAAGGGTCCCATTCTTGGGATCTTTCTGGGGAACAAACAGAAGATGGAACTCCTCAAAGTAAACACTGGAGAGAATGTAAGAATGTAAGACTTCGAGTCAGACCACAGAGAACCTATGAACTCAGTTTTGTCTTCAGGCTAAAAAAAAAGTCTTCAAAAAACATAAAAAGGGCCATTTCCACTCCTAAAAGTTCATATACAACTAAAAGGAGAAGCGACTACTTAGCTCCCCCATTTCTCTGTGAGGCTGAGGAACTGGGGTTCCCGGATCTTCTAATTTTCAAGAACACCAAAAATGCACCTTTTTAATGTGACATCTGATATTAATACTGCTGACTAATTTAAATATATTTGAAAAATATGAGCTAAACGAAACATGTGTGGAGGCTAGATGGAGTCTGCTAACATGTGAACCGTGACTTCCAAAGAAATCTCCTCCAGGCCGCAGATGAAGGGAGAGGCCACCATACCCTGGGAGATGGTCAGACCCCCAGCCTCCAGGCTCCAATCCTGGCTTTCCCTGCTTTGTCTAACACCCTCTCACCTCCACATGTGCCGCTCTCCTTGTCTCTGGCCTTCCTTCACCAAACCCTTGGCCAGGGCCCTGCAGCGCCCAGCTCTGGAATCCCACTTCTGCTCAACTTTGTACTCTTCCTGGAATGCTTCTGCCAGCTCTGAGCTTTAACCCAGCTGAAAGTGAACTGAAAGCAAAACTGCTTCTCCCAGGTGTCTGCTTCCCCATCTTGTCCAGGGTGTTTGTCCTTGGATCCTGGGGCCCAGGCAGGTGATGGGTGCGGTCCTGCTCCCTCTGGGTCCTGACCAAATGCCTCCACCCCCACCATCTTTTGGGGTGGTGGAGGAGAAGCTTGGATTCTGAGAGTCTTGCTATATTCAGATGTAGCTCTCATGCCCTCACTGATTAGCGCAAACATCCTGAAAAGTGAGCACCCTATTTAAAATCCCCAATCAGGGGCACCTGGGTGGCTCAGTGGGTTAAAGCCCCTGCCTTCAGCTTAGGTCATGATCCCAGGGTCCTCTCTGTGCAGCAGGGAGCCTGCTTCCTCCTCTCTCTCTGCCTGCTTGTGATCTCTCTGTGTGTCAAATAAATAAATACAATCTTAAAATAAAATAAAATCCCCAATCACTTTCAGTTGGTCTTAGGATAAAGTTCAAAATCCTTCATGTGACCTGTGAGGCTTTGGTTTTCTTTCATTTCCTTGAGCATGCCGTGTTCTCTCTTGCTTCAGGACCTCTGCACACACTGTACCCTATCCAGAACCCTCGCCCAGCATCCCCCCCGCCCCCACAACTGCCACCTCAGTCCCACTCAGCTTTAGGTAACTTCTAGTCTTCCTTTAGATCAGCTGTGTCCAATCAAAATACACAGCCACATACATAATTTCAGATCTTTTAAAAGCCATGTTAAAAAGGGAAAATAAATAAAATTAACTTTAATAATATATTTTATTTAACCTTACATTTTCAAAATATTATTCTGAGCTATGAGCTCTATAAAATTCTTCATGGGGTATTTTACACTCTTTTTCTCATAGTAAGTCTTTGAAACCTGATGTGGATTTTAGCTGTAAAGCACAGCTCAACTTGGACCAGCCACATTTCAAAGGCTCATGTGACCAGTGGCTACCATGTTGACTGGAACAGCTTTAGAGCTGAATTTTAAGGTTATTTCCTCAAGGCCAGTGGCTCTCAAACTTGAACATACATCAGAATCACCAAGAGAAGTGGTTACAAACGAGTGCTGGGCTTCCCTTCCAAGGCCTAACTGAGTACCTCTGGCATGGGCCTGAGACTCTGAGAATCTAGATTTCTAACAAGCTCCCAGGTGATGCTGAGATACTGCTGGTTTGAGACCACCTCGGCTCTACACCAACTTCTCTGCCCTTCCTTCTTACCCCCCAGAAGTGGTCAGTCCTGCTTGGTCTACACTCTTGAAGCAGCCGCTCTATAACACTGGGTACAGTTGTGATGGGTCACTCGTACGGATTACTTGTTCAGCATCTACGTGCTCTGTTACACTGGCAGCTGCATCTCACGGCAGGCCTCACTCACCACCCACTCTCCAAAACCTAGTGTGACACGTGACACATGCTGGGCACTTAGTAGGAAGGTGTGTTGACGGAACCGAAGTCAACAGAAGTGATTACATTGTGCTAATGAGCCCAAGGCTTGGCAGTTATGAGTGGTAACCGCCAAAGTAAAAACACTCGGTTGGCAGGCCTGAGGGGTTAGGAGGCCTTAATCCGAGCATGGCAGCGTATTTAATGGCAAAGCCAAAGCCAGTCATGATCATCTGTTACATTCCTGGATCCTTCACGGTTTAGCATATTCACAAATGGCCAACATCTCCACAGAGCTGTGGAGACTCCAACTGACAACATTACACTATATGTTAACTAACTGGAATTTAAATAAATACTTGAAACAAAACAAAAAACAAAAACCCAAAACCCGAAAGACAAACCAGTGAAACCCACGGAGCCCCTAAGTGGCGAACTGGAAGTGCCATCCACATCCGCCGCCCATACCCCTGCTCTTCCTCCTCACCATGGAGACTTCAGAGTCTGGGTTGGAGCATCCAGGCTCACTTGGCTTCACTTCACAGGACCATCTCCAGTCACAACTCGTTCTTCCAAACCCAGGTAGTCGTTTCATAAAATGCACACAAACAAGGTGAACGTGAGGGAGGCTCAGCTCTGACTGCTCTGGGGAAAGGCCTTAAGGCACAGTCAAGTGGGCAATTTACAAAGAGGTACCCCACTATGAATATACACACCCCACCGCAAATTAAAAACTTTTTTTTTTTTTTTTTTAAATCCAGCTTTGTTTTTTGTGTTGTTGTTGGTAAAGCTCACCGCTCTGGAGTTGATTCTCAAGATGCCTCGTTTATGCCTTGGCAAGGGGTTACCAGTACCTGAATTAAGCACTAATTTTAGTCAATGATTTACTACTGAATTAGCATACCCCAGGGTTTCTTCCTTTTTAAAAAAGACATATTTATATATTTGAAAGAGAGAGAGAGAGAGAAAGCACACTTGTAGGGAGAGGAGGGGCAGAGGGAGAGGAAGAGAATGTAGAACAGGCTCCCCGGCTAAGTGTAGAGCCCAATGCAGGACTCAATCTCATTACCCTGACATCAAAACCTGAACAGAAACCAAAAGCTGGACACTTAACTGACTGAGCCACCCAGTACCCCAAGGTTTCTTCCTTTTTCAAGTACGGTGTTGCTCAAAGAAAAAAATTACTAAACAAACAGATCTTTTACGTGACTCTGTGTCTCATCTTCTCACCCCTTCCTCTTTGTTTTCCCCTCCTTCTGGCCATTATTTTTTCAGTCCTCTGACACCTAAACTGAGCCTTAACCACACTACTGAAATGGTCTCTCAAGACCGCCAATTAGTTATGTCTTACAAGACCATCTTCTCTCAGGACTCATGCCTCTTTGATCCCTCTGAGGCCGACTACCTCAATGGAGGGGTTAGAATTATTCTAAGATTCTGGTGCTGTGTTTCTCTCTGCTCCTCTACTGTTACATCCTGGTCTTGGGTCTCAGCTCTTCCATTATTACATCCTGGTCTTGGGTCTCTGTATTTTCCTACCCACCACTAACAGCATATGATGTCACAGCAGGCAATATTCATGGAGGGCTCACCATATGTTTGGGACTATTTGAATCCTCAACCACCATTCTATGGAGAAGGTTCTATGGTTACTCCCATTTTACAGAAGCAGAAACTTAGAAGGTAAGGTCAACTTGACCAAAGTGACACAGATTACAAATGGCGGGAGCTGGAGTTCAGTCTCAGGCAGGCTAGACTCCCAAGCCTACCCTTTGACCTTGAACCACAGTGCTACATCACCACATTGGCACCTAAGTCTCTGTCCTCAGTCCTTGGAATCTTTTCTCACTACTTTATTCACATTAAAATGGCCAATTTACAAACTGACAGCCCCAAATATTCATCAGTCTCCCCAGTCTAGTCAATTAACTCATTCTTTAGGCATGCAAACCCCATTTGAATGGGGTATAATGCAGGACTGGGAGGAGTACAGAATCCAACAACTAGGTCTTCAAGGAACTGATGGGGAAAAGGGATGTGTGTGTGTGTGTGCACACGCGCGTCTGTATCACTAAAGCAGAAAGTAATCCATATCATGAGAAAGCACTTCATTCATAAGGGAGATGGAAAAGGGGAGATTATTTCTGAGTAAGGCTTCATGAACATGGTACTATTTAAGCTGGATTTGGAAAGATGTTCAAGAGGTAGATTTATAGAAAAAGAAAAACGAATTCTAGCCTAAAGGAATACTGAGTAGAGGCAAGGGAACATGTGCATATGGAGAATGATGAGCCATTCAAACTGGCAAACCTCCACGTTTGCCTAGAACAGTCTTGCTATAGGTCTGTTTCCCCAACATAATTATTATAGGGCCCCTTTCACACCTCAGTGTCCCATATGGAAAATTATACGATCTCTATCCAAAGTACAGGGTATATCAAGGAAGTAGGAGGAGACAAACCTAGAAAGATAAGATTGATAGTGGCCCCACAAAAGGCCTTGTGCCAAAGAAGATTGGTTCTTCCATAAGTATTGGGACATCACTGAAGATTTAATAATGTGTATTTTAGGAGGATCAGGCAGCACTTACAAACACAGAATGAGATGGGGAAAAACGACTGATATGAATACGTGAGAGGTTTTTGCGATGATTCTGGTAATATATAATGAAGACCTGGATCAGGATAATGGCTGATGAGATGGAATGAAGGAGACAGATATGAAAAACACTACAGCTTAGCTGAGGTGTTGGCAACTTTTTCTGTAAAAGGACAAATAGTAAATTTTTTAGGCTCTATGGTCTCTGTTACAATTGCTCAATTCTGCCACTGTAGCTGAAAGCAACTATATAAATGAATAAATGAAGTTTTATCTCAATGAAACTTTATGTATGGACACTGAAATTAGAGTTTCATATAATTTTCATGCCCATGAAGTATTGTCATTCTTTGATGTATTTCAACCGGTAAAACAAAACAAAACAACAACTTAAAAACCAGTCATAACTTGTGGGCTGTACAAACACAGGTAGTAGACCAGAAGGCCTTACCATAAAGGCCTTGGCGTAGCTGGATACCATACTCAGACCTGCTAATCACATCAGCATTTTGAACCTTTAAGCATCCTGTCGTGGGATAATCTCAGAATTATTAAATCACCTGATTTTATTCTTGGCTAGAACTGCAAGTACCTTGAGTAATGGAATCCCATTCATAATTGTTTTTATTCCTCACAAAAGACAATACCAAGCACATTCAAATCAGTCTGTTTACTTCTGCTTAATTGGTTTAATAATGGGTTCAAGGCAAAATTATAGAGAAAAAGTATTCATGCTGTTAACTAACTTCAAAAATATGTCATTCTGACATGCTTTACTTCTCTCAGACATCACCTTCGTAAATTGTCACAGTGCCTTGCACTTCAGGAGAACACAGGCTGGCTCAGGCATACACGCTGAGCAGCTGGCTGAGCAGTAGAGAGACAGGTGATTCAAAGGAAACACACTATGCAGGTGGAGTATTTTCAAACATTTCTCGCTATGTCTATGTATAGAAATCCCATCTCAATTGCCTACAGAGCAAAAGACATTCTTTCCATAAATGTCACCGTAAAACTGAAGTTAATTTTTTTTTCTTTTCTTTTCTTTTTCTTTTTTTACCATCCTTTTGTCAAGGCAAGGCTAGGCTGGAGAGAGTAGCTGGGTAGGGGCATAGGGGACTGGTCCAAATACACGGCATTGCATTTACTGAGGCTACTTCTACCATATTTCCAGGACCTCTAGATAGTTTCAGTAAATGTAGCACTAGACAATCTTGCTGCTGCCTCCTACTCTGCCCCTCATCAAGCCATTTACTTTCACACACCTTCCCTACCCCCCACCGTAACTGAGGCTCATCCCATCTTCCAAACTAATGTTCCTGGGATGCTGCTGCCTCCCTTCCTCGGGTGTCTGAAAAGTAGTATCTGATACTCTAGTAGAACGACTCATGAACAGGCGAGGAAAATGATAGGATAAAGACCAGTCTAAAAATAAAAACTTTGTTTTCTGCTTCTAAAAACTGAGTAAGAAGTGTGATCAATGATAGAATGTTCAAGTAACAGAAAATAAGGGATACAGAGCCAGAGTTGCTGTGATCAAAAGCTTCCGCTAAATATTAGGTATTCAGATGCCACCCTTCACCCATCAGATGTTTTCCCTAGTCCAAACCCTCATTGCATGGCTTTGAACAACTCTTAATCTAACACTAGAGGAGTCTAATTCTATAAAAGATAGGCTGGCGTACTCGAGGATAGAAAAAAAAAGGTTAATCACGTTTCGGATAAATTAAAAAAGGAACAGTTCTCAGGGGAAATGAAATCCAGACTTCAGTTCCTTAGAGTCAAAAAAGCTCAATTTTAGAAGTCCGAACATGACTGTATGTAAAAGTACCTTGTGTTCCACCACCTATTACTTTCCCTAAAGCTTTACGGTAACTTTTCCTTCTGCGCTCTAAGAGCAACTCTTTCCCAGGAGAAGCAGATGCTATCACTTCCTGGTGCTTTCCAGGCACCGTAACCCTGGTCATTCGCCAATTTTACCTCTACCAGCAGCCCCTACTGATCCCTTGTTACATGGGTAGCAAACCATGCATGTAGACCCCCATTATGGGAAGAGATCTACCTGGGTCATGTGATGAGCACTTGCCCAGGGCATGTCGCTTGTTCCAGCCTGCGCGGCATCACTGATGAGCCCAACACCCACTCAGGACACCTCCTTCCTAACTTTGGTTACTTATTTCCCCCCAGATAATAGCTTTTGTCCACACAAGCTATTGCCACCGAATCCCAGAAGTTTGAGGTCTAGAAACCTGGACATTAGTCCTGGCTCTGCTACTTACTGATGGTGTGGTGTTGATCAATTAATTCAAACTTTCTGGACCTCAGGTTCCTTATCCATAAAGATGGGGATAATTGCTGTTCTCAAGGGACTATTAGGGAGACTAAATGAGATTATGGTGAAAACAAAACAAAACAAAACAAAACACTCTGCTGAAGAGTGAGAGGCATTCTGGGTTGAATGGAGCAGACTAATGAAAACTCACCCAGACCTCTGGCCCCTGAAATTGATCCTACCTTGCTGAGGTATGTGTGGAAGTAAAAGCTGGGAATAAAGTAAAATGAGAAGGGGGATACAGAGAAAAAACTAAATTAGGTAGTGGAAGGAGAAATACAACCAAATGTTGTTTGTGCTGGGGGTGTGGAGAGTTGATGGTAAGACACAGCTCTAGAAGCATACCAAATATTAAGCACTATTCTACAATCCAAATGCTTTAATCAAGTGGCTAAGGTTTCCTCTACATTTCATAGTTTTTTTTTCAGTATTTGTGGCCAAATTTCCGTGTAAGAGTTTTATTATTAAATAATACTTTTAGTCTTATTTCTCCATGTAAACATTCTCTCACACCAGATTTCATTCCAAGGATGTTCAAGAGACCTGTTGGTTCAAATATTTGTGTCCTCTGTTCTCTGAGCACTGGACCCAAAAAACTGAACGCACAGCTGAATTTAGATGTATCGGTCATTACTTAAAATGAAATATGCCACTTAATCTCAGCCAACCGTAGAAGGCAAAAGAGGAAGAGAGACTGGCCAAACCTGCCCAAACCCTGGGCAGACTAATAGGTACCCCCGAATGACAGAATAAAGGAGCACATTTTCTGCCACATTATACTCTGTATAATGGTCATTCTGTACAATGACCAAATTTTCTACAATGATCCTTTGGGTGTGGCTTAAAGAGGGGCACAAAAGAACAAGTACTACCCTTTGTAGATGGGAACGTTTATTTGCTGACAGATTGGCCCAGAATTTACTGCTATGAGATTTTTGCTTATGTACTTGTCGTGGAAAATGTCTAATCATCTTTATTTTAAAACAGACTTTTAACATAAGCATGGCCCCTCCAAAATAATTTGCTGCAACCTCCGCTTTTTTAAAGATGCAAAAATTAAGCCAGAGGGTTGAAAAGATTTGTTTAAGATTATACAAATAACAACAGCTTCCACACTAAAACCTGGGGGTCCTGACTTCCAACTCAGAGCTCCTTCTGCTATACCATTCGCTTGAATTACATTTCTCTAAAGTCCACCACCGTGGGGATTAAGGAGTGCACTTGTGGTGAGCACAGGGTGACGCATGGAAGTGTTGAATCACTACCTCGTACCCCTGAAACAAATATAACACTGAGTGTTAACTAGAATTAAAACAACAACAACAACAACAAAAACTTATAATAAAGGAAAGCCCACCACCATATGAGGGGCATCTATGGTGGATGAGGAAAAAAAAGATGGATAAAACCAGGGGCCAGGGGAGCCTCAGGGGAGAGAGTTTTAAACCAAAGTACACGCTGACATGTGTTCTGCTTTCATTACAGAAAGCTGTAGTACCTCCCGGTGAAAGATGCCCTTCGATTTCCCCCACCCAGAGGCTGCATTTGGTCAGTTCGCGTTCTGGTTACCACTCACAAGCTGTAAAGCCTCCGTCATTTGGAAGGGAGGTGGTAGGGGAAGAGGAGTATAATAAGTTAGCAAACAACTAATTATCCTTTAACTTTACTTTTTCAAAGTAACTGTGAACTGTCCTTCCATGAAGCATTTCTCTTGTCCTTCTCCACTCATACAGCCCTCATCCCTTTGAATGGAGGAGAAATAGACTTACTTTTTTTTTTTTTTTAATTTTTAGTGATTCTAAGAACCTGTGATTTAGCTCGATGTGAGAGCTCCGTGAAACCACTGCACTTATTCGCCTCTTTCTCCTTCCCTGGCATGCAGGCTTTTCCTATCTACTTAGACGGTTAGGGCCAGGTCTGCCATCGCCCTAAATAGAGTG
The DNA here is from genome assembly GCF_964662115.1 of Mustela nivalis. NCBI lineage: Eukaryota > Metazoa > Chordata > Mammalia > Carnivora > Mustelidae > Mustela > Mustela nivalis. Next base: position 17,435,701 of record NC_139031.1, read on the forward strand.
GCGGTGGCCCTGAAAACACCCGAGTTTGCTTCCAGGACCCCTGCTCCGCTACCCTGTGCCTCACACGTCCGGGAGAGATCAGTTCATCCTTCCCTCCCACTCCTCTGCTTGTGCTCGCCGTCAAGACACCACGACCAAAGCGCAGTCCTCCTTTCAGCGGACAGATCTGTGCGTCCCAGAAAGGCTTATTCTGAGGAAGGGACGTGAGAGGGACCTGGGGAGTCAGCGAGGGTGGGGGCTCGAGCGGCGGACCACAGGGAGCACCAGATTCCCTCCAAAGACGGAATCGGGGGCGTCAAGAACTGGCCTTCCTGCACTCCAAATTAAAACACCCCATCACTTAAAAACAGAAAGGTTCGCAACCGCAAAATCCTGAAACAAAACCACTCACCTGCAAAGAGGCCAGCAGCAGCAGCAGCAGCAGCAGCCGCTCCTCTGCGCCGCCGAGGAACCAGCTCCTCCTACAACTCATCACCGCCGCCGGCATCGACGCTCTTTTCTAGCTCGGGAGCCCCAAGGGGAGGTCCTAGCCCTCTGCGTATTGGAAGGCCCAGCTGTCACTCACTTCAGGCCCCGCCCCACTCCCGGGAACAGGTCTAGGTCTTTTCCGTTTCCCAAATCCCCGGGGTGGACGGCTAGGCTCTGATTGGCTCTCTGAGGAGACGAGCACACTCCAGGACCAGTAAGAAACTGACATCGACGGCCGGTGGGCGGGCTTGGGCCTGGGGAAGTAGAAAAAAAAAACAAAGCCAGGAGCCCTGCTCGGTCCATAGAGGAACGTCAGGCGCTGGGAGAGTTTAAGTCGTGGAAGTGGTAGAAAGCGTTTCGGGTCGCGGAGGAGATCCCTGCCAGTGTAGAGAAGCGTCCGCGGAAGCCAGGAAGTGATGAGGTGATACCTTCTTTTACTCCTGGGAAGTTTCAACCCGGGGATGTAGGCGGGAGTTCGCGCAGATGAAAGCTCTTGCTTTCCTTGTGGTTGTCAGTCTTAAATCGTCATCAAAGCGAAAGGCTTTAAAGTGTCTGATTCATGGGCAGTCACTCGCCCCCCCCCCCCGCCTTCTCTTAGTACTTTTATAGGGACTCACCTTAGGCAATTCCCTGACACTGTTTTGGTGGGGGAAGAAAAGTGATAAGTGGACTGCGCTTAAAGCTTATAGAACAATTGAAAGGAGAATGGAATAGAATGAGGAGGAGAATTGTAAAAACTCGGAGGCACAGTTACTGAACCCGAGAGACCCATGAAAATACCCAAAGCCTGGCACAAGGCCCTTTTTGCGCATCTAAGGAGGCTTGAACTCTTACCCCACAAGATTTTGAAGCAAGTTTCAGAACTCTTGGTTGGGTGAGAAAAGGAATTGTATGTTTTTCTAATCGCCCTTCTTGATTTCTAGAAGCTGTCCTACCTCGTGTTTAGGGTCTTCTTTTGAGGTTTTTCCTGTTTCATCCCCTTAACAAGTTCAGTAGGTTTTGTGACCGCCAAGCATAAACATAAGCATAAGTTTGAAAAGATAATCTTTCCACGTTTTAAACTCTGTAACATACTGCGTATTGAATTCATTCGTGCTTAAGTGTTTGTAGTTAGTTCTTCATCTCATTTATCTGTCTTAGAGTATAACAGTTCCTCCTGGGATCTCAAAGAACATATCTTCGCTTCTGGAAGAGCACAGATCCAAGGCCGGCCCTACAGGTCCCAGCAGGTGATGGGTCCCACCTTGTGATAGTTGGAATTTTTAACTTGCACAAGATTGACTAGAGTCAGGTCAGAGCAACTGGAGGAGGCAGCTTCCAGTCTCGACGCCCAGGAATGTGGCTTCCAAATCCTATACTCTTACTCATTTGTTTTTCCTCTTCTCCCTATCAGATGGGGACAAAGTGAGGGGAAAACTTTTCTACTGTAGTGTCACATCCGAGGTCCCTACTCAGTGCCCATCATCCCTACTCCCGAGGTAAAGACAACCATACATGTGTCAGAGTCTTAGGAGCATTTGACATTTAGGGATACTTACATGGGACTTAAGGACACCCGCTACTGGATTTGGTTTTGTTGTTGTGGATACCCACAGAATGCTAGCTTGTCACATAGAACATGAACAATATCAGACATCACCTGCCTTTTAGAATCTCATTGTACAGGTGAGCAATTTGAAGTTTAAGAGATTTATTCACAGTTACATAGCTGGTTGGGGACAGAGCTGTGACAAGAACCCAAGGTTACCAATTCATAATTCTGAGAAAATGTCTCCTCTTCCACTGCCTCCAACCGCCCCCCCCCCCAAAAAGCAATCGTTTTTTGTTTGTTTGTTTACTCAAGATTACTAGTGTTAAAATTAGCTTCCATTAAGGCCAATCAGGAGGAATTTAATTCTGATATAGCAAACAGCATAGATAGGAAAATAACTGTGTCTCAGTTCATTACTTTACTTTCAGCAACTGTTGGTGTAATCCTGCTTTGATCCAAGCAAGGAATGAAAATGCAGTAAATTATTATAGCTATGTTGTCTCTTTGTTTTTCTGTTATGTGTGTGTGTTAGTGTTAACACATGTGGTAATTAAAGATTGGTAGTGGATTGTCTTATTCAGGACCTGAATAAAATACTTTTATGATAGCATACATACCTGGACCAAATAATTTCATGGCTATTTGTACAGAGGCCCTGGCCTTTGAGGTGGGGTTGAGCTGGTTCACCAAGCATCAAAGCATCTACTGACCTAGGCTATTCTGCCTTTTTCTATCTTGGCAGAGCTATCGGTTCCCTCCCCTACACCGTCCCACTAGCAAACTCCAGAATTCTTTGGCCCTGTAGCCAATGTACAACTGTCTCTTCGTCTTCACGGTTATCAGGTCACATCATAGTCTTGTTTGCTACTAGTATCTAGTGTCCCACCACAGCCTACCTTCTTCAGATTCAGATAAAAAATCTAAACAGGATGGTAGGCTTATGTTTGGCTCCTACCATTGCCCTCTTAAGTACAGGTGGCCTCTAGTGAAACCAAAAGCTGAAAATGCTCTCATGAATCAGTCGTGTAGACCCACCATAGGGACTTTAAAGCCATCTGTCCCTTCATTTCCCAAGTGAAAATGCAGAATCCTCCTCTCACAGAGTACTGTGAGGAACAATAGAGGCAATTTTGAAACAGTTTTGTAATCTGTGAAGTGCCTGACGTCAGCCATTTTCCAGCACTGGGAACTTGGCCATGACGCTTGACCGCAGCCTACGTCTTTATCTGTGAAATGGGGAGAAGCCCTAAGTGACTAATGTGAAGATTCAGTGCCATAACACAGTGTCTACCTGGTACACAGAAGGGGCTCAGTAAATGGTAGTGATCCTGAACAGTCACAGGAAATGATAAGTGTAAAGTGTTCTAACTATTCAGAAGGACTCTTATTTGAAGAACTCAAGATTAAGTTTGGGCCTTGTGCTTTCTCCCCCTTTCCTGCTCTCAAGCAGAGACCTGAACTCCTGCAGAGGGTACAGGAGGTGACTGTCAGGAGGCAAAGTGGGGAAGTACACACAGATCTACCGGCTCAGCCAGGAGCCACCAGTATTGGGAAGCTTGAACAATGTGCAATTTCCCTATTCTAAGTCTCGACATAGAACATCATCAGGCAGGAAGAGAGCCAGATTTATTTTTCTTTTTTTTCCATTCTCCATTCGGGGGGGTGGGAACCCAAAACTCTTTAAAAGGTGGGACAAGGGAGAAAGGGAGGAAACTTGTAGACAATCAAGAAGCACCTTGCCCCTATACAAATTCTTAACCTCACTGCTGAGGAAAAGGCCACATTTCTTTAAAACACTTGTTTTTCTGTGGGGATGAACAAAAAGTCACAATTTCTGCCCAGTGGAATTGTTGTTTAATAGCTGTTTCATATTTACATATTATAGCTCTATGTTGAAAAAATACTACATTTATCATATAAGGCTTAGAAAAGAAAAAATTTTAAACCCCCGTAACTCTACCACTCAGAATTTATCATTGACAATTATTATTTCCTTCTGTTTTCCCCTATAAATCAATTATTTAAAAAAAAGGAATCTATAATATACATACTATTTTATAGCCACATTTAGTTCATTTATCATGAACATGTCCCCCTGTCATTTAATACTCCTTTTCAATATGTGATTCCATCATGTACATGTGCCTTCCAATATTGTGTCTCACACTTCAACTCATCTGCTACTCTTGGACATTGAGGGATTTTCACTTTCTTGAAAAGATTCAGGGATTTAAATGGGCTGTTTCTGTCCCCAGGTGACAAGGTGCTCTGGGAATGTCTGGTGAACCAAAGGGACTGCCTACTGGCCACAGTTCTTTTTCAACAAGGCTAATGATAAAGGTGGCCAGGAATTTTTTTTCTCTCTGCGCCGGGTGTTGCAGAACCTGAACACTTGAGGCCATGTAAGTCTGAAAGTTCCAGGAAGGAGGGTTGCCCTTTGACCCCTGCTTCCCTCAGGGTTTCCAGTTCTTTAACCTGAAGAAAAGGAGTTTGAGTGGCAGAAAAGTGGGGGAGGGAGTGGGAGTCAGGTCTCCATTAATAGAACCTTGCCAGACTCCTGGCATTGATATATCCTTTCTATAGATGAGGAGACTGAGGCTCAGAGAATTTGTCGAAGCCCCAAGAGCTCGTTAGCGAACCAGAGGTTGACTCCCATGCTTGGTTCTGAAATTTGGACTCTTCCCATCAAGCTTCCCACTGTTTCTGGAAGCTGATGGATACAACTTCCTTCTTTTCTTTCTCTGTGAGGAATTTGTTGTCAATCTTCTAGGAAATATTTGTTATCTACTCCCTAAAACAACAACAACAACAACAAAATCCCCTACTGTCCAAGAATTCCTTCCATCTGTGGATTTTCTGAGTTGGCTCACTCTTTGCCTGAAGAATATATCTTCAGGGTTTTTTAAAGATTTATTTATTTATTTACCGGAGAAAGAGAAAGAGCTCAAGCAGGGGGAAGAGAGGAGGAGCAGAGAGAGAGGGACATGCAGACTCTGTGCTCATGTGGGACTCAATCCCACAACCCTGAGAGCAAGACCTGATTGAACGCCAAGAGTCAGATGCTTAACCGACTGAACCATCCAGGAGCCCCAGTCCTCAATGTTTGGTGAACAGTCAGATGACTTAGCTTTTTTCCTACATATTGCTTATTTTCTTATGTAAGTGACCTTACTGTATACATTGGAAGGTCAGAGTCATAAAAGGAAGGTCTTAAAACCCTGCAACAATTTAACATTATACATAGTTCCCTTAGTTTTTAGGAGTTCTGAAGTATGACTGTGCATGTGGATATGTGTGTGTGTATGCATATATGCATATATTTATGTTTGTATACGTATGTATGTGATATGAAATGTGACTTGAAGTATGATATGTATGACATGAAGCATGTATATAACAATGAGTCTGTTTTTCTGGTTTGGCTCATCAACTATTTCTGGAGGAAATTCTGAAAAAGGTTTTCCAGAATTGTTTGGAGCCATGAAGCATTCTTGAAATGGGTGTATAACATCCCAATCTGACACTTTTAAGCCAATAATGCTTATTCGGAAGTGTAATTTCTAGAACGTTTTGTTACAGTCTCTTTATACAATCTTACCTACATCAGTTTCAATCAAGGGTACATGTTTTAAAATAACCTTGTTTCCATTCCTCCTCTTCCCCACCACCACCCCCACACTATCAACACCCTAACCCAAGCTACCATTACCTCCTGCCTGGAGTTTCTCAGTAGACTCCTAACCAAATTTTCCTGATTCTGTCTTCCTGATTTCTGTCTTTTCTGATTGCTGTTGCTGTCTTTTAGGCAGCCGAGGTGATATGGGTAGAGTATCTCTGTAGTCATAGGACAACTAACCTCCCAGCCTGTCTAGTTTAAAACACTGCATTAGTAAATAAATCTTACTGGAGGAAGGTGCCTGGATGGCTCAGTCCATTAAGCCTCTGGCTCTTGATTTCAGTTCAGGTCATGATCTTGGGGTTGTCCAATGGAACCCCAGCCCCCTTCAGGCTCCACACTCAACAAGGAGTCTGCCTGAGATTCCCTCTTTCCCTGTCCTTTGCCCCTAACCCCCTTGCAAATAAATAAATCTTTACAACAAAACAAAACAAAAAACACTGCACTGGTTTCCCATTGTTCCCAACGTTGGCCTGCCTTCTTTGTCTCTAGGACCACTAGGCCTTCATATGTGTACTTTCCCTCCGTAGAACGCTGTTCCCTCCCAACTTAAAGCACAGAACAATAATCTAAGTTTCCTAACTCCCAGGCTGACTCTCTAATGCAAGTATATTACTGGGGACTAATAATTATCCAGCAGGAAGAAAATATGATTTGGAGGTTCAAAAGAAGTGTAAGAGTGTGGGCTTGGAGCCAGTCTGCCTACGTTCCAACCCTGGCTCTGTTCTGTACTAACCATGCAAACTTGGGCAACTTGTTGAGCATCCTGGCCTCATTTCTTCTGTTATATAATGAGCACAGTAAAAGTCCCCACCTTATAAAGTTGTATTATTTATATAAGTTAACACATGGAAAGGAGCCCAATAAATTTTCACTTTAAAAAGTCTCCACGATACATTAAAGACCCAATATTATTTCTTACGTGTAAAGCAAAATGAACCTTGCTGATATTCTCTTGTTTTCTTCTGGAGAAAAACAGACAGAGCAAGCAACTGGGAGGCCCTCCTTGGAAAGGGGAGGGCTGGTCCCAGCAGATAACGTTGCAGGGGCCGCACCGCGGAGAGTAAGGCCTATGATTACTTGTGAAAACAAGTGCCAGGCCACAGATGCCAGTGTATTGAGATAATACGAAGCTAGGGGTTTTTAAAAATACAGAGCAGGGGGGGATTACTAAAGAAATCTAAAATGGTATAAAGAAATCACAACAGCAAACATAGAAACTTATGGTAATTTCACTTGTAAGCAGACTTGTTTACAAGTGAAATTACCATAAGCTTCTAAACCAAACCTTGTTATGTAAAGTTTCTTTTCCCTGTGTAACAGACTGTTTTTTATTGTTATGTTAGTCACTATACAGCACATCATTAGTTTTTGATGTAGCGTTCCATGATTCATTATTTGCGTATAATACCCAGTACTCATTATAACATGTACCCTCCTTAATACCCATCACTGACCTACCCCTTACCCCTACCCCCGACTCCTCTGAAATCCTCAGATTGTTTCCCAGAGTCCGTAGTCTCTCATGGTACATCTCCCCCTCTGATTTCTAGCCCCCTTCAGTTTTCCCTTCCTTCCCCTAATGTCCTCCGTGCTATCGCTTATGTTCCACATATGAGTGAAACCATATGATAATTGTCTTTCTCTGTTTATTTCCCTTAGCATAATCCCCTCCAGTTCCATCCATGTTGATGCAAATGGTGGATATTCATCCTTTCTGATGGCTGAGTAATATTCCATTTTATATATGAACCATATCTTCTTTATCCATCTGTTGAAGAGCTTCTCAGCTCCTTTTACAGTTGGCTGTTGTGGACATTGCTCTGATGAACACTGGGGAGCATGTGGCCTTTCTTTTCACTACATCTGTATCTTTGGGATAAATACCCAGTAGTGCAGTTGCCAGGTCATAGGGTAGCTCTACTTTTAACTTTCTGAGGAACCTCCACCCTGTTTTCCAAAGAGGCTATACCAACTTGCATTCCCACAAACAGTGTAAGAGGGTTCCCCTTTCTCCACATCCTCTCCAACATCTGTTGTTTCCTGAGTCGTTAATTTTTGCTGTTCGAACTGGTGTAAGGTGGTATCTCAAGGTGCTTTTGATTTGAATTTCCTTGATGGCTAATGATGTTGAACATTTTTTTTTCACATGTCTGTTAGCCATTTGTATGTCTTCTTTGGAAAAATATCTGTTCATGTTTTCTGTCCATTTTTTTACTTGATTATTTGTTCTTTGGGTGTTGAGTTTGAGTTCTTTATAGATCTTGGATACCAGACCTTTATCTGTAATGTCATTTGCAGATATCTTCTCCCATTCTGTGGTTTGCCCCACCTTTGCTGTGCGAAGCTATTTATCTTGATGAAGTCCCAAAAGTTCATTTTTGCTTTGTTTCATTTGCCTTTGGAGATGTGTCATGAAAGAAGTTGCTGTGGCCAGTGTCAAAGAGGTTACTGCCTATGTTCTCCTCTAGGATTTTGATGGATTCCTGTCTCACATTGAGGTCTTTCATCCATTTTATCTTTGTGTATGGTCGTGTTTCATTCTTCTATACATAGCTGTTCAATTTTCCCAGCACCATTTACTGAAGAGACTTTTTCCACTGGATATTTTTTCTTGATTTGTCGAAGATTAGTTGACCATAGAGTTGACGAGCCATTTCTGGAGACTCTATTCTGTTCCATCGATCTATGTATCTGTTTTTGTGCCAATACCATGCTGTCTTGGTGATCACAGCATTTGTAATATAGCATGAAATCAGGCAACATGATGCCCCTAGCTTTGTTTTTGTTTTTCAGCATTCCTCCAGCTATTCAGGTTCTTTTCTGGGTCCATACAAATGTTAGGATTGTTTGTTCCAGCACTTTGAAAAATGCCATTGATATGTTGATTGGGATGGTATTGAAAGCATAAATTCCTCCGGGCAGCATAGACATTTTAACAATGTTTATTCTTTCAATCTATGAGCATGGGATGTTTTTCCATCTTTTTGTGTCTTCCTCAATTTCTTTGATCAGTGTACTATAGTTTCTAGAGTATAGATCCTTTACCTCTTTGGTTAGGTTTATTCCTAGGTATCTTATGATTTTGGGTGCTATTGTAAATGGAATCAATTCCCCAATTTCTCTTTCTATAGTTACATTATTAGTAAATAGAAAAGCAACTGATTTCCATGCATTGATTTTGTATCCTGTCACATTACTGAATTGCTGTATGAGTTTTAGTAATTTGGGAGTGGAGTCTTTTTGGGTTTTCCACATAAAGTATCATGTCATCTGCGGAAAGGGATAGTTTGACTTCTTTGCCAATTTGAATACCTTTTATTTCTTTTTGTTGCCTGATTGCTGATGCTAGGACTTCTAGTACTATGTTGAACAATAGTGCCAAGAGTAGGCATCCTTGTTGTGTTCCTGATCTTAAGGGAAAAGTCCTCAGCTTTTCCCCATTAAGAATGATATTCACTGTTGGCTTTTCATAGATGGTTTTTATGAAATTCAGGAATGTTCCCTCTATCCCTATACTCTGAAGAGTTTTAATCAGGAAAGGATGCTGTATTTTGTGAAATATAACATTTTTGAGGCTACCTGAGGTCCTAGGATTTTTTAACAGAATGTTTTCTGGTGGCTTCCAGAGATGTCATTTCTATAGCTACTGCTTTTTTTTTTTTTAAGATTTTATTTATAATTTATTGGAGGGAGAGAGCAGAATCGGGGGCTGGAGCAGAGGAGGAGGGAGAAGCAGACTCCCCACTGAGCAGGGAGCCTGATGTGGGGCTTGATCCCAAGACCCTGGGATCATGACCTGAGCTGAAGGCAGATGCTTACCACTGAGCCACCCAGGTGCCCCTTCTGTAGCTACTTCTAAGTGCTGTTTTGTGTCCAGAGAAAAGCTACTTTACCTATAGCTCTGTGACTCCAATGTGAGCGAGACAAAGCTCTTCACATTCCCCATTTGAATCTTCACAGAATCATTGCTACTTAAATTTAGAAAATAGCTTGACTGGCTTTGTTTATCATGAGTTTTCAAGTACGGAATAATGAGACTAAGCAATTCATTATCAGTCTTGTGACCATCAGTCAGTACCAGCAACTGAGCATTGGTCTTTTTATGCCAGTTGAGTACCATAACTAGTCCCTGACATCATCTCTCAGTGAGCTGTCAGATAAGAGAAACAGGGGAATCACCTGTTGCTAACCACAGGATATAAAAGTTTGCAAAAAAGGTTATTCTGTAAACTAGTTATGATGTGTAAGGTGAATAATGGCAAAGGCACCAATGCTGAGATTTTTGACATGCTGAAACTTGGGATTACTGTGATCCATGATTACTCAGTGCCAGTGGAAGCAGAGAATTGCAATGCCGAATGACCTACATGTCTTCATCTTTGGAACTCTAAGCAAGTGTGTAAAGGCCAGGCATCTATATCTTGCTAAAATTTCCCTTGTGTTGAAAATTATGTTTTTTAATTTTATTTCTTATATTTTTTGTCTTTTCAATCTTTTTAAAAATTTTTAAAATTTCTTTTCAATGTTCCAGAATTCATTGTTTATGCACCACACCCAGGGCTCTGTGTAATACATGCATAATACCCACCACCAGTCTCACCCAAAGCCCCCCAACCGCTTCCCCTCCAAAACCCTCAGTTTGTTTCTGAGTCCACAGTCTCTCATGGTTCATCTCCCGCTCCAATTTCCCCCAACTCACTTTTCCTCTCTATCTCTCCATGTCCTCTGTTTTATTCCTTATGCTCCACAAATAAGCGAAATCATATGATAATTGACTCTGTCTGCTTGACTTATTTCACTCAGCGTAATCTCTTCCAGTCCCGTCCATGTTGATACAAAAGTTGGGTATTCATCCTTTCTGATGGAGGCATAATATTCCATTGTATATATGCACTATATCTTCTTTATCCACTCGTCCATTGAAGGGCATCTTGGTTCTTTCCACAGTTTGGCAACTGTGGCCATTGCTGCTATGAATACTGCGGTACAGATGGCCCTTCCTTTCTCTACATCTGTATCTTTGGAGTAAATACCCAATAGTGCAATTGCAAGGTCATAGAGTAGCTCTATTTTTAGTTTCTTAAGGAATCTCCAAACTGTTTTCCAAAGTGGCTGCACCAACTTGCATTCCCACCAACAGTGTAAGAGGGTTCCCCTTTCTCCACATCTTCTCCCAATACATGTTGTTTACTGTCTTGTTAATTCTGGTCATTCTAATTGGTGTAAGATGAGATGGTGGCATCTCAGTGTGGTTTTGATTTGAATCTCCCTGATGACTAATGATGATGAACATTTTTTCATGTGTCTGTTAGCCATTTATATGTTTTCTTTGGAGAAGTGTCTGTTCACATCTTCTGCCCATTTTTTGATGTGATTATCTGTTTTGTGTGTGTTGAGTTTGAGGAGTTCTTTATAGATCTTGGATATCAGCCCTGTGTCATTTGCGAATATCTTCTCCCATTCCGTGGGTTGCCTCTTTGTTTTGTCAACTGTTTCCTTTGTGTGCAGAAGCTTTTGATCTTGATGAAGTCCCAAAAGTTCATTTTTGCTTTTTTTTCCTTTGCCTTTGGAGACATATCTTGTTAAGAAGTTGCTGTGGCTGGTGTTGAAGAGGTTACTGCCTATGTTCTCCTCTAGGATTTTGATATATTCCTGCCTCCTGTTGAGGTCCTTTATCCATTTTGAGTTTATCTTTGTGTATGGTGTAAGAGAATGGTCGAGTTTCATTCTTCTACACATAGCTGTCCAATTTTCCCAGCACCATTTATTGAAGAGACTGTCTTTTTTCCACTGTTTATTTTTTCCTGCTTTGTCGAGGATTATTTGACCATATAGTTGAGGGTTCATATCTGGGCTCTCTACTCTGTTCTACTGGTCTGTGTGTCTGTTTGTGCCAGTGCCATGCTGTCTTGGTGATGACAGCTTTGTAGTAAAGCTTAAAATCAGGCAACGTATGCCCCCAGTTTTGTTTTTCTTTTTCAACATTTCCTTAGCAATTTGGGGTCTCTTCTGGTTCCATAGAAGTTTTAGGATTTTGTTTTTTAAATTATTGGTTGTTGTTGTTGTTGTTTTTTCGAGAGAGAGCACTCATGCAAGTGCAGGGTGGCGGCGGGGGCAGAGGGTGAGGGAGAGAGAGAATCCCAAGCAAGTTCCACACCCAGTGCAGAGCTTGACCCGGGCTCCATCCACAACCCTGAGATCATGAACTGAGCCAAAATTAAGAATGGGATGCTTAACCAACTGAGCTACGCAGGTGTTGCCCTGAAAAGTATTTTTAAGTCTAATAGGAAAGATCCTGTGTTCTCAGCTCCAACCCCAATAATATTAGGCAAAATATTAATAACAGGCCAACTTTTAACAATTATAGAAAAATTATATTTTTAGTCCCCCAAAGGGTAAATTATACAAATATATGCATACTTTATTATATTAGGTATATAATATATAAATATATATATTCCTCTTTACTTAAACTCCTATATTTCCTTATGCTTTGTACCATCTCTCTGCCTTCTCTAAAAATAGAGTAGAAAGAAGTGCAAAAAAGGAAAAGGAAAAATGAAAAAACAGTAAAAACTTTAGAAATGTACAACCTGCTAATCAAAACCAAAAGTAACCAATTATTCATTAAATGTCTCCTAATGTTTAGGAAATTGTGGTAGGGGGGCGCCTGGGTGGCTCAGTGGGTTAAGCTCTGCCTTTGGCTCAGGTCCTAAGATAGAGCTCCCATTGGGCTGTCTGCTCAGTGGGGACCCTGCTTCCCCCCCTCCTCTGCCTGCCTCTCTGCCTATTTGTGATCTCTGTCTGTCAAATAAATAAATAAAATATTAAAGAAAAAAAAAGAAATTGTGATAGGGAGTGCCTAGGTGGCACCCAGGATTAAGCATCTGCCTTCAGCTCAGATCATGATCTCAGAGTCCAGGATAGAGTCCCCTATCAGGCTCCCTGCTCAGCAGGGAGTCTGCTTCTCCCTCTGCCCCTCCCCCTGCTTGTGTGCACTCACTCACTCTCTCTCTCTCTGTCAAAAATAAATTAATTAATTAAAAAATTTTTAAAATTTAGGAAAAAAAGAAATTGTGGTAAGAATTTTGAATAAATTGAGTTAACAATGCTTTTAGTGCCTACCATGAACTGTGGTAGGAGCAAGAGGTTTAAATCTAAATGAAGCATTTTCCTTGTTCTTAAGAAGCATGGCCCAATAGGAGAGAGACCCAACTCATGAATTGTAAATTATAGCCCAACAAATATAAATGCCAGTGCAATTATTGAGGTGTTTTGGCGGAAGGCTAGGGGATGCTTAAGTGTGTGTAGGGCAGGCTCTGGGGGAGCAAAGACATTGGCAGTGGGCCCGAGTGCCCTGCAGTGTGTAATCCCTCCTTAGTCATTCGTTGTCTTTCACAACCTTGATGTGTTTGAAGAGTACAGATGATTTTGTCAAATGTCTCTCAGTTTGAGTTGCCTGATGTTTACTCACAACTGACCTGGGGTGATGCACGTTCGGTGAGAATACCACGGAGTACTGTGTTCTTCTCATACGGGCTTCAGGATGTTGACGTATCTTATGATCAGTGGTATTAACCTTGATCACTTGCTTTAAGGTGGTTTCTGCCAAGTTTCTCCACTTAAAGTTACTGAATTTCCCTTTGTCATTAATAAATATCTTGGGACAGATATTTTGAAAAGTTGCAAACTTTATTTCTCCACAAACTGACCCACTAACTTTGTCATCTATGGATGGAGCTTGTCTGCAAGCATTATTATTGTGGGTATTTCATGGTAATTTTATATTTTTCTCTTTACTTTTACACTTATTCACTCACACTCTACTGGAAGGAAGAGCTATGCCATCTTCCCCACTTAATTAATTACTTTTATCAGTACGGACTCATGGATATTTATTATGTTTATGGATTAAACTCTAACGCTGTGGTGATTTATCTTGCTGAACAGATTGTTCCAGCTTTGACACATGTTCTTACTTTCTGGTGCCACAAGACATTCCAGGTTCATCTTACATGTTACCTGTCCAGGCCCTGGAATCAACGATTTCTGCAAGGCTCTGATTCCTGTCTTACTTAGAGTGGTGTTTGGAAACAGAGATCTGAGCACAAGATGTGACACTGGCTAAAACTTCTGACAATTACAAGTTGATGAAAATTCAGAGTAATTGGAATTCATATGCTTATGAGAATTGGTACAGTTGGTTTGGAAAACAATTTAGCATTAGCTAAATACCAGTAATTCCACTGGAAAAACTCTCGCCCGTGTGCAGCAGGAGTATGCACAACTTTGTTCAGAACAGCACAAAACTGAGATAACCCAATGGCCATCGGTCAGAAGAAAGATGAATAAAGTGTGTTATATTCATCAAGCAGAATCCTTTAAAGCAGTGGAAATGAAATACAGCTACACACACCAACATGAGTGACTCTCAGACACATAATACTGCCCCAAAATGAGTATCTGCAGTATGACTCCATTTACTTAAAATCCATCCACGTGCAAAATGACACAATATGGGCATTTGTAGGGATGCACAAATGATCAGATGAGAAAGCTGAAAAGAAAAGGGAGTGATAACTACAAAATCCAGGTTAGTGGTTACAGGTAGGGGGTGGGAAGCAGTGGCTTCAGAGGTATTGGTAATATCATTTCTTGAGCTGAAAGATGGGTTAATGGACACTCATTTAGGCAGGTATATATGTGTGAAATATTGCATAATGAAGGAGGTAAGGAAGGAAAAAGAAGAGAGGAGGAAAAGAAAGGATGGAAGGATGGAGGGAAGTAAAGAAAAACAAAAAAGCATTCCTGTATGTGGTATCTTAAGATCTAGTTAGTGGTAGTTCAAATTCTGACATAAAATATCTCTTTGGCTTTGGATGAATCACTATACTTCTCTGAGACTCAGTTTTCACACCAGTTAAATGGCAACGATGTACTTTGCCCTCTGTGCTTCCCCGTGTTATTGCGAGGACAGAAAGAAATACTTGTACCGATTAAATAATACTTCAAAAAAGCAGCGAAGTCTTCAAAAACATAAAAGAAAAAAATTGGGGCACCTGAGTGGCTCAGTGCGTTAAGCATCAACCTTTGGTTCAGGTCATGGTAAATCACTAAAGAAATTGCAATCCGGTTCTACTCAGCCTGAAGGAAGGTAGAAGAGTAGACAATGTTCATGTACATTGAGTCTTTACCCCTTTAAAACCTACCCCAGGGTGCCTGGGTGGCTCAGTGGGTTAAGCCTCTGCCTTCAGCTTGGGTCATGATTTTGGGGTCCTGGGATAGAGCACCGTGTTGGGCTCTCTGCTTGGCGAGGTGGGGGGCGCTTCTTCCCCCTCTCTCTCTGCCTGCCTGCTTGTGATCTCTTTATCTGTCAAATAAATAAATAAAATCTTGGGGGAGAAAAAGAAAAAAAACTACTCCAAATCAGCTAAGCATACACAACTTCTGGAATTTCAAATCTCCCCCTGCCTCACTCCACACAGGTACATTTCCTCCTTTCCCTCCTAACCTCCTTCATCATATATTTTCTATTTATATCTCTGAAACACCTTGACTGTAATGCACAAATGAGCTTTTTTCTGGGCTCTAACTAGAACTGTGTTTCTCATTTAATCTTGGGTAGTATCATTCCTTATCTACTGAAGTTAGGAGTTGAACTATCACCAAAATAAAAAAAAAGAAGAAGAAGAAGAAGAAAAAGAAAAGATTTTTGTCCTTATAGCAGAAATTATTTTCTTTTAAATACACAATAGAGGATTTATTTTCATCAAGAAAATGTGCTTCTTTCAGCAAACAAGGTTATGTATGAAGTCATCAGTTCTGTAAAAGGCAAGGAAGAAAACAACTCGTTCAAAGAGGGCATTTTCCCCCCTTCTTTTTGGCATGCGATGTCACATTCTTGAATACTTCCTATCAAGTCAATTCAATGGTAGAGTGTGGTGTAATACATAAGCAAGGCTTAGAGTCAGGAGACTTTGGGTCAACTCCCATGATTTACTAAACTAGCTGTGTGACCTTGGCATAAATTGCTTAAAACTAATGTAGGTTATTTGTCTGTGAATTTAAGATGTTAACTGAGTGACCTTTAAAGTTGTAGGCTTTCTCTGACATGGAGAGTGAAACTGTTCCCCTAAGCCATAGTCTTTGAATGGGTCTAGAGTGGTCCCAGATCAGTCTCCTCCCTGTCCTGAATCCATGAGAGAATAAATATAAATCCTCCGTTGAAACCTCCTGATTTGTTAAAATTAAAAACAATTAAATATAATTAAAAAATTGGGGCGCCTGGGTGGCTCAGTGGGTTAAAACCTCTGTTCTGGGATCGAGCCCCACATCGGGCTCTCTGCTCATCAGGGAGCCTGATTCCTCCTTTCTCTCTGCCTGCCTCTCCGCCTACTTGTGATCTCTGCCTGTCAAATAAATAAATAAAATCTTTAAAAAAAAAAAAAGATCCTTTCTTAAAAAAAAAAAATAATAATAATAAATTTAACAAACCTACCATGAATGAAAATCAGGAGAAAACAATAACTGAGAATTTAGATATTGAAACTATCAAACAGAGTGCAAAATAATTGTGGATCAAGTCTTTCAGGAAATTAAAGATGGAATGAAAACTGAAAAAGGGTCAAAATACAAATCTAATAAAAATACCAGGCACATTTGAAAAAAACACTTAGAACATTTATGGATATCATATAATTATTAATGGATGAGTTGAACAGCAAGTATATGCAGCTGAAGAGAGTTAAATCTGAAGGAAATATGCTTTAACACATAGATAAATAAATATGGAGGAGATGTTAAACTACATGGAGAGTATAATGAATAAGTATAACATATCTAATTTGAGTTCCAGGAGGAGGAAATAGAAAAAAGGCAATATTTGAAGACATAAAGGCTGAGATTTTCCCAAAACTATTGAAAGGACATGAATCCACAGGTAGAGAGAACAGGGGTCCAAAACAGAAGCGATAAATAAAAAGAAAGTGCCACCCAAATATATGTTAGTAAAACCAAAGAATACCAAAGACAAAGAGAAGATCTTAAAAGTAGACAGAGGAAAAAAAAGTAGATAATTTACAAAGGAGGACACGTAGATATCAATTTTTCAATAGTAACAGTGGAAAGCAGAACACAGCGGAATAATATCTTCAGAGACTCTCTTTTTCTCTTCCTTTGGTCCCCCGCTTTCTTTCTCTCTCTTTCAAATAATAAATAAATCTTTTTTAAAAATGAATGTGCTTTAAAAAGAAGAATGGTTCTAAAAGCAAGTTCAGATACCGACATGCAAAGGAATAAAGTATACAAAAATTAGCCCAAAATAGATGAAAGACCACGAAAACTGTAATACCCTTGGAAGAAAACATAGGAGTAAATCTCCATGATCTTGGATTTGGGGATGGTTTCCTAGATATGACACCAAGAGCACAAGCAACAAAAGAAAAAAAAAAAAAACATGCTGGCCTTCAAAATTGAAGATTTGTGCATCAAAGCACATGATCAAAAATGAAAGAACAGAATGGCAACTATTATTTGTAAGTCATGTAAATCATGTGTCTAGTATTCAGAATTTAGGAAGAATTTCTACAACTCAACAATAAAAAAGACAACCCAGTTAAAAAGTGCGGGCAAATAATCAAATAGACATTTTCCAAAGAAGAGACACAAATGGCCAACAAACATATGAAAAGATGTTCATTTGAGAAATGCAAATCAAAACTGCAATGAGATGCCCACTTCATGCTCCATGGGATAGCTATAATTTTTTTAATGGAAAATAACAAGTGTTGGGGGAGAATGTAGGGAAATTAGAACCCTTGTACATTGCTTGTGGGAATTTTAAATGGTGCAGCTGCTATGGAAAAAATTTTGGTGGTTCCTTCAGAGGTTAAACATAGCGTTACCATATGAACCAGTAAGTCCACATCTAGTTATATACCGCCCAAATTGAAAGCAGGTATTCAAACAAATACTTGTACACAAATGTCCATAGCAGCACTATTTACAATAACCACATTATGCTGAGTGAAAGAAGCCAGACACAGAAGGTCACATATTATATGAGTCCATTGGAAAGATCCAGAATAGGCAGAACCATAGAGACAGAAGATTGCTGGTTGCCAACGGCTGGGGAGAGGAAGGAATGTGAAGTGACTGCTTAATTGGTACGCAGCTTCATTTGGGATCATAAAACTGTTCTGGAACCAGAGAGAAGTGATGGTTGCACAGTGTTGTAAACGCACTATCACTTAATAATACCCATTAAAATGGCTAAAATTGTGAATTCTATGTTATGTGAATTTTACCACAATACAAAAATCAGGGGTGCCTGGGCAGCTCAGTTGGTTAAGCATCTGGCTCTGGATTTCAGCTCAGGTCATGATCTCAGGATCGTGGGATCAAGCCCTATATGAGGCTCCATGCCTAGGCACAGATGGGCCTTAAGATTGTCCCTCTGTCCCTCTGACTCTCCCCCCCCACCCCACCCACACGTATGTGCTTTCTCTCTCTCCCCTTCACTACAAAAAAAAAAAAAATTTTTTTTTTTGCAGATGCACAGAAATTAACAAACATGAAGGTAAATCCAGACATTGTGTAATACAAGTGATGATGACAACAATGTCTCATTTCTGTGGTTCCAAAAATGAAAATTAAAATCATAGACAACACAAACATGTGAGTTGAAAAAGGCATAATCGGAGAATTAAAGTCCTAAAGAGAGACCCTATGAGAGCCATTGGCTCTCATACTGTGACTGACAGTAGCAAGTGTCTTCTGTTGTCACCCAGTGTACACACTTTGTATATGACCGAAACCGAAATCTCACAAAATAGGCCTTGCCCTAACTATGTATGTTGTACACCATTTTCTAATCTAATTAATTTCATTTTAAAAATGCTACTTGTGTCCCATTAGGTTTATTTCATAAACCAATAATGGATTATAAAGTGCTACTTTTAAAAAAGCAACTGTTATAAAGAGGGTGTGATGACACCCATGTAAAGATGTGAGCCAGAAAAAAAAAAAAAAAGGAAAAAGCCTTGAGTTGTTCAGAACCTGCTCTGATTCTGGGTCAGCAAGCAAATGCAAATGGTGAATTGGAAGTATTTTCCTCAATCTTTTGACGATGTCGCCATATTCCAGTATGGTAATCTCCATGGGGCAAAAGTGTGTTTCTACTAATGCACTGGAAACCTTTGGAACAATTCTGAATTTGTGTAGTGTTCTGTAAATTGCCAAGATAAAGTTCCCTTGAGTTACTCGGTAGGGATGCAGCTAGTGGAAAGAATTTCATATTCATAATTTGAAATTTCAAATTCATATTCATGGGCAGAATAGTGTGACTCAGTTTGAAGAAATCGGAAGATCTGAGTGATGGTCTTACTCTTGTTATCTTGGACAAATGACTTCATTTGTCCTGGTTTCAAGCCCCTCATCTGCAAAATTAAAGAGAACTTTTAAGTTTTTCCTAAAAAGGAAATCTGTAATTCATCTAACAAGTCTACACAAACCCCTGATTTCTCTCTCTCTCTCTCTCTCTCTCTCACACACACACACACACACACACACAGACACACACACAACTGCACTGCATCAAGATGAAGGAAATTTAACATAGACTCTTATGAAACATTCACAACATTGGCATTAATCTTTTAAAGTAGGGAGTGATGAGAGGTGGTGATTTATTGAGCATAGTGTATATTTTCAGACATGATTTTTTATTTATAAGACACGTATAGCTTTTGAACAATTAGTTGTTGATTGGGTGTGGTGTATTTTAGTTACTGCAATTTCAGG
The DNA here is from genome assembly GCF_964662115.1 of Mustela nivalis. NCBI lineage: Eukaryota > Metazoa > Chordata > Mammalia > Carnivora > Mustelidae > Mustela > Mustela nivalis. Next base: position 17,455,179 of record NC_139031.1, read on the forward strand.
AGTTTTACCAGGTTAAAAAGGGATTATACTAGTCTGAGCCTGTACCAGTAAATACGTCCATATTCCATGGTAGCTAAATGGCTCCTGTTTAAATGCTGGTTCCAGCTGCTGCAAGATACCTCAAGGAACAATATTTGGTGAGTTATGTTTACACGTGAGATATAAATGTCTGTTTTTCCCACCTCAGCTTTTTGTTCATGTTAGCTAAGCATTGTAACCATCCGTGCTCTCAACTGAGATGTGACTAAGAGATTTGGTGTCTTCAGTCCATCGCTGTCTGGAAGCTAGATGAACGTGTAGAAAAGATACGCTCCACTTCAGCCATTCTGCACTGTTTTTAGTTGCCTGAAAGCTTTTTGATGTTGTTTGCTTATTGAGTTTTTGTTGTTTGTTTTTTTACGTGTGTGTGTGTGTGTGTGTGGAAAATTTCAAACATAGATAAACCAAATTGTGTAATGAACCCCACTTAGTCATCACTCAACTTCAACTATGAATATTCTACCACTCTTATTTTATCTGTACCACCCACTCTCCAGCCCCTCTATTTGATTATCATTATTTTTGGGAGTTTTTATGATAAAATTTACATACATTGAAATGCACAGTTAATTGAACCGTTTTCACCACCAGATACACCTGTGTGCATATGACCTCACCAGAGTTCCATCTCATGAGAAAAAGTCCTCCTCCATTCCCAGGTGACTTCCCCACATCCCCCAAAAGCAACCAGTATTTTTTTTCCCATCCTAGGTGAGTTTTTGCCTACTGTAGAACTTCATCTAAGTGGAAACATACAGTATTTATATTCCCTTTTTGTGTCTGGCTTTTTTTCTCAGCATTAGGTTTGTGAGATTTGGTCATGTTGCACCTATCAGTACAATAAATCATCCTTTTAATACAGATGATAATATAATACCACAACTTGTTTACCCAACTCTTGTGGGTTATTTTCAGTTTGGGGCTATTGTGAATAAAACTGCTTTGCACACTCTTTATACAAGTCATTTTGTGAACATATATTTCCACTTATCTTGAACAATGACCTAGACCTACAATTGCTGGCTCTTAAGGTAGGTATACATTTAACTTTATAATGTATTTTTCACGGGTGGTTCCTTTGCCCAGAACACTTGCTACCTACCACGACTTCCTAGTTAACTACTTACTCCTTATCTAGTCCTTTTTTATTGAAAGGAATCCTATCTAACATAAAGTTAGGAGATGAGGATATCAGCCTAAAAGCTCCAGGAGAGCCAGTTTTCTAGAATCAGCACCAACCACTGTCTTTTTGCAGCGCCCTGGAACCTTAGGGCAGGGGAAACTCTCCTTTCCTGCACGCTCTTCTAAGTCCCAATTTCAGAAATACAAACAGCCTTAGTCATAGTTGCTCATTCAGTTTGACATTACCAGGTACAAGAAGCTTGCAAGTCTGGGACTCATGTGAAGACAGGGACATACCATAAAATCTAAAAGAAAAGTACAGAAAGCTTAACAGATGTGAAGTGACAAGGAGATGTAAATGGTGTGGCGAGGTACATACTCAGAGGCATAACTGATTATCAACACACTACTAAAGCTTCCCCTTCATGGGAGGAAACCAAATTTCCAATTACCAGTAAGACTGGAAATCTTGTTGAAGAACAGTGAACATCTTGTCTTCAGTATTTCCCTTTGAAGGGATAATCCCATGGCTTTCAAGCCTGTAGAAAAATAAGGTGGTTAGAATTTTATAGCATGAGCAAGAAATATTATTTCTTTGGAATATGGAATCTAAGTTACCATTGATTAGAAAAGCGTTGGATGCTTTTGCTCTGTAAAGCTTCTTCCCTGACCTTCTCCCAGTGTCTTCTGAGAAGATAAGCAAAAAATTTTCTCAGGCCTCCCTTGGTCTGACCTCCAGGGACTGCCTAGGGGTCGAGGAGAAGCATGCAAGGATCCTGTGTGGGAGCAAAGTAGGAAAGTGATAGCAGAAGGGTTACAGTTTGTGCTTCTCATATCTTGGCAGCCTCTGTTGCTGGCCTTTGGTTTCCTCCCATTAAGAGGAAGCTTTAGTAGTGTGTTGATAATCAGTTATGCCTCTGAGCGGGTACTTGGACACACCATTCATATCCCCTTGTCACTCAACATTCCTATGCATGCTGATAAGCTTTCTTTTGCCAATACCTGCATCCCTTTGGAGCATTCTGGGGGCCAGGTGGGCCGGAAGTGCCCTGGAGTTGACATCTCTGGGAGCAGCCTCAAATTCATGACAGATGGGGAGTTAGTGGCTAAGTCCTCCATCTTTCTCATCCTTCAGGTGAGACAACTCTTGGGTCTGCTCTACACCACTTCCCAGAGTTGCACAGTAGAAGCAAAAATGAGCCCAAGTTCCCCACAGCTATAACCTACTCATGAATTCATCTACTGGCTTCCTTCCCTTCCCTGGCTCATTGCCCCCCACCCCCTACCAATGTTTCCTGAGATCACCTTCCAGATAAACTCTTAGCCTCCGTCCTAGTTTCAGGGACTGTTCTGAAGAGACCCAATGTAGGCTAGCTTAATATCAAGCAAACTCACTAATAAAATACTGGTGTGAACATATTGTTAGTAAATCTTCTGATACTTGAAATGGTTCACATCCAGCATTCCTGAAGACCTAGAATTCATTTCCATTGAGTTTACCAAGCGTTAGCCCCAAATAGTATTGTTCGAGAATTCTTCTTAGGAAAAGATTTGGTTTAAGGAATAATCTCAAAACCAGGGAAGTGTGTCTCACATATTTGAGTTCAGATGAAGAGTCAGCTACTTGATTTTTCAAAGTAAATTGGTATAACATATAGTATTGTTTCCCAGCATATTAAGATACTTCTGTGTATAATAGGAGATACCCTCAACACATGGATATTTGGGTTTTACTCACTTTAGCCCATTTTTTTGGAAACAAAAATAGAAAGGAAGTGTCATGTTGCTGAAGAAAGATCGCCAATGCTGGTGTATGTGTAGGCATGAGTGTATATGGACCCAGGAGTCCTCAGCATCCCTAGCTTTCCACTCTCACCTGAAATATTTTGGCAAGGTTGGGTTTATGGATCTGTCATGAGTTAAGTTTGGTAAATAGCTCCACATAATATTTTTATAGGCCAAGAATCAGAAAAGTATCACAAAATTGAAACAGTGTCAGAGTTTTATGGCTCAAGGTGTTAGAAATCTTCTGGCACCAAGGTATGTTTTGCTTCACTATCCATTAAAATATTTCTTCTGAAATCCCAATTCCAAATCCATAAATTCAAGTAGCCTAGCACTCCTCAAAATAATTATCTTGCAGATGTTTTAATATTAATTTCACTGATCCCCTCCAGTGCCATAGGCTTATCTCATGATGCCTTTACAGAAATTCTTGAAGTCAACCTAGAGCAGGGCCAAGAAACCTACTGGTCCGATCACAGATTCCTTAATTCTCCATCTTTTTGCTGATCAATTAACAATGAAAGACTGTACACTTTCCCTAACCAATATCCTTATAAACATCACACCTTTCTTGCCCTCCCTCCTAGCCATTTTTTCTTCTCTGAGGAAACTGGGTCAGGCGTTAGTAAACCTCTGCAATCATGCTTGGGTTTAAGTGCTTCACAGGTACTGCATTTTTATTATTTATTTTACAGTTTGAAGGTTTGTGGCAACCCTGAGTCACACGAGGTCATCGGCACCATTTTCCCAATGTTTGTTCAGTTTGAGGTCTCTGACTTAATATTTTGATAGTCCTTTAGAATATTTCAAACTTTTTCATTATTCTTGTATTTGAATTGCTGTAAACTCGTGATAAAACTTTAACAGATAAGTTGCTCCTTGTGGACGAGCAAAGAAAGTGGTTTCTTACAATGAGATAACCACCTCACACCAGTCAGAATGGCTAAAATTAACAAGTCAGGGAATGACAGATGCTGGCGAGGATGCAGAGAAAGGGAAACCCTCCTACACTGTTGGTGGGAATGCAAGCTGGTGCAGCCACTCTGGAAAACAGCATGGAGGTTCCTCAAAAAGTTGAAAATAGAGCTACCCTACCACCCAGCAATCGCACTACTGGGTATTTACCCTAAAGATACAAATATAGTGATCCGAAAGGGCACGTGCACCCGTATGTTTATAGCAGCCATGTCCACAATAGCCAAACTATGGAAAGAACCTTGATGTCCATCAACAGATAAATGGATAAAGATGTGATATATGTACACAATGGAAAACTATGTAGCCATCAAAAGAAATGAAATCTTGCCATTTGTGACAACGTGGATGGAACTAGAGGGTATTATGCTTAGTGAAATAAGTCAATCAGAGAAAGACAATTATCATATGATCTCCCTGATATGCGGAAGTTGAGAGGCAATTCCTATTGGGGCATAGGAAAGGAATAAATGAAACAAGATGAGATTGGGAGGGAGACAAACCATAAGAGACTTTTAATCTCACAAAACAAACTGAGGGTTACTGGGGGGAGGAGGGGAGGGAGAGAGTGGTTGGGTTATGGACATTGGGAAGGGTAGGTGCTATGGTGAGTGCTGTGAAGTGTAAACCTGGTGATTCACAGACCTGTACCCCTGGGGCTAATAATACATTAAATGTTAATTAAAAAAAAAAAAAAAGAAAGTGGTTTCTTGAGATGGGAATTTACTCCCGATGAAGATGGTGTGAAGACTGTCAAGATGACAACAGAGGATGCAGAATACGACACGCTTAGCTGATAAAGCAATAGCAGGGTTACGGAGGCCTGACTGCCAGTTTTGGAAGAAGTTCTACCAAGGGTAAAATAGCATCAAAGAGCATCGCATGCTACAAAGAAAGCATTTGTAAAAGGAAGAGGCAGTGGCTGTGCTAACTCTGTTGTGTCATTTTAAGAAATCACAACACCCACCCCAGCCTTAAGCAAGCCCCATCCCAACCAGTGAGCAGCCATCAGCACTGAGGCAAGACCCTCCACCATCAAAAAGATGATGACTCACCGAAAGCTCAGTTGGTCATTAGCACTTTTCAGCAATAAAGTATTTTTAATGAAGGTATGTACATATTTTAGACATAAAGCTATTAGTGTACACTTAATAGACAAGTGTAAACATAACTTTTATATGCACCAGGAAACCAAAAAACTCACTTAACTCACATTGTTGAAGTATTCCCTTTATTGGGGTGGTCTGGAACTGAATCTGCAGCATCTGGGGTATGTCTGTATTCTCCTTATTCTTTGATTCTCCCCCAGGTCAGCTCTGTTTTCCTCTGCTGTGTTCTTTGCCCTGGGAAGCTGACCTCTATGGACTGTGTCATCCTCTAGCAAGTAGGAGTCACCAGCAGGAGTTCAGAATGTGGGAGGAAAGAGATGCCAGGGCATTTATTCCCTCCCACCCACTGCTTCCCTTTTTGTCTATGGCCTCATAGACTGCGGCTGCCGCGGGCCAGTCAGTCCCTCTGGCTTTAGCTAGTTCTCAACCAGGCGCTGATAACAGGGCCGGCTCCCCCTGCTGCTCAGGATGGGGATTGCAACTGCTCCCCACTGTCCCTTGTCTCTGGTTCCTCCCTCCTGGGTTCCTCTAACCCTACCCATATCTCTATAAATAGTTCCTTTACTAAAAACCTCCACATGGGGCACCTAGGTGGCTCAGTCGGTTAAACATCTGCTTTCGGCTTGGGTCATAATCCTGGGGTCCTGGGACCTAGGCCCACATCGGGCTCCCTGCTCAGTGGGGAGTCGGCTTCTTCCTCTCCCTCTGCACGCACCACCCCCCTCATGCTCGCGTGCTCTCACTCTTTGTGCTGTCTCCCTCTGTCAATCAATAAATAAAATCTTAAAAAAAAAAAAAAAAAAGCCTCTACACTACAAAGGTGAGGGTACTCTGTATTTCTTGCTGAGCTCCTGACTCATAGAGCCTCCTACCTTCAAGTTTCCGGCAGTCCACGACACAGTGATAGATTGAAGGGTCACCATCAGATTGCTCTGAGCATTGACTCAAGTACCTATGCACATAGAGACACCACATTTCTCTGTGAGCAGTCACAATACTCAGTAGGAAACATGATGTCAGAAATCAAAGAAAAAAAGAAGTATTTGTCTGAAGGACACTATGTCATTTGATCTAGAAGCCCATAGGAAAATACTATATTTGCATCTTTTTTCTTTTTTTTTTTTTTAAGATTTTATTTGACAGAGAGAGGTCACAAGTAGGTAGAGAGGCAGGCAGAGAGAGAAGGGGGGAAGCAGGCTCCCGGCCAAGCAGAGAGCCCGATGTGAGGCCCGATCCCAGGCCTGATCCTGGGCCTGAGCCGAAGACAGAGGTTTAACCCACTGAGCCACCCAGGCGCTCTATATTTGCATCTTTAAGCGTCAAGAATCGGATTTTCTGAGAACTGACATAGAACTCCAGAAAATCTGGCCGTGAGGTCATTGATATTTACCTCAGTGAGCTATCGCCACAAACATTGTGTAACAAACTTTCCCCAGAACTCAGTACATTAAAATAATAATCACTTAATCTCACATAGCTGGAGGTCAGTGGGGAGGCTGCTCTGTATGTCTTCACCCTCTTTAGACCAGAGGCTAGTCAAGACATGCTCTTCTCGTGGTGATAACAGAAGTGCAAGAGGGCAAGCCCAATCACTCAAGCATGTTCATCCATGTGCCAACTGCCAAAGAACGTCAGTGGCCAAGCCAAAGTAAAGGAGTAGGAGAGGATATTCCTTAGACAGAGGTAAAGGGGAAAAGGGTAATTTATTTTTGACAGTAACCTTCCACAGTGGATAAGCTATAGGAAAGTCATTCAAGTACAGGCTACAGTTTGTTCAATTAAAGGGAGGAAAAAAAATTTTTTTTTCTTCAGTTTTACTCTCACTCAGAACAAGTGAACTAGAGTGACTTTTCAAAATACCAGGCTAAATTTCTCAGTGTCCAAGAACAGTTTCTTGATACAGAGATGATACTGACCTAGAAACAGCCATTACCTGTTCGTGACTAAACTGCGATTGCCAGACTCTGAGATCTGGTTCCAGCCTTGTTTGTTTATTTTTCTCTGCGAGGTTCAGATTCCCAAAGAATTACTCTCGTTCTGCATCCTGACCGTGGAATATGCCTCTTAGTGATTCCACAGCCTGGATTTCCAGAAACTAGGATTCAGAGCACTTACTCCAAGTGGTACCCCAAACCAGTATTTTATCTGCATAGGGTTTCCTTGATGAATAACTGATTTGTGCTCTAACTGAGGTTTATTCCATTTGAAAGGGGTTAAAGGTTAAGAGTTCAATAGTTTTCACCAGTTTAGTACACACTGGTTCTTTCTTGCTAAGAAGGGGGAGAAACATTTCTCTTAAATAGGGTTTAAAAGGAAGAAAAGCCTTGTTATCTGGGTCATCTTTGGGAAGGAAAGAATTGTTTAAAATGGTGACCAGCAAAGACAATAGCTAGAAGACCAACCAGAAATCTCCATTATGCTCCGAGCAGTGTATGGACCCAATGAGTGTCCATAAATGATGGATTGATTTCAAAAGAAGCATTTTGGGATTCTAGGTCTCAAGTGGCAGTAGAGGAATTGAGAGCAGGGAGATAACAGTATGATCTGCAATCATGACAACCCCCCCTAATCAGATGGTAATGGGACTAGAATTTAAGAATGAATTGATTTGAATAGATGGAGAGGGAAAATGCACTGAGAGGTGGAAAAAAAGAGTGTGAGTAAAATTTTGGAGCTATGAATGAACATGAATATGTAGGGGCTAGTGAGAAGAACATCTTGATCAAAATGGGGAAGTGGTCACAAATTAGGTGAGATAGACCGTAGTACCTGCATATCGGGGTCTTCAGGGGCCAAGGAAGTTAAATGGTATATGGCGGATGGTAGCAGCTGTCGGAATTTCTTGGTGGGGAGATATTTTTTTAGTACAAACTTCTCCAGTCGTCACAACAGGCTGGTTCTCATTGTGACTCTTGGCCAGCTTTTGACTTGGAGATAGTAATGACCATGCAGATGAAAGAGCAGATGATTCATGTGTATTTTGACTCCTTTACAAATTTGATTTTAATCTGAATCATAGAAGGAGTCTGTAACCTTTTCCCATGGTTTTTTTGTTGGCAGCAACTGTTTGTTCCCATGGGAACATGTATCCTTACCTACTCAGACCTTCCTCTCATACTCTCAGCTCTGTTCACTTATATGTTTTCATCTTTTCCCTGGAGCATGTTCACATAAAAGCTTAGAGCACAGTCTATTTTTCTTCTACAACTAAAGATTCCTCCTGGATGTTTTCAGATACATAAAACTCCAGGTATAGGGGCGCCTGGGTGGCTCAGTGGGTTAAAGCCTCTGCCTTCGGCTCAGGTCATGATCCTGGGGTCCTGGGATCGAGCCCCGCATTGGGCTCTCTCTCTGCTTGACGGAGAGCCTACTTCCCTTCCTCTCTCTCTGCCTGCCTCTCTGCCTACTTGTGATCTCTCTCTGTCAAATAAATAAATAACACCTTAAAAACAAACAAACAAACAAACAAACTCCAGGTATAACTCCAAACAAAACATGATGCAAGGAGACATTTGGGTAAACCAAATGATAACATTGCATTGCACACCAACTGCTGTAAACTCTTGAGCCTTCTGCAGTGGCCAGATGAAGGAAATGTGGCTCAGTGTACTTCTTCAGTGGTTGATTCTAGAAAGTTTTTTTTTTTTTAAGATTTTTTTTTTTTTTTTATTTGACAGAGAGAAATCACAAGTAGGCAGAGAGGCAGGCAGAGAGAGAGAAAGAGGGAAGCAGGCTCCCTGCTGAGCAGAGAGCCCGATGCGGGACTCCATCTCAGGACGCTGAGATCATGACCTGAGCCAAAGGCAGTGGCTTAACCCACTGAGCCACCCACGCACCCCAATTCTAGAAAGTTTTTGCTAAACTCTCCTTCCAAATATGAAGAACCTACCTCCCATGGGTTGAAGAAATTTGCCATCTGTAGGGTAACATTACCCTTTTTATCTGCAGGAGAGAAGTTTCTCTCTGATCATAATGGCAAAGCAGCCAAACTTACCTCCAAAATTCTGCGCTGAACTCTACCCTCATATAGGTCATGCTAATTTCTATGTTGCTTTGTTCTTCTGCCAAATGCTAATGGTTTGATATCCAAAATAGATGAAGTTAATTAACAGCAGTTGCATATTTTTGAGAAGCTTTGAATTTGGTTATTGCAGATTTTCTAAGATGTTGCTTTCCTTTTTTATACAGAAAGCATTTATTGAGCTGGCTTCTGGACCAAGTGCTGGCGATTCAGCTGTGAATAACACTTCCTCTGGAGTGTTTCAGGTAAGACAAAAATATAAAAAATAAGCTGTAATGAACTTTAATAAGTCCTTGAACAGAGGTGCACAAATTCTATGGGAGCGTAGAGGAAAACAGAATTGATTCTGTGGTTCTAGGGAGGCCTTCCCAGAGCAGAAGGCATTTGAGCAGGTCCTCAAGGAGAGGCAGGAGCTCCCTAAGTGGAGTGAGAGCACTTAAAGTAAAGAACAGAATGACTAAAAGCTCTGATATATCCAAGTGCGGTGCAAGTTCTTATTTCTTTTCATTCCAGATGAGACAAATCAGGAATCCAGGGAGAGACCGGTGTCAAGGAGGCTGCTCTCTCCAAGGGAAGACTTCTCTTCTCAGACCTGCTACAAACAGAAATTTCAGGACTGCAGAAGCAGGGTAGGACTTCCTGGGGAGCAAGATCCTTGCAAACACTTTCATGGAGATGAGACAGTGGACTCAGAGTCTGCAGGCTTTCCAGATTGTCAGGAAACGTGATTTCTGGAGGAGGAGCCATATAGTCTTGTAAAGGGAAACTAAAGGAAACACCCCCAAGGTTTTAGGAAATGAAAGTGGATCCAGCCTCCTTCCCTAGTCCCGAGAATGCTTCATTATTATTTTCCTGACCTTGCACTTTGCACTTTATCAAAATATGAGTTCTCTCTCTGCATCAGTTTCTTATAGCTGCCGTAACAAATCACCACATACCTGGTGGTTTAACACAATAGAAATCTGTCTTCTCTCAGTTCAGGAGGCCAGATGTCTGAAATCAAGGGGACAGCAGGGTTGGTTTCCTCTGGAGACGCTGGGGGACACTATTCTGTGGCTCTCTCCTCACTTCTGGTGGTTTCCAGCCATCCTTGGCTCATGTAGATGCTGCATGCCAGTATCGGTCTCCAAATTCACATTGTCCTCTGCCTCTCTATGTGTCTCCAATATTCCTCTCCCCTCTCTTGGAAGGATACCAGTCCTAGATTTGGGGCTACCCAAAACCCACGATGATCTCATCTCAAGCTCCTTAATTACATCTGCAAAGATCCTGTTTTCTTTCTTTCTTTCTTTCTTTCTTTCGTTCGTTCTTTCTCTCTCTCTCTCTCTCTCTCTCTCTTCTTTCTTTCTTTCTTTCAGATCCTGTCTTCAAACAAGGTCACATTCACAGTCTCCAGGAGTTAGAACTTGGATGTATTTTGGGGGAGGCATGATATTCAACCCCCTGTGCCCTCCCTTCCATTGCCCACATCTGGAGGCTTTATGCCATCGGTGTCTTCTGAGCACTGGTAAATGCGCTGTTTGACCTTCTTCGGAAACTAGACACTGGGACAGAAAGACACAGTATCTTAACTCTTCCTGGGCCAGGGGTAAAACGAAAGTCCAGAATATCCAGCTCCAGGTCTCAAGAGTTTTCTTAGTAGAATCTTTGACCAGAGGCTCATCAAAGATGTGAGCCTTACCTACAAAAGTAGTTAAGACATTTTTATAGAAGGTGGGGCTACTTCAAACACACCTTTCTCGCTTTTTACAATCCCTCTGGTCGTACTATACTCAGCCTCTTGTAAACTGGAATGAATTATTCACAGCTCTCCCAGTTAAATGGATGCTGTGCTCGGACTTCTTGCTGGCTAGCAGCAGAGCTCACCAGAGTCAAGAAGCCCAGAGAGGAAGTCCAGCTCCCAGCATTTACCGAGGGTAACAAAGTTAAACTGTCCTCTGAGCTATTCCTAATGCTGAATGACTATTTCACACCTCTCTCCTCAATATTCAACCACTTCTCCTCAGTCCTCAAATGTTAGCAGATGTCCTTGCTTCTGTGAAAAATACTGCGATTCAGAAATGAATTTCCATGCACTCCACCACCTATCCACATCTAAGGTCCTACTCTCTGCCTTTCAAAACTCTGTTACCGTCGATGAGTATCTGTGCTCCTAAGGGAGCTATGTTTAGCTGTGTCCAGATTCCATTTTCTCTTGTGTACCAAGGATATCACTTCTATGACTTTCTGTCTCTTTCCTTCATTATCAGCTTTTCCCTCTTGCCCGGATTAGTCTTATCAACAAACAAACATGCTGGAATATTTCCCATCTTAAACATGCACGTACATGTACACACACACACACAGACACACAGACACACACACACACCCATCTCTTTTGGTTCTCACATGCCCCTCTGGCTAGCATACAACTTCTCTACACCAAACTATGTTTAAAAAGTTGTCTATACAGGCTATCTCTGATTTCTCTTTTCTGTTGAACTCACTCCCTATCTTGAACCCCAGCTACAAAATTGATCCCCTCAAGGTCTTCAGTGACCTCCAAGTTGCTAAATCCAATGGCCCTTCCTCAGTCCTCACTTCCATGAGCTTTCTTGTAGCATTTGATAATTAATCTCTTCCAGCTGCTAGGAGTACTTTCTGAACTTGGCTTTTGGGTCTCCACTCTCTCTTTTTCACAGGCCTCTCCTCAGTCTCCTTTGTTGGTTCCTTCTCGTTTTCTTGACCTCTGAATGATGGAACACTATAGAGCTTCAGTGACCAGACGCCTTCTCTCTCTAATCTCACCCAGTCTTGGGGAGATGTTAGATCGTCTCATGCTGTTGGGGGGCGGGGTCCCACCTTTATCCTTCAAGACCTCTGCACACTGAGGGCTGCTTACTGGGAACCTCACTTCTGCCCTTCTGCCCTGGGGCCTTTTATTGTCCGTGGAAGTACTGGACTGTCCTGTGGAGAACCTGGACATGCTGGAGAGTTCATGTTCCTCAGAACAAGCCCACAATCAAAGATAGATGGCAATCTGGTGGATAAACAACTTAGCTTTCTGATCCCCCAGGATACCTTGAGGCCTATTCTACACTCTTTCCCAGAATTCCACAATGGGGATGAATTTCAATTGCCGACGAGGATAGCTTACTTCATAATGCACCTATAATTGACTTCCTTCCTCTTCTGGTCTCACTTCTTCTCTTCTGGGCAATAATTCCTGGACTTGCCTCCCAGATAAACTGGTTGAACTCAAATTCTTGTGTTTTTTTTCCACTTTCTTTTTTTTTAAATTTTTTATTTTTTAAAAATTTTTTTCAGTGTACCAGAATTCATTGTTTATGCACCACACCCAGTGCTCCATGCAATACATGCCCTCCATAATACCCACCACCAGGCTCCCCCAACTTCCCACCCCCTGGCCCTTCAAAACCCTCAGATTGTTTTTCAGAGTTCATAGTCTCTCGTGGTTCATCTCCCGCTCCAATTTCCCTCAACTCCCTTCTCCTCTCCATCTCCCCATGTCCTCCGTGTTATTTCTTATGCTCCACAAATAAGTGAAACCATATGAAGATTGACTCTTTCTGCTTCACTTATTTCACTCAGCATAATCTCTTCCAGTCCCATCCATGTTGCTACAAAAGTTGGGTATTCATCCGTTCTGATGGAGGCACAATACTCCGTAGTGTATATGGACCACATCTTCCTTATCCATTTGTCCGTTGAAGGGCATCTTGGCCCTTTCCACAGTTTGGCAACCGTGGCCATTGCTGCTATGAACATTGGGGTACAGATGGCCCTTCTTTTCACTACATTTGTATCTTTGGGGTAAATACCCAGTATGCACTCAAATTCTTACCAGAGTCTGCTTCTAGAGGAACCCAAATGAAGACAAATACTATTTACATGCCAGTAATTCCCACATTTATATCATTCACCCCAACCTCCCCCAAATTCCGGAAACATATATCCAATGGCCTTTCCTCACAGCTCTATATGGAGATCCAGTCTCCATTTCAAACTTCATGTTACCACTGGTGAACTCCCGATTTTCCCTCCAAACAGCACTTCTCCAGTTGAAGTCATTTTTGACTTCACTCTTTTCTTTCACACCCACATATCACCCAACAACATAAAAATCTGTTGGTTTTACACTCAACAGATATACAAAATCCTACCTCTCCTCATCTATCTCTTGGGCCCTCACTCAAGCTACGTTGCAGAGATTATTAAGATAACTTCACAACTGTTCTCTCTCTTCATCTCTCGCTCCATTAAAGTATATTTTCCTCACAGCGGCCACAAGGATCCTTCAAAGCCATAGTCACATCATGTTACTCCTTTGCTCAAAACTCATCAATGATTTCATCTCAGAGGCAAAAGGGAAGTCCATAGCATGGCAAATAAAGTATCATCTGGTCTGCTGCCTGTCTTAACTTCTGATCTCTTCTCCCACCATTCTCTTGCTCATTCTTCCATTGTAGGATCATTAGCAATATGTTCTTCTTAATATACTAAGAATATACTAAGAGTGTTACCACCTAGGATCTTTGCACTTCCTCCTGCAACCTAGAATATTCTTTGGGTTTGTTTTGTTTTGTTTTGTTTAGAACATTCTTATTCCAGATATCTACATGATTTGCCTCTTCATACTTCAAAGTCCTTACTGAAATGTCGTCTTATTTAGAAGGACTTTGTTGGGCATGAACCTGCATGTTCTCTGATCATTCCCTTGCCCAACTTTGTTTTCTTCTACAGGCTGCTTTCCTCGGACTCCTACGTCAGCTGGCTTCTGGTTGGGTTCAGTCAGTGGGAGTGCCAAGAAAAGACTGGAGAGTGGGAGGGTGGAAGGGGAGGCGGGGTATTTTGTCCTATCTCAGGCTGCATCTCCAGGCGGCAGTGAATTTGCCCCATGGCTCTAGTCCCTCTTGAAATAGCTCCCAGGCAACTCTAGCCTTTCGGATCTGATAACGCCATATATTTCCTTTGTTCCTTCAGCCTAGGAATGCTAGTGGCTTCCAGCCATTGCTGCTTTCCAGATTTCTCTAATGTTAATTATTTGGCCTCTCAGGTCTTCCAGTACCCAAGTCTTTCCAATAAATTCCTCTCTTTTTATTCTTCAGACCTATTTCTGTTGTATTCACTGGATTCTGACTGGACAACTTATATCAGTTTCAGTCCCAGAAGGAAATTTGTAATTTGAGGAGAGCTTAATAAAAGGACTGTTTACATAAGTGTTGTTTGGTTTTGGAAAAACAACAAGGGATGGTATAGTCACTCTGGGCCAGTAACAGCTGGGTGCCATTACTCACAACTTGCAGGCTTAAGGGGGCAAGTCAGGGCTTCTCAACCTCAGCACTATCAACATCTTTGGCCAGATAATTCTATGTGATTGGGGGAGGGTTATCCTGCACATTTTAAGGATGCATAGCATCATCTCTGTCCTCTGCCCACTAGATGCCAGTAGCATTCCCCTCAATGAGACAACCCAAATTGCCTCCACACATCCACAAATGTCCCTTGGAGTAAAGAATCACCCCAATTCTTGCCACAAGGGAAGGGCGGCTCCTAGAATCCCAAGAGAGTCAAGTGTGGTGAGATGGCCATCCAATTAGACAAACCTTCAGTAGAAAGACATAGCCATACCATTGTAATACAGTAAGAAAGGAGTCAGAAGAAGAAATACCCCAAATCTACTCTCTTCTTTCCCTCTGGTCTCTTGCCAATGCTCCCACTAGCCGAATCCAAGTGAAAGCCAAGTGTAAAAGAGCATACTGTGTAGTCCATACACATTAGCCTCCTATGACAGATAATGGAGGGGGAGAAGGGTGGGGAACAGATCTAGAGAAGCAAATGGAAGGTACCTAGCATACTACCCTATGTGATAACATTCCTGCCTCCTGGTAAACACCCCCTGCATCCTGTCCTTCTCCAAAGTGTTTTCCGTAACACTTACCACCATTTGACATGCTATATATGTCCTTATTTGTTCTCTGCCTCATGCTCAGAGCCTGGTGCATTGTAGATGTTCAGAAATATTTGTCAAAGGAATGAATGATGAAATCCAACAGGAGAGGATATATTGGATTTGCAGTAAAATCTTACTCTGGAAACAAAGTACAAATCACAGGGCTAAAAGAAAATATTTTAGTTTCAGAATGGTTCTTCATAGCAAGTTTATCAGTCACTTTTCCAAAGAAACAGAAATAACAGGATGTATGTGTATAAAGAGAGATTTATTTTTAGGAATTGGCTTACATGATTGTGGAGGCTTGGCAAGTCAAAAATCTGATGGAGTGGGGACTCAGCGAAGAGGTATAGTTTGAGTTCTTGCTGGGGCTAGTCTTTTCCTATAAGGGCTTCAGCTGATTGAATGAGACCCATCCACTTTGTGAAGGGTTGTATGCTTTACTCATAGTCTGCTAATTTAAATGTTTATCATATCCAGGGCGCCTGGGTGCTCAGTGGGTTAAAGCCTCTGCTTTCGGCTCAGGTCATGATCTCAGGGTCCTGGGATCCAGTCGTCCCCCCCCCCCCCCCCCCCCCCCCGCATCTGGTCTCTCTGCTCAGTGGGGAGCCTGCTCCCCCTCCCCCGCCTGCTGCTCTGCTTACTTGTGATCTTTCTCTCTGTCAAATACATAAATAAAATCTTTAAAAAATAAATAAATAAATGTTAATCATATCCAAAAAATAGTTTCACAGAAACCTCTAGGATAATGTTTGACTAAATATTTGGGCACTGTGGCCCAGCTGAATTGATACATAAAATTAACCATCACAGCAAGATTATAGTATATTAAATTACATTTGTAATTTGTATTAGGGATTTGTTAGGGATTTGTATTAGGGATTTATAGTCTAAAGAAGGTAGGCTGGGATCTTCAATCCTAACCCTTTTTAATAAAGTGAAAAAGATTAATACAGTGAACTGCAACTGTTAACTTAATTATGAAGACAGGTTTATCCTTAGCCAATCCTATCCCACATTTTTAGCATTTATTTGATAAAAGACTTCAAAGCCAAATGTATCTAATGATAAAATCAGAATCCAAAAACAATTTGTCTAGATGGCACGATAAATATCAAGAAAAAGAGGTTTAGTAAGGATTCCAATAAGGTCCTAAATTAGGGTGGGATACAGATTCCTCATATTATAGACATTCTGAATTTAACAAGTTTCTGAAGTATGATTTAAAGTAGCATATAATTACAAATATATGGAAATCAAACAACACACTCTTAAACAACCAATGGGTTAACTAAGGAATTGCAACAGAAATTAGTAAATACTTTGAGATGAGTGAAAGTGAAAGCACAGCATACTAAAACCAGTGGGATGCAGAGAAGGCAGTGATCAGAGGGAAATTTATAGCAGTAAAGAGTTACATTAAAAAGGAAGAAAGTGGTTGCATGGGTGGCTCAGTCAGCTAAGCACTGACTCTTGGTTTCAGCTCAGGTCATGATCTCCGGGTCATGAGACTGAGCCCTGCCTTGGGCTCTGTACTCATCGTGGAGTCTGCTTGAGATTCCCTCTCCCTCCCCCTCTGACCCTCACCCTGTTCATCAGTGCTCTCTCTCTCTCTAAAATAAATGAATAAATAAATAAATAAGGTCTCAAACCAATGACCCAACTTTATGCCTTAGAAAAAGGCAAGCAAACTTAACTCAAAGCTAGCAAAAGGAAAGGACTAATAAAGATTAGAGCAATAATAAATGAAACAGACAATAAAAAACTGTAAAGAAGACCAGTGAAGATAAAAGTTGTTCCTTGAGGGACTCCTGGTTGGCTCAATCAGTTAAGCTTTGACTCCTGATTTCGGCTTGGGTCAGGATCTCAGGGTTGTGAGATTGAGCCCTGAGTGCAGCTCTGAGCTCAGCAAGGAGTCTGCTTTGGATTTTCTCTCTTCTCTGCCTCAGCTCCTCCCCTACTTGTGTGAGCCCTCTCTCATTGTCTCTCTGTCTTTCAAATAAATAAAGATCTAGGACAGGAGAGTTAATGTGCCAAAGGCTAGAATCTAGGAGAAACGAACCCAGTGGGATGGAATTTAACTCACATGAGAGGTCCTTTACTTAGGTCTATAAAAATGAACAACTGTCCAAGACCTGGGTGGGGTTGAGATGGCTGAATAGCATCACCCAGGGAAAAAGAAAAGACTCTGGTTTCTGTTGGCTGGAAGCTAAATATGAGTCAACAGCAAGTCATTGCTTCCTAACAAAACAACAAAAAAACAAAACCCAAAGGAAATATTAACCTAGAAAAAAAGAATTTTAGTATTTGGGCCAAGGTAAAGGAACACTTTTATTTTTCCTTCCCTTGTCAGCCTGTACCTGGGAAACAGAATACTCTGCCTGGTATCATATTGTCAAGGGGCAGCATCAAAGCACAGGCGTCCAGAAGAAGGGGCTGGGATGGTGCAAGCCCAAAATAATCTCCTATGAAAAATGTCTGCAGGAATGGGGAGTATAACTGATGAGGGATGTAATATGTTTTCAACTGCCTGGGCGGGGGACAGAGGTTCAAGATGTGTTTCTAGCACTTTAGGAGTGTTCTAAGAACACTCTTCCCTTTGAAGATCAAGTGAGGGGAAAGCATAAGCTTGTTCACGTAAATACAGAATACTGATATTGGACTCCAGTGTCCACCTTGAAAACGAAGTGAAAGCGATCAACTTCAGAGGGAAAAGGCCCTTTGCTCATCGGGTCCAACACAGTTGTACACCATTCTCTTTCTGTATTCAGACCAGGACCAGACTAGAGCGAGGCAGTACCTGGGCTTCAAGGAAAGAGGGATTCACTGGAGGGGTTCTTCTTCTACTTCAGCTACTTCTGGCTGGTAGGCAGAATGAGAACTCCAAAGCTCTCCCTATTCTCTGGATCACTGCCATGGAGCAGTCTGGGGTAGCTGGCCCCAGTCACTGCTCTGACTCGGCACGTCCCGGCCCTTGAGCTCCTTAGCAGAGTCTTAGTCTCACCTACTCTATCTTCAGGTATAGTTTACAAACGAGGACCTGAAGATCCCAAGTAATGATTTGAAAAATACTAAGGAGAATACTAGAATTCCAATTAGGCACTCCTGTGCCTCCCTCTGACATAGAAATAGTGCTCCCTGGAGCCCAGTACTTTCAGCATAGAAATGAAACGTGTTTTTCAATCTTTGTTTTCTATGATGTCTCCACATGGGTTCTTTGTTTCATCTAAATTGAATTTCTCATCCCTGGGATCACTCTGCCATGCCTTTTCCTATTGTTCTCTCTCCCTGGAAGGATTTCTTTCCCTATGTCTTTCAAAATCATACTCAGGACTTCAGACTCCTTTTAAATATCAGCTCCTTCATGAAAGCTTCTTTGATCTGCAACCACTGCACTATGGGTGAGAAGTCACCATCATTGAGCTCAATTGCAAATAACTAAGACTTTTTTAGGGCACCTATGGTGCTACTTCCCAGTCTCTGAGACCAGTTCACATTATTATGGCATGCAGATTTTACTTATTTTGTTCCCTATGATTTTTTCATTTTTTATTGATTTTTTTAAAGATTTTACTTATTTATTTGAGAGAGATAGAGAGCATAGAGGGTGAGTGAGAGGAAAAAGCAGACACCCGCTGAGCAGGGAGCCTAACATGGGGCTTGATCCCAGTATCCTGAGATCATGACCTGAGCCAAAGGCAGGTGCTTAACTGACTGAGCCACCCAGGTGCACCAAAATATCTCTTCAGTAAGGGTTGTAAAAAATGATTAACTATAGTGAATGAGGTAGAGATTCTGGAAATTCCTTGGCTGAGAAAAGTGTGAAAGGCTCAGGGAGGTGGGTGTGTTAGAAGTGACTTACCGTGTGACACCATGAAATCAGAAGATGACAGTGCTTCTCTCAGGAAAACCCAGAGGACACTCTTCACTCAGCTAGAAAGGAATGCTTTGGAAGGGAGACACCATCATCTTGACAAACTCAATATTGTCTGTTTCTGTAGGCCAGGGTTGACAGACAGTAAGAGATATGCAGGGGAAATGGGCTCCCTGGTTTGAAAGGGGGATGATAGGGTTCTGGAATAGCAGAAGCTAGCCAATAGCACAAAACTGTCAGAGTGAAGGCAGGATTGGTGGAATTAATCAGCTGTGTTAATTGCCATAATAAGCCAGGCAGATGCAATTACCCTAATGGGCAACAGTGACAGCCTGGAAGAGCCGACCCTTGGGAATTTGTGGCAAAAACCAATAAGCCGTGGTAACCTAGGAGCAGTAACCACAGACAGTGAGGGTATTGCTTGATTTCTATATCCCCCCAAAAACTTGTCAGTTGTTCCCCTCAATGGAAAGTCATGGTCTCCTGTCTAGCTTCAAAAGTTCAGACAGTTTTCAGTCTCAGCATCCATTGTCCCCTTGAGGAAGGGCTCTGAAGCACCATAGCAAGTGGTTACAGTACAGAAGGATTAAAAATCCTTCCTCCAAGGAGTCTACAGACATTCACCCAATTAAAAACACAATTGGGAAAGTGAATACTCAGGTTATTTTGAGGCTATGGATAGGCTGACATGGAGCCAAGTGGCCCCAAATAGCATCATCATCCTTACTCAAGAGGGATGTTTAGAGGCCAAGTGATAGATGGAGTCCAAGCCCAAGTCAGAGGGCCGTAGTATTCTTAGTAAATGGAAGATGGTCACATTGGTTCTCTGTGGAGTTAAGTCTTCATGGTAGGAAAGGCTAAGTGGAAATCCCTAAAAGTCCTCCCTGATCCCTATCCCTAGGCAAAGGTAGTAAGTTGAAAACAACAGAGAATCCTGCAGTGATTTATGTCACCCTCAGCTACTCAAAGGGTGCAGAAGGGATGCTCTTCATGATGACCATTCAATTAATCGGTCTGGTCCTTGCTGAAAATATGTAGCTCATGGACAGATGGACCTTGGTTATCTCGACATTCTGGTTACTGGTCTACCACACTGATGACACCATGCCAAGTAGGGCCTGGTAGCAGAACGTGGCTAGAACTTTGAACGTCTAAGGAAGAGATGATAAGAAATAAACCCTAAAATGATTCAGGAACCTGACACATCTGTGGAATTTTTTAGAGGTACGGCAATCTAGACTAGGGGTCAGCAAACTATGGCCTGTGGGTCTAGTCTGGCCCAGTGCCTGTTTTTATATGTTCTGCAAATTAAAAAAGGTTTTACATTTTTAAATGGTTGAAAAAAATCAAAAGAAGAATTGTATTTTGTGACATGTGAAAAATACTTGAAATTAAAGATTAGTGTCTATTTTGTTGTTGTTGTTTTATTACAAGACAGCCACACTCATCCATTTATGTATTATCTGTGGCCACATTCAAGTGTTAACAATAGAGAAGTTGACACAGAGAATGCATGTGGAACTCTCACACTTTCTACTGCTGCTCAGGGTGTCATAACTCACTCAAAACAATGTCAAGAGTGTTAAGCGTATTGTTGTACCATAATGTTTAATCTACTTTAATTTAATTTTACTTATTTTTTAGTACCAATGCATATCCTTCATGTCAAAACAAGAAAAGTGGACTCTAAATGTTGTACTTTCTAGTCACTGTGAAGTGTGGTTTATTTTTTATTGAATTATATTCATTATGTAATGACACAATAACTGTGCTCAAACAACACAATATATGTCCGCATTACCAGATTAAGCAGCCATTACAATATTCCCAGTTCACAGAAAAGTAATAGTCAATAATATTATGAAATTTAAAATCGCATATCTTATTATAGCAGGACTTCTTCCCAAGAATTAAAAATGGAAATGAGACTGCAATCCAATGTTTCACGTGGCCCATTTCATAGCAAGCAAGGAAAGCCATTGACCATGAGTAAATGAATTAAATGGTGTTAGGCTGCAGAAGCTGAAAAAATGTGTCCAGAGAAAATAAACTTGTTTAAGACAACAAGTCTTTTGGTAAGAACAGTAGATCCAAGTACTGAAGACATCGAGAACAACATCAACAGTTAAAAGAAACAAATGAACAAAGCCCCAAAACACCAAGGCGAATCATTCTATTTTCTCTTGTATCTTGATGAGTTACCAGATGCCACTGATAGTGTTCAGTTACTATTGTTTATTGAGATGTGAATGCCACGTCTAAAGTGACTGGAGACTTGGCTCCTGTGAATAGTCTGTGTAGAACAGCGACAAGTTGAGAAAATCCAACCTGAGGTGGAATCTGCTAAGATGGTCTAACAACGTCTAGTGCTAAGAACCTCTGTGGCACAGAAAAAGGGCTTAATTGGACAAATTTTCACAAAACTTGTGGGGAAAAATGCTAAAGCCCGTGATTATTTATTGACTTCTTAATCAGCAGATGCTTTGCCGAAAATACTTGAATCTTCGTGTTATTGAACCCAGAGTGTCAAAAATGACTACTCTGGTGGACTTACGCTTATCTTCAGTCTATGCGTTTTTGTCAGAGATAGAAGCAAAATATCTATGCATTTTGTCAGAAATAGAAGCAGAATATTCTGACCTGGTGGCTTAGAGGTAAAGTTTAATTGTGGTTCTTTTTTTTTTTTTCTTTTTGTTTTTTTAGCTCAACACGGAAATTGAGGGTTTTTTCTGAGCAAGAGCTACCTTCAACCACTACTATTTAACACTGAGTGAAACATGGAAATTTTTTGCTAATTTTTAAATGTGATGTGGTATTAAGAATTCTTATCTTTTAGAGATATATACTAATGTGTTTATAGATGAGAGGGGCTGCTGATAGTATTTGCTTCAAAATAATCAGGGGGAGGTACAGAGAGCAAGGGGGACCAGATGAAATAATATTGGTCATGAAATGATGAAGGCTGAGTGATTTGTACATTATATTCAAGATACTATTCTCCCTAATTTTGTAAATGTTTGAAATTTTTCCATAGTTAAGAAGTTAGAGAAAAGAAATGATCTCTGTTACTACAACTGACGAAGAAGCCACCTGGTAGATATAGTGGCTTGCAAAGATGTCATAAGAATCAAAGGTAACCAGAGTTCATTCATCAAGGTATTCAAAGCACTGACAGTATTTAGCCCTTCAGGCACTGGGCTCCCAGAGACCCATTGCAAGCTGGGGCTCTAGAGCTCATGAGCCCCATGGGAGAATCAGAGGGTCAGCAGGAATGAGTCAAGCATAGCATTTGGGTGAGCTCTCAGTTGGGAGAAATGTAGACTCCACTTGGTAAGGAATGAAAAAAATGTCTAGAAATCCCTCTTTAGGGAGTGGAGAAGGGCAGCCCTCTGGGTTAGCCAAAGTCCCTGCCAACCCAGGACAGTGTGACTAAAAGCCAGATTCCCTAGTAAGCAGACATGCAGGATTTCCAGACTTCCTTGGACAAACATGGAAAAGTGGAGTAATTAACTTTCAAGAACTTTTACAAACTCAGAAGGGAGGGAAAGCTGATGGAGTTGGGAGGCTCAGAAACTTGCCCGAGATCAAAGCAAGCCAAGTTGCCTGAAGCAAGGGCTCTTCTTCTTTCACAGGCCACACGTTCCTTTAAGGGCTAAATTAAAAAGAGAGAGAGAAAATAAACGAGTGTTCACAAAGTATATTTTTGCATTTGATTTCAGGGGCTCCCCAAAATCTGGGATCCATGAACTCCAGATTAAGAATCCCTCGAGGAAAATCTTGTTTACAGCAAGTTTACAGTGGAGAACAAATGTCAGGGAAAGTAAGAAGAGAATTGCTGAACATAGTATATCCACTTCAGGCCATGAGCGCACAGCAACACCCAGGATGTTTTCCTGCCCTAGGAAGATATACATGAAGCTGGAAAGTACCAGGTATGGGGACCTCTGTCTAGTGGAGATACGTTGGTACAGCCACTGGAAGGTTGAAAATAGCCGCTTGGCTCCAGAAAGCCAAATATTTGAAAGGATATCATATCTAAAAGGATAGGCCAACCAGATCACAGTCGAAACCCCTTCCATCATCTGCGATCACCATTAGCAGTGTTTCAACGTTCAAATCCATTCCAACAACATTTTATAAACAATGTGTCTGGAAGTGTGGGAGATGAAAAATGTCACTGAGACACAGACTCTGACACAGGGATGGTCATCTCTGAGTGGAGAATACAAATGGCCCTTGCAACAACCTGGCCCTCAATTCTTTGACCTTCAACTTAAATGTCTTTCTTCAGGACTCTTTCAGTTGCACACAACCTTAGCCACTCCTTTGGTATTATCCTCACATGATATTCCTTCATCATCAAGATTTCAAACTCTAAAATTCTCTGAGACCACAAACACTCATTCTTCTGTCATTCTCATACCAATTAATTGTTTTGTTTTGTTTTGTTTTTCTTTACTCTCAGCATGAACTCCAGACTCCTTGAATATTCATATCCAAGCATTCAACTGCCTTGATTTCACTTGCCTCTTTCCTAGCCTGGATACCCTGGACACGCGAAGTGACCCAGGACCACTAGGTGGCAGCAGAGTCTCAACTAAACTGTCCACCAGGGTGGGCACGAAGATCATTGGTATTAATAACAGGAGCCTCGAGTTTGAAGGGGCAGGGCAAAAATGGAATTAAACAAAAGATAGAGAATACAAGGAGATCAGTCAGCTGGGGAAAGGTCTTGAGCCCCCACATAAGTGTAAACCAGAGAAATGGCTTGATCTTAGCAATGGGAGGTGGCAGTCACTCCCAAGTTCATTGACTAAGCATTCCATACCTAGCCATGTGGATAGTCTTCCCTTGCTTTGAAATATTCACTGCCCAGCTTCCTTTTTAAAAAAAAAAAAATTATTTATTTATTTATTTATTTGACAGAGAGTGAGAGAGAGCGTGCACAAGCATGGGGAGTGGCAGGGAGAGGGAGAAGCACGCTGAATAGAGACCAACGTGGGGCTCCATCCATCCCAGACCCTGGGATCATGACCTGAGCCAAAGGCAGATGCCCAACCGACTGAGCCACCCAGGCACCACCCCCTGCTTATCTGAAGTACTTTCTATTTAAGGCTTAATTACTTGATGGCAGTAAGCCTTCTGGAATCCTTTGCTCTTAACTGCCTTGTCAGTCCCCAGTGACAAAGTCAGCTCCCTTGTCTCTCTCCTTCTGGGCAGCCAGGTGCTCCTACAGAATGTTGGAAGGGTCTACACATGACTCAACTCTCCGTCCATAATATGTAACCTTCAGTGAGGACCTCAAGGCTGGTCACCATTCTTCTTTACGTCCTTAGTTAACCTCTTGGGGGGCATTGCTCATGGAAACAATTCTAACCCTGCTTCACTCCCTCAGGCTCCCTGGCCACATTTCAGCTCCCCGATCTCACATCCTCCTTTATCAGAAGGACTGAGACCATCCATCCCATCCTTCCCCCACAGTTCTCCTCCACTGTAGCCAGAGCACAGGACCCACAGAGGCTTCCATGGGACCTTTCTAGAGGTGGCTCAGGAAGATGTCAGAAATGCCACCCTCTTCCACGCAGAGTAATAAAAGGATATCCTGCATCTCATCTCAGAATCAATGTGCTTCTCTGAAAGATACTTTACTGTCTCGGTCATCTCAGGCTGCCACAACAGAACACGACAGCCTGGCTGGCTTAAATATCAGCATTTATATCTCACAGTTCTGGGGCCTGGGAGGTTCCAGATCAAGGTGCCAGCCAATTTGGTCACTGGGGAGCATGTGCCTGGCTTGCAGAGAACCACCTTCTCTTACACCATTACAAGGGTCTTTTCCTCAGGCATGCACCTCTCTCTTCTCTTCTCATCAGGCTGCTGATCCTATCAGGAGGACCTAACCCTGTGAACTACCCCAAGCCCCGTCTCCAAACACCGTCACACATGAATTTGGGAGTGCACAAATATTGAGCCCAGTACAGTTACAAATGTTGATGACTGAAGTCTTTCCTAACTCAAAGGAGGAAGCCCCGGGTGGCAGGTTGGACAATTCTCATCTGCAAAGATAATGATTGCAAATGCTTTGCTAAAAAATTAACACACGGACGTAAAATAGATTCTCTTCTGGTAAATTTCAATTGGGCTTGTTTCCTCTTCAATGATTTCTGATTCATTTATTCAATCATTGAGTTAATAAATACTTACTGACTTGAGCCGAGACTCCTAACCACTGCTTCTGACCAAATGCAGAAATGTGTTGATGCAGCACTTTTGCGGCAGATAAAGAGTATTTTAAAAGAAGAATCATTCATCCAGAATCTGTCAGAATCACCCTCCAGCACTATGGGAAGAGAGGTATGTCAGTGTGTCAGCTGTGAGCTCAGATGAAACAATAAAGTGCCTTGGGATGAACTTTTTTATTATCATTACTCCTGATATTCAAGTAGCTTTCAAAGGCTTTTGATCTAATGAAAAGATAACGTGTGGCCAGAGACATGTTCTAGTCCGCTTGACGGGCACATCTTGTAGAACAGTGATGTCAACGAGAATTCCATCATTTTTATCAGTTTGTTATGAACTAGATTATTAAGGATCATTGCCGCCCCACCCCCATCACTCCTGAGTGAACTAACAAGAATGAATTTTAAAATCTACACTGCCATAGACTTGACCTTGGCCTTAGAATGATCTCACCAGTTTGCTGACTGGCATCCTCTGAAGTTCAGCCTGATCCTCCTCCTCCTGAAGCTTCCACTCTTAACTTAAAGTCATGTCCATGGGCACCTGGGTGGCTCAGTGGGTTAAGCCGCTGTCTTTGGCTCAGGTCATGATCTCAGGGTCCTGGGATCGAGTCCTGCATCGGGCTCTCTGCTCAGCAGGGAGCCTGCTTCCCTTCCTCTCTCTCTGCCTGCCTCTGCCTACTTGTGGTCTCTCTCTGTCAAACAAATAAATAAATAAGAAACTTAATAAAAAAATAAAAAATAAAGTCATGTCCATGTTAAACTGTATTCAGTGGGTTGAATTAATGCACTGCTTTAATATTAATAAATTAATTTATGGGATTATAAATTGAATTATTTAAATGAATGTAATCATTTTAAATCGTATCAATGGATAAGGGATGTTTACCACAAACAGGTGGGTATAATAACATGGGAACAGAACAGCTATATCAAATATTTAGCAGGTTTGCATGAGGAAACCTCCTGTGTGGTTAAAGCATATGAATTGAGTACAACAGGTGGAAGATGTAGGAAAGCGCATTTCAGTTTATAGCATAACAACCTCTCTAAACACAAGATTTCTCTAGATACTCATGGGGAAAAGGGAATTCCTGGTCATGAGAGGTGGTTGGGAATTTGCCAGCCTCTGGTGTTGAAGACCTGGAAGACTTTCAATGCCCCCTGAGGCCCCGCGGACCCCGATAGTCTATGATCCCCGAAGTCAGCCCTGTCATTTCTGCCGCAGCCGGGGGTGCACAGCTGTATGAAAGCCTTGAGGCCTGCTCGGCTGCCAGCCCTCACTCAGCTTCTCCACTGAAGCAGGACGTGGCCCCAGGGACACACCTACATGGTTGTCAGAGATTAGAGAGCTTGTAGCTGTGAGGGTGCGGCTTTTCTTCTAGTAGCTTCACAATGGAGGATGTTGCAAGGCTGATCATTATGATAAAGCAGGTGTTTAAAATTCTTGTTTGGACTCTTGGCTCCCAGCTTCCAGGTAGAACTGAATTAAGTTATAAGGTGTCAGAACACAATTAGAGCAGGCTTTTCCGCTTTAGAATATTACCTGATGGTTTAGAAATAAGTCAAGCAAAGCCGAAAGACAGAAACCGCACTCTTACGGGGCTGGGATGGAAGAAGAAAGGAGGAGAGGGATTCATTTTCCTGAGATCATTTGTGTTTCTCCTTCTGAAAGCTCAAGCAAAAGTTAAGGAAATTTATTCAGGAGTTCTAGGGCCTTTATAACTAACTTCATAGTGTTTCCAGGAAGTAGAGAGTGTGAGGTCCAGGAAGAGCCTTTTCTGGAGTGACAGCAAGAGAGGGAACTTAATTTTGGTGGATATGGAAATAATACTTCAGCAAGAGTTGTGGGTTCTAAAATATGGGAAGAGCCCAGAGGTGCATCGACAGATGAATGGATAAAGAAGATGTGGTGTGTGTATATAGTGGAATATTACTCAGCCATCAAAAAATGAAATCTTGTCATTGGCAATGCCATGGATGGAACTTGAGGGTATTCTGCTAAGTGGAATAAGTCAGAGAAAGACAAATACCATATGATTCCACTCATACATGGAATTTAAGAAACAAAACAGGGGCGCCTGGGTGGTTCAGTGGGTTAAGCCTCTGCCTTCGGCTCAGGTCATGATCTCAGGGTTCTGGATCGAGCCCCGCATCGGGCTCTCTGCTCAGGGGGAGCCTGCTTCCCTCTCTATCTCTGCCTGCTGCTCTGTCTACTTGTGATCTCTCACTCTCTCTGTCAAATATATAAATAAAATCTTGAAAAAGAAAAAGAAACAAGACAGATGAACACATGGGAAGGGAAGGAAAAATAAAATAAGATGAAAACCGAGAGGGAGGCAAACCATAGGAGACTCTTAACTCTAAGAAGCAAACTGAGGGCTGCTGGTGGGAGGTGGTGGGGGGAGAGGGTAACAGGGTGATGGGCCATAGGAGGGCACTTGCTGTAAAGAGCACTGGGTATTATATGCAACTGATGAATCGCTTACTTATGCCCCTGGAATCAATAATACACTGTATGTTAACTAAATTAAATTTAAATTTAAAAAAAAGTTATGGGTTCTAACTTCACCAATTTACTAACCAATTTCTGGGCCTCAGTGGAAAATACTTGGTATTTGATTTATTCTGAAGAGTATATATAGATCATGTATGTTGCTTTATTATGATAACTTACATCAGGAAAAGAGGTTGTTAAGAGAAAGAATGCTCTGGGGTCCTTGGATAATTTTTCATCTTCAGAACCCTGCCCCCTTTGAGATCCACAGCCATCACCTTAGTGGGAGAAAGAGTGAGAACCCTATGTCTTGTGCTGACAGAAGGCAAAAGCCCTCAACCTAAGGACATGAGGAAGATGTATATGCAGAGTCATGGTGTCGGGGAACTCAGCCAGCAGCTTAACAATGGGGAGGATTGTGTTTGGATGTGACGGCACAGACTGCAGAAACCAACACACGTGGAAGGCAACAGAACTGCTAAGGAAAAAAACAACAACAAAATGCAGGCTGTTTTTTTTGTTTTTGTTTTTCTTACAGAAACCAAAGAGTAGTCCTTATATATTTATTACATGCTGAATTCTAGGAGATATGTGTAAAAATAATCAATAAATATTAATTTAAAAAAAAATAATAATATGGGTCGCCAGGATGATTTGGTCAGTTAAGCAACTGCCTTTGGCTCAGGGTCCTGGGCACAAGCCCCACATTGAGTTCCCTGTTCAGCAGGGTGACTGCTTCTCCCTCTCCCTTTCCCTCTGCCCCTCCATCTGCTCATGTTCTTTCTCAATCTCTCTCTCAAATAAATAAATGAAATCTTAAAAAGAAAAGAAAAGAAAAGAAAAGAAACTAGTACAAACCCTGCTATTGCTTCATAAAGGAGGGCCATTGTCTTTCTGTAACCACAAGGAGTGGCCCAGGACAGTGACAAAACTCTTGGCACTCTGTATAAAGTTGACCCCTAAACAATGCAGGGGATAGGGGCATTGACCCTTGGAGCAGTTGAAAATCCACATATACCTTTTGACTTCCCCAATAACCCACTGTTGATGGGAAGCTTTATTAGTAACACACACAGTCAATGAACACAGATTTTGTATGTATATATATTATATGCTGTATTGGAACAAAGCAAGCCAGAGGAAAGAAAATGTTCTCAGGAAAATCATAAGGAAGAGAAAACACATTTGCAGTAAAAAAAAAAAAAAAATCATATGTAAGTGGACCTTCTTAGTTCAAACCTGGTTTGTTCGGGGGTCAACTGTACTTTAAAAAAATGTGGATTACTGGTGCACCTGGGTGGCTCAGTCAGTTAAGCATCCAACTCTTGATTTTGACTCAGGTCATGCTCTCAGGGCCATGAGATTGAGCCCCACCACAGGCTCTGCATTCAGCATGGAGTCTGCTTGAGATTGTCTCACTCCTTCCCCCTCTGCCCCTCCCCGCCACTGCTTGCAATCTCTAAATAAATAAATAAAATCTTTTTTTTTAAATGAACTTTCTGAAAGACTATCTGTACACTTTAGCAGGCTAAGAATTCAGATTCTTTTCCCCCCCCCCTAAGATTTTATTTATTTATTTGAGAGAGAGAGTGAGATGGAGAGATTGAGAGAATGAGTTGGGGGGAAGGGCAGAGGGAGAAGCAGACTCCCTGCAGAGCAGGGACCCCCCCCCCCCAACGTGGGACTTGATCCCAGGACCCAGGGATTATGACCCAAGCGGAGTGGCAGACACTTAACTGATTGAGCCACCCAGGTGCCCAAATAGATAAAATCCTTAAAAAAAAAAAATGTGAATTATTTTTTCAACACACTGGAGAAATGAATACTCCATTTTTCTGTCCCTGTGGGCTTCGGCTTTTCCATATCTAGACTAATACATGATTAGTCTGACAACCACTCTGACCAATTTTGTAACTGACTCTATCTAATTCAATTCTATTTCCTTCCAGTTAGCAAATTTTCCATTTTTACAAACAGATATCCTAAAGGGAGCAGACCTTTTCATTTTGTTATCATTTGATGTTTTTTGAATACCCAAAGTAAAACAAAATGGATTCTAAAAAAGAATACATGAGATAGTTGTTTTAGAGACATCTGGGTGGCTCCGTTGGTTAAGCATCTGCCTTCAGCTCAGGTCATGATCCCAGGATACTGGGACTGAGTCCCACATCAGGCTCCCTGCTCAGCCCGGCACCTGCTTCTCCCTCTGCCTGCCACTCCCCCTGCTTGTGTGCTCTGTCTCTACCTCTGACAAGTAAATAAATAAAATCTTTTTAAAATTATTTTTTATTATTTTATTTTTTTTATAAAATATTTTATTTTTTCATTTGACAGAGAGAGGGATCACAAGTAGGCAGAGCAGCAGGCAGAGAGAGGAGGGAAGCAGAGCAGAGATCCTGATGCGGTCTCGACCCCAGGATCCAAAGGCAGAGGCTTTAACCCACTGAGCCACCCAGGCACCCCTAAAATCTTTTTTTAAAAAATCACTTATTTTATATTATGTTAGAAATCCAGCCTGCTTTTCTTATTTTTTTTTTGACTAGGTAACTAATTATTTCTTTCTTTATTTTTTTCTTTTTTTGGAAATGACTTAATTAATGACTTAATTACTAATGACTTAGTAGGAAAAGCTCTCCTTTCTGAGTAATTTGCTGACATGATGCCCCATCACTCTTGAATACTTTAGCATGCAATTCTTACATACGAGGACTTACACCTATGATTACATTACAACCATCAAAATGAGGACATTAGCTGTAATTTATTAATGTCCTTTAATTTCAGACCCCATTCAAGGTTTACCAGTTGTCCCAATAATGTCTTTTGTAGCAAAAGAATCCAGTTCAGAATCAAACACCCCATTTATTTCTTGTGTCTTTTTGTATTCTCAATCTCAATCATTTCTCTCCGCCTTTTTCTGAGTTTCATGACTTTGACTATTTTAAAATTAAAGACCACTTATTGTGTCAAATGTCTCTCATTGTGGTATTGTCTGATGTTTCCTCAAGTTTCTATTTAATTATGCATTGGCAGGAATATCACAGATGTGATGCTGGGTTCCTCTCACTGCATCCTATCAGGCCCTACACGATTTCCATTTGTCGTATGACTGGTAATATAAGATTCATCACTTGATTAAGGTGGGGTAATAGGCAGAATTGTAGGATAGGACTATGACCTTGGCCCCGGTGGTGTTACTCTCATGATTATGCTCTGTTTTACTGCAAAGAGGAGATTATCCGGGTGGACCCAATCACATCAGTCCTTTAAAACCAGAGTTTTCTCTGGCTGGTAGCAGAAGCAGAAGTCAATTCTGCTTGAGAAATTCAAAAGGGACAGGGATTCAACTCTAGGAAGGTCTACCTTGATGTGATAGAGAAAACCCAGGGCAAAGAACTGTGATCAGCCTCCAGGTTCAGGGGGCTTTTCCTGGCTCCCAGCCGACAGCCAGCAAGGGAATGGGGACCTCACGCCTATAGCTTCAAGAAACTGAATCCTGCCAACTTGAGTGAGCTTAGAAGGTAGATTCCTCCCCAGCATCTCCAGATAAGAGTCCTGCCTGGCCAACACCTTGATTTCAGCCTTGGTGGACCCCGAGCAGAGAACCCAGTTGAAGCCCCCTGGACTTCTGAATTACAGGACAATGAGATCATAAGTAGGTGTGTTTCAAGGTGTCAAGTTTATGTTAATTTGTTACACAGCATTAGGAAACAGATACAAGAAGTATCTGCCAGGTTTCTCAACTATAAAGTAACTATTTCCCTCTCAGTAATTGTCTTAGCTTGAGCTGCAATAGAAATTACCAGGTGCTGTAGTTCTGGAGGCTGGGAGGGCCAAAGCTAAGGAGAGGGCGGATCCAGTGTCTGGTGAGCCCGCTTCCTGGTTTGCAGATGGCCATCTTGTCACTGTATCCTTGCATGGCCGGGCCCAATGTTATTCAAAAGGCTTCTACCTTCATGACTTAATCACTTCCCAAAGGTCTGACCTCCTAATACCATCACATTGGAGGTTAGGATTCCAGCATATGAATTTGGGGCAGGGTGGGATGGGGTAGGGGGACACGCATAATAATAATTAACAAGCATTTTGTAAAGAAGTGCTTTAAGATGAGACAAATATCTTATTCCTCATCAAAGATTTACCCACTTATTAGTCTAAGTGTGAGCTGACATTTCTTGGATGGATTAATTATTAACACAATTGCTAAAATCGTGGTCTTCTAATTCCATCATTTCTTTCTCATATTAGTTAACAATATGCAGTGAGGAAGAGTTTCAGTCCTCATGTATTCATTTCAGTGTGGTCCCATGAATTCCTCTTTTATTCAGTGGGTCATAATCCCTTAGTGTCCTTATTAATTCTACGCTCTAATTGAGCTGACCTCAATCATTTATTGAGCACTCCCTCACTTTCCGGTGGAAAAAGCTGTTCCCTGCTGCTATCCTGGAGTCAGCTAGTTCTCCAAGTAACCTAGTTTGTTTGTTTGTTTGTTTGTTTTAATAGAGAACTACATATATATATATATATATATATATATATGTATGTATGTATATACATATTACAGACCACTTATTGTGTCAAATGTCTCTCATTGTGGTATATACATATATATATATATACATGAAACTATATGAATCTTTAGGTCTTCTGTGCCAGCCTATTTAGAAAACCATGAGTTCACACGAATCCTAATCCCATTCCATGGAGTTCATTCTGGTTTGGGGTCTTTTCATAGTTGTAACCTTTTACAATGAGAAATCTGACTCCATGGCTATGTAATTTGCAGAACCAAATAGAAAATGCAAATGCAGAGATGTTGTCCCCTGGCAGGAAAAGAATGCTGTTAAAAGTACTAAAACATAAATTTTCTTTTTTTTTTTTTATGGTCTCTCTCAACCATCATGGGGTTTCTTTTTATTGGTATTTCATGTCCTTTTAAATAGGGAAAAATTTAAACTGGAAATTATTAGTATTCACTTTACTGTTCATTTTTATATTGTACAATATCCATTTTAAATGCAAATATGAGAGCACCTAACTCTTATGTAAAATCACCCAGTGTTACACAGCTATATTTTGGAGCTCATACACGCATATATATGTCATTCTCACCACAACAGTGGGAAGACTGCTCAAAACTAACTCAACTGTTTTTATCTCACTTCTTGACATGCATGCATTTTCCCCACATTTGGCTTACAGATGAGTAAGGATGTCCTAAAAGGAAAACGAACTATGGTTTGCCCCATATTTTCCTTTCTTCTAGATCATTTTCAGTGCAAGGGATCGTCTAATAAACAGAAGTAATGCAAGGACTCAAGTGATTAGGTCAGGCCCACCCCAACGATCTCCCTGTCTTATGGTCTGCTGATTTGGGACCTTCGTTACAGCTGTAAAATCCGCTTTATCATACAATACCACATCAGTATTTTGGGTACTATCTTATCATATTCACAAGTTCCACACTCCAGGAAAGATGATACCAGAGAGGGTCACTGAAGGCTGCCTTAAAAGTCTGCCTTCAACAACTACCATCTTTTAAGATAGATAATGGCTAAAGCCCCCAAGGAAAGTGTTAAATTCGTTTGTTATCATGGAAGTGTTATCATGGCCTCTACCGGGCTTAGCTCTGGAGAAGGAAATAACTTTGTAGGCCAGATGGAGAAAGACCGAGCAGATGTCTTCCCCCATCTCAGGCCACTGGGCTCTTCTGCAGCATGTGTTGTCTTCTGAGGCACAAGGTTCCCGTCAGAGTACAGAGGCT
Organism: Mustela nivalis; assembly: GCF_964662115.1. Lineage (NCBI taxonomy): Eukaryota > Metazoa > Chordata > Mammalia > Carnivora > Mustelidae > Mustela > Mustela nivalis. The sequence goes on from NC_139031.1 coordinate 17,488,557, forward strand.
GCCCATGGTCCAGCCTTCATGACACCGATGAGAAGGCTTCACTTTGGATGAGATAATGCAGGTGGAGAGCCCCGAGAATGGACACAAACAGAAACAAACAGGCCGTTGAGAAAAAAAAAAAAAAGGCCTAAATATGACTCAGATGACATTGAGATGCTATTTGAGCTATTTCTTTCTTTCTTTCTTTCTTTCTTTCTTTCTTTCTTTCTTTCTTTCTTTCTTTCTTTCTTTCTTTTTTATTTATTTGACAGAGAGAGAGTGAGCACAAGCAGGGGGAGCAGCAGGCAGAGGGAGAGGGAGAAGCAGGTTCGCAGGTGACTCGATGTGCGGCTCCATCCCAGGACCCTGGGATCACGATCTGAGCTGAAGGAAGATGCTTAACCAACTGACCCACCCAGGTGCCCCCTATTTTAGCTATGTGGCTAACAATTTAATAGTTCCGTTCAAGAAAGTGCATAAATGGGGTCCATTTATTCAAGAGATGGGATTAAGGAGCAGAGAGGGTTCAACAACAAACAGAACAGACCAGAAGTCCTGCTCCCATTGAATTTACGTTCTATTGGGAAGAAACAGAGCAAGCAAGCGAACAATAAATGTTAAATGTGATCTGTTAGATAAGTAAGTGGTATGGTGGGAAAGAAAATGAAGGGAAAGAAAGTATCAGAGGAGATGGAATCATTTAAAATAAGGTGGTGATGGAAGCCCTCACTGTGAAGACGGTTAGTGAACAAGGATCAGAAGAATATCCGGCAGAGAATCACCCCCATGTCTGACGGGAGCACGTCCCAGGCAGTGAGAATAGCGAGGGCAAAGGCCCTGGGGCACAAACCCAGTGGTAAATATGTCCAAATCACCTCTCTTGTGTTCTTTTCAGTGATGGTCTTCCCAAGGTCTCCTTCTTGGTCTCTACCAATTCTCCCCAACTTATCTGGGGGTTGACCTTTTTGAAACCATGAAAGTACTAGCAGACAGCACCATAAAGCTGAAGGGTGAAACACTTCCCTGGAATTTCTGGGAAAACATTTACCCTACTGAAAACAAATGAGGAGCAACAAGCTGGGTCGAATTTAAAATAATATGTGATCAAATTCCACTGTGTAGTACATTCAGAATATTTGTTTTCCGAAGTTGAAAGGCCAATTGAATGAAAATAATTTCAAGCAACAGTGTAGGTGTATGAAATATTTAATTGAGTTGAATCCTTATTTGTTATTTTTTCAAAGGCTTAATAATTCCCTGATTGTAAAAATGAATTTCCCATTGTAGAAAACTTGAAAATTATGTAAAACCATAACAAGAACAAAATTCACTTGTGACTATGTGGAAAAAGAACTGTGTATATTTCTATCTTTCTAGTTAGATTTTTCTTTTTATTTTAAACTTTGTTGAATTGATAGTGAAAACAGCTTGTTTTAATTTGTTATTTTTGGGTAGTGGTCTGAACAACACTACACAGAGGTTACTGGCCAGGTTTCGTGTATCAGCTTTGCTTTCTCTCAAACTTTTCTTACTGATTTTAAAAAGCTCTTTCATCGTAAGAAAATCACGAATCCATTTTCAGCCATATTCATGGTAAATGGTTTTTTCCAAGATCCTTTACTGCCCATTATTTTTGCATAATTTTTATGTTCAGAGTTTGCATTTTTATAGTCATGCATACTCAATATTACAGCCAAAAAAAAAACTTATTTCCAACAATGTTCACTAAGAGGGTCTTTTCAAATTTAATTGAAACTTATTTTCTACAGGAGACTCTAATCGGTACTACTTTTGCTCTGCAATGTACGGCGAAATCCCACAATAATGCAATAGGTATGGTCCAAAATTTAAATCGTGTAAAATGCCATTATCACAAGTTTAAGGAAAGACTAAAGCTGGCCTGGACAGTTGGGCACTACAGGGTCTGGCTGAGGACTTCCAAGGGCTCTGGGTTCCAACTGTAGTTGGGCATCTGCTGGCCGGTGTTTGCAAGCAGGGGGAGCAGCAGGCAGAGGGGTCAAGTCCCAAGACTTCCTGGGAACTGCAGGACAGCAGCAGTGACTCCTGGAACTCCAGGTTTGCTGGTGCCCCGCTTTCCAGCCTAATCCCAATGGATGGAGGGGAAACGTACTCAGGACGTGAATCCCCACCACTTCCCATGATAAGCTCCTTTCATTTTCACAGCCTGCCTTGGATCCCTACCTCCCCAGCTACTCCCTTTCCCCTCTCTCCATAAGAAAAGACAAGTTCTCTACATACTCATGGAGTATAAAGAGTTCATTTAACACACACCTGTAGTGTATACATGAGACTCTTCATCAGGGTGGGCTCAGGCTTAATTGATGACCACAGAAGCTTTATTTCTAGCCATCCCAAAACAGTGAACAGATATGGGGATGGATTCATTGTGTTTGTTAGAATTGCAAGATCAGGGACCTTGAGACCTACAAAGTTCTCATTCCTCGAGATGCAAATGTGGAAAATAAAATTGGGAACAGCCAGGAAGTTGCTCTTTGCAGAATACATTCTTTTCTCCGTATCAGCTTACTTATTTACCTCTTTTTTAAGATGTAAGTGAAATGAAAATGTCATATAATTCATTACTAGGAATATAATCTTTTTATCTTATAACCTAAGCTTTTTAATTAAGGAAATCATAATCACCTGAAGGGAAAAAAGTTACACTATTTTAAAGGCACACAAAAACAATCCCATAGATTATTTATGGATATGTAAATAAATAGTAAAAATATCAAAACGTGCATGGGAAGTGTATCTACTCAGGGTCCAGCCAGGAGAACCGAATGCAATCTAAGATTGTTGAACACTGGATATTTAATTCAAAAAATTGGCTACCCAGGGTGTGGAAGGGATATGAAATGGGAGAGGAGCTGGTGAGGTGACTCAGGAGTTAACAGCAGCAGGAAAGGACTCGGTCCTTGGGATGGAGCACATAGGAGTAAGTGATGTTCCTAATACCAGCTGCGGTGTCTTCTGGTGGGCATCAAAGTTGGGGCTGCCTGGCAAGAACTGGGTCCCCAGCACAGAGCTAAGCGCCTTCAAGTATCACCCGCATTTATTCTCACAGCAGCGTGAGGTGGGGAACAATGATAGAACAGTTTGAAGGCTGTTGTGAGCAGCTGATGAGTTAACTGAAATGACCCAAGCAAAGGGCTTAGGATGCCTGCACGTTCTGAGTTCACACTCAGAAATGTAATGGGTACAGTCATCCCACATTTGTGGATCAAGAAGGCAACTCAGGAAACAGGGGTGGAGGGGAGTAGAGTAGCCCGAGGGTGAGAAGACCTATAGACCTCTAGAAGACCCATAGTCACACAAGGGGAAAAGCTCTGATGGAGCAGATGTTCCCATTACCATCGTGTGGGGGAACTGCCGACCCTGTTGCCGAGGACCTTCCCCCGGCCACACCCGCATTCACTCGAGAGGTTCACATTGCTGTGGCCCGCACTGAGGCTTTAGTAGATAGTTTGTTGAATGACAGCATACACCCAGGCAAGTGCTCAGAATCCAGGCATAGGCTGGTGAATTTCACAAAGCGGACATGGCCATGTGACCACACCTGGAACGAGAAACTGAGCACTCTGGACGAGAGGTTCATGAAACCAAACATTGTGTGTTCTTCTGTGTCTGGCCCCTTTTCGTTGCAGAGCGGGTTTGGAAGGGACCCCTGCGCTGCCGAATGCGGCTGTAGCTTGTTTGTTCCTGTTGGCGTGGAGCACTCCTCTGTCCGAGAAGCCCACGAGACGTGCAGCCAACTCCTGATGAGCAAGCACGAGGGGTCTTTCCAGGCTGGGGCTCTTATGAAGCAGCGAGGCTTTCTACATTCTTATATGCATTTTTTGGTGAATCTGTATTCACATTCCCCGTGGCTCCAAGGTTGAGAAATCCTTCTCTAGACTTGAGAGTCGACCAAGCCCCATACAGATGTCTTTCGTAATACGGTCTACCGTGCACCGGCACCCACCCCAGCTTCCTTGTTTAAAATGCAGATTTCTGCATCTGCTAAACTAGAATGGCAGCGGGGTGGGCGGGGGTGTCTTTGGGAATCTACGCTGTTAACAACCACAGCCCACCCAGGTGATTCTGTTTTTTGTTTTTTCGGGTTTTATTTTGGTTTTTGGTTTGGGGGTTTTTTTCGGGGGAGAGAAAGAAAGAGACCATGCTGGGGAGGGGAGAGAGACAGAGGGAGAAGCAGGCTCCCCACTGAGCAGGGAGCCCAACACAGGGCTTGATCCTGGAACCCCGAGCAGATGCTCAACAACTGAGCCACCCAGGTGCCCCTCCCCCAAGGTGATTCCTTATACCAGAGTTGAAGAAATACTATATTAGGCCACATTGCAAAGATGAAGTCAATCCACACCCAGTAGTATTTCTCCATCCAAAATCTTTTAAAACTGACGAAATGCAGACACGGAAGGATGGTTTTTTGCCTTCAGTGAGCACTTCTAGGTGAGAACAACTTCTCTCAAGCATTACTAACTTTGAAAGCTTGCTACAAGAATGGGGACTGTTTAATGAAAAATGTTTACGAACTCAGAGCACCTGGGTGGCTCAGTCGGTTGAGCGTCCAACTCTTGGTTTTGGCTCAGGTCATGATCTCAGGGTCCTGGGATCAGGCTCCGTGCTTGAATCTGCTTGAGATTCTTCCTCTGCCTCTGCCTGACTCCCTACCCCTGCCCATGTGCTCTTGGGCTCTCTCTCAAATAAATAAATAGATCTTTAAAAAAAAATTTTTTTTTTTTGCCAACCTTTAACACTTGGGCTCACCAATTCCATTCCCATGTAAAACCCCCTCAGATACGTGAACATATATTCATCCAAAGATACATATGAGGATGTACATATTTTTATAAAATGTTGTCACTCAAGAAAACACTCTGTTGTCGGGTGGCTTATCACTGGGGCTGACAGCACAGTTAAAGGTTCAGTTACTCATAGGATGCGAGAGGTGTGGACCCAAGCTTCTTATCAGGAATGGGTGAAGAGCACGTACCAGCCTTCTGCCTTGAAAGCCTTCCTGACTGCTTCTTTGGGAAACACAAACCCCAGAACTGTCCAGTCTCTCCCTCTGGGGTCCCCACACCCTGAGAACAGGATTCTTCTCTCTCACCTGGTCCTTGCCTGTAAGAATCCAGCCCCCGCCTCACAGTTCCCTGTGTTGCTGGTACCATTGCCTCCAAGCCCAGCATCTTATTCAGATTGGAAAGGACCGTGGATCTTCCCAGGACCCCTCCTGCTCATGCAGTTTCTGACTTGGGTTCATTCTTCTCCAGCAACCACCGGCTTTCCTGAGATCCTTCTGGAACCTCCCAGGGCCCATCTCTTCCTCACATAGCCGCTCTGCATCTAAGCTCTTTGGTCTTCCCAACTGAACCCCAGCGTGGGCGCCAGTCCACACCCAAGTTCCACTGTTAGGCTGTTAGGTTCCACCCCCACAGCAGAGACCGAGAGTTATGCCCTTTTTGTCCCTGGCCACTTCCTTCTTCTATAAAAATATTCAAAAGTGTATTTTATGACAGCATTGCTAGAAAGACTAGATTTACGATGCTACATTTGTTAACATATTCATGTTTTCCTTCTGAGTTTGAAAGATGACAACATCTTTGTGGGTCTCTAAAAGTATCCCGTACCTGCTGGGCTTCCGATGGGCCCTGCGTGGAGCCCTTTTCCGGGTGGGATCCCTCAGCCGTCATCTCCGGGCACGCTTTCCGTGAATAGGCTTTAATTTTCTGCACAGTTTGGGGTTTACAGAAAGTATGGATGCATTATTATTAACTCACATGCACAGTTTTCATTAGGCTCCACTCTGCATTGTACCTTTTCTGTTGCACACACGCGATGACATGTGTTAACCATTAAAATATCATACATGTTTTCACTGACCTAAAAATCCGCTGCGCTAATCATCCTTCCCCCTCATCCCCAGCCTCTGGCAACCGCTGATCTCTTTCCTGTCTCCACAGTTTCTCCTCCAGAGGAGAGTAGGAATCACAAAGAATATAGCCTTTTCAGATTGGTTTCTTGCACTTAGGGATAGGCATTTAGGTTTCCTCCATGTATTTTCATGACTCAGTAGGGGTTTTTTCCTCCCCCTGAGCAGTATCCATTGCAGGGATGAACTACACTTTGCCTTTCCATTAGTCTATGGAAAGACATTTCGGTGGCTCCCCAGTTTGGGCAATTGCAAATAAAGCTGGTGTCGACATTCACATTCAGGTTTTTGCGCAGACACAAATTTTCAGCTCATTTGAATACATACGAAGGAGCACAATTGCACAAATTACCTGGGAGGAGTGGCTCTTGGTTTCTTCTGACCACATTTCTCTACCGAAACCTTGCGTTTATGTTTTATACGCCCAGCGCACCTGTGTCAGGTATCTAAAAACCCACTTGATTTCCTCCGCACTTGTCTCGGAAAAGTGTGTGTTTGCTCCCTTTGGTGGGAGGGCGTCCCATTCCCACCCCCCCACGACCCGAACCCTCCTTTCCTTCTCCAGCCTGCTGACAAGCCATGGGGCTTCTCACTCCTCAGCATCTTTATGGCTCTCTGGTGCCAGCTCTTAGCTAATGGAAACAGGGGAGAAGTAAGCCCTTAAATAAGAGCAGGGCCTCTTTCTGTTCAGTCAAGTTTCTGCAAATAGATCTGGGTTAAGTTACAGAGCCCCGGATTACCTGTATAATAGTATAATGGGGAAGTTCTCCAGCTATTATTTCTTTAAACTTTCTGCCCCTTTCTCTTTTTTCTCCTGGAAACCCAATTATTCTAACGTTTGTTTATTTCATTGGGTCCCCTAGATCACGCAGGCTTTCTTCACGCCTTTTCATTCTTTTTGCTTTGTTCTCCTCCGATGGGGTTATTGCACAGTGCTTGTCCTCTACATAACTTACTCTGTCTTGTGTCTGATCTGCTCTGGAGCAGGGGGTTTCTACTGCATTATTTCGTTCTTTGAATTCTTCAGCTCCAGAACTTTGGTTTGGTTCTTTTTTATGATTTATATTTCTTAAATTTCTCTTTTTTTTTCTGATACATATTTTTTTCCAGCTGCCATTGAATCATCTTTCTGGGTTTTCATGCAGCTCATGGAGCTTCCTCAAAATAGCTCATTTTAAATCAAGATCAAAGGATTCTGTGCCTTTGGGCTTGGTTGTTGGAGAATCATTATCACCTTCACGTGTGTGTCATTGATTCTCCATGCTCCTACAGTTTTGCATTGCTGCTTTTGCATTTGACTAGCAGACACCACCTCAGATCTTTACTAGTTGCCTTCAGATAGGGTAGTTGTACTATTACCGTGGGGGTTTTCTCTCTGACTTCATATGGATTCACCTCTCCACACCTCTTGCTCACTCCTAAGCTTTTTTTGTCTCCCCTGCTTCTTAAACTCACCAGCTGGCCACTGGAAACCTCTCTTTCCCTTTGCAGAAGGTGAACTATAGCTCAATGCTGTGGTTTTGTCCTCACCTGCAGATCCTGGTCTGTTTCTCTGAAAGCACTCTTTTTACTAGACTCTGCCTAGCCGCTGCATTTGGACACATGCACAAGGAGCCAGCTGCCGAGTGGAGATAAGTGGGGGTGACCGGGCCACCCGACAATCTGAGGGGCCTCTCCTCCCAGCAGCTTGAGGGTGCACTCCTTGCCGCAGTCGTGAGTGCAGTCTGGGCTTTGGTATTTTGTCTGCCCCCTTCCCCATCTCCAGCTACCCCCTAGCCACGGAGGACCCCACCCATACTCTGGGTCCTGCTGGAAAGAAATGGGTTTCTCTAGCAACTTCTGGCACAGCTGGAGCTAGTTCAGTCCCACACTGTGCTGTCCTGGGAAGGGGGTGGTGCTGGCAAAGTGCCTCCTTCCCTCTCCACTGTCTACACTTTTTTTTTTCTTCCCGCTCCATAGGCGTGCTGGAATCTCCCCTCCGGAAGGCTGGACTTGCACAAATTCTCTTTCATCCGTGGTTATTTGCCCGCGTCAGCATTCCCCAGGTTTCTCCCCGGCCGCAGCCAAGAGAGAGCATGTCCGCCAGCTCTGGTGGTCCAACAGCTGGAACTGAAGTCTATTACAGATGTGCAGGTGGGCCAGAGGCCTCTTGGGGCCCGTGGCTCATCGGGCTGGATCCCGCAACTCCTGAAGAGGCATTTTTGGGCATGGACGGATGCCTAATGAGCTGTCACACAAAGCACGACAAAAGCAGGGATGTCCATGCTGCCACGATGCTGCTGTGAGAACTGTCACCAAAGTCCGAGAAAACTTAGTTCTCCGTTTTACCCCTTTATCCGCACCTTTGAATTCGTGACTTTTAAGTACTTAAAAGGAAAACAGAATAATCTTTAAACAAGGCAGAGAGAATTTCTTTGTAAACTTCAGAGTAAACTTCAGTTAGGAAACATATTGACTTTTCCTGTTTGCCTGTAATTGCTTTTTACAGATCAGCTCACAGACTCTCCGTCCCCTTTCCACGGATGCTGCATCGCCTCGCCTGTCTCGCCCCCCCAACCCGCCCCCGGACCTTTGAAATAGCTCCTCACTGGTCTCCATGGACCTGCTTTGGTTTCTCCTGACCGGTGGGTTCCCCCAGCATAATCCCCTGCTCAGGACAGCTCCACCTGCTGTCTTAGCTCCAGAGGCGATAAAAAATACCACAGACCAAGGCGCCTGGGTGGCTCAGTGGGTTAAGCCACTGCCTTCGGCTCAGGTCATGATCTCAGGGGTCCTGGGATCGAGTCCCGAATTGGGCTCTCTGCTCAGCGGGGAGCCTGCTTCTCTCTCTCTCTCTCTCTCTCTCTCTCTGCCTGCCTCTCTGTTACTGTGATCTCTCTCTGTCAACTAAATAAATAAAATCTTTAAAAAAAAAAAAAAGCCTCTGCCTTTGGCTCAGGTCATGATCACAGGGTCCTGGGATCGAACCCCACATCAAGCTCTCTGCTTGGTGGTGAGCCTGCTTCCCTTACTCTCTCTCTGCCTGCCTCTCTGCCTACTTGTGATCTCTGTCTGTCAAATAAATAAATAAAATCTTAAAAAAACAAAATACCACAGACCAGGGGGCTCAAAACCATGGAAATGATTTCTCACAGCTCTGGAGGCTAAAGTCCAAGATTAAGGTGCTGGCACAGCTGGGTTGTGGGAAGGCTCGCTGCTCGGCTTGCAGACAACTGACTTCTCACTGTGTCCTTACAGGGCGGAGAAAAAGAGAGAGCACACGTCCTGGTGTCTCTTGCCCTAATCCTACCATGAGGATCACACCCTCAGGACCTCATCAAAACCTCTAAGTACCTCCTGAAGGCCCCAGACCCTAATACCATCACACTGGAGGTCCGGGCTTCCACACCGGAATCTGGAAGGGACCCAGTTCAGACCCGAGCACTTGCTAGAATAGCACACTTGGTAGAATAGAATAGAACTTGGTAGAATAGCACACTCTCGGGGCCCACCCCAGACCTGCTGACTCAGAAACACTGGATAGGGGGCCCAGCAGTCTGTTTTCACAGGCCTCCCTGTGGTTCTGACACACGCTAGAGACTGAAAACCACTGCTATAAATCATTCTCCAGCCTCCACACGTCTCCAGTGAGAACAGATCATGTTCCTGCCTGCTTCAAAATCTAGTGAGTTCCCACTGCTCTGACAGAAATATACAGACTTCGGAGCCTCCAAGGCCTCTGTTCTCTGCCCCTTGACTGCTTCCCTGACCTCGTCTTGGGCCACATTCCCTTTGCTTATCATGTGTCACACTTGTTTGTTATTTCTCAAGGAGTCCAAGCTCTTTTGGGTCCCACGGCCTTTGCTGTTGCTTTTCCCTCAGCCTGAGATCACATACTCGCTCTCCGGAGGGCTGATTTCTCTCTTCAGGGCTTATCTCACATGTCTCCCCTGAGCTGACAGGCCTCCTTCCCTGACAGCCCGCGTGAAGAGGCAGGCCTACCCTCTCCCCACAAAGACTCTCTACCTCACATTCAGTGGATTTCTCCCCTCAGCTTATTAGAATCTGCATAAATGTGTGTTCCCAGGTGGCTTTCTTTCTCCCATGGCCACATGAAAACACCACATGGAAGAAATCTTGTCTGTCTTGCTCACCACCATCACCCCACTGCCCGAGCCAGTACCTGGTCCGTAGAAGGTGCTCGAGACATACTTCATGAGTGAACGAACGAAGGAATAAAGGAGGTTCGTGAAAGCCTGAGTCTTCAATGGAGTAGGCTCCAGAGCCTGAAATATTACCTTAAAGTTTAAGTCAGTAGACTTTTTTTTTTTTTTTAAGCGGGGTGCCTGAGTGGCTCAGTGGGTTAAGCCTCTGCCTTCTGCTCAGGTCAGGATCCCAGGGTCCTGGGATCGAGCCCCACATCAGGCTCTCTGCTCAGCAGGGAGCCTTCTTCTTCCTCTCTCTCTGCCTGCCTCTCTGTCTACTTGTGATCTCTGTCTGTCAAATAAATAAATAAAATCTTAAAAAAAAAAAAAGTAACCAATAGCAATGTCTTCCTGCTTACTTTGTATCTATTATTTGTCATGTCCTGAGGGAATTACTTACCTGAGGGAATCACTTAGCCCTCTCCCCCCAAGCTTGGCCTCCTAGTTCTTCTTTGTAGGCTGCTGCTAATATCCAGGGTGGCTGATAGTGGAAAGTTCCCCGGAGGAGAAATTTGCGATAAAAGCTGAAGGAGGGAGTATCCAAGCAAAAGTCACAACATCCCATTTGACCCCAGTATTTGGCAAACTTCCCATTCAAACAGTTCTGTCTGAGAATGTGCCTTAAGCCAAGGAGCTCCACAAGCACACAAAATCTCACTTTAGTTAAACAAATGGCAGGTGAAAACTGTCCAAGTGTGCCGACTGCACGGAGACCCCCTTTGCTCTTTAAGCAAATATTCAGGGAATGAATGGACTGTAGAATATTGAAGCCATCAGGAAGAAAGGAAGCATTGTCAATCTGGAAAACATCAGGAAAGCACGACAAAAGGAAAATAAGGTTAGATAACAGATATTTGGTAAAACTCATCTTTATTATAATAGATATAAATAGTTTGAGCTCACCTATTAAAAGTTAAAGTAAACTGCTGTGTTTACATGGGCAAGGACTCTGTCTTTTTCACCACTTATTATTACGCAGACTAACCCTTACCGAGCGTTTATAATCCTTCTGAAATTGTGCTAATGCTTGTGAGTCACTAAATCTGGCAAAATGATCCTCTGGTATCCCTTGAGGATTATACTTAATAAGTATTTACTGAATGTGTATGATTAATTCAGTGCATGATCAAGGCCTATCAAATTCGGTAAAAACAATCTAAATCTATTTGATATGTTTTTAAGAGACAAACAAGGGTAATAGAGCAATACCTTTCAAAAAATAAGTATTTTTTAAAAATTAAAAAAAGAGCAATACCTTTCACTAGGTTAATGAAGAAACAACAAGGGAGTGATACTTCCTACAAATACTCCTACATAGAAATAAATAACCAAAAAAAAAAAAAAACTGTAAATACAGAGGAGAATTGTATAATTTTTGAAATTATTTGACACAATTCCATTCTAATCCAACTTAACTTCTGACATGTATGTATAGGTTGCTAAAATGTACTTAAAAAGGAATAGGAAACCTAACCATATACGGTATACATAACCGTGAAGAAAATGAGAAAATTGTCCAAGAACAGTATCTCCTTTGCTCCCAGCTCCTAAAAAATGACAAGTCCAAAGGGTTTTATACGCGAATTCACTTCCAACCTTGAACAAATGGATTAATTCCCCTATGTTTTCATGCTTTCAGCACCATAAAGAGAAGAAAAACTTCATAGTTTCTCCCAAGAATTCATTGAGACCCTATTACCAAAACCTCACAAAGACGGATCACTAGAAGAAAGCCACAGGCTCTGTTCTACATGGACGGAACTTGAAGGCAACACATGAAGTGAAGTATGTCAGACAGAGAAAGATAAATCCTGTACACTCTCACCTACTCGTGGAATCTAAAAAAAAAAAAAAAGACCAAAAAAAAAAAAAAAATCAGATGTGTGTAGTTGCCAGAGGCAGAGGGGAAAGGGTGGAGGAGGAATTGGAGGAAGGTGGGTCAGAGGCTACACATTTTCAGTTATAAGATAAATAAGTCCTGGGCATGTAATTTACAATAAGATGACTAGAGTTAACAATGGTATGGTTAACAATGCCGTAGCTAACAATGCTCTTTTTGCAAGTTGCTAAGATAGTCTATCCTAAAAGCACTTGTCATAAGGCAAAACACTGTTTTTGTAACTGTATGAGGTTATAGATGTTAACTAAACCCATTACGGTCATCATTTCACAATATATATGTACGTCAAGTCATTATGCTGTGCACATAAGCTTATGCCAATTATATCTCAATAAAACTGCAAGGGGAGGGGCACCTGGGTTTGCTCAGTCGTTAAGCATCTGCCTTCAGCTCAGGCCCTGATTCCAGGGTCCTGGGATAGAGCCCGCATTGAGCTCCTTGCTCAGCGGGGAGTCTGCTTCTCCCTCTCCGCCCCAGCCCCCGCCCCGCTTGTGTTCCCTCTCTCACGCTCTCTCTCTCTCTGTCAAATAAATGAATAAATGAAATCTTAAAAAAAAAAAATACTGCAAGGGGATAAAAATTATATGTCAGTACACTAATGGATGTGGGTGTAAAGGTTTTATGGCATTAAAATGCAGAATCTAACACCCTTTTAGAAGAAGTTTACCTATGATCAGAGGAATCCCATTCTTAGATCGTGTATTAACGTTCAAGGAGAGAAAAATATATGGTCCGGTGGCGGGGAGGGAAGGGGCTGGAAAGAGTGGCCGGGCCCCACGACAGAGCTCCCAGGGCACCGCAGTATTATACAGGGAGTTGGCAACAGGCCTCTTGCGGGCTGGACGCGTGAAGAACTAGGGATCAGCCTTACAGGAGCATGGCATCTCCATACCTAGATGCTGGTGGTTTGGTACATTCCTCCCAAACTCTGCCATCCCAACAGCGTTAACTCTAGAGCTGGGGCCACGTGGCCAGAGGTCAGAAGGAGCCTCCCCTTCGGACTGCGGAAGAGGACTAGGGCGGAGGCTGGGCAATAGGACACCGCTACCGACTCTGTTCTGCCCCCTAGTGGTCAAAGGGTGTTGGTCTTGAAGTCGCCCACCAAGAGCAAGACCTGTTGAGGACCGGTCTCAGAAAGTGGGTACCCCCACCTCACCCCACCCCCGACACTTTTGGTAATAATCAAACATTTTCTTTGCTGAGCATCTGTGTTCAATTAAGGAAAGTCTCTTCTGAAGTAAAATAAAGTAGAGCCCTTAGCCCAAAGACTGCCTCCTTTGAAGATGCCAGTCCCTTTGTCCCCTTTACCAATAGTTCTCACCTTGTGAGACCGTAGAGGGACAGGTGTGTGGGCATGGGGGTGTTCTATAGCAGTCGCTGGTCTCCTACCTGCCAGCCTTCAGATCATCGAATTTCATAGGACTTCCATTTAATCAGATGCTGCTCTTTTCACTGTCAAAGAGGAGGTGCTTAATCATCACTTTTAATAATTTTCAAGGCCAGGAGACACAAGCCTGGTGTGTGCGCACTCCTGCTGGACCCTTCCCCTTCCCTGGACAGGACAGGGGACCAAGGGCCCCACTGGAGGGAAACAAGAAGGCTATGTGTGCTGAGCAGGTCCGGGAAGCTCAGAACAGGAACAAGGGGGTGGTCATGTTGGTGGTGCTGGTGCTCATGCGCACCCTCAGACTGGTGAGACCTCGGGAGGCAGAATGTATGATGTACATTACAGTCTAGGGATGAGCGTTGGTCAAATGAAAGCATGAATCTAAGGTGTCGTTTTGTTAAGAATCTCAAAAGCAGGCCTTCTTCTGAAATGGTTCAAGGAAAATCTTCCTAAGAGAAGAAGACATTAAGTCAGAAGCAGGTACTTAGGAGAGATTGGACTGCGTTAAGAGACAATAGACTGCCCACACGACACCAGTCTGCACTGCGTTACTGTCATGGTCATCCCGAGGGCAGTAGGGGCTGGCCCCCAAGGCAAGGCTGTCAGGGAATTTCCAAGGGCATTGTCAGCCCCCTCTGCTCACCTCCCAGACCCAAGAGCACCACATTCACTTTTTTCTCTCTCATAGTTTTGTCCTTATCTTATCCCTTGACCTTGCTCGGGGGACCTGACTCACTTGACATTATCAAGGCTACGCTGGAGTCCAATAGTCAAAGAATGTTGCCTTGCTTTCAACATTCTGCTCAAACACAAAGGACAAAACTTAGCAGATGCAAACCCCCTCATTACACATTTTGCACAAGCACCAACCTTCACCTTGAGTCACAGCATAAAACATGGGATATTTAAGAGAAATTCCTTGGCCATTCCATTACATAATAAAAACCAATCTATAAAATGTCATGAAACAGAAGGAAAAAACAGTCATGAAGCAAAGCAGTGTATGCTTGGTGATAGGTTTCATGACGAGCTTATCAAAAGAACAGGTTGAGTTTTGCCTTCTCTCCTGCATGAGGAGAATCAAGGTTGCTTCATTCTTCAATAGGCTCCCACTGACCTATGATGATTCTAGGTCATCTACTTCCCCAACTTTCCGTGAATGGCAGGAACACATGCAGACAGTCTCATCAGGTCTGCCTTAGTCTACCCCGCTGATGAACTGGCCCAGACTATATCTCCACAATCTTTCCTATTTTAGCCATCCCCAGTCACTCCAATACAAACATATATACAATGATCCTGCTCTATCTCCCGGCTTCCTCCTCATATCCGAATATAGTTCTTGCACTGTTGACTCTTCCTTTAATATGTTTTCTCTTTCAATCCTTACCCTTTGATCCAAACCTCTGCTTCAATTCAGAATGGTATGGAATCACCCAAGGCCATTGCTGTGGTCTTTTGCTTCCCTTTGGCTCATTCTTCCTCTTACCCACTACCATCAGATAGTGTGAGAAGACTTCCGAAAGAGTGGGCTGTGGAATAGCTGTTATGTGAAAACAAACAAACAAACAAACCCAGTGGATGCATTCAAAAAAGATAAAAAATTCTAGGTTAAATGAATTTAAATAGGTCTCTTTTCTACAGGACTTATCAGAGTCTTTAATACACTAAGCATGTGCATTATGAATCTTGAAGAAGAGGTATAATATGTGAAGTTCTAGGACTTTTTGATCATGGAGCATTACCCTTCCGCTCTTAGCCTTCTTTGTCTGTAGATCATCCTCAAGCTACAGAGTACACTGAGAAACAAGACTCAAGAAAACTAGTTTTTCAGAAGGTGTGTTCTAATAATCCAGAGGGCTTTTATGACATTCTCAGAATCTTGCATTATATGGAAATAGAAAGTACTCTTTGATATTTTATTTTAGTTTTAAAATTTATATCATATTTCATACTTACAAAAGAATAAACCCAGGGCCGCCTGCGTGGCTCAACGGGTTAAGCGTCTGACTTTGGCTCAGTTCATGGTCCAGGGGTCCTGGGATGGAGCCCTGCATGGGTGTCCCTGCTCAGCGGGGAGCCTGCTTCTCCCTCTGCCTCTTCCCCTCTCCCATCTTGTTCTCTGTCTTCTTCTCTCTCTCTCTCTCTCTCTTTCTCTCAAATAAATAAAATCTTAAAAAAAAAAAATAAACTCAATGTACAAATGGATGTAAAGAAAATTATAAAGGATGCTTTGGGCCTCACCATGCAGCTGATGAACTAAATCGGGGGTGGGAAACTTTTTCTATAAAAAGCCAGAACTTGAGCTGCCTGAGTAGTGCAGTCCGTTAAGACCGGGACTCCTGGTTTCCGCTCAGGTCATGCTCTCAGGGTTGTGAGATCGGGTCCCGCTGGGGGCTCTGTGCTCAACGAGGAGTCGGCTTCGGTGAGGTTCTCTCTCCTTCTCCCACAGCCACCCGCACCCCTCCTTGTGCTCTCTTGCTTGCGCTCTCCCTCTCTCAAGCAAATAAATCAATAAATCTTTAAGAAGTAAATAAATGCATACAATAAAAAGCCCAAACTAATCAAAAGAGCAGATTATGCTTGCCCTCTTTCCTGTGAGAAGAACACGACCTGGGGACCCCGCGTGAGGCGGCACGTGCCACCACTGAGCTTCCAGCGCCTTCTGTCCCGCCGTCAGGGCGGCCTGGGGCTCACCACGCTGGGCTCTGGGGGTTGTCACTCTCAGGATGGCTCCGGATGCATCCTTCTTCCCTGTCTCCTGGGAGAAGGACTCCCAAGTCGCTCGGCCACACCCACCACCCGGGACACCAGGACCGTGAGGGCCCCTCGCAAGCCGAACCCGCAATCCGGAGAGCTGCCGCGCACGGCCGCGGGTCTGGTATGGACCAGACCAGCAACGCGGACGGAATGGTCCGATCGCCTTTCTGGGACTCACCTGGCCCCCCGCAGTTTCAGGTGCGGCTAAAAACTCCCCTGTCGCGCGGCCGCTGGTGGCGCCGACCGCGCACGCCCGACTCGGCCCAGCAGGGGGCAGCGCCTGCCCGCGCTCCCGGCTTTCCCGCCGACCCCGAGACGGGAGCTCTGAACGAGCCTCCCGGGGCAGGCGTGCGGAGAAAGACCTTTGGAGCACGATCTGCACCTCGAGCCCAGGTCCCAGAGCTAGACCAAGGCCATGTTCAGAAGCTGGAAAATGTTGTCTCTGAATCCTCACGGCTTCCTGCGCTGTTCCTCTTTTGCTTCTCAAAGTACGGCTGGGGGAGTGGAGGCATCAGCCAGAACTGGGATTCTGTCGGACAGGCAGCGCTCCAGGCCCTACCCGGGGCCCACGGAGTCAGAGTCTTCAACAACTTAAGTGCCCGAGCTGTCTGCAACCATGGCTTTTTTTTTTTTTCCCCCCTTTTCTTTTCTAAGATTTTTATTTATTTATTTGACACAGAGAGAGACACAGCGAGAAAGGGAACACAAGCAGGGGGAGTGGGAGAGGGAGAAGCAGGCTTCCCAAGGAGCAGGGAGCCCCATGCAGGGCTCGGACCCAGGACCCCAGGATCATGACCTGAGCTGAAGGCTCAATGACTGAGCCACCCAGGAGCCCCCAACCATGGCTTTTTAAATAAAATCTGTGCTTCCCTCAGGACGCAGGCAGCGTCTGAACATCAGTACGGAGTCTCCATGGCTCCCTTGATCACTTTCATAGCCTTAGTCTGATGGGTCCCCATTAGCACACCATGGTCAAACACAGCATGTGTTGTAAAAGAAGCCTCCACGTCCCCTGCCACCGCCCTTCTCCAGGTGGGTGTTACCCAGAGTTCTTTAAAGGAACCACAGAGTGATGCTGGGGCTAGGTGGTGACCTAGAGCCAGACTCTCCTGATGGCCTCCAGACTTGTCAAAGCACTACGTTGTAGTGGGGATTTAAGTGTTCGCTGGATGTGAAGAGCCCTCTTGGGCGCGCCAGTCACAAGGGAGGCTGAAGCTTCATTGCTAGAATGCCAGATGCTAAGCCCGACTCTCTGATAGCAACCTCAGGATGCCCCTGAAAGTGCGGACTACCACGTCCCCCTGGCTTGGAGGGAGGGGGACAGATCGGCCTGGCTGGCCTACGGAGACACTGTCCCCCAAAGATGACCATGTTCCATTCCCTGGGGATTGTTTAAGATGCAGAACACAGTTTCAAAGCTTGAGCCCACAGCAGCTGTGAGGGATAAGGGGGCAGGGAAGGGGAAATGACGTCCTCCGTCCTGCCGGCTGCCTCTGCAGCTCACTGCACCTGCTCCTCGGGTCAGGCTCGGCCCAGTTTGGGAGCAGCATCAGAAAACTGACAGGGGTGAGTGGAAAACCTAGAGTCGAGATTTTAAAACAATCCCGTGTTTATTGCAGAATGAAGAAGCAGCTCATTTTCTCTCCCTCGGAAAAGTAAGCAAACATTCAATGCAGCGCATTTCTGTAACTCTAGCCTCTATCTTTAGCTGTCTTTATATAAGCACAGGAATTAGACGAACAAAACTAGATTCAGAGTTGGAGTAAAAATCACTCTATCTCCGTAATATACCACGAAAATTGTATTGGTGCCACTGAGCTAGGGTCTTGGGAATTATTATAGATATTTTATTTTTTTATTTGGAGTTAAGAGGAAAGGATTTGCTTATTTTATTTGCTTTTCTACTTTTTAAAATTTTTATTTATTTGAGAGGAAGAGTGAGAGAGAGCACAAGAAGGGGGGAATGGCAGGGGGAAGTGAGAAGCAGATGCCCCACTGAGCAGGGAGCCTATGTGGGACTGGATCCCAGGACTCCAGGATCACAACCTGAGCCCAGGAGAGATGCTTCACCGACTGAGCTACCCAGGTGCCCCCAGGGTATTTGTTTTCCACAGGCAACCAAGAGAGCGTGGCATTTCACCACTGTTCCCCTCATCCTCGCTTGCTCCTGCCATCTTGAACATGGTGGGTAGCTTTGAGCCCCTTTGGAAGAAGAGGTTAGAAGTAAACATTGAAGGTGTTTTGGTGAGAGACTTTGTAAGATTCAGGGCTCATACACTAATGCTTCAGGGCCCAAGTGACAAGTACAAGATAAAGTAGGCAGAGAAGTTCTGTCCACTTCAACATGGAACCTGGCTTCCCTCCGGCTCCTTGAAGACAGATGGCATTGGGAACATTACAAGAGGGCAGGCTTCCGGAGGACATCAGTGAGGTCAGCAAAAGCAGCAAAGTGCCCGTAGGAGGTGCTTTGAAAAGTGGCATTAAGAATATATTTATTTATTAAGAAATATATATCATTTTCTGGCTTGCTTCCTTTGATCATGAAAGATGATCCTCGTTTCATTCATGTTCTTGTTAACGGTGATTTTTTTATGTTCACTTTGACTTAGTATTCCATGTGTAAGTACACTGCAGTGTATTTTTCCAATCTATTTGGGATACGCATTTGAGTTTCTAGGTTTCTGCTGTTACGTCCAATGCTGCTATGAACATCTTTGCATACATAGACACTGGACAGCGTATATGTGAGTAAGATTTCCTCTAGGACAGAAAGTGCTGAGGTGCAAATATAACATGTTTTCAACTTACCAGGATAATAACAAGTCGTTCTCCAAAGTGACTGCACCAATATGCTTTCTCCAGCTGTCTCTGAAAACTTAGGTTGTTCACCAACAGTAAATACCACCAGGTTCTTTCAGTTTTGCTAATCTGAAAGGTTTGTGATTGTATCTGATTGTGATTTTAATTGGGATTTCATGGATCACTAAAGGGGTTGAGTATTTTTTATTATGTTTACTGGTCACTGGGATCTCTAGTTTTCTTAACTATCTGTTCCAGCCTTAGCCCATTTTCTCTATGTGGTGGTTGTTTTCTCGTGATTAGTAGGAGACCTTTCTATATTCTGGATAATAGTTCTTTGTATGTTTCACAAATATCCTCTAACACTCTGGAAGCCTGGATTTGTGTGCTCTTTATAATATGTTTATATGAAAAGACGTTTTTAATTCTAATGTGATCAAATGTACCAATCGTTTCATTTAGTGTTTTTGTATCTTCTCTAAGAAACCCTTCCCTGACATGCAATCAGGAAGATGTTCTCTTTTCTCAGCTTGTGAAACCATATCACCCTGTCTTAATTACTGTAGTTTCATAATAAATCTTAAAATCAGTTGGTGTTAGGGCACCTGGCTGACTCAGTGGTTAGAGTGTGGGACTCTTGATCTCAGAGTTGTGAGTTGAGCCCCACAATGGGTGTAGAGATCACTTAAAAAAATTAAAATCTTGGGGCACCTGGGTGGCTCAGTGGGTTAAGCCACTGCCTTCGGCTCAGGTCATGATCTCTGGGTCCTGGGATCGAGTCCCGCATCGGGCTCTCTGCTCAGCGGGGGGGCCTGTGCTTCCCTTCCTCTCTCTCTGCCTGCCTCTCTTGCCTACCTGTGATCTCTGTCTGTCAAATAAATAAATAAAATCTTTAAAAAAAAATTAGAATCTTAAAAAAAAAAAAAAACAAGTGTTAATCCTCCAACTTTATTAGATTTCCAAGTTGTTGGGCCATTCTAGATTTTTCCATGTGAATATTAGACTCAGTTTGTCAAAGTCCACCAGTTTGTTAAAAAATCTGATGGGATTTTGAGTAGGACTCCATCGAACCTAGACATCACACTGGGGAGAAATGGCATCTTAACAATATCGAGACTTCCAACCAGTGAATTTCTTTAATATCTCTCAGCAGTGTTTTATAATTTTCATTGTATAGATCTTGCACATCTTTGGTCAGTTTGGTAGCTAAGTTTTTCACATTGATTGTGGATTTTCAGCATAAAAATTTGAGGTGTTAAAATGACCTGAACGGGACACACATGGCCGTGCTCTCCCACCGTGCACTTGCGAGACACTCTGAAGAGCTTGGACCCTTTGCCTTTGGCAGGTGAGGCACCGAACAATGTCACCTGGAATACCACAAAGCCAAGAGACCTGAAAGTTAACTTAAGATTTCCTGTGAGATAAATTCATCTGACGGCCAGGATAGCTATAAATACACAGTACCTTCAGTGCTTGAAATTAGATCAGGAGGGAAGGTGGATTAAGATAATTTGTTTAATATTTCCTTTGGAGATAAAAGCCAGTAAGAGACTTTCTCACGGTACAGATATTTCAGGCAATTTACCTAAAAGACAGTATGATTATTTCAGGTAATCCTGAAAAGACTGAGACTGCTTCCCACTCCAGCTTTTACCCTTTCCACAAGCCCTGAACCAGTAGGGTCGCCATTACCATCATTATTAAATGTCCTTATTTTATTTTATTTTATTTTATTTTAGAGAGGGAGAGAGAGATAGGGAGGGGCAGAGGGAAAGGGAGTCTCTTAAGCAGACTCCACACTCAGCACAGAACCCACTGTGGGGCTCGATCTCATGGCGGGGCTTGATCTCATGATCCTGAGATCATGACCTGAGCCAAAATCAAGACTTGGCTGCTTAACTGACTGAGCCACCCAGGCGCCCCTTAAATGTCTCTGTTTTTACCATAACACCAAATTGTTGCTTGTTCGCTTGCTTTGAAATTTCATACTCCAAGAACGGAAGGAGATAATAATGGAATAAAGTGTTGCCACTTCCGATGTAAGGGAAGATTTAAAAAACTATGATAGGCTAAACTTTGGAACCAAACCCAACACAATGAGGTTTGAAAGGGCATTAGGCTTTAAAGAATCTATTGCGTGAACACTAATTCTTGGAGAAACTCAGAAATAAGGATTTGCCACCAGCAATTCCATAAGACGTAATAGTGCGAAAAATAGAATGACAAAATCAAGGAAGTTGATGGCTTCATTGCACTTGGCTCTGGTTAGATCCTTTCCAGAGAAATTGTCTTTTCTTGTCGTGTTGTGTTGAGCCCATGGAAAACTGAATTACACTAAGGAGAAAATTAGAAACCAGGTCAGACAGAGAATCCTCAAAAGAGCAAGGGATGATGTGCTTGGAAAATAAACTAGGCAAGATACGGCACTGTCTTCTGAATTTGAAGAACTGCCACATGAAACTTTAATGACTGCAAGCAAAAGACCAGCAAGAATGGCTTCAGGAGTTCTATGGAGCCCATAGTAAAGACATTATGGTCATTGAGATTGTCCAGCAGATTGTCAAACTGCCTTCCAAATCTCTGACCTCATCAAGAACAGAATTATTTTGTCCTGGGTTATGTGAACCACTATTATGGTTGCTGCAAATGATTTCTCCCTGGCTGGGGAACAATAGTAAAACTTTATGGCAGTGGTTCTCGAACTTTGGTTTCAGGATCCCTTTACAGTCTTAAAAATTATTGAGAACCCCAAAGAGCTTTACTTTAATGGGGACTACATGAACCAATATTTACTGTATTAGAAATAAAAACCATGAAATTTTAAAAAATAGTTATGTGTTCCTTCACTGAAAGATAAGAAAACGCCCACTGCATACAAAGAACTTTTTGTTTTGCAAAAATATGACTTTTTTTCCCAAAACAAAAATTTAGCGGGAAGAGTGGCATTTTTTTCACATTTTTACTAAACTCTTCAGTGGAGAGTTTCATAGAAGACACCTGAATTCTCGTGTCTTCCTTTCTATTTGCTCTGCTGCAATATTGTGTGTGGTGTAGCCTCTTGGAAACTCCACTTTTCGCTCGTGAGAGAATAAGAGTGAAAAAAGAAAACGCCGTCTCAGATTATTATGAACATTGTTTTGGTCCCAAACCCTCTAAAAACATCTTGCATATTCCAGTCATACTTTAACTCTATATGGTTTGATAATATCAACCCAATTTATCAAACAGACACTACTACATGAACAACTCAGGCTCTCTCCCCTTTCAGTGGGAGGATTCTACTTTGGAAGAAAGCATCCACGTATGAATTCATCAAAATCCAAAAAGACTGTCCATTGTTTTTTTTCCCATATCAAGATGTAACAAAATTCTTCAACTAGTAGAAGTTCAACATTCTTGATAGCATCGTATCATCAGCTGGTATGAATTTAAATGATTTGCCTGCAAGGAAACTGTCTTGAAAACATTTCCTAACTGGGTCATGTCAACATTAATAGATGTATGAGGAAATTTAAATTTGAAGTTGTTCAAAAAGTAATTACTTGATTCAGAAATCCAAAAGCAATGTTTAATTTACAAGTAATTTTCACTGTTCTCTCAGTTCTGCATAAGCTTTATTATTTATAATTATGCTCAAACATGTTTACAGCTGAAGAGAAGGAAACTCCAACTTGCACTGAATTTTTTAAACTAAATCTAAGCTTACATGTTTTCACAGCACTAAAAATCTTTGGATCATATTTATGAGAACACATTTCTTTCTGCATATTCAAATTTCTATTTTTATAAATTTGCAAACATGTCCTTATATATTATGTGTTAAACATCAGGCAGATTGAAATCAAAATGTTGGGCTAATTTGTAAGCAATAAAACCTTATTGACACTGAAACTATTAAACTGACCTGTTTAAATATTTGTTTTGGTGCTACCATATTATGAAAGGCCAAAATCCAAGCAAAATCCATTTCCCTACATTTTCATACTATGGAGGTATTTCTTCCTTTTTTTTTTTTCTTTTTAAAATATTTAATTTATTTATTTGACGGGCAGAGATCACAAGGAGGCAGAGAGGCAGGCAGATACAGAGAGGAAGGGAAGCAGGCTCCCTGCTGAGCATAGAGCCAGAGGTGGGGCTCCATTCCAAAACCCTGGGATCATGACCCTAGCGGAAGGCAGAGGCTTTAACCCACTGAGCCACCCAGGCGCCCCCTGCTGGGGTATTTCTATTTTTCTTGAAACAAACCAAGTTTATAGCTTAATCCATAGTTTATTCTTAGAAACTGGATAATAATTATAGTATTTGTTTACTTAAAAATGAATCTGTCTTATCATTTTCCAAAAAGATCCAACTCCTTAAACTCATTTGGCTTTTTCTCATGTGTTGCTAACAATTGCCTGATTTGCTAGTTTCTCTATATCTCTCCTGTGCTTTTCTTACCTAGTCATCTGATTTTTTCCTACTATAGTGAGCTAATTTTTAGGTAAGGCTGCCCTTCATTAATGCAATTCTTTAAAGTTTTTTCCACATGAAGTTTTCTAACTCAAACCTTTACAGGTCTGCCAATTTAAGAGAAGAGCTTCTTTGGGATGTTGGGTCCCCCAAATCACACCAAACAACCTGCCAGTAAGACTAGGCTTATCGGGGAGGGTTGCCTTTACGGAGTCTTGTTAGCATCTCAGAGGGGAGACAAGGCAAAATCTGGATAGTTCTTGAGATGTTGAGTCTGGTCTTTTGAAGGAGGAAAGAGTGGTGATTGGCACCGGTTTAGAATTGGGAGAAAAATGATGACAGAACAGACTAGGTTTGGTGGTTCTCACAAGGTTAAGATTTTAAGGAAAGTTTTCAAAGACTCTTGGGGAAACTGCCATTTGCTGCTTTGTATGAAAGAGTTGGCGGGCCTTTTAGGATGTTGCTGAAATGAACTATACAGTTATCTGCCATTTTTATCTTCCTGGGCAAGAATCTCCCTTGAGGCATATATATATTTTTAAAGATTTTATTTATTTATCTGACAGACAGAGATCACAGGTAGGCAGAGAGGCAGGCCGAGAGAGAGAGGAGGAAGCAGGCTCCCTGCTGAGCAGAGAACCAGATGCGGGACTCGATTTCAGGACCCTGAGATCATGACCTGAGCTGAAGGCAGAGGCTTTAACCCACTGAGCCACCCAGGTGCCCCCCTTCAGGCGTATGTTAATGAAGAAAATAAACTCATATGAATGTAAGTTATGTGGTATAGATCATTCTTAGTATGCTTCTCATGAAAAGAACACAACTTTTGTAGAGTAAAGGATGCCTTGTGTATAAATAGTTCTATAAGTTATTTATTTTGAACATATATCATATAAAATACTATAAAACATAAAAATAAATATACTTATAAATATTTATTGGTGAATGCATGGAAAAACTTCAGGTGGGGAGGAGAAGTTGACCAAGCAGCCCAATTCTGTCGCCCAGGTTCCTCCTTCCTATTGGAGCTCTAATGTTTTATGCCTTTGTCACCTCTGTGCCAGATTTCCCTGAGTACAGTTTACAATTCCAGCCCAAGCTGGAACAAAAATATCCTTTCTTTTCAATTCCCCGGCATAGTTCAGTTAGGCAAGAATTTTAGAAATTATTGCTAGCTACTAAGAAAACACTGAGAGAAGTGAACAAAGAAATTACCCCAACATTCAAACAAAAGAATGGCATCTGTAATAACCAATGGTATGTCTACTCCCAACAATTAGTGCTGAGCAAACAGAACCATCTGTTAACTTAGTACGAATTCCATGGTTGTTTCTTAAAGCAACATTGCTGATACTATCTTGACCGCTGTTTAACCATGTACCCACTCTGATTTCCCGAGATAATTCCCACAGCAGTCCGCAAGATGAAGTTAGAGCTCCATTGCTCAACACTCAAGACCTACGCAATCTGGACCAGTCTACCTTTCCACCACCTTCTCCAGCCCTTCTCTTTCCCTAGCGCCTCCCTGACCATCTGTGCCAAGATACCTGCCATTTCCCAACCCCACATCTTTATTCATGCTCAGGTGCCTTCCTACTTTTTGTAACCACTTCTTAGAACGACCTCCCCCAACACTCTTCATGTTGTTGCCCAACTTCAAGGCCAGGTATAAATAGGACCCCTCCTGTGTAAACTTTCCCATCCTCCCACTTCTGCCTGTCTGTCTGTCTTTCTTTCTTTCTTCTTTTTAAAGATTTTATTTATTTATTTATTTATTTGAGAAAGAGAATGAATGAGAGAGAGGTGAGAGGGGAGAGGGTCCGAGGGAGAAGCAGACTCCCCACTGAGCAGGGAGCCTGAGGTGGACTCGATCCTAGGACTGCAGGATCATCATCTGAGCTGAAGGCAGCTGCTTAACCAACTGAGCCACTCAGGTACCTTCACCTCTGCCTTTCTATTGCCTGTGCCACACCATCTCACAGTTAGTTCTAGACGTCTGCTCTGTGCCAGGCGGTGAGCTCCGTAGGGTCTCACTGGCTGGGGCACAGTACCACACACCTCGGCTGAACTGTATTAATTTGACTTGGTTTGGTTTGATCTAGTTTTATTTAAGCCTGCCACTCTGCACACTTCTATGGCTTTACTGTATTTTCAACCTCTGTGGTGGTTTCCTTATTGCATGACAGGGTGAGCAGACACATGAGAAAAACGGAGTAAAATAAGGACACTCAAGAAATTGAGCAGTGGGGGGACGCCTGGGTGGCTCAGCTGGTTAAGCGGCTGCCTTCAGCTCAGGTCATGATCCCAGCGTCCTGGGATCGAGTCCCGCATCGGGCTCCGTGCTCAGCAGGGAGCCTGCTTCTCCCTCTGCCTATACTCTGTCTGCTTGTGCTCACTCTCGCTCCTCTCTCTCTCTGACAAATAAATAAATAAAATCTTTAAAAAAAAAAAAAAGAAAAAGAAAAGGAAAGAAATTGAGCAGTGGGGATAAAAATACATGTTTATAAAAAAATTAAAAATTAAAAAAAAAAAACCTGGCGATTCACAGACCTGTACCCCTGGGGATAAAAATACATGTTTATAAAAAAATAAAAAATTTAAAAAAAAAAAGAAATTGAGCAGAACTACTCCCTGTTGAAGTTGTTTTTCTCTTGCTTCTGGTTTCAGGCAGGAGGTAAATAGATTGTTATTTAAAATATATATTTTAAAATATGACCTTTTTTTTTTTTTTTCACCTAAAGTATAACTACCTCCCCACCTATAAAAATCAATCCTGGATGTTAGGAATTAATTCAAGGAAGGAGTGAAGATTCCGTGTTATGTGATCTGAGACCCATGAATGGCTCTTTTCCCTTTCCTTCCAGATAGCTGACTGGGGTTGGGAGGGCACATTAGACAAGAAGACTTTGTAGGCTGATCAGAGTGTTTGTTATTGTGGGGGGAGGGAGTGTTTTTTGGCCATGTCTCTCATCATCTTTGAGAACCCCTGCCTGCCTTTCTGTGCTCTTATTTCTAGTGCTTATGACAACCACAGCCCTCAGGCCCCTTAGTTGATACATATATCAACTATCACCCACCATAGTGGCTGCTGTATTGGACAGCCCTGAAAGAGGGTTTAGGGGAACAAAGGGAGAAGGATACTTCTAAAGTGGGGACAAAGGGAGGAGGACACTTTTACAGTGTTTTGTCTTAGCTATGGCAGACATGGGACTGGGGAGAAGGCTCCCCATTGCCCTGCCAACCCGTAGGAAGAAGGACCACTAGACCTACGAGAGACAGGTGGACCTTCATTGGGATCATCTAAGCCTTGAATCTTGGAAAGGATAGAGGCCCTCCCCTACTGAGGCTGAGGGTCTCCATCTTATGTTATCCCCAGTGCCTTCCAAAATTCTTTCTTCAAAGAAATGAGAGGGGGAGGATTTGTCCTTGGTCCCATTTCCTACATAGATAGGGAAGCCTGCAATCTGGGTAAGGCAAAAAGCTAAACAATGATCTAGAAAGGAATCTATTGTCTGTGTTGTCTATAACAATTCATACACTGTTGTAGTTGGTCAAGACACACTTCTTTTTACTAAGAAACAAAATAGAACTAAATGAATCTTGAGTACAAAAGGTATCACACATTTTTTTGGTATCGCACATTCATATTCATCATTTTTACTTTCACTCATAATACTCTATTTTAATTATTGCATGTATCCAGATCTGATGCTCTCATTTTATCTTTTTAATGGTTGCCTTGATCTCCTTTAATCTTTATTCCACTACTCATGCATTCTGTCAATTTTCAAGGTTTTCCTCCTTTGATAATAACTAGTGGAAAAAAGAAAATCCTGAATTTCTCCTTGCAGATGATAAATAGAAGAGATGACGTCTGCTAAGGGGCTCAGTCATGTCATAAATGCGACTGTTGGCTACGGAAACAAAAAGACCTGTAGATTCTCAGTTTGGCCACACGAAGGCTTGTGGCCTTACTCTGAACCTTCATTTTTTCAGCAGTAAGACGAAGGTAATGAGAAACCTATTTCACAATGGCTTTGTGAGAGCTCCACAAGATGACAGGCATCACACACTCACTCCGACCGCCATTATTAGATTCAGCAACGTGAAACAGATATTTTTATATTTTAAAAAGCTACATTTTGGGATGCCTGGGTGGCTCAGTGGGTTAAGCTGCTGCCTGTGGCTCAGGTCATGATCTCAGGGTCCTGGGATCGAGTCCCACATCGGGCTCTCTGCTCAGCGGGGAGCCTGCTTCCCCCTCTCTCTCTGCCTGCCTCTCTGCCTACTTGTGATCTCTGTCTGTCAAATAAATAAATAAAATCTTTAAAAAAAAAAAGCTACATTTTATAAAATTTTTTATGGTTCTATCTTCAGTTAGCTAGTGAAACCCCAACCCCAATCATCTGGGTCCCGGCCTTCGGCACTTTCCAAACCACGCTAACTTTCATTGTTGGTGAGATTTATTTTTAGAAGGACAAGTGCTGACAGTGGAATTATGAAAGAGCTTAGTACAGGAAATGTGTGAAGAAACCAACTAGCGAGAGTGGGAGAGAAAGAGTAAAAGAACTGGTACTAACTTCTAGATATTACAAATATAATGACTGTCCAGTGATCTTGCCTTTCCTAAGCCCAATGAAGTATATGTGGTGAAGATTCCGGTAAGCTCATCAATGTCATTTGTTAGGGATTGTGATGGTTAATCTCAGGTGTTCACTTGTCTGGGCCAGGGGGTGCCTAGACATTTGATCAAACATATTTTTGTCTGTCAATAAGGGTGATTGCTTTTGTATCACTAGACTAAGTAAAGTTGATTGCCCTTCCTGGGTGTGTGGGGGGAAACTCATCCAATCAATTAAAGACCTGAAAAATAATTTTCTAAAAAGGCTGAGTAAGAGGGAACTTTGCCTACCTAACTACTGGAGCTGAGACATCAGTCTTCCTCCGCTCTCTAAGCAGAACTTATGTCATCGGCGCTCCTGGGTCTCCATCTTACGGACTGCTAACTACCGATTCTGTGCAGTCCAATTCCTTGTATCTCAGGAGCCAATTCCTTGTATCTCAGGAGAAAGAGAGAGAAAGATTGCAATATTTATAGTATATCATTATGCATCTATACTCTATATATTACATTCTATTATATATCAACCTATATTTATATTTTGTGTGTATTGGTTCCGTTGTCTGGAGAACCCTAATGCAGGGATGGATACCAAAGGTTCTGTTAAGTCAGTAAAGTTATCTTTAATAATGCATTCTAAAGCTGCCATCCATAATTGTACCTAAAGGATTCTTCAAAGATAATGATGCCGCGTGGTGCCTGGGTGGCTCAGTTGGTTAAGCATCCAACTCTTGGTTTCGGCTCAAGTCATGATCTCAGGGTGGTGAGATCGAGCCCCAAGCGGGGCTCCGTGCTCAGAGGGGACTTGGCTTGGGATTCTCTCTTTCCATCTCCTTCTGTCCCTCCCTACTCCCCCAAATAAATAAATAAATCTTAAAAAAAAAAAAAAGATAATGGTGATTACTTTGTAGTTGTTGTTGTTTGTTTGTTTGTTTGTTTAAAGTCTGAGCACGTGAATCCCAGATCTGGCATTCGGCAGCCAGCTTTGTTCTGTCTGTGAAGTCATGACTCAAATCCAAAGGCTTCCTGTGGGTGAAGAGGAATGCATCTCGGATTTCACTGGGGCAGGGTGCTGGACAATGTTGGAGGTTGGGTGTCAGAAGACCTGCATTTGAATATCAGTTCTGCTCTTTATTGGCTCTAAGAAGTAACTTTTAAAGCTTTGGCTTTCTCACCTGCAAAGCAAGCATAACAATGACTAATTCAAGGGATCTAGGAAACTCTTAAGAAGACAATGTGTGGGAACTGCTCTTTGTAACTACATAGTTTAAGCATATTGGTTGCTGGAAGAGATTATTTTATGTTGAAAGGAGCATTGGTTTTGGACCCGTGTACTTAAGTTAGTTAATCTTTTTGAGCCCAAGGATCTTCATGTGCCAAAAATCAAAACATGAAATAGAGAGCAAGAGAGTTTACAGCCTACCTTTGCAAAATCTTGTTAGGATTAAAGGGGGGACAGTGTATGAACAGTCTCTAGTAGAACTAGAACTTCTTTCTGTAAAAGCATAACTCTTTTTTTTTTTTTTGGTAAAGATTTCATTTGTTCATTTGACAGACAGAAATCACAAGCAGGCAGAGAAGCAGGCAGAGAGAGGAGGAAGTGAAAGACCCGCGGATCCCCTTACCCAAGAATTCAACACTGCCACAGGATGCAAACAGCAAGAGGTTCTTTTTTTTTTTTTAATTTTTATTTATTTATTTGATAGAGAGAGATCACAAGTAGGCAGAGAGGCAGGCAGAGAGAGAGGGGGAAGCAGGCTCCCCACTGAGCAGAGAGAGCCCGATGTGGGGCTCGATGTGGGGCTCGATCCCAGGACCCTGAGATCATGACCTGAGTTGAAGGCAGAGGCTTAAACCACTGAGCCACCCAGGCGCCCCAGCAAGAGGTTCTTTATTGTAGCACAGGTGCCTGCGGGTGGTCAGCAGCTCCTGCTAGCTGAGCACACCTGGCTGGGGTGGTGCAGGATTTTTATAGACAGGTACATACAAGTCCCAGATGGGACGGGGCCGATTGGCTGACAATTTGAACATTTGAAAAAAGGCATACTTGGTGTTAGTGGATTGGCTTTGGAAGACCCCCGCGCGAAAGAGAAAGGCGGGAAGGGGAAACAAAGAGGGGAAGTTTGACCTTATTACTCAGCAGAAAGACATCCTGTCTACGTGACCTACGTGACCATGCAGCCCCCTTGCCTATGTGACCATGCCTCGGCTATTAGGAGAAGGTATCTTGTTCAAACAGGAGACAAGTGTCATGCCCTAAAAGCCAAGCGGTTACAGAAAGGCAAAAGAGCAGTTACATTGAATTCAACCCTGGGGGAAGGGTCTTTTCATTGCAAGGGGAGGAGGGGTACTCTTACACAACAAAAGAGCAGTTAGTTAGTTAATGACGGGGCAGGGGGGGGGGTCTTTCAGAAGCAGGCTCCCTGCTGAACAGAGAGCCTGATGTGAGGCTCCATCCCAGGACCCTGAGATCATGACCTGAGCTGAAGGCAGAGGCTTTAACCCACTGAGCCACCCAGGCGCCCTAAAAGCATAACTCTTGATGAAATTTATCAGCCATTAGTTACTTCAGTGTTATCCTGTGTTTGTTTTTAAATAAATGAAGAAATTAAGGAGCTGCTCACTCCCATGTCCTACCAAGTGATGTTCATGTTCATTTTCCGCTGAGAGTCCTCTCTGTCTCTTCTAGCTAGACAGTGTTCCTCCTCAGTCCTTCTTGGCCCATTGGGAACCGGTAACTGTGTCAGTCAATTAAGAATCTGCCTTTGGTCATGATCTTGGGTTCTGGGATGGAGTCCTGCATCTGGCTCTTCTCCCTCCCCGCTTCTTGTGTGTGCTATCTCAAATAAAATCTTTAAAAAATGAAGAAAAAAAAAAGGAAACCTATAACTTCTATAACTTAAACACAAAGCCTCCAACTTGTATCTCAAAAAAATTTCAGATTTATAACTGACAGATTAGTATTATCTCTGCTAGGTGATACTCAAGAGTATTGCATCGTTACGAATTTTCTAAAGATCTCACAGGAAGAAGAAAACAGAAGATTTCTGCCCTGGACGGTTAAAGGAGCCAGGAAAAGAAATACTAAAGTCACCCTATACACAGAACTCCATCACCAGGGCCCTTCTCTATTTACAGACCTTCTAACTCCTCCTACCAGGAAATCTTATGGTGTCATTTAGGGACCGTCATCCCCCTCAACCTGGTTCATG
Source organism: Mustela nivalis (assembly GCF_964662115.1). Lineage (NCBI taxonomy): Eukaryota > Metazoa > Chordata > Mammalia > Carnivora > Mustelidae > Mustela > Mustela nivalis. The sequence continues at coordinate 17,519,807 of NC_139031.1, forward strand.
TTCTTAGGTGATGATTTTCTCTTCAGCAGTGAAACAAGGGGAAAAGTGAAGGGGCTTTCTAAAGGTACTTATTCTCCATCCTCCTTTTGGTTTTCTATGGTCTTGGGCAAGCCACCTAACCCCTCTGAGCCATAAAAACTCACCTCAAAGATAATGCCCACCTACAAGATGAAGTAATAAAACCTGGACATAAACTGGTTGTGGGGGCGAGGGGGGGGATCCACTTCTGACTAAAGAGTGAATTATATGTGACACTCCTTTAATGAGAGGGGCTCCCTCATCCAAGCTGGCTGTTAGTGACCGCTTGTCATGCACCGGGAATCCCCAGGCAGTGGGACGGGGGTGGGGTGGGGGGTGTCTATCTGGGTTCTTCATTACCCATCACCTTGTTGTACGAAACACTTAGCACTTGCCTTTCCCATGAGTCATCTTAGCAGGACCTCTTTGCTCTATTTCTGTAGATTCTAGGACATTCTGCTCCTGGGAACTCCTCAAAGGATAACCCGCATTCCTTTTTACCCATCCCCTCGCTTACTCTTCTTTAAGGATGGTAGAATGACTCTCGGTCTTTTCCTGGATTTGAATTGTGCATGATTGGCACAGCCTTTTCTGGATTTGTGCATACTCTCCCTGTTTTGGGGTTACATGCATTTTCTACCAGGTAAGTGTCCTGCCTCTGAGAGGAAGACCCAGGGGTCCAGCTTTGCCTGATGCCGGTGGGCACATCTGGTCCTAGGGGGCAAGTTCAAACCATATTTTCCAATTCAGGCTTGTTGGAAACAAAGCTGATATTTTGATTTCCATATGCCTGATTTTTTAAAAAGATTTTATTTATTTATTTGACAGAGAGATCACAAGTAGGCAGAGAGGTAGGCAGAGGGTGGGGGGAACAGGCTCCCTGCTGAGCAGAGAGCCCGATGCGGGGCTCAATCCCAGGACTGCAAGACTATGACCTGACCTGGAGGCAGAGGCTCAACCCCCTGAGCCACCCAGGCGCCCCCATATGCCTAATTTTTGTGGCTATTACTCAGCGTGTTCTCAACTCAGGAAAAGGAGAGCAATCACTCTCAAACTCCAAAAGAACATGACTAATATGTGTTGACCATTATTTTAACTTTTGGTTGCCCAGAGATTTCCATGCTAGGAACATACATCTTGACATTTTTCTGAACCTCATATTAATGTGTTTTTGTTTTTGTTATTGTTATTGTTTTTCTTCTTTTTCATTTCATTTCATTTCTTTCTTTCTTTTTTTTTTTTTTTGTCAAGCAAGCTCTGATACTCTTAAAATAGAGAATTCTAACTCTTGTGTATGAGGGCATTAAATCCATTTATGACTTGGGTAGATATAGTTCTAAGTTTTGCTACCAAAGTTACCTCTCTGACATTTGTTGTAATGGAACATGAAGAGAGCTTTTGTAAATATTAGCTTTTGTCTTTGCCTCTAAAATCAATACCCATATATAGTCTTTACTTTGGCAATGCTATAAGGTTGATGCTTCTTCAAAGTCAGATTTAAATCAAGGTGCTTAACTGGGTTTACATAAATGCTAGATTATCTGTTCGTGGGACAAAAGCAACTCATAAGCCTTTACCAGATAATGGTAAAGCTTTTGCTTAAAGGAAAGGAGTTCATCTCTGCTTCTGAGAAAGGCCATATCACAGAGTGCCAGAGAGGGAACCCCCACCCAGACTGGGAGCCCCGTTTTAGACCCAGGTTCCACCCGACTAGCTGTGATGTGTGGCACTTTTCATGGGGTACGTGCCTCGATTTCCTCTTTTACAAATGGGGGGGTTGGGAATAACAGTAACTATCTTCAAAGTTTCTGGTGGGGATTATTTAAATTAATACTTTTTTTTTCAAAGATTTTATTTATTTATTTGACAGAGAGAGAGATTACAAGTAGGCAGAGAGAGAAGGGGAAGCAGGCTTCCTGTTGAGCAGAGAGCCCGATGCGGGGCTCGATTCCAGGACCCCAAGATCATGACCTGAGCAGAAAGAAGAGGCTTTTAACCCACTGAGCCACCCAGGTGTCCCTAAATTAATACTTCTTAAGTGTTTGGGGAGATGCCTGGTATGGAGGAAGAACACTGGTTCTGGGGCCAGAGTGTCTAACTCAACCTGCCCCCAACTCAGCCTCTGTGGGTCTTGGCTTCCTCATCTATTAAACCAGTGTAACTGTACATACCACCTCATTGGGTGATTATGATGTGTAAGTGAGGTCATGTATGCAGTTTGTGGCAAGCAGTAGTATCGGTAAGATGGAAGTTCTCTTTCTTTCTTTCTTTTCTTTTCTTTCTATCATGAAAAGGAAGAAGGCAATCCAGGTCTGATACGGCAGTGGCACCATTTAAAGAATCCAGGTTCTTTCTATCCTGTAGCTTTACATGTGTTGTCTCACAGTTCTAACAGGCTGCTTGAGCTCCTGCCATTATATGCACATTCCAGGCAGCAGAAAGAAAGAAGAGACAAAGAAAGCTGGTATAGCCCTTTACTAGCCACTAGGTTTACCAAGAAATGTTCTCTTAGGAAACTCAACTCCATTTGCTTGGTTAACGTGGAATTAGAACATTTTCTCAACTATAATTTTACTTCCTATAAAACGTGCTAGGGATTTTTCTGCATGAACAATCAGAAGTGATCATATAGTCTCAAAACATATGTTCCTCCAAACAGTATTAAAGATCTGTTGACAGTCTTACTATTCAATTTGGACGGTCACTTAACCATTTGCAGTCTGTGGATTTATAGTGTGTATTTGTATCATTTACATTTTCTGGAGGCTGCTGTCTGATCATCCTAACTTTTGGGAGCTCAGGAATCCGTATGGGGATCTGAAAGAAAGCTCTGGACTCCTTCCTGGAAAAATAAACATAAATACACCCTCCAGATTGTGCATTTATGGATTTTTATTGCATTGAAAAGGTATTTCCTTCATAGAACTAATATTTAAAAACACATACAATAATTAATGACTCCTTCATTCTCATAAATGTTCAAGCTTGGCAAATTGTTTTGACAATGGGCTTTCCTTTCTTTTTAACAAAAGAAAAAAAAAAATGCCTGAAGTTTGATCATGTGGTCCTGGAAGGCCTCTGCAAAGGCAGTGAGTTGGAGTGTGCTCTCATTTCTTGCTAAAATCTTGTGATTCCAGTGGTGATTCAGAGCCCAGATTCTGATGAAACTGATGAGGACTGCAGTGGCAAACAAGACCTCTTTCAAGATTTTCGCAGAGTCCTTGAAATCGCTAAGGAAATGTGGAGCCTCCTCAGAGACCAAAGGAGCCCTTCCCTCACTCCCAAGCACTCTCCACTCAGTTACCCTGTTTTAACTCTTTTCATATTGTTACCACTATGTAGCGTCCAAGTCTCCATTCATTTAATGAATTTATTCCTTTTTAAAATTTCGTATTAAAGTCTCATTTGTCTTGATATCCGAGTGTTCCTTGGTGCTGCCTTCAATGTTGAGCCTGAGGACATTTCTTCACTTGAAGCACCCTGATCTTGCCCCCTACCCCAGGTTGGGCAGCTTAAAATAGGTTTGGGAGAGGAGGAGTATTTACCGCACAGAAACTGACCAGCACTGGAAATCGGAACTCCCCCCTCCCCCGCACCCCAGAACACAGAAATGTTGTTACACATTTATCCACAGATCCTGCCAACAAACCTCTTCTCTGAATGTTCCTTTCACCGACACTTGGTGAAGGACAGTACCCCCCCCCCCCAAGCTCTCTTAAGAGACAGCGGGTTTGTTTCCTTGTCAATCCTCATGCCCCCACCCAAAACCTAAAAGTGAGGTAAATATCCTCCTTGTATATTGGCTCTCAGTTCATTTCTTCTCTCAAGATCCACATACTCAGGGGCGCCTGGGTGGCTTGGTCGGTTAAGCTCTGCCTTCAGCTCAGGTCATGATCCCTGGGGTCCTGGGTTTGAGTCCCTCATGAGGTTCCCTGCTGGGCAGGAAGCCTGCTTCTCCCTCTGCCTGCTGCTCCCTTGCTTGTGTTGGCTCACTCTCACTCTCTGACAAATAAATAAAATATTAAAAAAAAAAAAAAAGATCCAGATACTCAGAAATGCAGAGCATCTCATTATATGCCCCACTGTCCCTTCCACGGAATTCAGGTCATTCTTCCTCCATGGTCAGACATATTATGACGTGCCCCTACTCCCTCTGTAATCATTCGGGGTGACTTACAACATCTTTCTAATTCTTTGTGCTTCCGATATCTGTTTATCAACTCTCTTGCTTGTTAGGAACTTTTCTTCTCTTTTCTGCCATTACCAATACCTCTACTACCATTAAGTCTCAAATTTTAGCATCCTGCCCGGGACCTCTTACCCCGTCTTATTTCCTCTAATATTCATACTTCATCAATTCTTTGACACCATAGAGACCCCTAATTCACTAACCTCCTCTCATTTCACCATCTTATCACTACTTTCCTAGACAGTCACCAGCTTCTCAGCCTCAATTTCCTCTTTCTCTCTCTTAGATTCCGTGGTCTATCCCAATAATCACTCCTTGCATTTACGGTTTGCTGGCAATGTTTTCTGTTCTCATCAATAAAGAGGATCAGAGACAATTTGCCTTCAGACAGAACAAAAAAGAGTATGTGTTTACAGTTGTGTCCAGGGCTAAGTTAACTGTCTCGTCCTTTGTCATAGTTAAAAAATATCTGGGCTTTCTGGATAGCTCACATTGATCCACTGCATCAATGACATTATGTTAATTGGACTGTCTGAGCAAGAAAGAGCTAACAAATTGGAGACTTTGGAAAGAAACATGCCTCCCAGAGGGTGGAAGATGAACTCTACTATACGTCAGTACCCCACCAGTAAAATTTGGGGGGTTCTGGTGGTTGGGGCATTCTGGGGCATTCCAACCAAGTAAAGGAAAGGACAAATTATTGCATCTCGCAACGACCATAATGAGGTTGCCAGCAGACACAACAAGGGTCCCATTATAAGCTCTGACTATTGCCTAAGTTGGGGATGCATCTTGTATCTTCTAAAGTGTACATCAGATCATGACATTCCACTCTTAAAAACATACCAAAGGCTTCTCATCACGTTCAGTATAAAACCAAATTGTTATGTGATGGCCCTTTAAGGTCCTAGGTGTGATCTATGCCTACCTCTCCCACTTCTGCTCCAAGTTCATTTCCTAGGAACCTCCTGCTCACTCTCTCTGCTTTGCCCCTGCAGATGTCCCCGCTTCTCCCACCACGCCCCCTGCACGCACCCCACCCCCAGGTCCCATTCAGACACCACCCAACTCATTCTACCCTCAAGGTCCCTACAAGACTCTTCTTGCCTACTGGAATGTGTCTCTCTGGGTATGCACCGGCCTCATGCTCCCGCTCCGACCTGGTACTCATCTTTGCCCTGTTTGCCTTTGTTCATATCCCTTATCGTTATCAGGCCAGAAATAGCATCGGCTTGTTTTTAGGTATGTTTACTAGCTATCTCTCCCTCTAGAAAGGAAGCTTTATGTGGTCAGAGACTTTGTTCTCTTTATATCTGTAATCCCAGGCCTTCAAACAGTACATGGCCGAATCGAATACTCCGTAAGTATTTGTTGGACAAATGAATGAATTTGTCGAATGAATACCGGTACCAAATTTGATAATAACCCACACACTTTGTCTGTATATAGAGATCTTTTCTTCCAGTAGATTCTCCCAGCAAAGCTCTGGATCGGGCCAACACGAATGAAACAGGAGCTGGCAACCGAGAAGTTATGTACGGCCTCATACAAGTCCATGCTGATGGGAATGACCAGCGGCTGTGGGAGCTGCTTGATAATACCAGAGCCTACATTAGCAATTCCATGGTTTCACTGCCATCCACCCCCCCCCCCACTGCCACCCAACCAGGACCCCCGATCAATAAGGAGAGCCTTCCATCTCACCAGTAACCTATTCCTAGACTGGAGTACAGGAGACTTATTTATTTTCACTGCGAGGTCTATTGCCTCACAATGATGTATATGCACGTCTCTCCTCTTGCCTCCTAGAACCCTAAGTCCCCTCACTTGGGAAGGAGAAGCCACAGGTACAAGAGGTTCTCAGCCACTGGGTGGCTCAGTGGGTTAAACATCTGACTCTTGATTTCAGCTGTGGTCGTGATCAATCCAGCCCCGCATGGAGCCTCCTTGGGATTCTCTCAACCCCTCCCTACATCCCCTCCCCTGCTCCTGTTCTCTCTAAAAGAAAAACAAACAAACAAACAAACAAAAAAACCACAAAACTCTATCTTAATACAGGATTTTAAAGATCTAAATTAATGCAAGAAGAATCCATCATGAACAAAATACGAACCTTTTAAAGAATGGCTACTCACTAACTTCTTGGGCTTGGGCAAATGAATATTACCAAACCTTGGTTTCTTCAGTCTGAAAAATGGGAAAGATAGAAGGTCATGTCTTTTCTAGGAGTTTATAAGGATAAAGTCAAGCAACATGTTTCAAATGCCCAAGTATGGAAGGCACGGAGAAAATAGTGGACATTATTATTTGCAAGAATGTATTAATTAGCTGTGCTAAAAGTGAAAAATGTTTTTCTTTCTTTTCTCCTTCTTCTGCTTCTCTCCCTTTTTCTTCTTCTTCCATTTCCTCCTCTTCTTCCTCTTGTTTATGTTGTTGTGGTTGCTGTCATTCTCCAGTATCTATGGGGAAGGTTAATGTTGACAATTCTCCCAATGATGTTTGCCATCTAAACTTCAGCTCACAAACAAACATGAATAAATACTGACACCCTGGAACCAGCTCCTCGGTTGACCAGTCCCTGAGGTTGTTTTTATTTATTTATTTATTTATTTATTTATTTATTTGACAGACGAAGATCACAAGTAGGCAGAGAAGCAGGCTCCCTGCGGAGCAGAGAGCCCAATGCGGGGCTTGATCCCAGGACCCTGGGACCATGACCTGAGCTGAAGGCAGAGGCTTTAACCCACTGAGCCACCCAGGCGCCCCAGTCCCTGAGGTTTTAAGGCCAATCCCTCTCCCCAGCAGGGGCTGAGACCTCTGTCCTTTTCTTACAGCTTCCACACTTCCTCTTTTGGCTCATTACCTCTCCCGGTTTCTACCTACCAAAGCACTGGTCTCAGTTCTTACCCTACAGTTAGGACTGCTTGGCAGACGGTGCAGAAGGATGAAGGGGGCAGAGGTGAGAAGAAAGACAGTTTTGCGGACATGGTAGAAAAGCTCATGCTGTGGATTTCTCCTGGAGCTGACATGTCCCTTGTACGTGGTTGTCATAATTTTGTGCCACTTGAGATAAGGAGTAGTGGCAAGACAGAACAGGTGGAGGGCAGAGGTTTTCTAAACCTTGAGCCACAATCTACTAGAGGGTCATGAAATCATGTTTGGTGCAACCAGGAATGAACCATGATTGAAAGCACCACTAAAGTAATCCAGGATATGGGGCACCTGGGTGGCTTGATCGGTTAAGCGTCTTCAACTCAGGTCATGACCCCAGGGTCCTGGGATAGAGCCCTGCATCAGACTTGCTTAGCAGGGAGCTTGCTATCTCCCTCTCCCTCTGCCCCCGCACCCCCTGCTTGTGCGCGCTCTCCCTGTCAAATGAATAAATAAAATCTTAAAAAACAAAAACAAAAACAAAACACCAGAAAGTGTAATAGCAGAGTATGCTACACATCATAAGGGTGAGAATTACTTCGTCAATATTTTGTTTCTGTTTCATTTACATACATGTGTACAGTATGTGTAGCTATGAGTCACAGTAAAATAATTTGAAAGCCACCAGTGTAGTGGTTAAGACTTTGGGTGTCTATATTCCAACTCCTCGGGTTTAAATCTTGACTATGCCATTTATTTGCCGTGAGACCTTAGCAATTTACCTCTCTTCTCAATGCCTCAGTTTCCTATGTAAAACGAATTAATAATAGTACCCACTGGGGTGCCTGGGTGGCTCAATGGGTTAAAGCCTCTGCCTTTGGCTCAGGTCATGATCCCAGGGTCCTGGGATCGAGCCCCACATTGGGTTCCCTGCTCAGCGGGGAGCCTGCTTCCCCCCCCACCCCCGCCAGCCTCTTTGCCTACTTGTGATCTCTGTCTGTCAAATAAATAAAATAAAATAAAATCTTTTAAAAAAATAATAGTACCCACTGCAAAGAGTGACTATGAAAATTAAGTGATTTGGTGCATAAATGCTTATAGACTAGCAAGACCTTCCTATAATGTATGTAAAGTGCCAAAGACAGTGCCTGATATATAATAAAGGCCCAATAGTTGTTTGTCATTGTGGAAGAAACTTCCAGTGCTTACTGTATTCTATTACATTCTGTTCTCCTCTGCTTTGAGACTCTCCAGGGCTCTTTGGCCCCTGAGGCAGAGCCTGAAGATTTGGATTGGGACAGCAGGGAAACCACAGAAATGTGGTAGAACCTGTAGCCTGGGACCTTGAGTGACTCTGTGAAGCAGGGCCTACTGATGCCCCCTCACCCCCCTGGCCTGTGTTGGACAGACTGCCCGTGACCTTATATATTTGTTTATAACAGCTTTATGGAGATATAATTCACATGCCCTAATATTCACCCCATTGAAGTATATGATTTCGTGGTTTTTCATATATTCGCAGTTATACCAGATTTCACAGGACCTTGAATGCCAGGCTGAGGAGTTTAAGTTGTATCCTATGGGAATCAGACAGTTAGTAGGAAAATGTGTTGTAGTTGCAAAACGCATTTAATTCATTAATGATAGTCTGAAAAACAGCATTCCCATTTCCTCTGGCTTCTTCCTCACTTTATGTCACATGTTTTCTTCATGCTTATAATGAGACCATATTTACAATTTTGTTCTCTACTTTCACCTTTGTAATATTTCAGGTACACTTTTCTCTATTCATCATCTTCATTTCCAATGGCTATATCGCGTCTAGTGCCATGGCGGGACACTTACAGTTTTACTTTATGTGGTTAGAACCGTTTCTCTCTCTCTCTCTCTCTCTGTCACACACACACACACACCCCACACACACACAGCAAGTGAAGTGCCCTAGGTGTCAAGTTTAAGGAGATGCTCACATCCAGGCGGTATCTGAATGGCACTCACTTCCCTTTTCATCCGGGATCAGGGTGAGGCCGTGTGTACGCGTGCACAAAAGTGTCGCTTTTGCCAAGATTCCTTCAGGAGGAGATTACTGGTTCTCATGATGGGATTACTGGTTCGGAAGATCAATATTCTTATTGCTCTTGATATGAAGAGCTGGAATCTTTCTTGGAAGGATTCCACGGAAGTTTTTTCGAAGCATAATTCTGATACATGCCCAATGGCATTTTTCCAAAGTTGACATGCAGTCTCAGTATGGGCCCGTGATCTTACTGTTGTTGCTATCAAAGGTCCCCAGGTATGACTTTCACATTTGCATAACCCACAGACTACTCGCAAGTCACAACTGGAGCTATATACCTTCAGGCACTCAGCTCCATCTTCGATCATCAGAGAAACAGCCAGATCTTCATACTGCGTGCACTTCCCTAACAGAGGACCCCTCTGTGTACACCAACCTGGTCACTGATGGTGTTACCATTTCCCCAAGGGATAGCCCTTTGGACAGCAACCTTTGGATATATTCTATGAACAGAAATCTTAAGAATGAAGAGTGTCAGGCTACCCCTGTTTTATTACCAAGTTCCCAGCTGAAGGTGCTAATTAAAATTCTATTGTTTGAGGGTAAGTAGCATCAGAATTTGCCAATTAACAGGTTTTCATAAAAGTCAAATGGAAAAGTATCTGGGCAAGTCGTTGTGTATAAATTTTTCCTCAGGGGCACCTTTTAGAAGTCACCAAGTGGAAAATCACCAGAAGGGAGTTCAGTGAGGCCTGGTTCCTGAGTCATTGCCCTGCAGATGTAATTCCCAATCTTGCATGATTAGGAAAGATCAGAGGGTGATGGAGCAAAGAAAGCAGGTTTGGGGTAGGACAAAGATCAGGGAGAGAAGTTGTTGAAAAGAAACCAAAACTGTCTTCAAAGCTCTTCCAGCAACTTTCTTTTGGGTCTCTTGGAAAATAATGTCTTCTTCCCTGATAATTAAGGGCGATCAGTTTATTATTTAGCCCATCCTCATTTGAAATACTTGAAACCCCAATATTAAAGTTAACTTTTCTTCTCTGCCTATTCACGCTTCTAGAGAGTTTTGTAAAGTTACATTACCGAAACTTGCTTAAAAATTTTCTGAAGACCGAATGTCTTCCGTGGGTTCTGGACCAAGCTCATCCGGGATTCCTAACCTCAAGAGATGCTGGCTTTTGGAGAAAGGCTTGTTCAACCCCACTCAATGCTACAGACAAAACTCGCACCTAGGGTGGGTGGCCAAGATAGCCCTAAAGCGGCTACCCACAGGCTGTAAACTCTAGCCTCCAGTATGTGTTCTGCAACAATACTGCAAGCCACTTGTCTGATAGGCACCTTTCTAAAAGATAGGTGCGCTGCTAACCTGTACTTGAAGTCAGTAGGATTCCTCCAGATCAAGGAGAGGACATAGGATAGGTCCTATTCTCCAGGAACGTGACTGGGGCTGGACCACAGGCAAATGTATCCTTCGGGGTCCCTTTTGAAAAAAAAAAAAAAAAAAAAAAGTAAAGAAAGAAAGAAACCTGAACTCCTTCCCAGTCTACTTATTTATAGGACGTCTAGAACTTTCGCTGAAGCATTCCGATTTCCACGTGCCCCCCCCCCCCACCTTGCTTGGCGAGGTCTCCACCTCCGCCGCCCGTGGGGCGTGGGCGAGCCAGGGGCGCGGCAGAAATCCGGTCCCTCTGGGACCCAGCGGAAGGCGCATCCTCGCGGAGCCCTCGGGCTGCGACGCCCCCGCCTCGGCGCGGGCCGGTCAATCAGAAGCCGCCTTTGCGCAGCCGCGCGTCAATCGGACCCGCCCTTTCTGCCGGCCTCTTGGGCTATTTAAAGGCCTGCGCCGGGGCCGAGCGGCATGGTCTTCGGAGGGGGTCTGCGGAGCTCTGCTGTCATGGCCAGCCACCTCGTGCTCTACACCGGCGCCAAGATGCCCATCGTGGGGCTGGGCACCTGGAAGGTACATGCCCTGGGGGGGGGCGCGCCCCACGGCTCTTCTCGGGCTCAGCGCGGCCTGGGGCGGTGGGGACCCGCCGTGACCCAGAGCGGCCCCCGCCGAGGACGCCCGGCCTCCCAAGGAGCCATACTTGGGCAGGCCGGGCCCTGGAGGGACGGGGTGGTCCCCGCGGGGACCCGGGCACCGGCCTGGCGTCCCGGGGGCTCGGGTGGGGGACCGCTGCTGTAGACGCTGGGTGGCTGGGATCCCCAGGCTGCACTTGGAATCCGGTCCCGGCTGGAAAACCACAGAGGGGGGTTTCCTGAGCCCCGGCGCTCGGGCCCCGGGGGCGGGAACCGGGAGGGCCCGGGCGCTGATGGGGCCGAAAGGGGTGTGGGACGCCGCCGATCGCCGTCGTTTCGCGTCTGAACCGCACCTGTGGCACCTGCGTCTTTGTCTCTCTTTTTAAATAGTTTTATTCTTAATGGTTTCCGTTTCTGCTCTCTCAGGAATAAGCACTCAGATTAAGCCCGGAGACTGCAGATAATTAAATTAGCTGCCGCGAGTTGGCCCAGGATGCATCTATCTCCGTGTCCCCAAACAAGCGACGCTGACCTCTTGTAGCCGAGCTTGCCGCTCGGGGTTGAGGGGGTTTGGGGGGCGGTTGTCGTATGCGGGGCAGACCTTCGCAGAGAATCTGGTCACCGATGGTGACCGCCCAGAGAAAACTGTGCCCCGGTCTCCGTATTAAAACTGTCTGAGGAAACCTTAACACCGCTGAAATCTTTCAGCAGCATCCCCAAGAAATGGCTAGGAATAAAAAGGCTAGCCTGATGACCTGGAAAGTAGGGAGCACAGAAGGGTGGTATTATAGGCGCTGGGACAAAACCCGGTGGTTTTAAAATAAAAGCTCCGTATAAGTGAGTTTTGGGGCATTGTATATTAACATTCTCCAGCAATGACCCAGGTTTTCCCAGGGACTTTGAATGTGGGCCTGGGCATTGGGTATTCACACACTGATAAGGAAACCCGAGCCAACAGGATTGAGGGCACCGTTAAATGGTTTGATCTAGAATAGAGGGTGGGGCTTACCTCTACTCTAAAGGCTGAAGATAAGTAAATACAGGAAATAAGAAAAGGGTCGTAGAATTGCTTCACACAAAGTCTGTTTCTTGGCCAGAGTAATCAGAGTGTGTGTAATTTGTGTGTCCTTCAAGAAGTCCAGCGATGGCTCTAAGGGTGTAATCGAATTATGACCATGATACCGAGTTAAATTTCAGCTGTTGAGGGTTATTATCTTGGAGTGGCTATGAAAAGACACTTTCTTGGCAATAGTAAATTATTGTAGTTTGTATAATGATGCAGGCACGCACAGATGTAAGCATATAACTGGAACAAAAGATCCACAAAACACTACTTTACTAGGTGGGATGAATTCCAATACTTTATTCGTTTTGTGCTTTCAAAAATTTGGTTCCTGACCTTGGCCCATCGTTTGACAATTACTGTTCTAGGGTAAATAAGGAATAAAAGTTCTTAAAAAGGTTTAAAATTCTTTTAATTTTTTTCAAAAATTTATTTATTTAGAGAGCATGCAAGCAGGGGCAGAGAAAGAGGGAAAGAATCCTCAAGCAGACTCCCCGTTGAGCTCAGAGCCCAATGCGGGGCTCTGTCCCAAGACCCTGCGATCATAATCTGAGCTGAAACAAAGAACCGGACGCTTAACTGACTGAGCCACCCAGGCGCCCCAATTTTTTAATTTTTTACTGAGAGGGCACACATGCAAGTGGGTTGGTGAGGGGGGAGAGGGAGAGAGAATCTTAAGCAGGCTCTCCGCCAAGTGCAAACCCTGTTCTCAGGACCCTGAAATCCCGACCTGAGCCAAAATCAAGAGTTGGATGCTTAACCAACTGAGCTACCCAGGTACCCCCTATAGAGAGTTTTAAATCCTGCACTTGCACACTTAATGACCTGAAAAGCCACGTATTCATTTAAAATAACGTTATAAAATCTATACTTAGGTCATTCATTCTAGCAGACTACATTCTTTGAGGACAAGGGTAGCATTGGTCTCGTTCACAAGTATTTCCAGCATTTCTCACAATGCCTGGTAAATAGTAGGTCCCCAGAGAAATACATAGATAGGTGTTGAATTAATAGAAAGAAGTAAGATAACTTTGGATGATGGCGGAGGTGAGGAGATGAGGTTTGTACAGAATTGTGTTGAGGTGTGATGGGGAGGTAACAGCGTAACAAGTAGCACAAGTATGGACTTAGAGTGGAATCCTTTTTTTTTTTTTTTTTTAAGCATAACAGTATAGATCATAGCTGTTCCCCCTTTCCCCATATGTGTGTACATATTTTTTTCACAGATGCTGGACAAAAGAAGGGGTGACCTAAGAAACATTTGCTTATCTTTGTGAGAAGTCGGGGAGGCTCTGCAAGCGGGTACAGTTGCTTGTTCTCCGGGATCTTTCCTGTCCTGGTATCTGTGTTGTACCGTCCAGACCCTTCGCTGGGCTCTAATGGTCTCCGGTCTGCTGTTGCATCAAAGGTCCTCAAATCTGCCCTTCTGTCTTTGGAGGGGAGGCTTTCGGGCAGTTGGGAGAACATCTCTGCCTCCAACCCCATGTGGCTTAGGGAGTGTTTCTCCCCGGCAAGCTGGCCTTCCCTGTTAGCCTGGAAGTAAACCCACCAACACTGTTTTGCCAGGAAGCCATTAAAACAGATTTCTTCTGATACGCTCTTGCTAGTAAGTGTTCTGACCTTGTGAAAAATTGTTGGTAGTTTGATCATTGTAACGCACCCAGGTGCTGCAAACGGAGCGGAGTGCAACCGCGGTTCTTAACCTCTTTCCCATGTTCTCCATCCCTGCACCACGCAGGAACCACTGAGACATTTTTCCCTAATTGCTCCCCATTTAAAAAATTAACATCAGAAATCGACTGTACATCTGTTCATGTCCTGAAGCCCTGCAGAGGGCCACAAACTGTTTTGTAAGCTAAGATTTATTTGGGTTTTTTTTGTCCCCACTGACCCAGTTTTTGCCTCTTTAGGGATGATAGCTCCCCCTTGAAGAACACACGAGGTAGAAAATAATGTGCTGAGAAAGATTATCTGTCACAGGTTTATAAGGGCCCCAGGATCCCAGGTTTGGGGAGAGGTGCTGGCATTGGAGCTGAGACAGTAACTTGGTTTTACTGCTCACGTGCTTCCTTTCCCTGCGGGCCTCAACCTCGTCCCTCTTCAAGATCAAAGATATTTATTTTAAGTAAGTCTTCCCCAAGCAGGGCCAGTCCCAGTCCATTGCCATCTCAACCAAGTGGAGATAAGCGTGTCTTAGAATTTGCAGAGATTGATTCAGGTTTTATTAGTTGGTGTGTGTTTGTTGCCAAGCCTGATTATGAGCTTTGATGCCAAATAGTAGCCAGATTTACTGTTTTCATGTGATAACGCAACTAAAAGGTGTTCAGCACCTTATCATTTGTACGGGGCTGTAAGATGAGGTAGACGGACTGATCATGAGGTTGGTTTATCTGCCCCAGACATTGAAAACGCATTTTTTGTTGACTGTAGATTGGACACAAGAGGTAGCATGGATTCTTCTCTGGACTGTCCCTCATGCTTGGTCTGTTGGAGCCTTAGGAGTACAGCAGACTTTAAGCCTTGTTTACACAAACCACAAAATCCCCAGTCTCCCATTTGTGCTGAGTGGGAGTGTTGAGTGCCCTACAGAGTGAGGAAGCCAGTTTGCTCAGATTTCCCTGAAGTTGATTGAGACTGTGTTGTCCACTGGTTAACACAGAACAGGCATTAACCGCTTTTGGTCACCAAAATATCCATGTTCACTGTCAGAAGACCTCACTGTTTGTTATCATGATGCTGAATTAGACACCAGAAATTTTATTTGTGAATGATAGTTGGGACAAATCAAGGCTGGGCCTCTTGCCTAATCCCCATTTCTTTGTATGCTCTTCTGCCATGGGAAGGGCTTGGTAAACTACAAGCCGCAGACCATTTTTATAAATAAAGTTTTATTAGAACACACCCTACGTGTACTCGTTACTTATGACTACTGTGCTGCAGCGACAGAGTGGGGCAGGTGCGACCCACCGTTGAGCCCACAAAGCCTCAAGTATTTCCTGTTTGGCATCTTACAGAAAAAGTTTGCCAGCTTCTCTTTCAAAAGATTCTAAGTGAATTAATCAGAAGTTGGAATACATTTTTAAGAAGTCCCTAATGCCTCTTACACTTGCTTCTGGTTGAAATGACTTAAACACTTAAAATAGAAAATTATA
Source organism: Mustela nivalis (assembly GCF_964662115.1). Taxonomy (NCBI): domain Eukaryota; kingdom Metazoa; phylum Chordata; class Mammalia; order Carnivora; family Mustelidae; genus Mustela; species Mustela nivalis. The sequence continues at coordinate 17,535,136 of NC_139031.1, forward strand.
TTGTAAGACCACTTGTATGTAAACAAACCTAATAATGAAAAATGAGTTTCTCTTAGACGAAGGTTAAGTTTCTCTAAAGAAAAGCTGATTTAATTGGAAGAGGTTAAATAATGTTTGTGGGGACAGCTTTTCTGTGATCATGGTACTTTTAAAGGCTTTAGAGGTTGATGACCGTGTTTCTTTATTAAATCTAAATTCCCATCAGACGTTATGGTTTCCTACTCCTTACTCTAAGATTATCCTTGGCACACTGTTCTCATACATCTTGCCCAGGAATTTTTTTTTTCCCCAAGGTAAAGTTTCCTTTGGTCCCATGCTCCCCTCCCCCATTGCAACATAATACCTGATAACTAGAGAAAATTAAAAAAAAAAAAAATACATCAGAAAGAACACAGTCCCCTGTTTCCAGAAATCCCCATGATTAATTCTCCAAGGGATTCAGCTCTGAAATACTTTTGTTTTATTACCATTGATGCCATTTTATAACCTGGTCGAACCTTGCAGAGGGAATAGAGGGAGGGTTAGTATTTTACAGTAACAGGTAACAGGTAAGAGCTACATGTAAAGGGGAAGATGATTAGGTTTTAAAAGTGTGTGTGTCGGGGCGCCTGGGTGGCTCAGTGGGTTAAAGCCTCTGCCTTCAGCTCAGGTCATGATCTCAGGGTCCTGGGATCGAGTCCTGCATCGGGCTCTCTGCTCGGCAGGGAGCCGGCTTCCTCCTCTCTCTGCCTTCCTCTCTGCCTACTTCTGATCTGTCTCTGTCAAAGGAATAAATAAAATTAAAAAAAAAATAAAAGTGTGTGTGTCTAAAGGGGTGGCCACTAATATGCTCTGAGTTGGTATTAGCTGGCTGCCATAGAGGAGATAGGGAGGTCTATCTTGTGGAGATGGTGGGGGCCTTGGGGGCCGAGAGTTCTCGATGGTGTCAGCGCAGACTTTTGTCAGGTTGCTGTCTGAGCCAGTGCTCTCTGGAGCTCGAAGGTCCAAGAGAGTTGGGCATGCATGGATTTGCCCAAGTCACAGGGCAGATTATTGGCAGAATCGAGTCAAAACATGATTTAGTCTGTAGGACTTGTACAGTTGGGTCGTCTGTAATTTGAATGTTTCCTATAATCGTTTTCTGTAGATTTCCTGTGAAATGTATGGAAATACACCTTCATGATTTATTTTCTTTTTAAAGTTTCAGTTTGGACCACTCCCTGTGTTTGCATTCATAAATACAGACCTGAAATGGAGAGATGGTGTAATCATGTACTGGCATTGCCAAGTTTATTGTGTCATTTTTCACCATGACTTAAATTGGCTGATTCGTTAGTGGTAAGAGAAGTTTGTGTAGTGTCTTTCTGGGAAGGGTCAGGTTGAGATGATTAGTAGTATAATTCACGGACTCTGGTACATTCTCATTCCAGAGGATGATCTTTCCAAGGCCAGGACACTTATCCTTTCACTGACCAGTGTCTTGTGCCTCTTAGGGCCCACACGGGGGGTCCGATCTCTAGGCAGAGCATGGCTCTAAGGTCCTTCTGCCGAGGTTGAGTCCTGACATCTTTGACTGACTGTGTGATCATGGGCCCCTTGCCTCCCCTCTCCTTGCCTTACTTTCCCTCGCTGTAGAGATAATAGCGTCTGCTGGGCTTGGGATAGATTCACCGTATTAATGTATATTAATGTATTGAAGACTGGTAGAAATGAGTCCGTATTTTCATTTTGAGCCTGTATGGGCCAAATACCCCACTCATCTCTTTCCATTCGATGACATGATCTGCCCCGGCACGAGCCTTCTGGTAACCAGGACGTCTGTTCCAGGGTCAGCCCAGGGGACGGCCATCAGTCCCTCAGTGGCAGAGCACGTGGCCCCTTGTGGCCTTCCCCGTGGCTGCAAAACGTTCCCCCCAAAAAGGGAGGCTGGCACACAGCTCCCATTCCCAGGAGTCTTGTCACAAATTGCTACAACTCCTGCACATTGAATTTATAAAATGCCCAACAGTCCTTGCATGTGCTTTTCTTTACCCTTGGAAAGCAGCGTGGCTGGTGTCCCAGCACGTGACCTGAGCTGATCTCTTGGTCATCTCTGCCCGTGGCTTCTCTGAAAACATAGCATGAACTTTTTTTCAGTTTTGTGCCACTCTTTTGGCAGCCTTGATGATGCTAGTTTACACTTTCTGGTTCCAAGGAGCTGAATAACCAACTCCTCGTTGGGCAGAATGAGAAGTATGTCTGAGGTGGGGATTCATGGGCCACAGGACGCCCTGGGGCATACTAGCATCCGGCTGTGTGATGTCAGGCTGTGTGATGTCGCCAGGAGCAGTCTCTCTTGACCCTCCTGTCTCTCAGCCCCGCTCTCTTCAAGTAGTTCCTGGCTCCATTCCCCCAGCACCGTGACCCCAGCAGAATGGAAGCTGGTCTGGGTAGTTCCAGAGACGGAGTCTCACGGGCCTGATTTGGGTCATGCCACTGCCTTTGCACCATTTGCTGTGACAGATGCAACGTGTGGCCAGGCTGGGCCTGGGGACTGTGCCCGCCCCCTGCCCCGTCCCTTGACTCGTGAGTGGTGGGGAAGGCTGCTCTTGTAGCTTCCTCGGTCCTCTAGGGGAAAAGGAGGTCAGTCATCTGGAGATGTATCCGCTCTTACGCCTGAGCTTAGCAACCTGCCCCCTGCTCCCTCCTTGGGGGTGAACAAGCTCAGAGGGCCAGCAGGCTCCGCCATACACTTGTTCCCACTGATTGATAATCTACTTCCCCCACCCCCCACCCCCGACCGGGCGTGTTAACAAGGGCTGATGTCAGAACAGCCAGTGTCTGTTCAGCTGTTCATCGCCCTGGGGAGTTTTCCTCTTCATTCCCTTCTCCCCCAGCTCTCTGGAGGAATGCTCTGTGTTTGTTCCACAGTCGGCTGCACATGTGTGTATTTTTCGCCTCTCCGGTCTGCGTAGGATCAGTGAGGAGATGGAGTAAGTGTCCATGCGGTCAGGCTGGGTGCTGGCAGAGCTTGAAGGCTGTGGAGGGGTCGCCTCCTCCCCGAGCGCCCAGTTCTGCCCCATCCGGGTCACGGAGGTGGTCGCGGGGCCTGGGCTCGCACAGCTCATCAGTCTCTGCAGCTCTGCCCGGACATTACCGAAGCCTGTTTCCCCTCTCCTGCCAGCAACCTTCTGCCTGCGGGCATCCCGGAGCGGCCGCCTCCCACCCCTGCCTCTTAGAGCAGGTTCTCACGTGGTTGCAAAGAAAGCACCTGTCTTTGAGTCCATATCAGTAAGGTTCTTGACTTCACGATCATCTCCCAAAACTGCTGAAAAACGAGGGATTGCCACTGTCCGCCTCCACACCCAGAAGGAGAGAGTAAAGCATAGGCGTTCAGTGACAGCTCAGAAGCCAAATGGGCATTGGGTGAATATCTACAGCAGTTATTGAACTACTCTGAGCCATTTGAAGGAAATGGCACCCCTTATTGTCTTGGGAAACTAAATGATTCAGATAGGGTGTTTTTTGTTTGTTTTGTTTTTATACAGTAGTTTGTAAATCTATAGACGTAGAGGAACCAGGAAGACAGCTCTGGCATGTGTTTTTAGGGTGGGCTGCGGCGAAGTGGTCTGAGGATGCTCAGGTCAAGTCTTGTGGCCTTTCATATGGGTCGCATGCCCTGCCCCCCCCCTCCCCCGAGAGCCTATGGAAGCTCTGGGGGAGCCGCTGGCCATCCGCAGCCGTGGGAAAGAGGCGGGAGCTTCAGCGGGAGGCTCACACCGCCCTTCTTTCTTCCTGGGCTGCTTGGTCGTTGATTTGAACTCCGTGCCTTCCGGTCCCTTTCCGTTCAGTCCCCTCCAGGCAAAGTGACCGAGGCTGTGAAGGCAGCGATTGACCTTGGCTACCGTCACATCGACTGCGCTCACGTGTACCAGAACGAGAACGAGGTGGGGCTGGCCCTCCAGGAGAAGCTCAAGGAGCAGGTGGTGAAGCGTGAGGACCTCTTCATCGTCAGCAAGGTGCCGCCCTGCAGGGGAGCCTGGGCCACGGGCCTCTCTCTCCTGTTTGTCCGAGGCCAACATGGGTGCAGGAGCCGAGACCATCCTCTGGGGAAATGAGTTGACTACGGGCCATAGAGGGTTCCAGAGCTCACCGGTCCACATTGTCTCTTGGGTGGTCATTCCGTGTAGAGCCTTGGTTAGAGCCTCTTGTCGGTGAGGCTTAGATTGAGAGATCTCTTTGAGGACAGAACTTGGTTTCCGTCTGGAGGCTGGGTCTCTACGGACGGCCACCGTCTTTCACCTGGAGGCTGTCGGTGCTCAGAGGAACCCTGGGTGGGAGGGTGAGACTGACCCCACGGACACAGTCCTGTAGGAAAATGGCCGTGGGAGCTCATGTTTAGGGCCTGGGCCTTCCTGACCTGTCCATTCTCATTAGGCCTTCAGTTTGGTCCCTCTGACAGGTCTCCCTGACCCGATGACCCTGCCTTCCTTTGGAAAATTCGGGTCCATGGTGCGCAGTGGAAACTCCCCCACCCCGTTTCCAGCGTCCCAGCGAGAGGGGTGGGTGGTGTCTTGGGGCCGTCTGGCTGCCGGCTGCCGGCTGAGACGTGCTCTCTCGCCGTCCTCAGCTGTGGTGCACGTTCCACGAGAAGAGCATGGTGAAGGGCGCCTGCCAGAAGACGCTCAGCGACCTGAAGCTGGACTACCTGGACCTCTACCTCATTCACTGGCCGACGGGCTTCAAGGTAGGCGGCCGCTGTCGCTCCGTGCAGCCCGGGCTGTGGTAGGCCCTCCCGCTTTAGGGTACAGGTGGGCACATGCCCTATGTGAGTCCTTACTGGCCCGGCCACTGTCCTGGGAGCTGTCAGCCCCCAGCCCCTAGCGCCTGCTGAATCCAAACCGTGGGCGACTCGGCTGAACGTTAGTGAGTTGGAGGAGCGCTGCGCTGTGTCATTTGCCGGTGGTACCGTTTCAAACTGTGGCCACGCACATGGGTCAGGGGGCATTCTGTACGTGGGCCGAAGACCTCCTTGGCTGTCTTCTTCTGCCTCTGTGTGTGGGTACGGTCCGGCGTTCCGCACAGAGGCCCCATCCCGTGGAAGCCCGAGTCTCGGCACCAAACACACTCGCGTTATGAGTTCTTTCTAGCCACAGGGTCCGTTTTCTGCTTTGTCAGCCAGAGTGAAGGCATGTGGTTTTTGTCCTCTAGCGTTGTTGTGTTGTGCTGGTTCCATCGGACAGTCCGCTGTAACCCAACTGAAAGGAACAGGGTCTGGGGGCCTCAGGAATTTTCTGCCTGTTAACTTTTCATACTGGCCTGTGGGTTTGCCCTTGATGGTTTTCTGAAAGCTTAGCTATGGGAGTTAAGAGTTTTTTTTTTTTTAGAACTTTGCTTTTAAAGAACCAGGTCTGCAAAGGGCTGTCATTGACCATGTACTCTTGTAACAACAGCATGGGAAGGAGTATTTCCCGCTGGATGGGGAAGGCAAAGTGATTCCCAGCGACACCAATTTTGTGGACACGTGGGAGGTAAGGCAGTTGCTGACTCGGTCTTCTCCCTCCTTGCTGGTATCTCTTTCTCCTGTGAGTGATCCGCTGTGCTGTGTCTTCCCCTGCCTTTTGGTGTTTGGTCACCATTTTTGCTCTTCCTGTCTTCTCTAAGCCAGCTGGGCTTTTGTTTTGGTGTCTCTTGGCTAGTTTGCCAGTGCTGGTTAGTAAGGGCAGGGCCCGTTAAACTGATTGGAGCCAGAGCTGCTTTTCTCATTCCTGTCCTGTGCGGCACATGTCAGAAGCAAGCAGCCCCCCTTTCCTTGGTAGGCCATGGAAGAGCTGGTGGAGGAAGGGCTGGTGAAAGCTATTGGAGTCTCCAACTTCAATCATCTCCAAGTCGAGAAGATCTTAAACAAACCTGGCTTAAAATACAAGCCGGCTGTTAACCAGGTAAACATGGTGGAGGGGAGGTGTGTGTGGGAGGCTGTTCAGTTACTCTCTGAACCTGGCAGTCCCTTCCGGTCTGTGTCCCCCAGGGAGCAGCCAGGAGGCGGGTCCCAATTTGGGACTGAGAATGATGATGACCCATCTGGGAGCGCACTTGCGGGAGAGACAGGGTGTGAGCCTGGCTTGTGATGACTCAGGCTCTCCGGGTTTATCAGCTTGCGGCCCATCACAGTTGATAAATTGGCCAAAGCCAGAACAAACCCTTAGGGCCCGTGGTCACAGTCGGTGATAACAACATTATTGTTATTCATATCGAAGACACTTGCTGGGAAACAGGGATTGTTGTTCCACATATCTGGGAGCTCAGACGTTGGCTGTACATCATTTTCTGTTGGGGAGGGGGGCTTCCTGTATGTCCCCACAACTGTGCCCACATGCTACCCCCAGCCCTCTGTTTGCATCTGCAGATTGAGTGCCACCCGTACCTCACTCAGGAGAAGTTAATCCAGTACTGCCAGTCCAAGGGCATTGTGGTGACGGCCTACAGTCCCCTCGGCTCTCCTGACAGGCCTTGGTGAGGTTCCCACTGGATCATGTCCATCGGTGAAGGTTGGAGATGACTAGAAAGAAAAATTGAGCATCAAGGGAAGTGCTTCTGGCGCCACTTTTCAGACCTACCCAGGAGCCTTTCATTGGGTTTCCTGGTTGTTCTTTCTATAGCAAGATGGCCGTTCTTTTTCCCAAGGATTGGCAGTTTGTACTTGGGCTTCAAATCAGGAGGAGCCTGGTGGGCTGCCCTCAAAGGCCGATGGGAGTTAGAGCCACGGGCTGTCCCCGAGTGGAAGTGAGGCTGGGCACTCACACAGGCCATCTTTCTGTCTGCAGGGCCAAGCCTGAGGACCCTTCCCTGTTGGAGGATCCCAGGATCAAAGCTATCGCAGCCAAGCACAATAAAACCACAGCGCAGGTACCGCCCTCTCCACACACCCGTGACTATTTCCTGAACTCTCTGCATTCCTATTTCCTGAACTCTGCATTCGTAGTGGTCCCCTTCAGTGGGGAGGGAGAGGTGACCAAACCCAGCCAAGCCCTTCCTGGAAGTGCGGCTTGAGGTCGTGGAGCAGGTGGTAGACAGGGCACACAGACTAGGACGCCAGAAGATGCCCACGTGGTGGGGACGGGGGGCACCGGCCTCCTACCTCCACAGGCCGCCCCGGGGCCCGCATTTGCTGACGAATGTGGGAAGCTCCTCTCCCCGCTCACAGGAGAGCTCTCAGTTCAGCTGTCTGGGAAATGTTCTTTTTCTCCCAAGTGGTAGGATGGCTTCCTCCTTGTGACCAGGACACCTGGGAGACACAGCAGCACGTGGCGTGACTCGGGGAGACCCTGACCTCTCTGAGCCTCCGTTTCCTTACATGTGACCTTCTGGAATTTCCATCTTTGGGCAGTGGATGTAGATGAAGATGAGACTGAGTGACATGATAACATAGGCTATTGGTGTACGTACACACTCGGCCCCTCTGTTCACAGATTCTGATCCGGTTCCCCATTCAGAGGAATTTGGTGGTGATCCCCAAGTCTGTGACACCTGAACGCATTGCTGAGAACTTTCAGGTAAGATCCTGGCTGCTTGGCTGGGGTTTTTACAGCAGAGCAGGACAGAGGGCCTCTCCTCTCATGCCTGGGCTGTCCGTGTAGGACCCCCACCATCCTGTCACCTCTCAGAGAGCCAGCAGGTGGAGACAGCCGGTGAGCATATTTGCCCACAGAGGTCACCAGCGAGTGTCCAGCAGGCTTGCTTTCTGGACATTCTGACATGAGGGCCTTCCCTGTCCCCACGTGTGCCACCCCTCCCAGGCTCACCGGCTGCTGGCCCCCCCGACGGCTGAGTTCTTGTCCTCTGTCTGTGAGGGGCTGCTTAGGCCCATCTCAGGTACCGCCTCTGACAGCACCCTTCAGCCCCCAGCCGGACTTCGTTCTCAATTTCTCTGGCCCCTGTGAGGGTCGTGTAGCGTCTCCCTCCAGCGTGCTGCCGACCGGTCCTTGTGTGGGAGTTGTTGTGTGACCTCTTTCCTTCGCTTCAGTGTAAAGGGAAGCGGAGACGCTTGTGGTCTGTCATTTTCTTCCCACCTGTGCTCGTCACAAATGCTCAACACTTTTGTGATTGTGACAGTCACAAAATGAACTAAAAAGTCCCATTTTACTCGGAGGCTCTGGAGGGGAGGGCCTGCCTCGTTCCGGGCAGGATCCCGGCGGCCTGTGGGCCTTCTGTGAAGAAACTGCGCTTCCGTTCCGTGGACCCTTGTTTTCCCGCCCTCCCCACTCCGGGCAGCCTCTCCTCTGCGCCCGGAGCTGTTTGGATACTTTGTATTCTGGGCTTGACCTTTATTTGAAGAATTTACTGGATTTTCTTTTTTTTCTTTTAGGTCTTTGACTTCGAACTGAGCAGCGAGGATATGACCACCTTGCTCAGCTACAACCGGAACTGGCGCGTGTGTGCCTTGGTGAGGTGAGTGTGTGCGGGGAGGGGAGCTAAGGCCGCAGCACGAGGGAAGCTCCCGTTAGCAGTGGTTCCCACCGGTGCACGTCCCCTTGCTGTCTCACCCGTGCACAGTGGGAGACGCTTGAACCCATGTCCGCCGAACTGCACACAGCCAAGGGGAAAATGCCAACCGATGGTTCTAGATCTCTCCTCCCACCCCAGGGGCACTGTTGGCCTAACCTGCAGCAACTCCACATTTCAGCATTAATTTTCAAATCTTAGCGGCTCTTCTGAAACCAGGTGATCCATGGGGTTCCTGGCCCACCTTCCTGGGAGAATTCGCCTGTGACTCTAACCTCATACTGATGTAATCAGAGGGGTTCAGTAGGAAGACTGTGGTGCTTGAGGCTGAGGCAATCTCTCGACCCCTCCCTGACTGATGGTCACCCAGAGCCCTTCCAGCTGCGAATTCGCTGGCTTCTTGTGTTCCCTGCGATTTGTAGTGTGGAAACTGAGGGAGGTGACAAGGAAGGTTGTTGTGTCTCTCCCCCACCCCCCCACCCCCCTTCTCCTACAGTACAGTAACCAAAGTTTAAAACTCCTTCTCTCTGCGTTGTAAGAAGAAACCTCCGTTCTACAGTGGGGACCAAGAGCTTCCTTTCACACTATGTGTACGGCCTCTCTTACTTCCCCATTTCCCAGCAGTTAGTCCTCTGAGCAAGACTTGGCCTTGCCCTGAGGTGTGGGGTCGCGTGCCAGCCTCCTCTTTCCTGCCTCTGCTCCCTCTCCATGCCGTTGGCAGCGCTGGTGGCCCCCGCACCCCCACACCTGTCCGCCGGCTCTGTGTCCTGGGCAAGACTCTCTCCTGCGCTTGGGTGTGACTGTGCCTGTGAGCACGTGGCCATCACAGACATCACAGGCCACTAACGGCTTGGCACTGGCAGTGGCACACCAGGCCATTTCTGATGTCCCTGTTTGTGTTAATGCTTAACCTTTAGGCACTGAGATCCTTTTTGAACCAAGTGGGTGAGGGAGAGGAAAGTGAATCATTCAGCAGGTGATGTCTGTTCTCCTGTGAGAGTCTCCGTACCATTCGTTCACTTCCCACTGCCCTTCCCACTGCTGACACAGCGTATTGGAGCTCTCCGGGCTGACAGACCGCAGTGGTTTTCTGACTGTCCCTTTTCCCTTATACTTACTCCCTCCGCTCCCCAGTGCCACTTCAGAAATAGCTGTCGGATGAGTCTGGGGGCTGCTGATGCTTCAGGGGGACAGGTTGGGGCTGGAGTAGGGAGGGAGAGGCTGGCTCCCACATTCCCAGCTCGCCTAGGCCGCTTTCTCACTACACATACACGTCCATTGCCTCTTTTTGGAAGTTATCGCTCTAGTTACCGAGGGCAGGCTCCTGTTAGTCAGGCTTGATGGGAGGCCAAAAAAGGGGCAGACTGTGGGGATGTTTTGAATGACTCCAAGTCTTGGAGCGTTCTGGGCCCTGTGCTGGGTTCTCCCTGGGCCATTCACACTATGCCCAGCCAGCCTTTCCGTTGTGAGTGCCAGAACTTGTTCCAGCACGAGCCGTTGGCCATGTTCATACATACTCACCCGCCTCTCTCCTCCCCTCTGTCTCCTGTGTCCCACTCTGCACTGCTCTGTGGGGCTCCCTTCAGCTCCCACCGACCCCAGGCAGCTTCTGTGTCCTCAGAGCACTGGCTCTGTCACATGCAGACTCCTGACCCCTCTCTGGTCACCCTCTTACTGTTTCGGACTATGGGATGCTCTGGTCCTGCCAGTTAGCCTGAGTGACCAGAAGCAGGAACTGTGTCTTGGTGCCCCGCTTGCCTCAGGCACGATGCTGGGCACACGGCGGGGGTGGGGTGGGGTGCGGTCTGTCACACAGGTGCCAACTGATGACAGCCCATGGTAGAGGAGCCTGGAGGGGGCTGCGGGGGTCCCCAGCACAGACCCATGACCTGCAGTCTGGACACTGGCTCGTCTCTGAGGCCTGTATTTCTACCTATAATGAGACCCTCACCATTGCTTTTGGTCATCTCTTATGGGTAGAAATACAATCCCTTCCCTTGTAAAGCTAATGTGTTCCTCCTTTTCTCCCGACAGCTGTGCCTCCCACAAGGACTATCCCTTCAACACGGAGTTTTGAAGTTCTCGGTGCCTCTTCCCCCTCCAGGTGACCTGCCGCTGTGTTCCCCGGGTCACTTTCCCTGTATGTAGTGTAGTGTGGCCTCTGCCTTTCCTGGTGGGTCAGCGACCTGCGGCCAGGCCAGTGAGGGCTTGGCCCGCTCGGTGTCGGGTCTAAAGAGCAGTATCAGTAGGTTAGAAGCTTCTTCCAGTTCTCTTTGCCCTTCTTCCTATCCAGCTGGGAAAGTAGGACCTTAGGACTCTTTCCTGACTAAGTTGAATCTACAAAGTTGAAATAGTGCCACTAACAACTGGATTTCGGCTGCCGGGAACTGTTGTAACCTTTTCATCCAGACTTCTTGCCTCAAATAAAAAGTCCTTTTGTGAACTTGTTGCTGTTTGTTTTACTTTGATTTATCGAAACAGTGTAGCACCCTCTGTCTCACTCAGCCTTCATCCCCTCTGTGACTGTAAAGCAGCCACTCAGCTGAGCAACACGAAGGCGTACCTGACAGCTTTCCCTCTAGTCGGGGACCCCTCACCCCAGTACCTTGCTCCTTTAGCTTTAGGGAGGTTGGTCTTACCTGGGTGCACACTTGAGTCACCCGGGGAGCCTTTAATGCTAGGGATGCCTGGATCTCACCCCTGGGGACCCATCTGATTGGCCCAGGGTGTCACCAGGCCCCCCGAGAGTTTGCAGGCTCCCCAGGGGTTCCTACTGCACAGCCAAGGCTGAGAGCCACCGCTTTACGGATGAGAGGGGACGGGAATCCGTTTGTCACCCATTTGTCACTTCACAAGTTACTTTGTTTTTCCTCCTGTGCGTGAAGCCCAAAGTCCTATGTTTTCTAAGCAGCGCTCTTCACAAAGAGCCACTGTCATAAAGCTCATGGTCTAGACGAGAGGGAAGAAGGGAAGCATCAGCGAATGGCATCTGGGTGAGCTCCGGCCACCGGAACAAACCTCATAGACTGAGACATTTGTTCCTCCCAGTTCTGGAGGCTGGAAGTCTGATCAGGTTGGCCAGCCGGGTCTGGCTCTGGTGAGAACCTTCTCCCTGGGTTGTAGACGGCCCCCTTCTCACGGTATCTTCGCATGACCATGAAGGAGGAATGCTTTAAATAGGATTACGCAAGTAAAGGTCTGTTGTTAACGTTTACGAATGCTGTTGCTTATTTTTTTATTACATTTCCTTTCCCGGAATTACACTGACAAAGGCTGGGAAAGGCATGAGCTAGGTAAGAGTTGACTTCAGGGTTCATGGAGTTAATGGCTTGGTTGCTGACTTCTTACTGGATGACGGTACGTCCTACAGGTGATGTTCACTGCTGTGCAGGTTACCCACAGGTGAAACGTACCCCCGGGGCTTTAGGGAATTGGGCAACAGTGGTTACTGGGCCTCCCCCAGGGACGCAGGAGAGAGCCAGGCCCCTGCATGGCAGGGTTTGGGCCAGGTGGGGGCTCAGAGCCCCAGCCGCTCCCTGCCACCCACAGGTTGCTCCTCTTCCAGCCACCTGTTCCTCACAGCGGTCCAGCCCTGCCAGGTCAGCAGGTCCTACTTTACCCCAGGTCAAGCTGCAGACCTCCGTAGTCACCCTCTCAACAAGGGAACACTGTCCTTTTCCTGTAAATTGAGTCAAATTATCTCTGACCTCGTACCGACCCTGTTTCTCCAGTTAGCCCAGAGCTGGTTTTAACACGCTTTGGAAGAACTTCAGGGTGATCACTAGTAAGCGTTCGTACCTGAGGCCAGTGTGCGGGATCCCTGCTTTAGGAACACGATCAAAATAAGTGAATTTGAAAGTCAGTGGGTTAAGCCTCTGCCTTCCGCTGAGGTCATGATCTCAGGGGCCTGGGGTCGAGCCCCACATCGGGCTCTCTGCTCAGCAAGGAGCTTGCTGCTTCTGCGCCACCCACCTCCCCGCCCCCGCCACCTGCCTCTCTGCCTGCTTGTGATCTCTGTCTGTCAAATAATAAATAAAATCTTTAAAAAAAAAAAAAAAAAAGATAATTTGAAGGTCAGCAAGAAGGACAAACAAGTTGAAAAAAGGCCCTGTTCTGACCTTGGTCCCTACTTTGTAGCAGAGACTTGGTTCCTATCTAAGAACATGTCCCCGAGAGAGAGAAGGAGTCTTGGCTTGGGGTGGGGTGGGGATGGGGAGGAGAATGAAAGCTTCTTGATTAAAGAACTCCTTCTGCCTTTTGAAGATTCAAAAGAGGTGTGGGGGGCCGTCAGTGACCCGATGCAGGTGAGCGTCCGGCTTGCTGGTGCTGGAATGTGGTGTGAAGGAGCATAGGGGCGGCCGAGCAGACAGACAAGGGGTGGGGGTCCTAGAGAGGGGTGCTGCCTTCCCAGTGCGGGCCCCCTTCTCCCTTCCCATCGTGCAACCAAAACCCCTGACAGCTTTGCTCATTCCCGGGGTTGGGGGGTAGGAGGGGCAGGTTTCCAATCCCACCTTAGCACTCAGGACTTGTCGCCAATGAAGTGACTCTCCAGGGGGCCCAGGCTGTGGGAGTTCTAGAACAGCAGTACGGGTCCCATTTCTGAGGACCTTTGCCAGGGCCTCCAAACACATTCACAAAATAGTTAGACTTACCAAAACGAAGTTCCAGCCAAGGAGTGGAATTGTTAATAAGATAATGAGACCCACTGAAGGACAGAACTAAATCTAACTGAATCACATCGGCGATGAAGCCTGCCCTTGAAAACCTCTCTGAACAATGCAGACTTGATTTCAAACAGGGCAGTTTCTCAAGGACCAGTTTTCGCAGAGCACGGTTTCTCAACACCGTCCTGTTTCGCATCGGTACAGTTGTCGAACGAGCTGCTTTGTGCAATGCCCGGGTGTCCCCCGGAGGGACCCCGGGAGCTGGCCAGCCAGCAGCAGCATCGTCCGTGCTGGGTCCAACCCTGGAAGTCTACCTCGGAGGGCAACAGGGACTACCCTTGGGGGTTCATGGCTCCCTGGGACCCAGCTCCAATTTACACCTCGTCTTTCTGTCCCTTGAAGGCATTTTCTAGCTGTGTTCCAAGAAGACCGGGGTCTTCAGGATCCTTAAAGAAGCTCGCCTTCCCTCTCCCCTTCCCTCTATGGAGTTTGGCTACAAGAGAGGGAAGCTACTGATGGCTTCTCAGGTCCTCTTCGACCCAACGCTCAAGCTGGGCCAGAGGGAACAGAAATCTCTGCTTTCCTTCCCTTTCTGTCTACAGGGCCTACAATGGGGTCAGGGCACAGATTGGGCTCTGTGTGAGCAAGTGACCAAATGAACAACGAGCTTTTCTTAGAGCGACGAATTATGACAACCTCCTAGAGTAAAATCAGTGCATTTCTGACCCCAAGAGGGGCTGAAACTGTGGCCTGGAAACTGTGGCAGAGGGTTCTACAGACGCAGATGGACCGAGACTTCCTTGCAGCTCTCTTCCTCCGTTTTTTTTTTTTTTTTTTTTTTAAGATTTTATTTATTTATTTGATGGACAGAGATCACAAGTAGGCAGAGAGGCAGGCCGGGGGTAGGCGGGTGGGAAGCAGGCTCACCGCAGAGCAGAGAGCCCAATGCGGGGCTCGATCCCAGAACACTGGGATAGCGGCCTGAGCCAAAGGCAGAGGCTTTAATCCACTGAGCCACCCAGGCGCTCCAGCTCTCTTCCTCCTCATCCGAGACTCTGGCAAACCGGTTAGCTTTCCGGCCCCGATTCCCCAATCTACAAGATGCCTACCTACTAGTGGTCATGGGGATTGAACGAGATATATGGAACATAAAACCCACTATCCTGGGCCTTGCCCACACCGCTCAGTACCTGCTTGCCCTTATTCTTACAACAGAACATTGGCAACAGGGGCAAATCCGTCCTTTCCCTCACAGCCTGCGGCTGGTGTTGGGGGATGGAGCTCTGCCCAGAGAGCAGCACTTTCTCCGCGGCCTTGACTCTGGCCACGTCACACACAGAAAGGGCAACCCTTGATACACTTCTCAGGGGGCAGTACACTGTGGGCCCTTGTTTCTAATCTCAGGGACAGTACGTCCTTCAAGAAGAGCAGATCCTGAAAAGAATGCTGACGGGCGCCTGTGTGGGTCAGTCAGTTAAGCATTTGACTCTTGATTTTGGCTCAGGTCATGATCTCAGGACTGTGAGATCGAGCCCCGAATCTGGCTTGTGTTGGCCATGGGGCTCTCTTTCCTCCTCCACCCCCGAAAAAAAAAAAAAAAAGGAAAGAAAATAAAATAAAATGCTGCATATGTGTTTGTAAGAAGTATTTTTTTGTATGGATAGATGAAATCATTGAGTGTTGGAGGTCATCTAATCTAATTTATTTTTGGCTGCAGACTTCTCTCTTTGAAAGAATCCCATATGGATCCTCAATATTTAAACCAGATGGCCAGGCTGCTGTGGTTTAAGTCGTGGAGGAGTCTGGGAACCAAGCCAGTTGACACCCTCACAACCCCCTAACCATGAGGGCCTGAACACAGTTGCAAAGCCTTGGGATCCAACCTTTGTTGTTTACTTTTAAGAGCTATAAAGATTTCTTTCACACAGTTGTTGGAATTCAAGAATTCCAGAGTGGCTTACCTCCTTGTGGATGGGGGCCTCTCTTGAGGGCGCAGCAAATATGGCGGCTGGGATTGCATCCTCTATGGGCTTGACTGGACATAGAGGATCTGATTCCAAGGTGGTGCATTCCCTCACAGGCAAGACAGTATTGCTATTGGCAGGAGGCCCCAATGCTCTCACCTCGTGTACCTTTCCACAAGATGGCTGGAGAGCTAGTGACACGGTGGCTGACTCTCCCTGATGGGTGATCCAAGCAATCACAAACTGGAAGCCATAATGTCTTTCATTACCTAACCTCAGAAGTCACACACCATCATTTCCACAGAAAGATCAGCCCTATCCACTGGGTACCCCTTGGAGGCTGGCCACCACAATTTGCAAACCTAGAACGACATTTATTTAGGAAGCATTTCAGAAGTAATTACAAATGTGCAAACAATATTTCAAAAGAATGTATGTTTTAATTGTCATGCCCAGCCAAGGCATGGTTTTATAACCACTTTTATAACCATGGTTTTTATAACCCTGACAGTCAAAGAGGCCAAGGGAGCAGCCAAAACTCACAGAGCAATTTAGTGACAGAAATGGACCTAGAATCCAGGTGTCTGGATTGAGTCTATTGCATTACATCATGACATTGCATTTAATAAAAAATATGGAAACTCACATACGTGTATAGCCTGATCACCACGGAATCAAAGTTAACATCAGGGTAGCATCAGCTGTAGGTCATATTCATAATATGTGATCTCGACATGAAGTGATGAGAACGGCCCTTTACCTCCACAATCTTCTCCCCGCGACCCTATCACCCCAGTCTAATCAGGAGAAAACATGAGACAAACTGTATTTGAGGGACGTTATGCAAAATATCTGACCAATACCAATACCACTCAAAACTGTCAAGATCATCAAAACCTTGAAAAACCTTAAAAAAGTCTAAGAAGCTATCGCAACCAAGAGGAGCCTAAGGAGACACGACGACAAATTGTGTGGGATCCTGGGACAGGAATAAAGACATTTAGGTAAAAACTAAGGAAATCAGAATAAAGTTGGGACTTTAGCTAAGAAAAATTTATTCATATCGGATCATTAATTCTGCCAAATGTACCATATTAATGTAATCTGTTAATAATGGGCAACAGGTATAAAGTATATGGAAAGTCTGTACTGTGAAATTTTCTGTAAAACAATTCAAAAATCAAATATCTATTAAAAAACTTTATAGATGGGGCACCTGGGTGGCTCAGTGGGTTAAAGCCTCTGCCTTCAGCTCAGGTCATGATCCCAGGGTCTGGGGATAGAGCCCCGCCGCATTGGGCTCTCTGCTTAGCAGGGAGCCTGCTTCCCCCTCTCTCTGCCTGCCTCTGTGCCTACTTGTGACCTCTCTCTCTCTGTCAAATAAATAAAAAATATCTTTTTTTTTAAAGATTTTATTTATTTATTTGACAGAGAAATCACAAGTACACTGAGAGGCAGGCAGAGAGAGAGAGAAGGAAGCAGGCTCCCTGCTGAGCAGAGAGCCCGATGCGGGACTCGATCCCAGGACCCTGAGATCATGACCTGAGCCGAAGGCAGCGGCTTAACCCACTGAGCCACCCAGGCGCCCCATAAATAAAAAATATCTTAAAAAAAAACTTTATAGAATGCTCAGAAAGAGCTGCTTTTCTAAACAAAATATAACAAGCCTAGGTTATTCACTTGCTTTAAAAATGCTCCCATCTCTCTTAGATCAAGCAAACACCATAACTAGTAAGGGTACAGATTTGAATGACATGATTGCTAACCTTGCTCTTGGAGGGCACATATTTCCAAGCACATGTGGGACATTTATGAAAATCAGTAATATGTTGGGACAGAGTGCTGGCCTCAATGAAGTTCAACAAATTGATATCCTACAGATCACATTGTCTGGCCACAATTTAATAAAAATGTAAAACATTAGCAAAAAAGCATGAACTAGAAACTGTCCATGCCCATAGTCCCACACAGAAATTTGAAAACAGACACACAATCAACTCAAGCGTTAAAGAAGAAAAAATAATAGTAACTACTCCATATGGCATTTGCTAATGAATTATGTTTCATGTAGTATTTTATGAGTTTTATGTATTTTTTTAATCCTCCAATTAACCCTTTGAGACTGGTCCTGTTATCATTTCATTTGCAGACGAAGAAACCAGGGACTCATACAGCATGAATAATGCGCTCACGTCAGACAACTGGAAAATGGCGGCACTGGGTCTGCGTGTGGCCATCTGGCTCCAGGGTCTGTATTCTGGTTCTGTTAGGCTGCCTCTTAATATAAAGTAGAAAACACCTGTGGAATGGTAAAAATGAGACATATCAAAACTTGGGGACGCAGTGAAAGCATGCTTAGGAATCTTGTAATTTAGGAAGTCTTAAAAACCAGTGCTGAAGTAGAATGACTATTACAGATATTTCCACAAATACAAGATAAAGATGGTTTTATAGAGGTGTTGTTGGGTATTATAACATTCTAGGTACAGACAATGTCAATCTGACATAACCTGTTCCAGAAAGCAGAACAAGAGGGAATACTTCCAAAATCGTTTTATGCAGCCAGCACAAATCTGATACTCAAATTACTAGCACAGTTCAAGAAAGGAAAATTACAGGCCAATCTCACTGAAGAACAGATAGGTAAAAATTCTAAACAACATAGACTTAATCACATCCAATAATGTATAAGTGATCAATGCAATTTTATCACAGGAATGCCATGTTGACTTTATATTAGAAAATCATAAACATCATCTACCATATTAATAAATTAAAGGTATATGTAGTATTCAAATAAAAAATGTTTATACTTTAAAATAATTTTATGATAAAATCTTTGGTCAGACTCACAGTAGAAGAAAACTTTTTTAAACTTGGTAAAGGGCATCTCCACAGCCATCTCATAGACCTACTATGACGTATCCTTCTGGTATACGATCTACCACTGTTCACTTTCACATGAACAAATCTCAACAACAGAATATTGAGGCAAGAAAAGTCAGTCACAGAGAAATACATACAGTAAGAGTCTACTACTACAGGGGCACAGTCAGTTAAGTGTCCCATTCTTGGTTTTCCTCAGGTCATGATCTGAGGATTGTGGGATCAAGCTTCGAGTAGGTCTCCATGCTTAGCGGGAAGCCTGGCTCAAGGAGTCTCTCTCTCCCCTGCCCCTCTGCTCACATACTCTGTCTCTCCCTGAAATAAATAAATTAATTAATTTTTAAAAATCACAATGAGATACCACCTCATACCTATTGGAATGGTTATTATAGAAAAGACAAGAGATAATGTGTTGGTGAGGGTGTAGAGAAAGGGAAACCTGCATGGGCTGTTGGTGAGAATGTAAATTGGTGCAGCCATTATGGAAAACAGTATAAACATTCCTCAAAAAATTAAAAACAGAACTATGGCATGGTCTAGCCATCCTACTTTTGGGTATCTATCTAAAGGAGACAAAATCTCTGTCTTGAAGAGATGCCTACATCATTGCAGTGTTATTCATGATAGCCGAGACATGGAACAATGTAGGTGTCCATTAATGCATAAATGGATAAAGAAGATGTGGTATGTACATAATGGAATTATTCAGCCATGAGAAAGAAGAAAATCTTGCCACTTGCAACAATTTGGACGGACCTTGAGGCATTATGCCAAGTGAGATAAGTCAGAGGAAAACAAATTCTATATAATCTCACCTATGTGTGCAACTAAGAACATCAAACTCATAGAAAGAGAGATCAGAGTGGTGCGTGTCAGAATCCGGGGGAGAAGGAGGGGGAAATGGGGAGATGTTGGTCAAAGGACACAAACTTCCGATGATAAGATGAGTAAGTTCCCGGCATCTCATGTATAGCATGGTAACTTTAGTTAACAATATTGTATTGTGTTTTTGAAAGTTGCAATGAGAACAGGGCTTTAATGTTCTCACTGTAACAACAGCAAAATAGTAATTATGTGTAAACTGACCTTATTGTGGTTAACATTTCCCAATATATACCTGCAACAAATCTTCACACTGTACAGCTTAAACTTACACAATGCAACCTGTCCATGAAAACATTTCTAAGTTACTACTTATTTTTTGCCCTGCATTCTGGGAATATGTGTGTTTGTTTTATTTAGTCCTTTAAACGGGATACAGAGATCTTACACATTTTTTGTATATACATTTCATAAGAAAACATAAATGCTGAAAAAAACAAAGGATCTCATTTGATCCTTGCAACACTCCTGTGAGACCCATGTATCATGATTCTCATTTTACAGATGATGAACTTTGATGAACTTAAATCAAGAAAAGTTTTTTTGCTATGCCAAATATCCCACAACTAGTCCACAGTTCCGTCTTCTCATTCTGGAACCTTCCTACTCAATCACACTGAAACTAACTTATATGACTACTTCTTTTATTTTATTTCTCTAAGTTCTATTTATTTAAGTAACTCTACACCCTATATAGGGCTCAAACTCACAACACAGAAATCAAGAGTCCCGCACTCTACCAACTGAGCTAGTTAGGCACCTCTTTATGACTATCTTAACTCTAGACACAGAAAACTCTGAGCACCCAACTGCATGTTATTGAGCAAAATAAAAGACAGGGTTATTTGCTTGCTTGTTTGTTTAAAACAAAATGGTCTTTTCTTTTTTTAAGATTTTATTTTGTTTGTTTGTTTGTTTATTTGAGAGAGAGCACAAGCAGAAGCAGCGGCAGAGGGAGAGGGAGAAGCAGAACTACTGAACAGGGAGCCTGACTTGGGACTCGATTCCAGGACCCTGGGATCATGACCTAAGCCAAAGGCAGACACTTCACCAAATGAGCCACCCAAGTGCCCCAGAATTGTGTTTTGAAGACCTGTGTTCTCTCCTACTGTTCCTGGTTTGCTGTGCTGTGTAGTAAGGCAGTAGTTCAGTAGTTCACTAGTGATAAGCGAGATATGCTGATTTGCAAACCAGGAACAGTGACAGTGGCATTAGGAGTGAGAGGGGTGGTCAGACATGAGGCAGCAGATTTTACAAGAGAATTCTCAGTACCTTTCATGTGCATGTTAGGTAATCGGTGCTCAGGAAGGAAGGGTCAGCCTGAAGACTCAGGATAGAAATCAGATAGGTTTTCGTGGAACTGGAACACAGGATCCACGGGACCAGAGCCGGGGGCACTGAAGGTAGGGGGCAGGTTCCTACCCACAGCTCAGTGTAGTGGGGAAGCCACAAGGACTCAGCACAGGACCAGGACAGGGAGAGAGGGCAGAGGAGAGGAGGCTATAAACACATTCCTTTTTTTATTTTCTTAAGATTTTATTTATTTGAGAGAGAGATCCCAAGTAGGGTGAAGGACAGAGGGAGAAACAGGCTCTCCACCAAGCAGGGAGCCCAGTGTGGGGCTCCATCCCAGGACCCTGAGATCATGACCTGAGCCAAAGGGGATGCATCACCAAGAGCCAACTGAGTCACTCAGGTGCCCCTATGAACACATTTCTGCTGCATATTTCCACCTGAGCCTGCTGTGAGGCTCCCAGCCTGGACCTGGGCACTGAGGGAATTGAGTAGGCTTCCCTCCCCGTCACCATAAATCAGCCAATTTGGACAAAAGCACTGGCTCTGGAAGGGCTCCTTGAGGTCATATGGTTTCAGTTTCTTTGTGTAGGACAGTCCAAGGGACTCTGTCAAGACCAGCTAGCCAATTGGTGGAACAGCCAGGATCAGAACTCAACGTCTTTGGATGTTTTATCCACTGTTCTCTTCCTACAGGTCACCTACGCTGGTGTCGTCTTAGGCTGGACACATCAGTTTGGAAACCTCAACCCCGCAGTTTGTGGCCTCATCTGAACACGAGACTACACTGGTTTGTCATCCATGGGTTTCAAACTGCATTTTTGAGGAAGGTTGGATTTGTGGGTTCCGGCTCAGGGTCAGGAAGGTTGGCACAGGTCTCCTTTTTCCTTCCTCTTCCTGCCTCAACCAGAGTAACTTCCTTTTCATCTGCTTTGTGTGTTGGAAACTGTGTAAGATTTCATTTGTGAAGAAGGTTCTGGCCCTTAAAAGAAAAGATGCAGAAAAACTAAAATCGTTCAATGGAGATCTCTTGGGGGCTCTCTCTCTCTTTCTGCGTTTTAGTACCCCACGTTTTAGTACCTTTCAGTAAGCATTCTTGAAGACTGAGTTCCACTCAGTTCCATGGCTAAGGGCCACCAAAAAGGAGATCACTCCATCCTCAAGGTAGAGATCCGTGAATGATTCCTAGGTTCATCAGTCACTTGGCGGAGGGAAGCACTCAACAACAGTTTATTGAATACATGTTTGACTTGCCTATCTCATGCAGTGTTCCTGCCATCCTACTGAATTAATCTCATTTCTGGAATGTTCCGGGAGAGGATTGATGAAGGATAGGGCAATATGGTCATGACTCCAACAACTTGCTAACTCTCTGCTCTGTAAAACAGGGATGATTTCTCTCTACATGTGCATAGGTCACCCTAGTTCAAAAGCCCTCCAGATTATTCAGCACAGGACAACATAAGGCAATTAGTTCCTCTTCATGGAAGGAGAGGGGACAGGACAGGATGTCCTAGGTTGGACGTTCCTCAGCTGGGCACAGCCAGTGTGAACACTGTTGGTTCCTGGGACTACCTGGAGGGCAGGTGAACTGGTATATAACAAGATAAGTTTAAAGAGGGCGTAAGTGAGGGTAGACTGGGAGGTCCCCATTGTATGCAGAAGCATTCCCAGGACCCAATTATATGGCTCTCTCCAGTCACTGCTTGGCTAGGATGGGGTATGTACAAACAACTGGTCTCTGGCCCTAGCCTGCAGCCTCCTCAGAACATCCTGATGGCACCTTGTGGTCTAGAATGGGGACTAGGCAGCCTTCTGAGCACTGGGGCCAAGCCAAGGTGGCAGAAGGAACCTGGCTCATTGAGTTCATCCTGTGGGGCAGAACGAACTCTCTCCATCCACACACACCTGCCTGGTCCTCCTCAGCTGATAGTATGGTGCTTGCTGCCTCCTGCGGGCCACATGTGAGTCAACCCCAGTGCTTTCCTGACTTGCATGGCGCCCTAGTTGACTGCTGGGAAATGGGTCTTCATCGTGACTGCAATAACCAGGAGACTCTTGCTAGAACTCTTTGGGGAAAGCTTATAAAATCATATCAGAGGGGCACCTGGGTGACTCAGTGGGTTAAAGCCTCTGTCTTTGACTCGGGTCATGATCCCAGGGTCCTGGGATCGAGCCCTGCATCGGGCTCTGCTCGGCAGGGAGCCTGCTTCCTCCTCTCTGCCTGCCTCTCTGCCTGCTTGTGATCTCTGTCTGTCAAATAAATAAATAAAATCTTAAAAAAAAAAATAGGGGCGCCTGGGTGGCTCAGTGGGTTAAAGCCTCTGCCTTCAGCTCAGGTCATGATCTCAGGGTCCTGGGATCAAGCCCCGCATTGGGCTCTCTGCTCTTCAGGGAGCCTGCTTCCTCCCTCTCTCTCTGCCTGACTCTCTGCCTACTTGTGATCTCTGTCTGTCAAATAAATAAATAAAATCTTTAAAAAAAATAATAAAGACACACCAGACACCACACCAAGCTTTGTATACACATCATCTCGTTTAATCCTTGGAGCAATTTTGTGCCATGGGAATTATTACTCCCACTAAACAGGAGAAACCGAGTCTGTTATACAGTTGTACAAAGTCCATGCTGGCAAACGGCCGGGCTTCGGCTGAGACCCAGGTGTGTCAGAATTCAGAGTCCACATTTGGAGCCACTGTGCGAATCCATGTTCCTGGCGGGCTGCACCCTGGATGGGCTATACCCAGCCTACTCTGTCGACAGAGGCAGTGACAGACCCACAGTGTCTTTTTGTTCCAACCATCCACGATCTGGCAACCTCTCACATTCTCTTTCTCCTCTACCTCGTGTGCCCATCACCAAACCTACGATCTCTTCTTTTCTTTTGATCTTTGTGCAATTTGCCTCCTTCTGGGTGGGGCAAACATTCACCCTAGTGCAGGGGTTTTGAAAGTGGAGTCCACAAGAGGCCTGAATGGAATCACGAGGTCTGTGAACCTGGACAGGGAAAGAATTGTATTCTATAACAGAATACGGAAACCAAGTAGAAATACTGTGACTCGGTCACTAATGGAAATCATAGGCATTCTGTATCATGTAGCCATTGTTACAGAGATCTCAAAATATCACTTATGCTCATCACTGCTTTAAAATTACAATAGCTAGTAAACCAGTCACAGATCTGTTAATCACTGATAAAAGTATGTATATTATATCACAAATTCATTTTTTCCAATATTTTGAAATATTGAAATATTTCAGCATTCTCTGAAAGTTATGGAATTCCTCCATAATCCTATACATTTTTAATGTATTAAAAAACTGTGCTTAGAAATAAGTCTATCAGAGAAAGACAATTATCGTACGATCTCACTCAGACATGGAATTTAAGAAAGAAAATAGAGGATCAGAGGGGAAGGGAGGGAATGATAAAACAAGACAAAATCAGAGAGGGAGACAAACCATAAGAGAGTCTTAATCATAGGGAACAAACTGAGGGTTGCTGGTGGGGAGTGGGGTGGGGGATGGGGTCACTGGGTGACGGGCAATAAGGAAGGCACGTGATAGAATGAGCACTGAGCGTTATATGCAACTGACAAATCACTGAATTCTACCTCTAAAACTAATACAGTATATGTTAACTAATTGGATTTTTTAAAAAAAGCAAAACAAAAAAAAATTATGCTTAAAAGGGGTTCAGAAGATTCTGCAGCCAGCCGAAGGGGTCTTGGCATGAAAAATGAGAGCCACTGCCCTTGATCCCAGGCCAGGCTTTGGTCTTCCAGACCCAGGTCATACAAGCTGCAGGGACCAGCGATGGGAGTATTTGCAGTTCTCCAAAAATGATGACCACATGGTTTCTCTTCCAGACCAGGAGGCTTTTGTATTGAAAGGAGCCACTATTCATGATTACACTGGGACAGCAAGTGTAAGCCTCACCCGACCCAAAAAGCATGTACCCTGCAGCCGGAAAAATAAGACAGGAAAATGCCAGGTAATTAATTGTAACTTACAAACATCAACATAAAGACTCTATAAATATGCTGCCAATAAAACTAGATTACCTCCTAAAGTCCAGAGAAAATGAAGTATAACTAAGATAAAGCACAGGCTTCCCCTGCTATCCAAAAGTAGACTGGTCCTTCCTATGAAAACCTTCCTAAGCTGAAAGTGTAAATCAAAGGAAAGATTACCGTTAATTTACGTGGAAATTTTCTTGAGCATTCCCAGACCCCCCAAATAACCCCTGCCAAGCTTTTTTGGAACTTGAGGACACACCTTGCTAGTGGATGGACAAAATCAACTGAGATAAAGCAGGTGCTCAAAGAATTCACAGCTTGACACCCAGAGGCTGGGTGTCCTTTCCTGGAAGGGGCTCAGGGGCCCCCACTCTCTGTGTGGGATTTGCCCTACCTCTATAAAGGCTCACTGAACACTGTTGCTACTCTTAGCCTTTTTTCGTAAAAGCAAAAATCCTCTTTGGCTTTTTTCCCCGTTGAAAACGGTACTAATGCAGGTCTTTTATAAAAGGAAAGCGGTGTAATGAGGACTTTTGAAAAGTGGGGGATACCTGTGCACTGGCTTTGAAGAAATACCTCTGTTAGATAATAATAATATCACTAATGAACCACGTCCAGTGGATCAGGTGCTGTCTGTAGTCACAGGAATGTACTATGATTATTTCCATCTTGTAAGTGGGGAGGCTGAGCGGAGTCCCACAGCCACACCTGCGCTCGGGGCTACGGTCTCCAGAGCCTCTTTGAGTCCTAGTAACTGTAGGAATGTTCGTGTTGGGAATGGAGTCCAGCAAGAGGATAGAACATGGGTCTGGGTCTCTCCAGCACTGCACAGGTGAGCCACTGCTTTTATTCTCTGTGACTAGCTCCAGAGACGTGAAAAATATTCCCCGGAGAGGAAGGGGAAATCTGGACAGTTCCCATAGAGCGATAGAAGGTTTCCTCTGAGACTCCGAAATTGTAAGTAACGGTCCCCAGGCATTCACCTCTTCTCTGACCACAAGCCCCCGGCCCTCCTGTGAGACACGGCATGGGGCAGTGATGCGGAGCTCGGGTCTGAAGGTCAAGCCCCCGGGCACCCACCTGCCGAGTAACCAGGACGTGGGCAGGTCACATCGCCTCCTGGGACTGACATTTCCTCACCTGCAGAATGCAAATAATAATAAACCTTACAGGTGATGGTGAAGAGTCAATGAACCCAGAAAACAGACAGAATACCTAGTCATGATTATTATTATTATTATTTTCTAAGTCTCCAACTGATTTATATCCCCAGACGCCGCGTTCCTTATTATTCTGAGTACTTCCATGTGTTCAGGAATCGTCAGCGTTGCTTTCTCTTCGTCCTTCTGTGGCTACCTTCGGATGACCACTAGAGCACTTCCTTCTGTGGCATGTGCGCCCAGTTTGTCGGGGGGATGTTCTCCTGATTACGGCACGTTCTCTGTCTGCCCACACCCTAATAGCATTTGTGCAGGAGCTCCTCATTTGCATTTTGCTGAGCGGATGTGACTTTTTTTTTTTTTTTTTAAATAAGTTCAGGGGTGTCCAGAGAACGCTTCGGTAAGAATTGAGTTGACAAAAAATGGGACGGATCATTTATCACCTTTACAGAAACAAGATGAATTTCTGTTTTCAACTGAAATAAGAAATTACAAAGCACTGCTGGGCCAGGCCGCATGAAAAATTAAAATGGTACAAAAGAAAGATAATTCAATACAAAAAAGGTGAGACGCAGTTTGAGAAATATTTACATCAATATGAAACGAACATAAATATGTTCTTTTAAGGCCAACTTTTAAAATTTTGCATAATGACCCAAAACACACTTAAACTGAAACAAAAGTTATGCACAAAAAAACACACTATGTGTGAAATTGTATTTTTATGTAATTCTGATAATATCATCAGACTAAGTTTTGTATGTTTTTAGTCTATTCTATTCTAATTTTTAATGCTCATTACGAGTCACTTAATTGATTTCTTAATGACTAATGAGCTCTGATTTACAGTTTAAAAAAACAGTGATATCAAGAGCTCTTATAAATACACTATTGGGGGGCGCCTGGGTTGCTTGGTGAGTTGGGCCTCTGCCTTTGGCTCAAGTCATGATCCCAGGGTCCTGGGATTGAGCCCCACATCGGCTCTCTGCTTGGCGGGGAGCCTGCTTCCTCCTCTCTCTCTCTGCCTGGCTCTCTGCCTACTTGTGATCTCTGTCAAATGAATAAATAAAATCTTAAAAAAAAACCATTATTGGGTAAAAAATATACATAGGTACTTCAAAATATAACACAATTTTATACTTTTTCTAAAACATGAAAAAAACACTTTTAAAAGATGGTAAAAATCTCAGCTTCGGTACTCACCCAAGACGTACAAATGATAACAAGGATAAAATACAATTGCACTGACTGAATTAGCAAAAAAGAAAAGCAGTGATGCGGTCTAGTGCTGATAACATCATAGCAAAAGTTTTCCCTTAAGGCGGTTATTTCTGCATACCCCCACTTCAGATCAAAACAGGTTTGAGGTGGCTTTATGTACTGAAATTGCCAAAGACAGTGGGTGGCAGATTCTACTGATGCAATCTTGTTTGGGAAGAAACTGGGTAGTCAGTACATTTGTGGAGTCATAAAAATGTTCATACCCCAAAGTAATTCCACTTCTGGGAATTTATCCCAATGAAGCAGTTCAAAGAAAAAAAAAATGCTTTACATAACTTTTTATATCATTACTTAAATTGTGACAAATGAAAAGCAGTCTCTACAGCCAAGAATAGCACAATATTTAAATAAGCGATACTATGCTAATTCAAAATATTTTGCAGCCAATAAAATAATTATGGCTATGAAGCAACATGAGAAATGCTCCTGCTAACAAATGCAAGAGTTATAAAACAAAATGCGGTATGTGTTTCAGTTACCACGGCTGTATAAAAATTACCCTAAAACTCAATGGCATGAGACAACCATTTTTTTAAAAGATTTTTATTTATTTACTTGACACAGAGAGTGTGAGCGAGAGAGACAGAGAGCAAGCACAAGAAGGGGGAACACAGGGCAGGGGAGAAGCAGACTCTCCGCTGGGCAGGGCGGAGCAGCCCCCCTCATGTGGGGCTCGATCCCAGGACCCTGGGACCATGACCTGAGCCAAAGGCAGACGCATAACCAACTGAGCCACCCAGGCATCCCAAATCAATAATTTTTTATGGATCAGTAATTCAGACAGGACACAAGTGTATGACTTCTCTGGGGCGACAGTGCTTGGGGCCTCGGCTGAGCCCGGATCCTCTGAGACTCATTTGCTCAGACGTCTGGTTGTCGATGCTGGCTGTCAGCTGAGACCTCAGCTGGACCTTTTGGCCAGGACGCCTGTGTGTGGTTTGGGCTTTCTTGAAACCCGGTGGCTGGATGCAAAAGCTGAGAGAGACCCCAGCGGAAGTCAATGCACCTTATAGGACCTAGTCTTAAAAATTATGGGCTATCTCTTCTCTGTGCTTTGAGACAGTCACAAAGTCCCAGGAATTAAAATGACAAAACCTTGGGAATTGATCCCAGGGGAACCCCACTTTCCTGTGTAAAATTCCACTGTTCCCACTCCCAGCTGTCAGTGCTCAAGCCCCTGCATGGGCGACGGCCCTGCCGTTGATGGGAAGTGGGCCTGGGGCAGAGGCCAAGAAGTCAGGGCACACGAGCATCACTCACACATGGCACTGTGTGCCTCCAACCCCATCACCTCCCCAGCTGGGCGGCCTCATTGACAGATGACCTCACTCCACGGTCACTACAGGGAGCAGGAGAGGGGGACATGTCTTGGAGAGAGAGGCCCCTTCCTCCTTCACAGACTCAGTCTGTCCACCTGCTTTCCTGGTCAGTCCTTCCCACGTTCTCCCCAAGACATCCCACTCAACCACCGCACCCCGACAGCCTCTCGCTTTCCTAGCACCTTGACCTTCTTTCCTTGGTGGTATCCCTCCTCTCTGCCCAGGTCTTCCACAGGACTGTTCTCGCTACCCCTCCAATCGTCATCGGTGTATTGCCTGCTTCTACCCCACGGACAAGCCCTTCGAAGGACACGCGGACTCCATCTGTTTCCGTCACCCACTCACTCAACACCGGGATCTACCTTGCAGTGCTCTGTCCTGGCATGACTTCCACCTGCTTCTTAAATGTCTCCACACGGTCAAATCTGATGAGCCTGCCTCCACCGTCATCGTCCCTTCTGCTGGCAATGGTGTGGCATTGCTCACCACGGGCTTCTGGAAGCCACGTCTCCAAGCTCTGGGACACCATCGGGGCCTCCCGCCCTTTCCCCAGGCTTCTGCTCTCACTGCACCCCCATTCCTCAGCGACGGCCAGTTACTCTCAGAGCTTCTACTCCCACCTACAGACCCCGCCACCGAGCTGAACATGTAACCCACGTTACATCTAGGATGTGCAGGATCCAAACTGCAATTTTCAAATGACCCATGAAGCTTAATCAGGCTGGGTAACGATCAAGACCTTTAGGCATCTGTTCAGCCTTTCTTGGACTAAGAGGCTCAGTCTTTCAGCTGCCATGGCCTTTCTCTGCTAGGAGAAGAGGCCCCTTGCCGTGGGGGTGCTCGTCCAGTCCTCCAGTGGGGTCACTGGCTCTCCAGGGTGATGACCTTGGCCGGCTTCCTGTGTGCCCTGACGGCCTCTGGTCTTGGACCACCTGTGGGGTCTGCCCACTTGGGGCCCAGTTCGGCTGTTAGAGGACAGGGCGCAGTCTTACCTGTTCTTGCTCCCTTAGCCTCCTGCCCACGCGACAGCCACCGTCTCCTTCTCCTCCTCCCTTAAATCTCCCCGCCCAGCCGGCTTTATATATTAACCTCCTTAAGTCACATTACCCTCTTCCCGATTTCTACCTGAGCCTAAAATTCGGGGCTGGGGAGCCTAGCTCTTAAGGAATCAACAGGGAAAGAGGGAAGCAGGGGAATTTGGTGAACCCTCCTTCAAGAAAGCACCCAGGCTTCAAGATTATTGTCCTGCGGCAATCCTATTTTGAATGTCCAAAGTGGAAAGGTCAACTTAATTATCTGGTTGCCGGAGGCAGACTGTGTGTGAAGGTCACAGACTGGAGAAGACAAAAGAGAAAAATCGTGCCCAATTTCAAACTATTCCCCCCAGTTGCAGTCCAATAGTGACATCCATCTCGGCCCCAGTGGCTTTCCTGAGCTTGAGCTTCTAATATCTAACTGCCTATTAGACTTCTGCAAATACCTCTAAAGCCGAACTCAGTATCTTCCCTCCAAAACTTGCTCTTTTTATTATGATCCCAGCATCAGAGTTTAAGGAGGCTGAGGACAAATGGGGTCGCGGCGGGGGATGCAGGAAGAACCAGGAAGACCTAGGACCAGCTGTTTTTCCAGTGCCGGGGGCTCTACCCTTTCATTCCCAGAGATTCTGCGTGAGGCTTGGGCATCTGAGACTTCTCCAAACAAGCCAGATGATTCTGATACCGATGGAAGTGGCGGTGGGGGAACCACGTTTAGAACTCACGCCCCAAGCCCCGCCACCTGGGAGCCCAACCGGGATGGGGTGGAGCCACGGCCCCTGCAGAGTCCCCGCCCCTCCTCCCGGGCTTGCTTAAGGACGTCACCACTTGCCACGTTGCGAAGCCTGCGAAGCCTCTGGCCTCCCCCTCCCTTCTCACTGCCGCCCCTGGACGACCGGTTGAGCCCCGTCCTCCAAGCAGTTCCAGCATCCATACCCTTCCCGGACGCCCCCCGCCAGCACCTGCAGGACGCCTGTGCCACGTCCGCGGGGGTGACTGTGCTGTCCCACAGAGAGGTCTCGTATCCCGCCGGGATACCTTCCAGTCCAATCCACCCTCTCCGCGGGCTCCTGAAAGCTCTTATCAAATGAAACTCTGATCATGCGGCCTCCCCTGGAAGGCCCACCGCCGCTGCCATTTCCTCAGACCCTGTCCCCCCAGTGTCGCCGTCTACAAAACGGAGGCGATGCCAACAGCTGTGTCTCATAATTGTTTCGAAGATCAGAAACAATTGATCTGAGGCGCGGCCTGGCCCAGCGTGACTTCGGGGCTACCAAAGGCTCTGCGTCCTGGCTCCAGATGGTTCTCCGCTGGGATATGAGCCCTTCTTCTGAGCTGCTGCACTGACAGTCCGTTGCCCTGGCTGCAGGCCCTTCGCTGCCCTTCTCATGCTCTCCCATACTAAGGGCACCAGGACCAAGATTTCCCGCAGACACAGGCTTGACTAGACAGACACCGGCCTCACCCTGCCCCACAAGCCCCACCTTGGAGACGGACTCATGGTCCCTCCCCCTGGAATGGCCTCCCCTCCTCTTCACTGGACCAAGTTGTGGCCACCATCTCTGGAGCCGGGTCCAGGATGCTCAAGTCTTACTTTCGCTCACAGAGCAACTGCATGTAGAAAGGTACCCAGATCCCAGTCTAGGGCGGAAGCCACGGATCAACCCACGGATGGAGCAAGATCTGGACTTGGGGAGGCTTAGCAGGCAGTTACCTCGCAAATCAAGTTCCGAGTCAAGTGTCAGAGTAGCCCTGAGGAGAGCCACATGGTTCTATCTGTGAGCCAGACCCCGTGGGGACCTTTGACCAGGAGGAAGCACACTTCTGCCCCGTCATCCCGATCGATGCTCAGTCCTGAGAGCAGGACGCGACCCCTAACACCAGCTGCTTCTGGTCATGGAGAGCCCTGGACACTAGCAGGTAGGTCTCCCGCGAAGGGCTTGGTCAGTAGGCACAGGCCAGAGTGAATTCAGTACCTCTGTGGGTCCAGGGCTACCAGGGGCGTGAGAAGGACAGGTAGTCGGGGACCAGCAGAACGGACTCACAAACAACTATGAGCACTTTCAGCAAAACTCAGAGAAATGCGGGGCCTGCAGACCGCGCAGGCGCAGCCTGGGGACGTGGAGCTGTAAGGTCGAGGTAGCCTGGCCTGGATTCACAGGCTGAGGGGACCCTGAGTTACATTCCCTCTGCATTTCTGACTGTGGGAGTAGCTGTAGCAAAGCACCCACCAGCCACCAGAGAACAGAATTTTGGGTATGGCGCTACTTTCCTCTCTTGCCACTACCCCCATGTCACGTTTCAGTTTTTTCTACTTTCTAAAGCCACAGAAGGGCCTGGACTGGCTTCTGAGGTGCCCCACGCCAGGTGGCCAGCTCTGAGCACCTCCCAGCCTGACACCCTGGGGTCATCCTGGGCAAAAACACTTCTGCCAGGAGCATGAGTTGGACCAGGTGGTCAACACGGTTTTTACCAGATCTGTCACTCTGTAATTCTGGGATCCATTTGGAAAGGATCACCGATAAAGGTCCTGCCTAAGCCCTTGGAGATGTGGCCCCTGAAGACTCCTTCTCCAAGGCCCAGCCTCAGACATGGCTTCAGGGGAGGTCCAGGGGGCAGCGGAGACCAGCAAGGAAAGACACGGAAGGTCCCAAAGAGGAGTGTTTGTGAGCAGGGCCCCTGTTCGGGGTTGAGAGAAGAGAAGAGATCCCACCAACTCTCTTCCCCCAACTTTGGCCTGCGTTCAGGCCACAGTGGAAATCTACCCTCTAGTGGCATGGGTGGGTATGGGTTTTTTTTTTTCTCATACCTTTGTGCTTTTTTTGGTTTCCTAAGTTTCTGAGAAAAGGTTCCTCTTGGAAAATTCCAACTCAGTCTCAGCTGAACAACAAAAAAAATGGGGGT
This sequence comes from Mustela nivalis, assembly GCF_964662115.1. NCBI lineage: Eukaryota > Metazoa > Chordata > Mammalia > Carnivora > Mustelidae > Mustela > Mustela nivalis. The sequence continues at coordinate 17,567,002 of NC_139031.1, forward strand.
TTTTCCACAAGAGGCTGTGGTGGAAAGGGGGACCCAGAGTCTCCCGCTGATCATTGCCTGAAAGCTGTAAAGAACCAGGAGCTGAGGTCCAGGGGAAGGGCCATCCCGGGAGGACTGGAGCTGAGGGGGGCCTGGGGGACGCCCTGCTCTGCGCCCCCTCCATCCAGTCACCCCCGAGAAGTGCGGTTCTCCCATGCTTCCCATGCTGACGTGTTCTCCTTCTAGGACTCAGCCTTTGGGTTCCATTGCGACACACATCACCCACATTTTAATCCAAGGAAGAGGCCGAATGCACTCAGTTGGAATCCCTCCCCCAAAAGGAAAACCCTCAGCCCCGAGTGGGTCCAGCGAGTCTTGGACTGTTCTTTCCCTCCTCTTTACCCCTAAGAGCCTCCTCTGTGACTGCTTTCTCCTTCTCCTTCCTCTTCTTCTTCTGCTTCTGCCTCACCACGTATCTGAATCTTTTTAAAATTGAGATTAATTCACCCAACATAAAATTCTCCATTTTGAAGGGTGCGGTTCAGTGGCTTTTATGATATTCACGATTCCCTGTGACTTCTTATCCCCACTGACTGTCCCTGGGACAGAGGAGAAGGGAGCTGGGGCTGGACAGCTCTGGAAGTTTCCCTGACTTGTTAGCAAGGCACCCCTGGCTGCTGAGACGGTAAAGGCCTGTTCCACACGAGTGACACAGTCACACCCCTCTCTGGAATTTCTGGGGGAAATCCTGTCCCCGGAGCTGGAATTCTGCCACTGATGCCACCTGTGGGTTCTTAAACAGTGTTTTCCATGTGTCACAGCCTCTTACATCAGTGGCACCAGGATCAACCCATAAGGGGTTGGAGAACCTGGACCCCGCGATGAGGTCAAGCCCTGAGGGTGAGGTGAGCAGGTCAGGGCCTCAGGCTGGGGGAGATGATAGGGTCTCAGGACCAGTCATCCTGGAGAAGAGAGCCCTGGGGATACTGGTAGAGTCCTCAGAGTCATATAGCTTAACTCCTTCCTCCAACTAATTGAGGAAACCCAGACCCAGAAACCACAATGTTGAACAACCCAGCAATGGCAGACCCAAGACCCAAGACCAGAAGCCAAGTCTTCCAACCTTGGAAGTGCCTTGGGCCAGGTGCCTTCTGTGCCAGCTAATTCATTCAACAGGCAATGATCACTGAACTTCCCTACTCTGGGCTAGGGACTCCACTGGGTGCTGGACAGGAGTGACCTGGAATTCCACAGAAGGCCACACCCCCCTCCCCAGCTCTAGGCAGCAGACCAGGGAGGACTTCAAGGCAGCCACTCCATGCCCAGTGGAGGGCTAACCTCGAGAGGAAAGATCCAGAGAGAAAACCCCTTGCGCGGCCCAGAAGCTGCCTCAGAAAGCCCTCCCCTGAGAGATTATATTAGACACAAAGGTAATAAATACTCAAAACTCATCACCTCCTAATTATTTTACTATGATCTGTGCTCTTGGGGTTGTTCACATCTACACAGTAAAATACTATGAGATCCTATATCTCTCCTGTGTTCAGTGGTGTTAACATCGTGGCTCGAAACGGGCCGCAGTGGGAGTGTGTATGCCACAGAAACAGGCAAATGCTGCACATGAAGGTTTTGTCTTGTTTTTACTTCTATCAGCCACCCAAAGGTCCACGACATCCTCGCATGGGCAGATTGTTTGCACATAACTTCTGAGCCTCCATAGTACAGCTGCTTCCTCCCCATCAGCCACTATGGAAAAGGACCAAGCAGGACTCAAACCAGAGTTGCCATGGGGTAGGTTGCAGGGATGGACTGGAGGGGAGAAAAAGAAGAGTGTGTTGAAAGGAGAGGACACACACATCTGCTCAGCCCCCTCCTCCCTCCTCCCTCTCTCCTGCCTTCCTTCCTTCCAATCACCTGTCCCTTCCATTCATCAAACATTCGCAACCTCTATCTGTCAGGCCCCTTCCTGGACTCTGGGAGAAAACGAATACCAAAGTAAGCACTGTTTTCTCTCTCCTTGGAAATAAATACAACCCATCGGGGTCTGGGAGTCCGTCTAATTGAAAGCTTGCAAAGGTTGGGCAAAGCAGGTCTCAGTTTGGAGGGAAGAGCTAACGGTCCCCAAACCAGATGACTCAGGGCTAAAATGCGTGGGAAGGACTTCAGCGTAAGTAGCTTAACTCGTACCTGATTTAGAAAAAAAAAAAAAAAAAAAAAGTAAGGGTCTTAAAAATCCTGGGTCCCGCAAACAAAACCCCCACCCGCGTTCACGTATCCGACCAGCTGCAGTGACAGGACCGTGCGCGCGCGCAGGCTCGTGCACCTGCAGTCTAGGGTACGGTGCTCGCCTTTTTTTGTTTGTTTGTTTTTCTCCCTTTAAAAGTAATCATTCTCCTCTGTTCCTTGGCTGGACTTTCTCTTTTTAATAGAATGAGTTCAGGAGACCTTCACGGCTCCTCATTCATTGGCTTCCGTTCACTTTCTGGTCCCAAATTTTAACATTTCCCGGGCTGCCCCCAGATGCTTGTTAAAAGTGCAGACTCTGGGGGCGCCTCGGTGGCTCAGTGGGTTAAAGCCTCTGCCTTCTGCTCAGGTCATGATCCCAGGATCCTGGGCTCGAGCCCCACCTCAGGCTCTCTGCTGAGCAGGGAGCCTGCTTCCACCTCTCTCTCTCTCTCTGCCTGCCTTTCTGCCTACTTGTGATCTGTCTGTCAAATAAATAAATAAAATCTTAAAAAAAAAAAAAAAAAAAGTGCAGACTCTGAATCGCCAAGCCCGGAGGCTTCTGGCTCGGAGGGTCTGGGGTGGGTCCGGGACTCCGCACCTTTACCAGGCTCTGCAGGTGGTCCCGAGGCGGGTCTGGTCTAAGAACAGCGAGTTGCAGAATGCTTCCCTGCGTCACCGACAAGCGCTAAACAATACGATCATGTGCTGGTTTTCCCCCTAGACAGGATTCATTTCCGCGGCTCCATTCCCACTCTCTTGCCTGCTGTCCTCGCTCGCAGTTGTCTGAACTGTGACCAGCGCCCGCGAGCCAGTGCATCAACCCTACGATGCGCAGAGCCCGGCCTCCGGTCAGGTTGCCAGGTTAGGGAGGTTCAAGAGCGACCCGCGGGCGACTCTGTCATTTTCAGTTTCACCACTTAGTGGCGCCATTGCTCCACTTTCCAATTCCGGTCACTTGGGCGTCCTCAAGAGTTCCTCCTGTTTTGCTGACCGTTTAGAGGGGATTGCTGTTGTTCTGGTGTTTTTCATCCTTTGTCACAACTCTGATCCAGATACACAGTGACGCACTGACAAGCCTGGAAAGGGACTGCATTTTGTTTCACAGTCGCCATGGGATTGGGGGATACGTTCTGGATCGATGGAGGGAATATTGGCCCCAAAGCGGGGACAGAGATCGGGACTGGTGACAATGAAGTTGGGAGAGGCTGATCCATTGCCCGGGGTCATGGGGAGTCATTTTTCTGCCTCCGCGCTTGGCCCTAATGCAGAGATTGCATATCGGGTGTAAGGAAGAGACCTAGTGTTTGTTGGTCGCCTCCCGTGTGCCAGGCTCTTCATGGGTCACCCCATTTAATCCTCTCGCTGATCCTGTATGTTGTGTCTCTCTCGGGAGGGAAAATGGCAGGCCCGAGGACGAGGAGACAGAGATCTCTCTAAATCCCATATATTTTCTGTACACAACATGGTCTTTGCTCCTTCTCTGCTCAAACACTGTTAACAAAGCAGATTTGCAAGCAATTCTATTTTAGACAAACCAGGGAACCCTCGGGCCTCTGCCTCCGCTCGGGAAGGAAAACACTGAGCCGGCATAGCTGTGGAGCAGTGGACACAGACTGAGTCACTCCTTTGGCCAAGGGGGGAGCAGATTAAAAAATTAATGCGAGGGGGCGCCTGGGTGACTCAGTGGGTTAAGGGAGCATCTGCCTTCAGCTCGGGTCGTGATCCTTACGTCCAGGCATCGAGCCCTGCCTCGTGCTCCCTGCTCAGCGGTGGGGAGTCTGCTTCTCCCTCTGCTCATGTTCTTTCTCTCTCTCGCTCGCTCTCAAATAAACAGGTAAAATCTTTAAAAAGAAATAAATGGAGGGAGGGAAATGAAGTCTTTTCTAATGAACAGGCAAACAGTCCCACCAGCAGCTGAAAATCAATGAAGCAATAATAGATAGCATTTAAGCTAGGATGGAGGCATTCTGGGCCCAGAAGCCCCCCTCTCCTTCAGTTTCCTAGGGACATCTCCTGTCCCTCTCACATCTGCAGACTCGGCTACGGCTCCAGAAGCCACTGGAGGGGCGTCCAGCGGGGGCCACTTAAACAGATGACGTCCTGTCTGTACGGACAATGTGAGCACAGGCAGGGCAGGGTTCCACATCAGTAAAGGCACAAATAGAACTTTTAAAGAGCTAAATTGAGGAATGACATAATGTCATTAGGGGACAGTTAATAACAGATATGATCTGGTAGGACACGACCGGGTGACACTGAACAAAGTGAGCAAAGAAGTATTGGATACAGCTTTTGATTCTGAGCTGGAGAGCCAGCAATTCTGGAGACCAGATAACCTAAGCAGTTAGGACCATCACGATGCTGCAAAGGCAGTTTCTCCTCACTGGGAAGTCTAGCTTCCAGAATGCACATGGATTTGCTCCGTCTTACAGGGCATTCCCCCAAATGGTCAAGGCTGCAAGCATTCCCCATTAACCTTGGCTGTTGCATAAGCATCTGTCACTTTGGCCCCCACTTACCAACCACTTTGTCTCTTCTCCATTCCTCGCTCCCATTCTTCTCAAATCCAACCCCCTTTCTCCTCCTCCGGCTTTCAAATGACTATTTCAAGTTTAGGCATAAAAGTCCTCAGCCTCCGGTTCCAAGACTTGTGTCCACGTGACACCAGTTTATGGCTGGAGATTATTTCTGTTTTCTGAATCAGCACCTTCCTCTTCTGCCCTTTCTAGGGTGGGCGGCCCCTAGATGCCATGCCTGGTAGACCAGACCAGCCCAGACCAACCCACTGACTGCTCTGGCTTTTATTGGTGAAACCCCCTCCTCCTGGCAGCCTGTGAAGTAGCCATTTCACAGATGGTATCACATGACTTAGCTTCTACAAAGCCAGTGATAAATTGCATCCCTGGAACATCTTTATTTCAGTAGTTGTATTATTTGCATTTTTCACTTATTAATCCTATTAGGAATATTCCCTCCAGGAGAAGAATAAAGGTAGAACAAAATACAACAAGCAACTGTGAAAAAAACATCCCATTCAAAGTCTTGCTGTTTTCTCTTGGGCACAGATGTATATATTACCTGTGTGCAAAAAGGACATCTGACTTGGTACAGACATAAGACCATCTGCTGCTCTAAGTATCTCCCGCCCCCCCCAAAGAAACCACCCGCCCCCCCCCTCGCAAAGACACCAGGAGATCCCAGCCCAAAGAGTCCATTTTTCAAGGAACACTGTATCCAAGCATTTCTTTAAAATTCTGGGGACAGCCCTATCGAATGCTACAAGAAGTGTTGGAAAAAAATGTTGAAAACAAAATGTGGTTTTAAAAAGAGCCCCGTGGCAGAGCAAGCGAGTGTGGTTTTGTTGGGCTGGCTGGCTGGCTGGGGGTCATGTGTGCGATGGCGACATTCGGACCCGATCGCATTAGCAGTGTGGTGAACGTGATTGCCCTCATTGTAGCCCAGGGCTCGGCACGCAGTAAGCCCAGGACCATGAGTTCCTTAGCTTAGCTCCTGGGGTTGTCACCGCTGTCTCATCTGTCCAGGATCGGCGCGAGGGATCAGCACTCCCGCTGCCTCTTTGGCAAAGCCTTCCAGCATCTGTGCCTGCCCTAAACGCCTGACAAACTGGGATCCTCTTCTTTTCCTTAATGCGGTGCTCTCTCTGCCTATTTTATGTCCCTTATTGGATGGCTCGCTCTTCCAGAACTACCTTTTGTTTAAACCCCTCCCACGGCATACAGCAGGGGCACAATGAATAAGCGACATGATCACGGAAGTTGACGGGTGCCATATTTGTGTGTGTGTGTGTTGTGGTTCAGTTTCTGCTTCCTGGCTGTTGTATGGTCGCTTCAGACATGGGAGGAAGAGGCAGGGGCAAGTGAAGGGAAATTCTCTTTCTCACTTGCCTTCCTGCTTTAGCCTTCTTGGATTTTGGTCAATTTTTATAAAAATCGAGAAATGCAACCCATTCTTGGAATATAAGGCAGAGGCGTAACTTCCCGAAGTAGTGATTTTTTCTCCTCTAAGATAATAATTCCTCTTGTAGCCACCTCACAAGACTATGGAGGCTCAAATAAGATAATGTGCATCTGAAAGCTCTTTGCTAGTGGGAAAGCATGATATGGGCATAAGGTATTATTATCCCTTTAATCTTTCTAGTCTCATAATGGAGAAAAATTTCCAAAGACAAATTGGGAGCTCATTTCAGGCTCTCAGCTGCGTCCTGCTACATGAGGTCCATGACAATTAAATGCTGCAGGAGGGTCTGGCTGAATTCAAATAAACAGCGATGTGAAATGCGTAGGTCAAGCCTCGAGCGCTGTTGCAGACTGGCAGAACTCTCCTTCAGGCCTCTGGGACTCCCCCGGAGGGCTGAGATGCCAATTTGCATAAGACTGCAGATGCCATTCTGGGTAAGACCTTTATTTCATGTGCTCAATGTCCTGCTCTTACCATGCCACCAAGGGTCATTCTGCAGGAGAGTGTGGCTGTGCCTTGTGATCACAGAATGCAGAGCCTCAGGAAATGAATTCTGGGAGCTCTGCCCAGACCCTTTCACCCTTTGGGACTGAGGGACCCATTCCCCCAGCGGATGGGCGTCATGGCGGCTGATGGCTCTGAGTTGAGTCTCAACCGGGTCATTGCCCTAAGCCTAGGAGAGCCCCTTGTTCAAAGCCAGTCCCCTCTCATATCCAGTGACCGGCCAGTGGTGGGGAAGGGTGGTTTCCTTGGCCTGGCTTCTTTGTCTCAAAATGCACCACACTGAAGGGCCATCCCAGCTCCAGAGCTCCCCCATGGCATCTTCTAAGGTCTTGGATTTGGGGCCACTCAACTTTTTCCATTGCCCAGTTCTGTGCCCTTCATCCCTCAAAGTGTTGTTCTCCAAAACACTGCTTGATAAAGCCCCCGTGTGCCAATCTCCAAGAAACTTTACCCATGACACGGCTCAAATGGCGAATGGGTTACTGTTCTGTAGGAATATTGATCCTCTCACCCCTTGGAGAAGGGGGGTCGGTCCCATGTCAGTCCATGCCCACACGTGAGCTGCCTTGGCCATCAGCAGCATCCTCTACTTACTCCGGGTTACTATACAAGCATTATTTTCTGGGTCCCATGATAAAAGGTTGGGAAGCGCTAACGTAATGTGTGGAATACTCAGAAATAATCTATTCTAACACCGTAGGGTTGCCTTTCCAATGCGCATTCCCTCTCTTCCTTACTAGTGGAACCCTGGCTTTAACTCCAGGCAGTAATTTTTTCAGCTGAAAAAACAAAACAAAACAAAGCAAAACGCACGTTTCCCAGGCTGCTCTGCAGCCAGGGAGAGCCATGTACTTAGTTCTTGCTCAGTGGAGAGAAGCAGAAATTTATGACTTTCCTAATAAAGGCATCTCCCCCTCCCCCTTCGTGGTCATCCTGCCTGGAACAGGAATGGGAGAGGTGACCAAGAGGAAGCCCATGTGTTGAGTGAATTCATAAAAAAAAGTCATAAAAAATTGTCCCCACACTTGGAAACTTTGGACAATTATTGTCTGACAGTTCCTATGGGTGAGAAATCATGGGGACGGGGTCGCTATGATGTATTCTCTTGCTAATGCAGCCCAAATGTGTTATAATATGGAGGGCACTACCCAAGGATATAAATAAATAGTGAGAGGCGGGGATCATTAGGGTCATGATTAGAGGCTGCCTTACCACCATCCAACCTTGGGCCCCAGTGTTGCACATCCATCCCATGTGCAAAAGTTACTCTCTGCCTCCACCTGTGGGGGTCTCATCCCATTCCAGAACCACGTCACCTAAGTCAGGTCCAGGTGTGGACAAGGCACCCCAGCAGCTCCCCCAAGACAGTCCCACTCCAACTCACGCGGTCTCTTAGCCCAACACTTTCGTTTCCTGACTTGCACGCGACTGTGTCAGAAAGAAGAGAAAAGAAGGATAATTTGGTAGTTACTTTGACCCGCTGCACACTACACTAGAGTGTGCCTTATGAGCCCGGACATACACACACGCACACTTTCTCCAAAGCATGCTGCGACATGTGGCGCTCTAACCATGTACGTAGGCAAGACAAAGAAGACAGCACTCAAGCAGAAATACCAAAGCAGGTGTTTTTGCAGTGAGAACAGCAATGTGATTGGAAATGCCGCTCACATGTGGCCGATTCGGCAGATGCCAACCGGAGATCCAAAGTCGTCTTCTACCATCCCTGTAGCTTGCCATGGAAAGCGGTGACGGAGCAAGAGTGGGCTAGGGCAGGAGATGTGTGGCCAAGTTAGAACGAGGGCAGAGAGCTGGGAGAAGGAAAGGAATAACGGAGAAACGTGTAGGGCAGTGTGCCTGTCTCACTTCACCATTCCAAGGAGGCATGGCTCTGCCGATTCACATCGCTGAGTGAAACAGTGTTCTGCAAAACGAGGGCCACGGAACCCCCCACCCACCCCCTGGTGAGAATATCTTCAGTTGCTGAATTGCATAACCATGAGCTGAGGTCTCTCATTCCTATGTAGCTGATGGCACATCTTTAGCCTTTGCATTCTTTTCTGATAACCATCCCAGGTGTGGCCAGCTAAGCACTTTCTCCATTGTGCTGTCTGTGTGAAGAGTCACTCTTGAGGGTTCTGGGAGGATGCTTCCAGATACGGATAGAAAAGCCAATCCAGAACACCACTCTACTGGCTTTGCTGTCTATGCAGATGTTTCTAGAGATTCAATCACTCTCTGCTTTTAAAGTTCATTCTACAAAATTAACATTAATAACCAACTGAAACTCACTTTTTTTTTTCCCAACTGAGGCCACCAAACCAGAATTTGAAGTTTAACCCTTTTCATCCTGCACCCAAGTAGGAGAAATTTAAGAACAAAAACCACCTTGGCTATTAGTCCCTATCTGATCTTGGTCTCTTGGTTCCAATAATTCCCCCTACCTTTTTCCATTTGGCCAAGCCTAAATGGAAAATCCTAGCCTTGGTTCCAAGAACTTCAATACATACAAGAACTTCAATACATACAAGAACTTCAATACATACAAGAACTTCTTTTGTAACCTCTAAGGATTGAAGTCCTATTTTGAACCCAGATTCCTAGAGATGGATGTTCCGGATGTTCCTGATGAAAGTCTCCCCTAGTGTGTTCCAAACAGATCCTTCTTGTTCCAAACAGATCCTTATTCCTAAACGTGGGAAGCTCCTAAACTTGGGTTTGCTAGAACTCTAAGTGTTCTCATGTCAAGGTTGGTGGCCTTTCTACTATGCCCTTCATTTGTCAGACCACCTATGAGAACATGGCATTCATGGCTGGAAGGGACTTCAAAGATCATTTAATCCAATAATTCCAACACACCTTGCCTGACGGTAAACTCAGGGAATCATTCATACACACCTCAGATTGAGAGCTCTACCCTTATCATGCTAAATAAGAATGGCCCTAAAGTCAAACATTCCATAAAGTTTCTCTCTAGTGCTAAGTAAGGGTCAGGGTTGCCTTGAAGGTCTAGGGACATTATTTTTTAGATCGTTTTAAAAACTGACTGGGAAAAGGGCAGAGGAAGCCTGGCCATGACTGTCAGACACACAGAGCCAAGTTGCATATTGCAAAGAAGGGACAGAGAATGAGAAGGAGGCATCCCCAAGTAGTTCTGACTTAGGGCCATGGCCAGCTGGCCCTCTCTGAGGCTGGATGTGGACACCCTGGTTGGCTCCTACTTCAGTCCCAAGACGAGGCCATCTCAAATACTGTAGATGAGGCTTTTGCCTGAACAAGGAGGACCAACCCTACGGTTTTCAGTTTTTCGGATTGTTGATGATCTAGGAGACTGTGGATCTGAACTGGTCCAGATGGCCCTTTATTATTTTTTTAAAAATTTAATTTTTTGTGTGTGTTCCAAAATTCATTGTTGAAGCACCACACCCAGTGCTCCATGCATTTCGTGCCCTTCTTAATACCCACCACCAGGCTCACCCAACCTCCCACCCTGTCCCCCCCAAAATCCTCAGTTTGTTTCTCAGAATCCACAGTCTCTCATGGTTTGTCTCCCCCTCCAATTCCCCCCAACTCACTTCTCCTCTCCGTCTCCCCTAGATGGCCCTTTAAAATTAAGAGGATCTTTCCTGGACTCATGGGCAGCTAAGGAGCTCTGGGCAGGCCACGGAAGCACACTCCCATCTCCACCCAGAGCTCTGAAGCTTCTTTGCAAAGCAATTTCTCTCCCACACTACTCCTAGTAGGTTTAGTCCTATCTAGTTGTATAGCTGCACCCTGGTCCTTGACCCAGTCCTGGTCTATATGTGTCTGAAATTGCATTCTTACAGACCAGCAAGTGCCCAAGACACCTTGACAGGCCAGATGGCTACACACATTAGGGGAAGCTGAGGGTGTGCATACAGTGCTTTCGTAGACATGGAGAAGGCCAATCAACTAAATCCGGGAAGCCCCTGAAGTGTGGCAGGTTCTGGGCAAAGATGGAATCAACAGGGACACAAATAATTTAAAAGGTGTCATGCTAGGAAGACCAAAGTTGATGCTGCTGCTTCTCCTTCCTCCTCCCTTTCTTCCTCCTCCTCTTCCTCCTCAACCTCCTTCTCTCCCTCTTCCCCCTCCTCCTCCTCCTTTTTCCCCAGAGTTTCTAATAGGAGGCTCCTTGACTTTACCTAAGCTCCTGAAGGTCAAGGGCACATTTCCCAGGGTGACAGCCAATGGCTGGGCAGAGGGAGAAAGCCATGGAAGCCCAAGGACTCAGATGCTTTGGCTGCGCCCCTTCTAGATCACTTATGGAAGCAGGTAGTTTGGAGGGAGCTAACCAAATAGCCACGGATTACTTAGTTGTTCAACAAGATGGGGCTCGCCCAGGACTTTTTGAGGGGCTGCGAGGGGCGATGACATTGTGCAACTCTGAGCCTGGGCGTCATGTGTCATGGGTCAGTACGGAGACCCCTGATGTCTGGGGACGAAAATACCAATGGGACCCTGAGCAAGGCCTCTGAGAACCAGGAGCAGAGCTGGCTCCTTCCAGCAGCGCCCAGGCGGGCGTGTGGAATTGATGGGGCGCTCTCCGAGACGCGGAACTTCCCCGGGAAAAGCAATTCCAGGAGGAGAAGGCAGGCCTGATTAATGTGCTGCAGCCTTTGAGAAGATTAATGTGTGGACAAGGGGAAACCAATGAATGTAATTTATTTAGACTTTCCAAAAGGCTCCCTACTAACAGCTATTTTTAAAAGTCACCGTGCGATCGGGGTTTTAAAGGACTAGCTTTTTGAGGTTAATGCCAACGAGGACACCCACATGTTCCTGCCGCCACCACCACAAAATATGGATGACGTGTGACTTGGACCCAGTGTAGTGGCTTCTGAGCAGATTCCCACCACCTCTCGCTCCTCCAAAAGTGACCTTCCATTCTCTCCCCTCTAATTCCCAGCTTGTTCCTCTCTTCCCTAACACTTCCTATCTTCTGTGGAATTTTACGTGTATAGTGCATTCCCTAATAGACGGGAACCCACCTAGGACAGGGACAGGTCTTAGCCATTGTTGGATCCTATGCCCCATTCGGACCAGGATTCCTTGACCTTAAGTCAGAGAACACAGGTGACTTCAGACCCAGGAATCTTAACCACTCCAGTTTACTCCTGAGACTATTGCACGAGTATCTCCAATTCAGCCTGGCCTCCTCTGCCCCTGTCATCCCCTGCTTCCCGTCCACTTGGAAGTGTGACTTCTCTTCATGCCACTGCACCTGGCTTAGCTTAAGCCCTCATGCTCCACCTGTATTATAACACCTCCCAACGGGTCAAACCTTCACAGGCCCCAAGCCAGGGGGAGGGCTCCTCACGCCCCCTCCTGCTTTCCCCTCCAGCCTCATCCTTTGCACCACCCTTTGTCTGGCCTGCCCCAAGCTAGAGCCACTGCCATGCGGAGCCTCTGCAGGGGCTTGATAGCTATTGCTAACAATCCCACTGTCACCCCCACTTCCCCTCACTTCTTCCAGCTTCTTCCTGTAGTGAAACCCTACTTGTCCTTTACATCTCAACTCAAGGGCTGTCTCCTCTGAGAAGACTTTTCTGAATCTTCAGTCTGGATTTATTGCTTTTCCTATGTGCTCATGTATGCACTCCACAAATATTTCTTGAACAGCTACTATGTGGCAGGTGTTGTGGTAGGCCAGGATGATACAATGATGAACAAGACAGACACCGTCTCTGGTCTCACAGAGCTCAGCATCTAAGGAGGGGCACAGACAATTTTACAAGGAAGTGTAAAATATATAGTAAGTGTTAAAAATAAATGGTCCCTCCTGCCACAGGGCCTTTGCATAGGCTACTCATCCACTGTCCTCCCCAGAACTCTGTCTCCCCTTTGTCTAGTACTCCCTCAGATTTAAACTCAATTAATTCCCCAGGCTAAATCAAATCCCCCTCCTTTATGCTTTTCCCCCCTACATTTTGTGCTTCTCTATCAAAGCATTTAACACAATATAATTTCACATTTATTTGTATCATTAGCCAATTAATGACCACTAACTCCTCGAGACTGTAAGCTTCATAAATGCAAGGCCGTGTCCATTTTGTTCACCTGGATAAAGCTGGAATAACAGAAGCTCAATAGGTATTTGTTGTATGAAGAAGTGCTAGGGAAATAATAGAAGTACCAAACCTGATTTAAGTGGAGGTTAGACAAAGCTGCCCAGAAGACGTGATGAATTGGAGACCTTGAAGGGAGTATAGAAATTAGGCCCTGAGTCAGTGGGCAATGAAAGTGTTCCAGGCAGCAAACACAGCTATGGGAAGACTGTAGCTAGATGGCCTGATGTTTGTGAGCACAGGCTGTCAAAGTAGGGTGCTTATTCCTGAAGGAGTATGTAAATAATCCATGATGAAGCAGGAAAAAAGCATGGTCACCTACTTACGATCAATTCTTAACAGAGTAAGAAATTAAGCTCTATTATTATCTAATAAATGGGCTGAAGCCAGCAGCTCTCTTAGTGTCAGATGGTCACATGGCATGGGAAGTACATGGTATGTTCTGGAAGCAGAATGGCCATGACCTAATATGCAGCTCATAATGTGTCTGTTACATGAACTCATGGATTTATTGCTTAGTATAAACCTACACAATATAAAGTGTGGTTTAAAGAGGTTTCTGCAGGGGCACCTGGGTGGCTCAGTGGTTTAAAGCCTCTGCCTTTGGCTCAGGTCAGGATCCTAGAGTCCTGGGATCAAGCCCTGTGTCGGGCTCTCTGCTTAGCAGGGAGCCTGCTTCCTCTTCTCTCTCTGCCTGCCTCTCTGCCTACTTGTGATCTCTGTCTCTCAAATAAATAAATAAAATCTTTTTAAAAAAGAGGTTTCTGCAAAGAAGACACAGATTAAAGGTATGTAAGTAGAAGTTAGCAAGAATTTTCTTCTGACCACTAACTTTCTTATACCATACACAAAAATTAACTCAAAATAGATTAAAGATTTGAATGTAAGACCTAAAGGCATCAATCTCTTAGAAGAAAACACGAATGGTAAACTATTTGACATTGATCTTTGCAATGGATTTTTGGATCTGACTTCAAAAGCAAAATAAAAAAATGGGATCATGTCAAACTAAAAAGCTTCTGCATGGAAAAGGAAACAAAACTCATTAACAAAATGAGAAGACTTACTTACTGGATGGGAGACAATAATGACATATTGATTATATATTCAATATCCAAAATGTACAATTCATAAAACATAATAGCAAAAATGAAACAATCCAATTAAAAAATGGGAGAGAATCTGAACAGATATTTTTCCAAAGGAGACATGCGGATGACCAGCAGGCACATGAAAATACGTGATGCTCAAAATCACTCATCATCAGAGAAATGCAAATTAAAACCACAATGAGATATCACCTTACACTGGTTAGAATGGCTATTATCAAAAAAACCCCCCTAAGAAATAGCAATAAAGATGTGGAAGAAAGAGGGCCCTTGTACATCGTTAGTAGGAATGTAAGTTGCTGCAACCACTTGGAAAACAGTATGAAGGTTCCTCAAAATATTAAAAATAGAACACCATATTATCCACCCATTCCTTTTCTGGGTATTTATCTAAAGAAAACAAAAGCATAATTTACAAAGATATATGTACCCCTGTGTTCACTGTAGCATTACTAACAATAGCCAAAATGCAGAGATAACCTAAGTGTCCATCAGTTGATGAATGGATAAAGAAGATGTGGGGTTTATATATGGTGGAATACTACTTGGACATAAAAAGAATGAAATCTTGCCATTTGTGACAACATGGATGGATTTTATTTTTTTAACATGGAGGGATCTTAAAGGAGTTTTGCTAAGTGAAATAAGTCAAAGACAAATACTATATGATTTCACTTACATGTGGAATCTATAAAACAAAACAAGTGAATAAACAAAACAAAACAAAACAAAACCATAGATACAAAGAACAGAATGGTGGTTGCCAGAGGAGAGGCATGTTGGAAAGTGGATAAAACCCATAAAGAAGGTCAAGAGGCACAAACTGCCAATTTTAAAATAAGTAAGTCATGGGGATGTAATGGACAGCATGGTGACTGAAGTCAATAATATTCTTGAGTATACTCGGAATTTACCAAGAGAGTAAATAATAGGGGCGCCTGAGTGGCTCAGTCATTAGGGGTCTTCGGCCAGGGTTGTGATCCCAGGGTCCTGGAACCGAGCCCCACATTGGGCTCTCTGCTCAGCAGGGAGCCTGCTTCTCCCTCTGCCCCTCCCCCTGCTTGTGTTCCCTCTCTTGCTTTGTCTCTGTCAAATAAATAAATAAAATCTTAAAAAAAATAGTCAAAAAGAGGGTAAATCCTAAAAGCTAAGTTTGTATAATGACGAATGGTAGCTAGACTTACGGTGACCATTTTGCAGTGTATACAAAAATTGGATCATTACACTGTACATCTGAAACTGATATAATGTTATCTGTTGATTATAACTCAATTAATTTTTTTTGAAGATTTACTTATTTATTTGAAAGAGAGAGAGAGGACAAGTGGGAGGGGCAGAGGGAGAGAGAGAGAGAATTTCAAGCAGACTTTGCATTGAGTGCAAAGCCTGATGCAGGGCTCAATCCCACGACCCTGAGATCACAACCTCATATCACGACCTGAGCTGAAATCAAGAGTCTGATGCTTAACTGACCATGCCACACAGGTAAATTTTAAAAAGATTTTTTTTTTTTTAATTTATTTGAGAGAGAGACAGCAAGAGAGAGCATGAGAGGGGAGAAGGTCAGAGGGAGAAGCAGACTCCCTGTGGAGGTGGGAGCCCGATGCGGGACTTGATCCAGGGACTCCAGGATCATGACCTGAGCCGAAGGCAAGTTACTCAACCTACTGAGCCACCCAGGCGCCCAATCAGATTTTTTTTTTTTTTAAGAATTTACTTCTGAACTGACACTGCCTCACACAAGTTCTTTGTCAACCATACTATGATATAAAAACAGTTATTTAATCAGATCTGACAAGAAGTCTGCCAAAAGGATACAGAATTATCACGAAGGACTTTTGAAATCTGTATTTGCATCCTCTGTTATCAGTGTCAAATCTTTCCCTATTTATAGTTTTCCTTGTCTTGATATATTAGTTAATGGTGATAATATATGTATATAATTTATAAATATACATATCTTGGAGTGTAGTATGTGTGTGTGTGTGTGTGTGTGTGTGTGTGTGTGTGTGTGAACCTGGAAGATTTTTGCTTATTTATCTGTTGTATTCTAATTGTGGTGTACAACCAAGACTTTGGAAACTGTTCCATTAAAGAAAAAAAGTCAGTATAGTAGAACTAAAGAGTAAGGGAAGATAGTTTTGAGAAACTGCACTGAGGAGGTAAATAGGGAACATATCTCTATATAATATTTATATACTATTTATAATTATTTATTTTAGGGGTTCATAACCTGGAAATTATACCCAATAACTTATGTTTATAAGCATGATGATTCATAACCTTCTTACAATTCCCTAAAGGTTTATATCTTAGTGAATGTTAAGAAATATTGATTTAGTTAATGGTCTGCCTTCCCCACCTAAACTGTGTTCTATTGTCAAAGCCTCTCATCTTTTGGGTCATCATCATGATAGATATGAAACAGGGCCTCGATAATTATTAAATGACTCAGTAATCTACCTATTGCTTTCTCTTCCAGTACCGGAAGACAAAGCAGCCAGAAAACCCCATGCCACTAAAAGTTGATTCTTTCATGAAAAGATAATTTTTTATAGATTCTATTCAACATACACTTACATGACACAAACTGTGCACAGATAGAGTCTAAGTCTTTTAGTGATGTAAACTCATTCAGTCCTCATGATGAGTCTGGGAGGAAGGTACAGTCCCTGTCCTGTTTTAGGGATGGGAAGCTGGGATACGGAGAGGTTAAATGGCCAGCCACGAGCATACACCTGGTGAGTTGGAAGGGCCGGGATCCAACCCACACAATCTGGCTGCAGACTCTGCGCTTGTGACCATTATCCCACAGCATGACCTGCATGTCAGCCCACATGATGACAGGGTCAGGGTCATCAGAAGATGTTCAGTCTAACCTGACAGTTAAGACATTTAACACACCTGCTGTAACCTCCCTCACAACTTGGCCAAAAATGCCCTTCAAAAGCAAAATATCCAAAGGGCTTGCATTCATACAGCTACAAATGATAAGAGTTGAGTGGATAGCTCTACTTTTTACGACAGCAAAGTGCTCACAAAGGGGTGAGATTTCTTTATGAGAATCCTCAAACATATCTAAAAGTGTAAAGAAAAATACAACGAGCTTCAATTTACCCATCACCTGGCCCCAACAATTACCAATACATGACCAATCATGTTTCATCCATACTCTCACTTGTTCCCCCACTTTATTCTTTTTAAAGTAAGCTCCTCATATATGATTTCATAATGGGACTTTAAAATACTGTATTACTCACTTAGAAACTGTCTAAGATTGAAATCAGGGAACCTGAGTCTGAGTCTTGCCTCTATAATTTTCATTGGGTAACTTCTCTGAGCCTCAGTTGCAACTTCTGTAAATTATAGATGATAAGGGAAGCAAGGGCAAAAATGAACTGTTGGGACTTCATCAAGACAGAAAGCTTTTGCACAACAAAGGAAACAGTTAACAAAACCAAAAGACAACTGACAGAACAGAAGAAGATATTTTCAAATGACATATCAGATAAAGGTCTAGTATCCAAAATCTATAAAGAACTTATCAAACTCAACCCCCAAAGAACATTTAACCCAATTAAAAAATGGGCAGAGGACCTGAGAAGACATTTCTCCAAAGAAGACATCCAAATGGCCAACAGACCGATTAAAAAGTACTCCATGTTGCTAGGCATCAGGGAAATACAAATCAAAACCACCCTGAGATACCACCTCGCACCAGTCAGAAATGGCTAAAATTAACAAGTCAGGAAACAACAGATGTTGGTGAGGATGTGGAGAAAGGGGAACCCTCCTATGCTGTTGGTGGGGATGCAAGCTGGGGCAGCCACTCTGGAAAACAGTATGGCGGTTCCTCAAAAAGTTGAAAATAGAGGTGGGCTGCAACCAGCAATCGCACTACTGGATATTTACCCCAAAGATTCAAATGTAGTGATCTGAAGGGGCGTTTGCACCCCAATGTTTATAGCAACAATGTCCACAATAGCCAAAGTGTGGATATCATACATGTGTATGATGTCCATCAACAGATGAAGGGATAAAGAAGATGTGGTGTGTGTATATATATATACCCACAATAGAATACTATTTCCATAAAAAAAAAAATGAAATCTTCCCTTTGCAATTATGTGGATGGAACTAGAGGATATTATGCTAAATGAAGTAAGTCAACCAGGGAAAGAATTATTATATGATCTCACTCATATGTGGAATTTAAGAAACAAAACAGAGCATCACAGGGGAAGGGAGGGGAAAAAGAAAAAAAGACAAAGCCAGAAAGGGAGGCAAACCATAAGAGATTCTTAATCTCGGGAAACAAACTGAGCGTTGATGGAGGGCAGGGGGCTGGGCAGAAGGTGTAACTGGATGATGGACATTCGGAGGACACATTAATGTACTAAGTACTGGGTATTTTATGAGACTGATCAATCACTGAACTCTACCTCTGAAACTAATAATACACTGTATGTTGATTAGTCGAATTTAAAGAAAATAAAAAAAATAAAGTTTGGGTAAAACAGTAAATAAACAACAAAAAAAATTATGGATGATAATGCCTATTTTACATATGCTTTTGAGGAATAGAAAAGTCAATGTGTATGAGAGTAATTTTTCAACTGTAAGTTTCCTGACTGAACCTCAGCCTAACTCTGCTTTCATCTTGCTACATACACCACAAGGAGTGTGATGGTTAATTTTAAGTGTCACCTGGACAGGACTATCGTGGCCAGATATTTTGGCCAACACCAGTCTACATATTGCTGCAAATGTATTTTTCAAATGTGAATAACATTCCCTGTCGCTTGATTTTGGAAAAAGCAGATCACCCTCTGTAATCTGGGTGAGCTCCATCCAGATCAGTTAAAGATCTTCAGAGCAAAAATCGGTGTTTCCGGAAAAGAAAAACATTCTGCCTCCAGACTGTGGCATGGAAACTCTGCCTGAGTTTTCCGCCTTTGGACTCAAGACTGCAACATCAACTCTAACTCAAATTTTCAGTCTGCCCAGTTGCCTTTATTTTGGACTTGCCAGCCACGTAGTCACGTCCAGCTTCGAACTGGGGTAAACCGAGTGGCTCTCAGCAGCAGGGGACTGGAGAGGGCAAGGAGAGGGGGGTGTCAGGGTATTTATTCCCATGGCTCTTTTCTGGTCACTGATGTATGTC
The DNA here is from genome assembly GCF_964662115.1 of Mustela nivalis. Lineage (NCBI taxonomy): Eukaryota > Metazoa > Chordata > Mammalia > Carnivora > Mustelidae > Mustela > Mustela nivalis. The sequence continues at coordinate 17,586,051 of NC_139031.1, forward strand.
CTACCACAGTGGTCCTCTCCCCGTTGCCCGGGTTCAGTGCTACTTTCTTCAGTCCCCTCCAGATGATGGGGTGACGCGTTCCCTGCGTCGTTCCCAGCCCTGAGCGCTGTTTCTTGTGGTTTCCTCACGCTGCCCACGCCACTGCAGTCTCTTCATGAAGCTCCCCGAGTTCCCCAATGTGAGGGCTCCGTCTGTTTCTTTCTGGGACTCCAAGTGATACAGATGCTGGAGGAAGCCATTTAACAGAGACTCCATACTAGGTACGTGGATTAAACATTTCACTAAGAATTCCATTAGGAAAACTTCAAGTGCTCATCAGTATCGCTTCTCCCAAGTCCCCAAACTGTCGTGTCGTAAGCTGTCCCGCTCTCCGGGACACTCAGCTCATAATGCCTGCCTCCTCCCCGTCCTCCATCCTCTTCCTTACAAAGGTTTCCCCAGCTGGGGGCTGGACTCACTCAGGTCCTTCAAGTCTGCCCCGTGACCTTTCGTGGCATCTTAGCATGGAGGGGCGGGGGAAGGACACGACAGGACAAACGTCTCCCCTTTCCCATAGTATCCCTTCATCTCCTGCCTTCCACAACACCCGCATCCTCTTTCCTGTCCTCTGAGCCTTGCTCCCTCTTGCAGCCTCTAACCCACAGCGTCCGTAGCCAGCTCAGTCGCAGCCGGTGGTTCCCCCATCTGCCCTAATGATCTATAGGGACCAACCTCACAGGCACATGCAAAATACTTCGGTTATTTGAATTGCTATTGTTTCCTTTCCTTTTAGACATGGTCGATTCACCAGCTCAGCACTTTCCGCAGCACTGCATGGCTAATTTCCACCCCAAGCTAATTGCATATCTTTTATTTCCTCCACAAGTCCCCAAGTGTGGTTCCCCACCCCTGCCCCCATAAATGCTTACAACTACACCCCAAATATTTACAGTATGTTTTTAAAAAAACACGTCCAATTTTACCAGGACTCTTATATTATATTCAAAGTCAGTCACAGCCTTTCCTTCCTTGGCAGCTTATTTTGCAAACAGGAAAACAACCTTTCTTGTCTCTCTCTCTATATATATTTTAAAAATAATAAAAATAAAAACTTGACTTCTATTCACCAGCTTAACGTTGTGTGGAAATTTTGCTTTAAATAATTAAAAACACTGATAAACTACAAAGTAGCCCTTCTCTGCTGCTAGACCGAGAGATGTCCATTTTAATGAGGCATTGATACCATACAGCCATTCTGATGCTTCCCCTGATTCCATTAAAACAGGATTATGTATGGGCGGCTGTGTGTAGCCAGAAGAGCAAACTCGAAGACCAAAAACTACAAAAGCCATTTGAAAGCTAATTAAAATGGCCTCCAGGATTCAGGAGGGACAGATACAGTAAACAGCATCTCCGGGCCAACCACCCCGTCTGGCACGGACATACAGGACATAGTGAGCCAGCCTTTCTGCTTTGGGCTGTATAACTCCGCTGGTTAATGGCCTATGCACGTGAAGATCACCCACCCCGGAGTCACCAGTCTGCTGGGACCTCTTTGACTTCTTTGTCCCCCAAGTCTCCATGAGAGGCCATGGCTCCTGGCAACGGGGGACCTCCCCTGAGCAAACCCACCCCGCTTATGCAGCCTGGGAAGGATTCTCTACTCAATCGTGAGGAGATGTAGTCCGAGACAAAGCTGAGAGTCTCTGGGAGTTGCGCCTTCTGAGGACCAGAGCCCAGATCTGGGCATCCGGGCCCAGCCGGACCCCACCCCAGCCTCACTGCCCACCTGGAAGAGGAGGCAGCAACCGGAGGGCCCACACGATCCTCACAGCTTCCAAGAGGAGAGTTGGCTTTCCTTTGTCCTTGTGAGTCACCAGCCTCCCTCCTATGGGAACCGCTTGGGAACAGTGGGTGAGGAGTAAAGAAATCTGCCCCAATTTGCCTGTCTCTGGCACATTCCACGACCCTGCTCTCTAATGCTTTCCTTCCTTCACTCTCTCCACCGCGCCCCCCTCCCCACACCCACGCAGACAGAGGGCATCCATCAGCCAGAGGAAGGAAAAGGTTTCACCTGGAAATATTGGTCTTTCCTGTTTTGTTTCTGGAACTAAACAGCAAAGTTGTGTGGAAGCACATTCATTGGGACGTTCGGTACTTCCTTAGCAGTTTGTCTTCACGTATCTGGGGAAGGAACGAGGCTCCAGGGTTAGGAAGGCGTGGTAGCTGGATGACTTCAGGATGGTCCTTGACCTCTCTATGTCTGCAGTTCCTCGTTAGTTGATAGGAAAAACAGTAAGGCCTAATAATGGGACCATGAGAGGATCAACATAGTTAAAGGAACAAAGTATAAAGGAACTTCGGGTAGGACTTGCAATGGATCAGGTCTTCAAGACACCACGTTAGCTGCTCGAATCATTATAGGAGCCCAGAATTCATGCTTTCTTGGAAACCAATAGCTAAGGCTCATTCTGTATGTAGAAATCGTGACAATTACCAAGAGAGAAACCCCAGCCTGGGAACTCTGAGGGACACACAGAGTAGTTTCACCAAAATGCTAGGCTTCCAACCACTCTCATGAGAATTAAATTCTTCCTCCATTTTTCCTTTCTCCCACCTGCACTGGGGGCCAACCCCTTCTTTTAAATGGACCAGAACCTCAAATGAGGACATGATCCTGTTTCTGGGTCTAGCCAGGACAATTCTTCCCACCAACTTAAATTAGGTCTTCTGGTTCCATTCTTCCTCATGCTACAGTCTATTCTTCTCCCAAACATGAGAGGGATTTTCTTAAAAATAAATTAGGCAGTGACACTGCTCTGCTCACGATCTCCCAAGGGCTCCTCATCTCACTCAGGGTAAAATCCCAGTTCCTCAGTAAGTAAATCCCAGTTCCTGACCAGTAAGGTGCTCTATGACCCCATCAGTAAGGTGCTCCCCACCCTATCTCTACTATCTTTTCAAGCTCACATATGCCAGCTACATTGCCATCAAGCCCACTAAACATATGTCAGCCACAGGGCCTTTGCATGTGCTTCCCTTGACCTGAAAAGTGCCCCCCCCAACTAGAAGTCTAAATGATTTGCTTTGTCATTTCTTTTAAGACTTTTCAAACATCACCTCATCAGTGAGGTCATCCCTAACTTTAACCTAAAAAATAAAATAGTTTGTAACACTTACATACTTCTGTACTATATGTTGCTTTAATATTCTTCACAGTACACATCATCATCTAACATACTTTGCATTTTTAAATAAATAGACTTTAATCTAGAGAAGTTTACAGGAAATTTGAGCAGAAAGTAGAGTTTTCATATGCTCCTCCCCACCCAGTTTCCCTGTTACTAACATCTTGCATTAATATGGTACATCAGTTACAATTGATGAACCAATACTGATACATTGTTATTAACTGGGAAGACCACAGTTTATATGAGGATTAACTCTTTGATTATGCAGTTCTTTGGGTTTTGACAAATGGATCACGTCTTGTGACCTCCAACACGGTATCATACAGAATAGTTTCACTGCCCTAAAAACCCTGGGCTCCACTCATTCTTCCCTTTGCTTCCCCGTAAACCCCTGGCAACCATGAATCTTTTTACTGACTCCAAAGTTTTGCCTTTTTCAGAATGTCCTATAGCTGGAATCCTATAGTAGTTAGCCCTTTCAGACTGGCTTCTTTTATTTGGCAATGCAAATTTCACTTCCTCTCCCCCATGTCTTTTGTAGCTTAATTGCTCGTTTCTTCCTTTTTTTTTTTTTTTTTTATGAGACTGAGCGCTACCTACTGCACTAACGAGGCACCTTCTTTTTTTTTTTTTAATCATCGAATAAGATTCTACTGTATGAGGGTATCACAGTTTGTTTACCCATTCGCCTGTGGAAGGATGTTATGATTGCTTCCAATTCTTGGCAATTATTAACAAAGATGCTATAAACATTCATGTGCAGATTTTTATGTGGACATAAGCTTTCAGCTCATTTGGGTAAATGGCAAGAAGCGTGATTACTGGATCACGTAGCAAGAATATGATTAGCTTTGTAAGAAACTGCCGAACGTTCTCCAAAGTTGCTATATCATTTTGCATTCCCACCAGCACTGAGTGAGAATTCCTATCACTCCCCATCCTCACCAGAATTTGGTGTCGTCAGTGTTTGGGATTTTAGCATTCTAACAGATATGTGCGGAAACCTGTTTTCATTTGCAGTTCCCTGCCGGCATTGGATGTTGAGCATGCCTTTATATTTTTATTCCTAGTTCATCCTCCCTACAGCATCTTTTAAATGTTTGCAAAACAGATGAATGAATTCATCTTAAGAAGAGCAGGTTTTAGAATTTTTAGTTTTCAGTCATACCCTATGTCCAAGGAAACCCCTAATGTCTTATGGGGACCGGGCTCCCAGCCACGGACCATTGCAGACTGACTTCATGGGGCTAAACACAGCTCCAGAGGGGGGTAGGGTGACAAGGGCACGTTCTTATATCTTGGGGACTCTACTGAGCTGAATAATAGCGCCCTAGAGGTGCCCACATCCTCATCCCCAGAACCTGTGAGTATGTTGCCTTACATGATAGAAAGGATTTTGCAGGTGTGATTAAATTAAGCCTCCTGAGGTGGGGAGAGGAGCAGGACTCAGCCAGGTGTATCCAACAGAACCGCAAGGATCCTTATAAGAGGAAGGCAGGCGGGTCCGACTGGGAAGGGGGTCATGTGATGACAGAAGCAGCGGTTGGAGTCTTGCAGAAACAAGCCAAGAAATATTGGCAGGCTCTAGAAGCTGGAAAAGGCAAAGAAATGGATTCTTCCCTGGAGCTTCCAGAAGGAACACAGCTCTGCTGGCTCATTTTCGACTCCTGACCTCCAGAACTGTAAGAGAATAAATTCATGTTGCTGTAAGCCACGAAGTTAGTAGTAATTTGTTTCAGCAGCCATAGTAAACATACAGGGAGCAACAGCATAGAAGAAAAGAGGAAAATGTATGAGAAAGGCTAGAATCGAGACTAATCTCTCTGAAGGACTGATCTCGAAGATGAGGAGAAGCTCCGCCGCCCAGCCGTGTGCTCAGAAGGTAAGGAGAAAGAAGGGGTCAGTCCCCTGGAGCCCAGCCCACCAGTGGGGCAGAGGAGGAAGGGTTCTATTCTTGTAGATGGCGTGTTCGTTGCCTCTGTGTGCCCAGAGCCTGGCGTGGCTTCAGGCACAGGTCCGTGCTCAGTGAATGTGTGCGGGAGGAGTGGTGTGACATGGAAGGGAGCAGAAGAGAAAACTAGGACAGAGGCAGAGGGTCTCCCGGAAACTGTAGAGATTTGGTAACTGGCAGCTGTTAAGGTGTTGAGGCCCTTCTGAGCCTGCCGAGGCCCCTCCTTGAAGAGAGAAGGAAATGGTACTTCAAAGATGGTCAGAAGAGGTGGTCGCTGGTGTCCATTCCCAGTAGTTCCTAAGCTGGGTCTACCCTGGGCTGCAGACCTAACTGAGCTCACCTTCAGCCCTGATCGGGCACAGCTGCTTGGGGTCCATGTGCATAATCAAGGACCAGATAGGCTGTTCAGGTTTGAATTCAAGGGCAAGAAACCCGGTCTCGCTGTACAGATGGAACTGGTCTATCGCCCCTTCTTTTACCTGTGTCTGTGACCTCTGTTTTGCCCAGAGTGGGCATTTACACCATCAGCCCTATTCCTGGTTTCCATAAGAAACTCAATCGAGGGTGCCTGAGTGGCTCAGTGGGCTAAAGCCTCTGCTTTCAGGTCAGGTCATGATCCCAGGTCCTGGGATCGAGCCCTACATCGAGCCGCACATCCGGCTCTCTGCTCGGCAGGGAGCCTGCTTCCTCCTCTCTCTCTGCCTGCCTCTTTTCCTACTTGTGATCTCTGTCTTTCAAATAAATAAATTTTTAAAAAAAAGGAAACTCAATCGAAGCAAGCATTTTATGCTTTTTAATAATATTGGCAAAGATGAATCCCACTGTGCAACACATGGTCTCCACCACCCACCTTATTCTTCCTCTGTTTTTATTCTCCTCTTTCCCTTTTCCAAGACAAAATAAAAACATAAATCGTTTGCTTATGCAGAATAACTTTGGCTCTTGCTCTGGAACCTTGGCACTGGAGAATCGCTGTGCTTCAAAGGAACTGACTACACAAGTGAGCTTATCAAACCCTTTTTCTCAAAAAGACAAGTCTCTTCCTAGGATAAATTATTCTACTAGCTAGTAAGTGGGTGACCTTTTCCCCATCTCATTATGCCTGGGATCTGTACCTGAGGGCAATAGGCATCTGTCACACAGACCATCTCTTTGGCAAATCAAATCTCAGCTATTTCATCATCCTCTCCATGGGACTCTGAGATCACAAGACACTGCCATATTGGATCTGGCATCTCTGGGTTGGTGGGAGAGTGGGGCTTCAGAAGTGCTTCAGGACAACTCCCTTGCTTAGGTAGATGGCCTTCACATCAGATACCAGCTTGTGGCACCTGAGTGGTGACTGAAGTGGAGAATCCTTGCCCAGGTGTTGTTTTGGAGTTGGCCCAATCTGGTGTCCTCCAATTAACAGGAAATGGAAAGCTGAAAATGCCACTGGGTAGCCAGGATAACTAATGCACAGAGTTCACAGGAGACCCCCTCACCTTCAGGGTGTCTTGGATGCTCCAGGAGGAATTTGAGCACTAAAAAGATTAACTGTCCTGGGTTCTCAGCAGGAGTGACCTATCAGGGGCCTCTCTGTCCAATTTCTGTAACAAATGGGAGATAATCCATGAAACAAAACATGTGCTTTGTGAATTTGTCTTCCATGGCACATAGCAGTGTATCTTGTCTTGCTCAAGGTTATTTAAGAATAACTTCCAAGTGTGGAGGAAAGTGAGCTTGGCTTACTGTTCGCCCATCTCCTACTCTCCTTCCTCTCTGAGGGACATGAGTATGGAGACAGTGGTTCTTTTTGCTCATCCAGGAAAGGACAGAGAACGTTCCATCTCTAATTAAAGATTAGACTCCTCGGATTTTCATAATGATGAAAATTCCTTCATCCTTCATCTTAGCCAGATCTCCCACGTGACTCAGATCATACCTGTGAGCTAAGATCTTGGTGCCTATGGATAAGTGAGGCTGAAGCTACTTCATTAGGTTAGACCTTCTGTTCCCATAAATCCACATCAAGCCAGTGGCTTTACAGCCTGCTGAATCCTATAGTCATTGTCCAGAGTTGAGTTGGAGCCCTTTCTTCCATCTGTGTTGTCATCAATATCCTTCTCAGCTCTTTAAGATGTAAATAGATGATCCACAAATTGAGGAAGACAAGAAATATACTGGAAAGGAGTTGTCAGGTCAGTGCTGTTGTAAGCTTTACTTGATGTCAATATCAATTTGTTTCATCCAATGATCTGCATTGGGAAGAAGCATAAAGAGGACAAGAAAGTTGTGTTCATGGTTATAATTCTTGTACTTGAGTTCATCGGTACCAGCAGCTTCTATGGAGACCCTCTTGTCTTGGTGCTCAGAGCCATTTAAGCAATTCCCCTGTGAAACACTGCCTCCAGATAGAGGTCACCCAGGGGCAGCAGCTCCCCCGACCTCATACCATCTACCTCCTCCTCTTAAGCAGGCTCCATGCCCAGCACAGAGCCAGATGCTGGGCTGGATCTTATGACCGTGAGAGCATGACCTGAGCCAAAATCCAGAGTCTTATATTTAAATGACTGAGCCACCCAGGTGACCCTAATATTTTTTATTCTTATTTCTCTGTCTTACACGCATCGACACAGAGTGCCTATACCCAATACTTCATGTCTTAGTGCTCCTTTTCCCTACACAGTTATACACTTCCCATCTCCCTTTCTACTGCCTATAATCACAACCTTAGACTTAAAAGGACCACAGTCTTTTATACCAAGTAAAATTGGCTATTATTTGTTGAGATCCACGGAATCCCTGAACTAGAGATGAGGAACTTGGGAGTCAGAACGTTTGAGAAAACTGTGCGGCAGGTAGTAGAGCTGGGACTCACGTCGGGGTCTTTTTGACTCTGGATCATGTTGTCTTAACCCGTGCCCTGGTTCTGGCACTGAGTATTTGACTTCAGTACTGACACTAGCATCTGATTGCTATACCACTCCCCATATATTTCCAGACTCTCCGTTTTTTTCTCGTATCATACCTGTATGTTTGGAAGGATTGGGGTGGGGAGGGGGGATCCTTGCCCATTCTGTTCCAGTTTGATATGGCCAGCTCCCCGTGTTCGGGGCTTAATCCCACCTAACAGTTCCCCCAGGCCATGCTTCCATCATTAATCCTTTCATTCATGGGCCAGGCGAAACACCTTCCTTTATTTCTAGACCCTAGGTATAGAACCTCGGGTCATTCTAGTGGTCACTTTGGAAATTGTTCATCAGTGGGAGTGTTTATCCTTGACCAACAAAGTTAAAATTTGAACCTGGCCTTCCCAAATGTCCCAGCCTGAAAGTGAGGAATACTTAAGGACTGAAAATAATCAAAAGGACTTCTAATGACTCACGCATGCAAATTCCTTTTGTGATTAAAATAGATATTTTTGAAATGAATAATGAAATTCACTAAATACCCATGATCCCGTCTGAATAAGATCCAAAGGTATTTTTGTTTTAGGGTTTCTCTATTTTTCTGGACTTGGATCGAGGGGCGCAAGGGCAATTGATTTTCAACCTGTCTTTCTGCGCATTGATTTAGGGGCCTCTCCGTCAAAGAGGCAAAAGGATCTAGAGCTGGGACTGAGAAGTTGTGGATTCCAGACTGAGCGCATTTAGCATTTCAATAAAGTACCAGGGTGACGAAGGCTCTTTTTATATTGATGTCTGTCTGCTCTCAAAATAACTTCTATATTGTTTGGATGAATTTAATATTACTAGAATGTTTTCAAAATGATCTTAGCTATTCTCACTTCTTCTCCAGATAAGCTTTATCATTACACCTCTGATTTCTTTAAAAAAAAAAAAAAAACCATCAGAATGTTGACTGGGTCTTTAATAAATAGATATGCTAAACTGGGGAGAATTAACACTTTTTCTGGTATTCGGTCTTATTACCTAGAAGTGTGTGTCCCCATCTTTTTAAGACTTAAATTTATAAGTGGTGAGCATATTTTGCTACTTTACCTCCAAGTTATAGTAACTTTCTGCTTTTAAAGAATGATTTCTGCTTTTACCACTGCCATCTTATTCCTTCTACTTTCTTAAGGTTTGTTTAATTCTTATTATTCTCTTTTTTTCCTCCAATTAAGAACATTGTTTGCATCCATGAGTTTTCCTATTTGTAGAGCTTTGGCTGCTTTCCATTAGACACCATAGGTGACCGATAGAACTTTCCCCTTGTCTTGTAATCAGAGGTTTAATCTTCTGTTTGATCCAACCATTGGTTAAGAATGTTTTGTTTTATCTTAACAATATAGTTTAGAGGAGTTTAGGTTAGTTTCTTTAAACTTTTACTATTTGGGGTAAGAAAAGATGTGACCCCAAAATGACAGTTAGTAGTGATACCAATAGCTAACCTGTAGGGAGTGGTTATTACGTGCCAGCCACTATAATAATAAGCTCTGTAGAAACTCATTTACTCCTCACAATACCCATAGAAGTTAGCTATTCACATTTTACAGATTAAGGAACCAAGGTTAATAAGCCAGAATGTGACCCCAGAGTTTCTGCATTGTGTCTTCAATCCTTATAATAATTTTCACTCATTTGCATTTGTCAGTGTTATTAGGGCTTAGATAGCCCCCGGTGGGGCCTTTCCTCATTGTCCTCTTACTGCTGACTGTGTCTCCACCAAACTACGAGCTGTAAGAAGGCGGAGAGGTCTGCTCTCTTTGTGTCTTCTGCGTCCAGCACGGTGACCAGGAGCAGGGAGGACATTAGTGGCTCTGTGGGGTGGAGAAGTTTAGGAGATGGCTCTGTGGGTGGGATCCTGCCATGTATGTAGGAAAGAGGAAAACAGAGCTACTTTATGAGGATGAGTTGTAAAGTTCCAAAAACGTCACCACCTTCAAGGGCTCCCAGACTCCTTTACCACTGTGTTTGAAAACTTCCACTTTAGTGTTCTTTGTGAGAAGTACTGGTTCCAGAAGGATAAAGCTGAACTGCCCTGATGTTTTCTGGCATAGAGAACCTATTAGCACACGTTATTACAAGGGTACAAATACAAAGAATTACTAATAGGTGTCTTCTACATTTGCAGAGCCCTTTGACTTATAAATGATGTAAGTTCCTTGAGGGTTTGAACTGTCTTTATGTATGTTTTTGTTTTGTTCCATCCCAGCAAAGTTCCTGAACATAATACGTGCTCAATAAAAGAATGTTGAGTAAATGAATGAATGACTTGCAAACCTGTTATCTCCTTAAATGCTCACCTACAAAGCCCAACACCAGGAGAGACCTTGACTACAAACCTCCTGGTGTCATTTACCGAAAGGAATGGGCTATTGAGAACCAGAGAGGAGATGACCCAAGATGACACACTTGTCTGATGGGTATGCGTGCTCACTCACAAACCGCGGCTGGCGGGAATAAACTTCGTGAAGAGGAAGGACAGTGATGGATTTACCTGAGCCCAAAATAGGTGCTGAGATACCTCTTCTGAATCCTGCCGATTCAGCAAGGGGTTAATGGAAGCTTTCAAGCAAGCTAGATAATTAACGGGATTAAATCTCTACCTGTCAATTAAGCCAATATATTTGAGTATAATGCTATTTAATTCTGTACCAGGAACAGTGCAATAAATCAAAGTTTACAGATGTCTTCAGCAAGCCCTTGATGGATGAAACACTGTAACTCAGAGGTGCATAGAAAATCTCAAATAAGATAACCTCCCATGTGATTAATATAGCTGTCTGCATTGGCATTGGCTCCAGAAGGTTCTAATCCAAACATGTTTAACATCACATACTTTATTGTGACAGATTTAGACACCTGAACTAACTAACCAGGCAAATGGTGCTTAATTATACTGACTCATTATGGACCTCAGCATTAAAGCTGGGACACAGAAGTATGTGTTAATTCCCATCTCACACAGTCACATCACAGCATAAGCAGCTCCGTGTCCAGAGGGCTTTACAGGTCTGGTACACAAAGCACAGGGCAGAGAGCTATCTGATTCCTCCAAGGGATTCTTACCTTCTCTCTGTTCAGTGGTGCTTGTCCACATGCATTGTTTAGACTGACTGGCCAGCAAATGCATATCACTGATCACAGGCGGAAAGAGGCGATGTGTCTATGAACATCTCCCCACTTAAAAACCAAAAGAATTGGGGTTCAAGTCTTTTTTTCATACACAAAGGATGGCACCTATGAAGGTACATATGCATTTCTGGAGCTTGTGTTTAAGAGGCAAAACCAAATGCTTATCAACCCTCTGCATTGATTCTGGAATGGAATGACCTCCATACAGGTACACAGTTATCAGAAGTGAGCTCAAAACTCCCAGATACAAAATTCAACTTTTCGGGCGCCTGGGTGGCTCAGTGGGTTAAGCCGCTGCCTTCGGCTCAGGTCATGATCTCAGGGTCCTGGGATTGAGTCCCGCATCGGGCTCTCTGCTCAGCAGGGAGCCTGCTTCCTCCTCTCTCTCTCTCTGCCTGCCTCTCTGCCTACTTGTAATCTCTCTCTGTTAAATAAATAAAATAAAATAAAAAATTAAAAAAAAAAATTCAACTTTTCCAATAGGATCAAGTTGTTTGACTCCTTCTGTGCTAATGTCACAGTGGAACCAAGAGGAGTGGGTCTCCGTCATGGCTTGCTGATTGACTGAAAGATCGGTAAAGTGTGCCAAATGTGTAAAGATGGTGTTGGACAGAAATGAAGCATAACAATAGTCTTTGCTCTCAAAACCTACCTGATTTCTTTGGGAAGAGCAGCTCAACTCATACCAAGGATCACAATTATGGTGTTGGCTATACATGAAACAAAAATTCATTGAAGAGAGACTGGCATACACTGGAATTAGCCAAGAAAGCCTTCATGAAGAAGGTGAGTTTGAGACAAATGCTTGAGGGATTTGGACCAGCAAAGAAGATGGAGTAGAATTCAAGATGAGAGAAACTACCTAGACGTACAGAAGCAGAAGTTGATTTGCTGGGTGAGCGAGGCAGTGAGGGGAGCTATTTAAAGAGTGCAGACTGTCTAGGAGTGGTGAATGGGATTAGCACAACAAAACACCTCTGGAAAAACACCCAGAGATGTCTGAACCCAAGACCAATGACACGAGAAGGACATTAATCATAATTGCATATAGATGTGACAACATGAGAAGAGGATTTTAAGAAACTTGATCAAGGGCACCTGGGTGGCTCAGTGGGTTAAGCCTCTGCCTTTGGCTCAGGTCCTGATCTCAGGGTCCTGGGATCAAGCCCTGCATCAGGCTCTCTGCTCAGCAGGGAGCCTGCTTCCCCCTCTCTCTTTGCCTGCCTCTATGCCTACTTGTAATCTCTCGCTCTCTCTCTTTGTGCCAAATAAATAAATAAAATTTATTAAAAAAAAAGAAACTTGATCAAGCAGAGGCATATGGACTGAAGAAAAATGAGATGAGCTGGAAGAGGCAGATGAGAAGTTATTGCAAAATTGATGAATAAAAGCATGAGCACCTTTAGCATCTTTAACATAGTAACATTGGTAGTGTGGGAAGAATCAAGACAAAAGGAATCAACTCAGCAGAACCAAAAGGGAGAAAATGCCCCAGTATGTCTCTTTCTTCGACTGTAAATTGGAAATAGAGCTGATAACTTCTGTGATAGACTCCCCAACATCCATTCTACCCAAACACTCCTTGTCTCAAACCTGCTCTAATAGTTCTAAGTCAATCCTGACAATTCTGTTCTCACCAGTGATGGTTTCAGGATTGTACATGTGACCACTTCAGGCAGATGAGCAGTGGCTTGGGAGAAATCCTTCCTCTCTCTAAGTGAGAAACACAGGATGAGATGATCGATCTTCTCCCTTTGAGCATTGTCTCACGTGGACGTGATGTCTGGAATTGCTGCCTAGAAGTCGCAGAAAACTGCCTTGTTATCAGCTTTGGAAAATCTTGAATCCTTGAGCTGCCGAATGACTTAACCCTGAACCCCACAAAATCTCCAGACTTTTAATAATGTGAGATAATTCACATCCTTTCTGTTGCACTAGTTTTGGGTTGGGGGCTTTTGCTATTTGTAGCCAGAAACATCCTAACTGATCAATCGTTGTGTCTTCTTGAATAGAAAACTTTTATAATGCACTCTGCAATGAAAAAGTGGGGAAAAAAGGATGGGGGAGTAATAATTCATAAGTTATAAAACAATTTAAGTTGCAACTTGTTTTTAGGTTTTATTTCATGAGTCTATTGCTAAACAAAACAAAAAATTACATTATGGCACAAGAAACTGAAATTCTTCTTCAGATCTGCCAAAATCGGTATTTTTCTATTTCCATCAACAGAAGTGCCATTAACGCACATAGGGATTAGTGTCCTCCTCATCAGCTTATGTGAACAGTTGTTAATGATGGCAATAGGTATTTTTGTTATTCCTTAAGAATGTTGTGGGATGGTGGCTGGCCATTTAACTTTTAGTATGCTGTGTGATTTCAGTTTGTTTTGAGTGTTGACAAAAGCTATAGTCCACTAAAAGCACACAGTGTACCAGTTAAGATAAGCTAGATGATGCTGTGGTAATAACACCAACATTTTAGGGGCTTAACAATAAACAGTTTGCTTTGGATCTGGAAAACTCTCCAGGTAGCTCTTCTCCATGTGGTGACTCAGTGATACCAGACACTTGGCTGTTGTGACCTTCTCAACACAGGATTCCATGATCACCATGGCGGGAGAAAAGAGAGCTGGAGTTTCTCACCCCAGCAAGTAAACATTCAGCCCTGATAGGATACCTTATTTGCAGCCCTTTGGCCTGCACTCGTCACACATGGTCAGCCATCGGCAAGGATCACAAGACGTGTAGCCCATCCACATGCCCTTAGGTATGGGTGAGCACCAGAGTCTCTGCCACGCATGTTGTAAACTTCTGAAGGGTGTTACCCAGTCCTGCTGGTTAGAATCTGATGAGAAAAGCAAGACCTTAAAGGGTCACTAAAGAAAATAGACATAAATTGGCAGTCAGAACCTCTCCAACAAGGATGTTCTTGGTGGACTTGCGAAAAACTGCCTTTCCACTATTAAGTCCCCTGGCTTGAACTGTTGTCCCCCTTGACCATTGATTGTCTTCACTGTGGCTCTTAATTCCTCGAGCTCAGTACCTCATAAGGAAAATAGAATCAGGGAAATAGTAAACACAGATGGACCTGGATCTACCATGAGTAGGGGAGGTATTGGAAATAAATACCCAAGGACACCAGACATCCCACACTCTAAAAAGCTGTACGACGTGGAAAACGTCCGAGTCTAGGCAGGCACTGCTCCAGATTCGCCCACTGACAAACTGTGAAACTCTGTCCATTGCTTTGTGAACGGACATGATGTAAGTTGGTAGATTCTCTCCCACATTGCTCAGAATTTGGAGCAAAAGAGCTGTTCAGGAAAAGTCAGCTTCCAGTCCAATGGGCTTCAGACTAGCAGGAAAGCTTCTCTAACCAAATTCTTGCAACACGGCCCTCACAAATGTCATTTCCACTTGGTACTCACCAGCATCACATTTTACCCAAATATTTGCATCTCCCTGGCAATCTTTCCTTTACATCGTTAATAAAAATATAGAATAATATCAGCTCTCTGAGGGTTGAGGGATTTCACTTAAAAAAAAAAGATTTTATTTATTTGTCAGGGAGAACAAACAAGAGGAGCAGCAGGCAGAGGGAGAAGCAGGCTCCCCACTGAGCAGGGAGCCTGATGCAGGTCTGGATCCCAGGATCTTGGGATCATGACTTGGACTGAAGGCAGACACTTAGCTGACTGAGCCTCCCGGGCATCCCTGGGAGATTTCAGTCCTTATACTCCTGCTAGAGTCCAAGGGAGATGTTGCTCAGATGGGAGTGTGTAGATGGGCAGTGCAGGAGAGGTAGGCGGGATTTCTCTGCCCACCCTGGCATTGTATTTCCACCTCTGATCTCTTTGTGCTCTCCTTCCTAGCTTCTCCTCCCCAAGGCTTGACTGATCAGAGAATAGGACATTCATTGAGTGCATATTGACGGAAGTTAGGATCTGTGCATCTGCAGTCAGTAACCTGGGCTCCACTTTCTCTCCTGCTTCTTGGGGCCTTACCCAACCATCACTAAAGTGAGAAGTGGGTGGAAAAAGAGACCAAAAGTGATCTCTTCTCCCCCTGCAAGCGGCTAGAGTCTACAGAACAGGAAGTAGTTAGAAAACTCCTGAGACAAGCTCCAAGAGACATCTATTCCATATTTAAGGGAAGTTAATCTGCTGAATATGTGGCAAGAATCTCAAGAGGGTGCCTGTCACTTAATAGATGCTCACTAAACATTTCTGAACAAATAACTGAGTACATTAATTGCATCTGGTGATTGTTTTTCTTTCATAATTGAAACAGGCCTTCTGTGAATCTCAGCAGCTCTCCAACTTGCTTTGAGGCCTGGGGCAAGTTATTGAGCCTCTCTGAGATTAGTCTTCTCATTTATCAAATGGAAATTATGATGATAGTTTTAAAACCCCACAGTGTTATTGAGAGGACCAAGTGAGACAAAGTACATAAAATGCCTGAAAACTATAATAATAATTCTACGATAATAATGATAATAAGCCTTAAATGCTCTCTCCAACCTCTTTCCACAATTAATGGATTCGAATGAAGCATTTATTTGGTAGCTCATTTCCAAGTTCCTAATAACAGCGGAGCACTATTGTCATATCGGCAACTGTGAGTTTTCCCCAGGCCCTTTGTCACTAGAATCTCAGTGCTATCATTGGGCATTTGGTAAACTGAGTCAGATTCCATCTCCATACTGTAATTTCCAGTGTTTACTTGAGAGCAGAATCCCAAGAAGAGAACTAGTCTTGTTTTTCATTCTTTTTTTTTTTACCTTTTTTCTTTTTTTAGTACATTAACATATACTGTAGTATTTGTTTCAGGGGTGCAGGTCTGTGAATCATCAGTCTTACACAATTCATAGCACTCACCATAGCACATACCCTCCCCAGTGTCCATCACCACGCCCCCCTCTCTCTCCCCCTCCCGGCCCTCCAGCAACCCTCAGTGTGTCTCCTGACATTAAGGGTCTCCTATGGTTTGTCTCCCTCCTGATCCCATCTTGTTTCATTTTTATTTATTATTTTGGTGTAGGCAGTACATAGGGTGACATATCTAAATGAATAAAAAGCCGTACATTGAACAGGCTAACTCTGTCCCTGTCCTCACCTACCCCTTTCCCCAGCTTTGGGCCCTCTCTGGTAATTATTTATATTTTCTTATATTTTCAGTTTGCTCCTTTCCATACACTAAAGTTAGCATGCTTTATCAAGTGCTCTGAATCTTGCTTTTATCACCTAACAGTGCATCGAAGCCTCTTCTATGTGAAAACATACGGAGATACTTAGATGCTCGCCTCCTTGCTTTTTTCTTTTCTTTCCTTTTCTTCCTTTTGTTCCCTTCCTTTCTTTCTTCTGCATGGGATCCCACTGTATGCATGTACCATGGTTTAATTAACCAAGTGCCCTATTGTAAGCACTTAACGATACTTCCAAACTTTTGTTATTACCAATAATACTGCAATAAACAACTTGATACTTACGTATTTCAAGGGTGTGGAGGTGGTAAATTCTCAGAAGTGGTTTTGCTAGTCCAAAGGGTAAGTATATTTAAGATTTTGATCGATACTGCCAACGTGGTCTTTACATGAATTACATGAATTCCACCATCTTCCACTCCGAGCAGGGTGAAAGAAGCATGCTTAAACTAATTTAGCAAAGGATAAAAGAAGATTAATAATAAAAGCAAGCATGGGGTGCCAGGGTGGCTCAGTGGGTTAAGCCTCTGCTGCCTTCGGCTCAGATCATGATCCCAGGGTCCTGGGATCGAGCCCTGCATCGGGCTCTCTGCTCAGCAGGGAGCCTGCTTCCCCCTCTCTCTCTGCCTGCCCTTCTGCCTACTTGTGATCTCTGTCTGTCAAACAAATAAATAAAATCTTTAAAAAATAATAATAAAAGCAAGCAGAACCATGAGTCAAGAGCTCTCAGGAGTGGTGGTGCCCTCAGGGATTCAGGATCCTAGCTCCTTCTCTTTCTCTAGGAGACAGAACCAGCCTTGAGAATCAGATGACATAAAGCTCCATGGGGTCTGCCTGCGGTGCAGATATTTCTACAGAACAAAAATGAAGACTCACTGGAGAGCCATGCTTCATGACCTGCAAGTTCCACTTCCCCTGCCCTTAAGCATCTTCTTCTCTTTCTCTTAGGGCTCCAGTCCCTGCACCCCTGGAAGCTGCAGAGAAAGTGGGCTCAATCACGACTGCATCTCGACACACACCAGTTTGTGAATGACCCATGGTCTTTAAGGCCTGAGTGTGGAGTCCAGGTGAGCCCCGGGGAGAAAAGACTTGAATGACCCATATTATAATGGATTAACGTTGGCAACTTCAGTACGAACTCATGTTTGTTTAGTATGGGTATAGAAGGATACATATAGAGGTATTTATAGATATGTACATATACATGGGTTGGTATACACACCTATGTGTCCTTGCTCTGTTAGCTAAAAGAACATAGAAGCAAGGACACTGCAGCAGAAATGAGCACATGTAGAAATCGGATTTTGATTTCTAATACCATTCTAGTTAAAAGAAGCAAGGCTCCTTGCAGAAACGGTCAAGTCCAGAACAGGGGCAGGAAATACAGAATGAATCTGAACACCCTGTAGTGCCCAAAGCCATGGAGGTGCTGAAAAAACAGAGGCAGAACCAGAAAACCGTAATGATAACTTCCTCAGTGAAAGAGAACGGGGGGGGGGGGGGGGTCTTCCGCCAGCTTGCGGTGGCCTCGATCCAGAGTGAGCAGCCAGCTGGTAGATGGCGGGAACCGATGAGGGCATCCGGAGTTAGCATGCGGCTCTGCTCGATGACCCTTGTGGGGGTGTTTCCTCAAAATCTGAGCCTACTCTGGAGAGTGTTGAAAAGAGAGCTTTCCCATTTGGCTTGACCAGTGGCTGCCTTCTGTGTTAGGGTACAACGAATTTGCTCCAACAAGAAAACCAATGCGCAGTGGAGTTAATTGTGAAGGAATGTGTTTCTTTGTGACTGCTGGGTCCAGGGTGGGCTGTTGTAGCTGGAGGGGCAGCTCTGTTCCGTCCACCTCCTCCTCGCTTGCTGTCCCACCATGCTCTCTGGCACTGGGTCTGGATGGCCAAAGCTGAATCGTCTCACCTACCTCCCTGCTTGCAGAAATAGAGGAAAAGGAATTTTTTTTAAAGCAACTGTCACAAATGGAGGGGAGGGATGTTCCAACTGCAGTCTCCACATCACCTCAGCCAATTACCCTCCATTCCCTTCTCCTTGGTAGTTCCACAGCAAGGGTCAGTGCTACTGGTCAAGGAACTCCAGGAACCCAGAGGACCTGGGGGCAGGTGCTCTACCATAAATGGAGGCAGAGTGTAGCATCCACAGTGACCGGCTGTTTTCAATATGCCAGTGAGAACAGAATATAAAGTATACACTTAAAATTCAGTACGGAGACACATAATTGATAGAAGAAGGGGCTGTGGTAGACGAGGGGTTAAAACACGCCAGCTGTGACACTGGGAAGGGCTCTAGAATCATCTTTCCTGCAGGCCTTCAAAACCTGATCATTTCTGCCTGGAAAACAGAAGCCGGGCAAGGAGAACCCTTGAACTCCCTCCAGATTTATGGTTCTTATTACGGCCACCCCTAATGGGCTTGTCATCCCCCCGCCTCCCAAGACCAAAAAGGGGGGGGGGGAATCAACTTAAAAAATAGTCTGTGTAAAGAGAAATGCTATCTGAGGGGGGAAAAATCAATTCCTAGATAATGCCACCTTTGTGTTAAGGAATTCTGTTCCTTTTATTTTTCTGACTTAAACTATTTGCATGGAAAAGGAATCACAGATGAGCTCCTTTGCTGGTGCCATTTCTCTGTGTGTTCATATTCTTGTCTTCCCTGTGACATGACAATCAGTCACCGTGGAGATGACTACATGTGTCAAGAACAGAGAATTTCATAATTTCAGGGGCAGGATGATGGCTCCATCCTTGGCTGATAGCTTCTCTGATCATTTTGGCTCCTCTGCTGCTCTTGTAAGAGCAGGAAAGATCTCCTTTTGAAAAGAATTCTTCTGATTAATGCTTTAAAACTTATTTAATTCTTTTCTCACTCTGGACTCCTAGATTGGTACCCAGCTAAAGTCACTGTCACTTTGCTGTTGTGGCAATTCCAAATGTCAACAAAAGCCTGTCCCCTGGTTTTTAGTCTTGCAGAAAATGAGAATATGCATTTGAGAACAATACATCGCCATTTCCCAAGGGCTGTAGGTTAGCAGACATCTGGCAGAAGCCAAAAGGTAACTTATTTCCAGGCTCTGGGTAGATCTCTGTCTCTCCCAAAACATATTTCTCCATCACATGAAATTTCAGGATTAAAAATTCCTTCCTTGGATACCTGCTGAAGGGCAAATGCTATCTTAGAGTTCCCGCTACTCACCCAATTACCTGGAAAGGCTACAAAGAGTAGGGACTCTCGGGAAGTAGAATGGGTAGGGAAATATGTGAAGTACAGGGAGAGAGAGAGAAGGGCGAAGCTGGGGATACAGAAACCAACATCCCTTTCTTAGAGTTTTCCCTGAAGGCAAGAAGAGCATATGGCAGAAGCTGACGGTGCCCACTCGTCTCTTCTCTGCACCTCAAGTCCTCCGGGAAGCTCAGTGGGAAGTTCCCACACAGGTGATGGCTAAGCCCATCAAACACCCATTTCTCTTGTGGGTTTCTTCCCGCCTCATACTAGGAGCACACAAAGCGTACTCGTGGGGAGGCCAGATGTGCACCAGAGTTAAAGCCCAGGAGCAAATTCCAAGTCAGCAAGGTAGGAATTGGATGAACCAAAACCTTAGCTTCCAGCTGCCTGAAGTCTTACAGCTGCATCACCGCTCAGCATCAGCCTTCATTGGAATGCTTTCTTCTCTTTGATAAATGCAGGGTGGTTGTTGTTGTTGTTTTTCCCCAGCTTTATTTTTAGATGCTTACCTGTTTGGGCAGTGAGGTCTAACTTTGGACTGAACTTCCTCGTGCTTCATCTAAGACTTGATGTAAAGCTATTTGTGAAGTTTGAATAAAATTCCATTACTCATTTCTCGTTGAGCGTGAAGAAAAAGTCATTGTATGTTTAAAAACTACAATTGTTCATTTTGTGATAAATGATCGATTCCATGATAAAAGAATACTTGGGTGTTCGTCAAGTCTGAGGACCCCATGGGCCGAAGCGCCATTTGCCCACGGTGCCAACCCTCTCATTAATGCACCTGCGCTGGCTTTCCCTTACCCGTATCTCTTTCCCACTTGTTCACCATGCTTCCTGAGATCACTTCCTGAATAAACTACTTCTTCCCCTTGCCACACTCAAGGTGTGCTGTGGAGGGAACCCAAACCATGACAGCACATCTTCTCAAACTACAACAACTCATTCATATCCCAGCAGGCCACCCCCCAGCCTACGTCACATCCTCACAAGTCCCTACAGAAAAACATCTGTGTCAGACACACCCTTTCCCTGCTGTCCCGAGTCCCATCTGGACCCACGTCCACATCTTTCTTCACACTCTCGGTCTCCCCGGAAGATGATTCTCTGGCTTTTCTCCATGCCTAACTTCTTCAAGACCCATGATGCCTGTCCTTGACGTGTCTGACAAGGTGATTTGCCAACATTGTAAATTCCTGGTGGGTTCCTGTTGTCTACTTTTCCTTGTGACCATTTCTCTGTTTGATTGCCTCATTAGATATAAGTCTGTGCCAAAGAGTCTATCAGAAGGTGCAAGAAAGAAATCCACTCTTGGCTTAATCTGATGACCAATGGCCCCTCTGTACCCTCAAATGACAAATGCTAGTAACAAAGACAGCTGCAGAGATAAGCATGATAAAGACGAGGGGTTCATACCGGGGGTGGGGGGTGTGTAATACTCTGTGAGAGGAGGCAATAGTGGGTTCGTATTTTCTATCTTAATGAAAAACTGTAAATTTCACACTCTTTCAGAACAAATAGAACTGTGACTTAGGCTTCAAAATTTATGTAATTGATTACTTGGATTTTTGATAGTTCGCCAGTGCTTTCAACAAATACCCCTTTCCTCCCTAGGAAGTTCGTCATATGGTGGTAGAGGGGGGTGGTTCAGGGACCCCCGATTATTTTTCTTTCTTTCAAATAAAACATTTATTTGGCACTTAGCAGAAGCCACGTTGCCTTTTTAATTCCTTTTTCTACTCACAAAAGCCCAGCTTCCCCAGGAAGGCATCTCGCCTTGTACTTCTCCTAGGATCTGATCATTGCCAGGCATCTAAAAATAGAAAAATAAAATTTTCTCATTATTGACGAGAATGTGGACACTTTTCTGAAAAGTATTATGAAATTGTCTGTTTTCTTGAAGAGAGACGCTGACAGAACTGGATCTCAGCGAAGGCGCCATGCCCTAATCCGGTTCTACCCTGAGTTTTGATTTTCTGCCTTCTTCCTCAGCATGAGGCCATTAGCCAGCTTTCCCACCCCATAACACCCATTTCGAATACCTCCCCTTCTGCACTGCAGGTCCCTTCCCAGTTCCCAGATTATAATCTGCAGCAATTTAAGAATCCAATATCCCAGGTGGGATTTGGCAAAAGGGGAGAAGTCACCAGGCACCTGTCCTTTGCTCCACAGCTCTGTATGTCCACATGGATGGACATATCCAGTGCTCGCAGATTGTTCCTTTCTTATTTTCAGGTTGGGGCTGTCGATTGCAGAAGGCCAGCATCCCTATGTACATGAGGTCTTGGGCAAGTGCAGACAGTGCCTGGTCAATGTTAAGTAACACAGACAAAGGAATCACTTATGCCCTAAAAGCCAGCATGAAAACCTCCTGTGCATAGCTGTGACTCATGCAATTCCACCCCCACCCTTGGTTTCCAGAACTGAAAAAACAGAAGAGATCTCACGTCCTCAGAATTTGGAAACACTTGTGACCAGCATCAGCTTTGCCCACACAGGACAACCTTCCTCAGTGCTCCCCTCTGTCAACTTGGCCTGTGGCCTGAGAACCTCACTCCTTGCAGACAACCTTGGGCAGCCTGGATCAACCATGGAAATTAACTGCAACCCGTGTCCTTCTTGAGGTGTTATAATAGTATCAAAATGCGCATTCCAGTGGGAAACAATAACAGCAACATAAAATGCATTTTAAAAATGTTCACTAGGGGCGCCTTGGTGGTGCAGTTGGTTGAGTGTCCAACTCTTGGTTTTGACTCAGCATATGATCTCAGGGGCGTTGGATTGCGTCCTGCATCGGGCTCCATGCTCAGTGTGGAGTCTGCTTGAGATTCTCCATCCCTCTCCTTCTGCTCATGCTCTCTCTCTCTGCCTCTCAAATAAATCCTTAAAAAATAGTTTGCTATCTTTGTCTTTTCTACAGTTGTTTGTTCTAGAGGCAATGTGCCATTGCACACCAATAGAGAGGCCCATCTAGCTGAACAACTGATTGTGTTTGTAATACAAGATCTTGGGAAATTTGAGTTAGCTCATTAGACACTGGGCTTCTCCATTTTAATGGACTTAGCCATCACAACACTGGATGCACACATCCCCTCCCGCAGTATTGAATCCCTACCAGAAAAGCTTGCTCTGGTAGAAAGAGAACCGAGTAGCAGTGTTGGTCTACTTTGATGGAAAATCCCAGAAAGTTCATTCTTCTGTCTATTTTAAGTGTTATACATACCCAGTCAACCAATCTGAGAAGTCTGCTACTACTGTGCTGGTAGTGAGTGTCAGTGGAAAGTTTCTGCAGTTGAATCCAGTCAGCTAAAGAATGTTCCATGTCAATAATGCCTCAGCTGTTGTTGGAAAATAGCAGTGAAACCAGCAATTCCTGGAAAAAATTCACCAGCTTTTTGGTAGTCAAAAAAGCTACGTGTGCAGGTATAAAGAATTCAGTGTTAAGCCAAGGTCTACCTGGATATCCCATAACTACAAGGCTGGCCAACAAGCAATATGGCACCTCAAATATACTTTGTGTGGACAAAGATGAGGCCAACCATATCTCACAACCTGCGTAGGTTGTAGGGTAGGTATTTCTTATTTGCATTTTATAAATGAGTCTCAGAAGATTTAAACAATCTGCCTAAGGTCACCCAGCTAGTAAAAATTGGGACCAACATTAAAATGTTTGATTTTTCCACTGAAACTACTACACCTTCTGAAGAAGAGGTCTATTCAGAAATGAATCTTTTGGCAAAACAAATTCTTCTCCTGCGTTGATATTCAAAATACTGACCAAAGCCTATGCCAGGGCATTGACCAACTAGAAGAGACCCAGCAGTTATTGTGTATAACCAGATGGGAGCATGTCCACTAAATATCTGCCCCTCCAAATTAGTCCATGAATGAGACTCAGAAAAGTGCATGAAAGGTCATTGCCATCAGAATAATTTCAAATGATATTTTTGATGATAGATGTAGGTTGCATAAAATCATAAAATATTTAAAAGTATAAAGGATACACCCTTGCTGTAGGTAGGCTCTTGCCTTTTTCACTTATAAACATGTTTTCATGTCATTAAGAAAATCTTCACATTGATAGCTATTTAATTTTAGAGCCATTTAATTTTAGAGGTAACTGATTTCATCCTCTTATTGTAAATTTTGAGGATTTCAAAGCTTTCATTTATCTAAATAATGTGTTGATAAATATCTTTGTGCAGCTGAATTTCTCTTTGCCTTTAAGTTTATGTCCTTAGGAAAATTCCTAGAACAATTACTGGTAAAGAGGATCACAGAACCACCTTTCATTCAAGACAGCTACCATCAATACCAATAATTATCATCCTCATCATTATGATTATTACCTTTATGTGATCTCTCACCTAACCCCATCATGTTGTCTCACATCCCTGCAGGCTCCCCCATCCTGGTTCCCCACTGCTACTAGGATAAGATTCAGTCTCCTGCACATAGTTTACAAGGCCATGCATGAGCTAACCTTGTCTTGCCCTCTCTGTTTCTGTCTCATCTCTTGCTATTTTATTCTTGAACTTCATGTTCTAGCAACATTACACAACTTGCCATTTCCTGAGTATACAGGAAGGTCTCCAAAATTTGCATATGTAGGTATCTTGCCTGGGCCACTTTCTTAACCACCAACCCCCGAATTCGCCCTCTGAGTTCTTGCCAATGTCTCCCATTTATGCTTTGGTATTTTCTTTAGTAAAGAAGCCGAGTCACCACATGGCATCTCATCCCAGGACCTCCTCATGCTCCCACCGCCCTGGGTAATGTCCACCCCATCATTTGTCTTGCTGCAGTGTAACTGACTATCTTCCCCACCAAATACTAAGTTCCTTGGGAATAGGGACTGTGTGGTGCTGGCTGTTTTGTCCTCAGGCTTCTGTAGGTCTGACCTCTGGTAGGCAGGGAATAGATATTTGTTGAGTGAACAGAACACGATCCATGAGTAAAGTATTGGTTTGCTGCTCTGATTGAACAAATCTGAGAAGGTACTCAAGAGCTGAGCTGTTGTGGACCCTGGAAGAGGGTCATTTTCTTGAAGGATTTTTTTCTGATTAGAAAATAATGCATCTCAGCAGAAATGGCAAGAAAGTCAAACCAAATGTGTAAGGCCCTGGTTAGCACAAAGGCACGGAGAGAGGAGGAAGGTGCATCCACCTGTCATCCCACCCTAAGTTTAGATGGTAGGACTAGATGGTAGGTCTAGATGCTAAGTTCGGATAGGAAATTCCCATTCTCATGAATTGACAGTTCAGGAATGGATGGATGATTCCTACTTTCAAAAGCCCACAGTATGGAGATCATCATCCTATCATGGCCCGAGGAGCAAACAAAACAAAACAAAACAAAACAAAACAAAACAAAACAAAACAGAAACCATGTCCAGGGAGGTGGCCTCTCACACTTTCCATACCTGCTTTCCAGATACTAAAAGGAAATGTCTTCTCATGTGTACCCAACACCTACGGATGAGCTACCAGAATGAGCTACCAGATTCCAGCACTTTCTAGACTCTTCAGAGGAGACAGGCTTGTGGTGACTCATTCAGCTGTGACCTGCCATTTCTACTCACCCTTGAGCTGATGTGTCAGTACAAATACTTCAGAGCTGGCCAGCCTCCAAGTTATCAGAAAGATGGACAGTGCAGTGGAAGAATACAGAATTGGACATCAAATGACCTGAATTCTGGTCCAAGGTCTGTAAGTAACTTGATTGTATCTATTTCTCTATGTGTCTATTTCCTCACCTGGAAGTAGAGATATTTGGGTATAGTCCTTCCTGAGATCACCTCCTAACTCACAGATTTTTCTAACTTGACTCCTACACAGCCCTGTGCTTGGCACTGCTGGGAATCATTGAAATAAACAATATGATTTCAGTCCCTAGGCAAATTTGGGGGTTGAGGGGAAGACAACCCGGAGTGGTTTACACATTCTTCCATTTCTGTAAATGCTAAATAAAGGGTTATTGTCACACCATTGGACATAAAGGAAAGGCTTCAGGAATGGACGGAATTTGAGCCTATCCTTAAAGTAACCCACTTAGCAAAGGCCCTTGGCAAGAAATAGTCCCTGCCATAAGCCACAGCCAAAGTCCTTATGTCATACAATGGACCCTCCACCAGGGGCCTAGAGGAGCACTAAGAGAGTAGGTGCTCAGTAAAGCTTGTGAGATGCAATAAGACAGGTGTACTCTTGTCCAATCTGCTCTACCACCATACTTGTCTGTAATACCTTATCCAGAGACTGAGTCTCTGTGACCCCACTATTAATACTTTTATTTATTTTTATTTTTTTAAAAGATTTTATTTATTCATTTGACAGACACAGATCACAAGTAGGCAGAGAGGCAGGCAGAGAGAGAGGAAGGGAAGCAGGCTCCTTGCTGAGCGGAGAGCCCGATGCGGGGCTCGATCCCAGGACCCTGGAATCGTGACCTGAGCTGAAGGCAGAGGCTTAACCCACTGAGCCACCCAGGCGCCCCACTATTAATACTTTTAAAGATTGTTTTAGCTTAGCATCGTATGGCATGTCTATATTTCCAAAAGGTGTTGCCATTAGTCCGTGAAAATGGAGTCTTCATCTCTGACCCTTCACTTTGGAGGAAAGAGGGGTTGAGAACAAAAGCTGGGCAGGCACTAAGCCGGGATTAAACTGCCCAGCCCCTCTGTGACTCGTACCTCCCCCACCTCTCTCCCCATTTGGACTTCCTGTTATCCAAATGAGTCATCTCCTACTGCTTAACTCATCTGGTAGGTTAGCTGCCCAACGAACCATGGAACTTTAAAGGCTAAGAAAATTTCCAATGGTTCACCATGCTTCCCGTCCTGCGTTCACCTTTGGATTTTTAAAACGAAAAGGAAATGGTGTGGGGGCACATAGAAATGGAAGAGAGGGGAAACAAGGGAAGAAGGTGTGTTCTGGAATGTTTATCTGGCTTGGAAGTCGGGGACGGACATGAAACCAGTGGAGGACCATCTCTGTGGTACTCCCACTGGCCCCATGTCCCGCCTACGGCTTCAAGTCTCCATTGTGTACCTGGTCGCTGGAGAAGTAGCAGAGTGATCTGTAAATCATGCGATGTGGATTCACTTTCCTAATTGCATTTTTCATATGCTATTAAAATGAATTTGGACTTGACCTTATTAAACAACAGGGAATTCTCACGGGTTCTTAGTCAAGGGAAATACTTGAACCCAGCAGCTTACATTTTGTGTCTGCCAGTATCATGGCAGGAAACAAAAGGCACATTCCAAAGGGGTGTTTGATGAAAGCTCACCAGAGGGACAATACCCGATGATGTGGGTGGATGTAGGGAGGCCAGCAACGGAGAATGCAGGAGACCTTTGTGACTGGATGGAGCTCTAGCTTTGGGAGGCAGACAGCTGCCTGCCAGAAGCTGTTGGTAGAGGATCACAGTGTGGCTGGAAGGGAGGGAGCTGGGGGACTGGCTCTGGTGTCCCTTTCCTCTCAACTTCTAGTCCCCCATGAAAGCCTCCTATTGACTGAACACAATGAGGTCCATGGAGAGAGCTGTCCCAGCTGATCCCGGAAGCTGTCCATTCAAGCCAGATTGCCAGCATCACAACAGGGTGCAGATGGGAGGGGCCGGGTCTGCAGGGGCAAACAGAGAACACCTAGCCTACCTCTGCGGTAGTACATTATGATATCCAGAGACCTAGATCTATAGATAGAGCTCTATTTTGTAATCTCATTTGGTCCTTACCATAATCCTAAAGGGCTTTCTCATTTTTCAAACAAGGTCACCTTGGCTCTCAGAGATCAAATCACTGACCCATCTAGAAGAGGTGGCAAAGTGAGGACATCAATCCAGATTTTGACTCTTTGAGATGTCCCTCCTGGTCTGTCTTTTCTCATATTCTACTGTCCTCCTTTTCTTTACCTACCCAGGGTTTACTGGGCTTCATGTTTAATTCAAACCTACTTGAATGACGTTGCTCTGTCAATCCTGTTCCTTCTGGTTGGCACTTGGTGGTGGTCAACACCAAAGAACGTAACAGCTGTCCCTGAGTTCCAGAGTCTTCTTAAGATCAAGAGAAGATTCCTTTGGACACAACCTCCATCAGCACTGGGCACATCCTACCGCTCAGCAAACGATCAATAAATACTACCTAAATTTAAATAAGCAGCATGGGAAGGTAGTCAGGAAATTGTGTGTGAACAAAAGTACGCACATGTCTGCCATGGTTCAAAGCAGGACACAGAGTCACTCTGACCGAAAGGGACTGGCTAGGAGGGATCAGGCACTCTCATAATCATCGGGTGGGCAGAAGTCAGGGGGCCATCGTTAGGCAACTGGTTTCAAGATCAGATTACTCCAGTTGTGTTCACGGGTCAGGGAGCTGTTGCTACTAATGACACCAACGCAACTCCTCACACTTCCCAAGTGGTGACCAGACCCTTGGAGTGGAGCGAAACCACCACACATGTTCACCTCTGACTGACCTTCTTCCAACAGCTACCGAGCAGGCA
Organism: Mustela nivalis; assembly: GCF_964662115.1. Taxonomy (NCBI): domain Eukaryota; kingdom Metazoa; phylum Chordata; class Mammalia; order Carnivora; family Mustelidae; genus Mustela; species Mustela nivalis. The sequence goes on from NC_139031.1 coordinate 17,614,168, forward strand.
GACAGCCTTGGCTTGCTTCTCCATTACTCACGCAAATTCACTTCACTGGCTCAGCCTGAATTACACCGAGACCCCCTAGCTATAAGAAAGAGTGGGAAGGCAGTTTTTGGCCTCTCCTCCCTTGCAGTATTGAAGGGAGCAGAGAGGGGGGTGGGAATGGATTCTAAGTGCTAACAGACTGCCTGGCTATGAGGTGCAGACAGACATAGGGCGTCTAGGTGCCGCCATGATCCAGAAACTCAGATGGTGTCATGGCGGCTGGATACCTAGGAGGGTCAATAGGCTTGGTACAGATTGTTTTGAGGTGTTTTATATTGAGTGCTTTTATTCCATTCTGTGAATTTGGTGGGTCCTTCAAGATCAGCCTTGGAAGGGAAGCACTGTCAAAGAAATAATCTGTAACACGAAGGTGTGGAGGGGAAAGGCAACTAGCCTTCCCTGGGAGCCGGCAGGGGTGTAGAGGAGTGAGGTCAGCATACCTGGTGCTTTTAGGAAGATGAACCTAAGTTTCTTGAGCACCATCAACGCATTCAAAGTTCCCTCTCAAGCCCTCTGCTCCCCTCAGCAGCCAAACCCAGAGCCAGTGGGGGTGGGGGGAGGAAGGGGGTGTCACTGTCTTGAGCCTTTCTTGGTCAATGGGGCCCCCTAGTGGTGTAGCCAAAACACTGTGTTTTCTGTAGGGTCACAGCAAGTTAGCTCAGTTTGAACTCAACTTTTAGATGGAAAAAGCCCCCACAAATCTAAGTGAGACCATGAGGAAATCGGATCTGGAACTCTTAACACTTAGGTCACAGCAACAGGGGCAGCATTCACCTCTCCTGATGTAGCAGGCTGACTTTAGCTATTCATGACTTAGTGGTTCTCAGTGGGGGCTGTTCTGCCCGCCCCGCCAAAGGCCCATTTGGCAAAACCAGGAGACACTTGATTGTCACTACTTAGGAGAGGGTGCTACATCCCATCAAAATGCCAGTAGTCCCTCAGTGGAGAAATTCTGCCTCGGAAGAGAAGAGTTTTCCCCTCAGGATGTCACCAGGCTCAAACCCTCTGCATTGCTTCCAGTTATCCTCAAACCCAAGGCCCTGAGAGAGATACAAAAAGAAAAGGGCTAAAGCCCACAAACTTCCCAGTCATTAGGATGGTAGGATGGCTATTATTTAAAAAAAGGTGGGGGGTGATGCGGAGACAGAGACAAGCATTGGTGAGGACACTGGCAGGAATGTAACATGGCCCAGTTTCTGGGGTAAATGATATAATGTTTCCTCCAAAAGTGCAACATAGAATCACAGGATACAATCCAGGAACCAGCAGACAACCCAAGAGCTGAAAGCAGGGACTCAAACCGACACTTGTACAAACCACTGTTTATGAAAGCGTTACTCACGATGACCCAATGGAGGATACAGCCCAAATGTCCATCAGCAGAGGAATGGGTAAACAAAATATGATCTCTGCAGACAATGGCATTTTATTCAGGTTTAGGAGGTGATGAAACTCTGAGATCTGCTATAACAGATAAATTTGAAAACAGTAAGTGAACTAAGCCAGACACAAAAGGACAGATATTGTGTTATTCCCTGCTCATATGTGGTACCCGGGAGAGGCAGATTCATAAACACAGAAAGCAGAACCATGGTTGCCAGGGACTGAGAGAGAGAGAGAAATAGGGAGTTCTTGTTTCATACAGAGTTTCTGTTTGGAAAGATGAAATAATTCTGGAAATGGATAGTGGCATTGCTCAAAAACATTAATGCCACTGAATTGCACACTTGAAAATGGTTAAAATAGTAAATTTTATATTATGCATATTTTATCACAATCATCCCCTCCAAACTTGGGTGGGCCACAGCTCTTAGCTCAAATAGCAGCCAAGGTCGGCAGGGCCCCCTGCTTGCCAAGACCCTCTGCCTGACCCACAAAGGCCCAAGCGTGTGTTTGCCAGGACTTAAGCCAGGGCCTGACATATTAACTGAGGATTTGCTGCACATGGCTTTGACTGCCCAGGGCTCGGATTGGATTTTCCGAGGTTGGGGACAGCTGGCAGCAATGCAGCTGCCCCTTTGGTCACCAGGAAGGCATCACTCAAAAGTCTGAAATGGACACACAAGGAGCTTCCCGGAAGGCCTTTTGGCTTCCACTGCGGATTCAGCAGGACCGTCTTTCTGTGGGGAAGAAGATAAGAGAGCAGGGCTGGAAGGAGGACAGTGCCAAGTCCTTCTGGCGGCCCCCGAGTCTCTGCTGCACCCGTGAGAGGTCAGCTCAGCTCAAGACAAAGCCACTTCACTTCTCTTAGCCCATGGCACTAAGGGGACATCTCAGGCTTTGTGGGCGTGCGTGTGTGCACACCGGGGAGGCTTGTTTCCCATTGTCCTCTGAGTGAATGATCTCGGGCTTTAGAACACAGGAAGGATGATTCTAAGGCTGTGGGTTCAATTCTATTTACAAACCAGATAGTCTTACACAGTGAAAACTGCTTTGGGTCTCCGAGAGCACCCTGGTCTCCGACTGGCCAGCTGGCACAGGGAAATCAGTAAAGAAATAGAGAAGAGTCTGGACAAGATGTCCACACCCAGCCTTGCCCTGGCCCTGCAGGAGACGGAAGCCTTTGTACAGCAGGGAGCGGTGCCTAGGGATATGGGTATCTGGCATGGCGCGCATGCTGATTTTCACTCAGAGGATGCTGCAGACCCCAAGGATACCCTGCTGGCGGTAGTCAGCACTCCTGGCAGCTGAGTTAACTTCATGATTCTCTTTTTGAAGTTGCAGGCAGGGTGTGCTGTGTATACCCCCAACTTTTCCCCAATAACCATTTGGGCATCCCCACTGAGAGGAGTCAGTAGCCAGTGAGGGAGGTAGCATGGCGAATGTGGGTCCTCAGCTCTCAGGACTGAGGATGTCTGTATGTCCAGCCCCTGCAGAATCCACAGGCCATGGGGCCACTCTCCTGGTGGAGACCTTGACTGACAGTGTTAACTGGGTGGCGGGGTTCTCCTCAGACAACCGCAGAAAACCCTTCACCCTGGGACCGAGATTAGAGTCACAAAAGCCATGATTCTCTAACGCCTAGATGCTAGGGGTAAGGCCACACCCTGGTGCATCCATCAAGCATGTCCCTGTCCATTGCCTACTCGTGCAAAGTTTGTGGCAATATGAGAAACAACCAATCTCTTGATATCTCTTTACCTCTCCACCCAAAATTCAGTGTAGTAATTTCCATCCCTGTGTTGTGTTCGTGTTATTCTCCCTGAACAGGTTGCCTTCCCATTCTCACTCATTTATTCGATGTCTCCTGGTTTCTACCCATCTTTGTCTGTCCTGTTATTTAAGCAAGCCATCATCATATAAAACGAGTTTCTTCTGGAACCGATTATGTGCAACTCCAAAGTCTGCCACCAGGTGGCGGCAGCACACCGTGCTTTGCTATCCCGGGTCCCACGGGGAACACGTTTGCCAGGAACCCACCTGGGCCCAGAAGTTCACTTTACCCTACAGTGACCTTAGCTAGTATTACCACTCCCACTTCACAGATGAGAAGACTGAAATTCTGAGAGGCTAAATAACCAGCCCAAGAACACGTCTGGCTGCTTTAAAAGACAGTGTTTACATTGAGTTGGGCTCTCGAGGCAGTTTCTTTCTTTTTTCTTTTTTTTAATTTTAACTTTTTAAAAATTTCTTTTCAGTGTTCCAGAATTCATTGTTTATGCACCACCGCCAGTGCTCCATGCAATCCGTGCCCTCCTTAATACCCAGCACCAGGCTCACCCAACCCCCCACCTCCCGCCCCTCCCAAACCCTCAGTTTGTTTCTCAGAGTCCACACCACAGTCTCTCATGGTTCGTCTCCCCCTCCGCTTTCCCCCAGCTCCCTTCTCCTCTCCATCGCCCCATGTCAGAAGCTCCTTACTCTCTGCTGTCTTTCTTGTCCTCGTGTGGGCGGCACACTGTGCATGCAGTCAAGGCCCTCTCTGTTCCCGGCTGCCCCCCCCCCCCCCCCCCCGCTGGGAACTAGATTGCCACTTTCCATGTTCTGAACCTCCCCCACCTTCCAGGCTCCATGGGACTCCCAGAAAGCCTTCAACTCCTTGTAAGGGCCTGACTGGTGTGACTTTCAGCGTGGGGGGAAGGGGGAGGTGGGTGCTTCCTAAACTCTAGCTCTGGGGGGTAACGTCGCCAGGGCTGCAGGCGTATCACCTTAAAGAGGAGGAGGGGGGTGAGACTGTGCGGTGGGGGTTCAACCTGTCCGCACCATCCAAGATAGCTGCTGTCCAGCCCCAGGAGTGACCTGAAAACCCACCAACCTCCCCAGCTTCCCTTGGGCACTAGCAGAGGGAGATAGGGTGCTAAGAGAAGTAGCAAGGCTTCCGGTCAGTATCTTGGACGTGAAGAAGACAGTGAGTGTGGCCTCTTCTCAGTCTGGTGGCGATGATCCTCTCATGCTGGAGAGTCTCTTCTTACTTCGCAGTGTCCTTTCCACTAGGGATGACCTTGACCAAGTACTACTTACTCAAATGCCCCGCCCCCCCCCAGGAGGGCAGAGTCTGACGGCTGGCCAGGGGCTCCTGCCAGGCTGGTATGGGATACTTTTCCCTCAATATCTGGATGATAACAAAAGCAGAGGCAAATGCAGCCAAGAGCCAAGCTCTGAGTGGGGCGTGAAAATGCAGGAGATGGGAGTGGGGAGCTTACAGGGCAAGAAGGGGCAAGAAGCAGAAAGAGAACACAGAGCTGGAACCAGGAAGCCACCGTGAAGGCAGCAGGAGCAGGGTGCGAGTGGGAAATAAGGGGAGACCCTGCTTCCAGAAGGTGCTGTTGGCCTCACCTCCCTCTGATGTGGCTCAGCAGGGCTGTTGACAGGGAAAGTCAGCAAAGCACACGAGCTGCGTTGGGCCCCACACATGGAAAGCGAGGTTCTGGAGATTGGCTTCTAACAGCGGTCTCTGAGCCTAAGAAGAAACTCCCAAAGCGGAGCCCCCCCCCCCCCCCCGCAAATGCCAGGGCTCCCAGACTCCACCGGAGATAACCCACAGCTCTTGGGCACCGTCATTTAAAGTGGTACGTGGTGTGGGCAGCAAAACCACGCAACGCTGGTGCGGCGGGAAAATACCGCAAAAGCTACTGGGGCTTCCAATGTGGCTGAACTGGGATGTGGCTGGAATTTGATGGTGGTGTAAATAGGGACCTCCTCCCCCCCCCCTAAGATTTATTTATTTATTTTAGAGGCAGTAAGAAGGAGAGAGAGAGCGCACAAGCGGGAGGGGCAGAGGGAGAAGGAGAAGCAGGCTCCCCACCGAGGGCAGAGCCTGATGCCAGGACTTGGTCCCAGGAGCCTGAGATCAGGACCTGAGCTGAAACCAGGAAGCCAAGGGGAAGGTGCCAGAAAGAAGAATACAAACACCAAATAGGACAGATAGACACCAGCTTGCTCCCACCTTCTGCCACCATTGCTGTCACCAAAAGAGACATTCCTCTGTGACCCCCAAAACCAACCACAGTATCCTCTTCCTGCCACTCCCTTAGCTGTCAAACCTCTCTGTCGTAGAGAGAGAATATTTAGCCCCGCTAAGAAGAATCTCTGATGGGAACCCCTACTGTTTGAGCAGCCAGAGTCAAACCATCTTTCTTATATCATTTCAATATTATTAGCAAGCAGAGAAAATCAAGTGTCCAACTGAGCCGTGTGTTACTGTGTGGTTATATCCTGCCCGCAGGCTCCGGAGTCTGGGTGCGGCTGCTGTCTGTCTGTCTCCTGACAGCTCAGGAAGCCCTTTCCCACGTAGAGTCTTGCTTGAGGCTCATAGTGGTGGTGGAGTAAACCAAGGCCTAGGGACTGGAGGTGACCCAGCCCAAGCCACGGAGCTGATGGGTGAGTCAGAACTTGAACCTGGGTCCTTTAATTCCAAATATCACCCCCACCTCATTTCCTCTCTCTCTCTCTCTCTTTCTCTTTCTTTCTTTCGATAGGTTGGGGACAAGTGATATAAAATAAGATCAGTTTGAGCAGTTTTTAAAAAGCTAAAATTTTCATTTTGGAAGATTGTCCTGTATTCTGTGACAATTTCTTTCCTGCCTTTTTTTTTTTTTTTGGCATTGAAATGTCCTTTCTTGACAAAATGATGCTGATTGTGGATGGTAAAGTAGCGCTTTTTAAATTCAAGTCTTCCTTGTCAGGATTCAAAAATGACAGCCCTATGTTGGCTTCCAAAATTTGTATTGGAAACTTCTCTGGTGTTTGACATCTGAGAGCCCCAGGGACAGTAGCCTGGGGTACACAGTGGTCTCAGACTTCCAGGTGCCTGCAACAGCTGGGAACCCCGCCAAGTCCAAGTTTCCAGACTGTCCCCACTCTAGTCCACATCAGGGACGCTGCTTTTTTGCCGAGGGAGTGACAGCGCTTCGGCTCCATGGCTGCTGCCCATGTTAGCCCTGTCGCCACCTCATGGGTGTCAGCAGGGACGGGAAAGGCTCCCCTCAGGTCAAGCAGGTGGTGGATCCTTCCAGGGCCTGCAGCTGCTTGCTGGCTCTTGGGAGAGAAAAGGACCTCGCCGTACGTCTTGAGCAACTTTGTTACCTCAAATATTCTGTTATGCAAAATGGACTCAGTACTGCACCATTTGGAGGTTTATGAACCACTAGATCTCAGCTGTTACTCGCTTGGGCTGTAACCTTCCAATGCGTCCTCTATGCCTACACATTAAAATGGAAAATCTTAAATTTGGGTCATGCCCAGGCAGAGTTTGGCGCTATTGCCCTTTCCAGGAAACCCCAGCAAAACCCCAGCACTCCCCGCCAGCATCCCACAGTAGCCAGGGAAGCTGGTCCATTCTCCAGCGCCCCCACAATTGGTCCCATCCCCCTCCTCACCTTTCATCACAAACTTTTTTTTTTTTTTTTTAAAGAGGGAGAGAGGTAGGGAAGGCTAGAGGGAGAGGGGGAGACTCTTAAGCAGGCTCCATGGAGCCCAAAGTGGGGCTCAGTCTTGTGACCCTGAGATCATGACCAAAATCAGGAGTTGGACGCTTACCTGATTGAGCCACCCAGGCACCCCCCCAAACGTTTTTTTAAAAGTAAGCTTTACACCCAGCATGGGGCTTGAACTCGTGAGCCTAAGATGGAGAGTCTCATGATCCACTGAAGAGCCAGCCAGGCACCCCTACCTTCACAATTTTATGCTGAGTGGGGAGGAAGGATGGAGCTGTAGCTCAATCCCCCATTATCCAAGGATGTCTGCCATGTTGGGGATGTACTCAGCATCTCCCAATTATGATGCTTGCTATGCAAATGTTTGCCTTTTATTTTTTTTAAATGACTAAACTCCACCAAACTACCCCCAATCAGATGTCAACATTTCCAGGGATCATTACTAAGAGAGTTGTAAGAGAGGATATTTGTGAATGGAATATGATTTGATTTGCTTTATGTCTAATCTAAAAACTGGGGTGTTGTGTGGGCTCCAGAACTCCCCTGCAATCCACTCTGGCCCCTTAAATAGGTGATACATGCTCATCTAGGCTTGGGGATTTGTTGGCAACCCCTTTGGCTGAAGTCCCTCACACTGGGAATATTATGTGGTCCCTTGATCTGATGACTTCACCTCCCCAAGTCCTTCTGTGCAGTGACACCCCCCCATCCCCCACCCCCACCCAGGAGGACTGTGTTGGGGAGAGGTCTGTTCTCTAGACTCTTGGTATTTGAAGACAAGGCTCCTTCAGAACCACTCACCTGTGCACCAAAGCTGTGATGCCTCACTGGATCCTTGTGGTACCCACTGTCCTTGCTGAAGGATCAAAGCCACCAAGCTCTTCTCTTTGCTATAAACCTTCTGTGATTGTCCTTCCCGCTTCCTGCTGTGGCCAGGGTGGTGGCCTCCCCAGCTCCACTGCTAGGGGAGCTCACTTCCTGCATCCCATGTCTGCTTGAGAAAATGCTGCTGTCCTGTTGAAACTGACCCACCACTGTCTTCCCTGAGGGTGGACAGACCCCAGGGAGAATCTTCTCGTTTTTCCTGTCTCAGGCAGATGGGGGAAGAGACCTTGAAATGCTATGTCTCCTGGGACTAGACCTGACTTGGGAGTCAAACAGTGTTGCCTGTCATTCTGAGAACCTCAAAAGGCTGTCCCATGTTTTCACTGTCTCCCATAGGAAAATATGAGCCAGGGCTCCTCCATAGGGAGGCACGGGAACAATCGGCTCAATTCACTTGAAATCGCTTTCCTCAGCCCCACATACGGCAGCTGAACCGAGGTGTCTTGCACCACTAAAATGTGTCCAGATGTACCTTGCTGATACCCACTCCCCATGACGTGCTGTAGAGAACAATGTCCTCTAAAACATCTTCCCCAGAATTAGCCAAACTCAAGGTTAAGGGCTCCTGAGTCCAAGATGCCAAGTTAAGTCTGCCCAAGATTTCTGGCACCAGCTGCAAGCTTGGGGTTTTCCCAAAACCATCCTCAGTTTTCGTCATTCACTAGAATGATTCACGAAACTCAGGAAAGTGCTATATTTACACTTACAGTCTTTTTTTCATAGCACAGGGAAATAAAACAGAGCCAACCAAAGAAAGATACACAGGGCAAAGTCTGGCAGACTCCCAAATGGGAAGCTCTTGTGTCTTCAGGAACATGTTACCCTCTTATCCTCAATGTGGACAATACAGTGTCTTGCCAGTGTGCTCATCCAGGTTTCAGTGTCCATAGTTTCCTCCTGTAGACACGACTGACTGAATCTATTGCTATGTGGTTGACCAGAACTCCAATCCTCTAATCACATGGGTGGCCTCTCTGGTGGGGCTGGTCTCACCCTAATTCATCTGGTTAGCATCAACTATCCAGTAAGACCCAAGGGGCCCACCGTGAATAATAAGACATTCCTATCACTCAAGAAACTCCAAAGATTTTAGCAGCTACCTCCCAGGAGCCTGGACAAAGGCCAGACCTCTGTGTGAGTGAAGTAAAATATCCTCTACACACATCTCTAGGACAAAACAAAGTCTCCTGGGGTGGTTTGTTCTAGCATTCCACTGTGTCTCATAGACCAACAGCATAACACTAAACACAGGTCAGATAAGTCATCACACTGAGCAGAGCCCAAAATAATGTGGCCAAAGTGTGAGGTCCATTTTTTTTTAAAGATTTTATTTATTTATTTGACAGACAGAGATCACAAGTAGGCAGAGAAGCAGGCAAAGAGAGAGAGAAGGGAGCAGGCTCCCTGCTGAGCAGAGCGCCCAATGCGGGGCTCGATCCCAGGACCCTCAGATCATGACCTGAGCCGAAGACAGAGGCTTTAACCTACTGAGACACTCAGGTGCCCCATGAGGGATAAATTAGAGTATTTTACAGGATATCTCCACTGCATGCCCTACGCCCTAGTGGAAAACTTCCAAAAATAGAATTTCTCTCAACTAAGCTTTTGAGAGCTATGGAGCCAAGTTACACTCCCTGATAACCATTGGAGAGCAGGTAGTTCATGTTGTGGCTAAGCGTCAAACCATGTGTCTTAAGAGTCTGCTCAGTGCGGTGTGGGAATGACATCCTCTGATAAATGTAGAAAAGCTAGTAAGGATACATTCCTACCTACAAAGACCCTCCCCGCCCCAAATGTGACAAACTTCAGAGTATCCCTAGCTCCTAAATGGATTAAAAATATATCGCTTTCCAAAATGTATGGGATATATCAAATTAGTAGCATTCTTTCTGCCAAAAGAACTTTCCAAATCTATTTTTAAGTGTAACACTTTGGCAAGCAAAGGTATTCAAAACTCTGTAAGCTCAAGGAAACCTTGCAACTGTGCATCAAGTAACTTTTTAAGAAGTTTTGGCAATCAAAACAATATACTTTAATGAATCTCTGAAAGTATCCTATGCAGTTGACAATGGGGGAGACATAGTTACCGTTGGAACCATTTTTAAACAATTGTGTCTATTCCCTGCCATGTCTGATACTTATTTAGGAACCCATTGATTGTGTACAGTCTAAACCGCCCATGGAAAATAGCGTGAGTGTGTCATCACCACAGAACAGGCTTTCAAGCTGGGATCAGAAGACCTCGGTCTTCTATGAAGCAGAATTTATCAAGGTAATAACTGCTCAGGGACCCCCACAAAAGCCAAGAGCCAAGATCATCATTCTGCTCTTCTTCCCTGTGCCGATGGGTTCCTAGCAAGTTGACCGCAGTACCCTCCTGACATCTTGTCTTGTCCTAAGAGTGTGGTTGGCTCTAAGGATTCATTATCAGTGGACTTACCTCGTCTTAAGCTTCCCCTAGTCAAGTAAAGAAATGCTCAGGCCAAACTTCTTTCTGGCAAATCAAGAAACAATGACCACCAAAGGAGTCTTTCCAGACCTTGCCCTGCTTTTGTGTTTCTATGATAATGTGGTACCGTAATGTTTAGCAGCATCACCATGCCACTTTCTAAACCATGCTGGGCATGTCATCGGCAAAGTGCAAGATTCTTTTTATAAATAATTCTCAGTTCACGTTGTGTGAATATTTACATATATCTGGGCTTGGCTATTACCTTGGAAGAAGGTAATTACATGTATTCAGCATTCCATAGGACCCAACACTGTGCTTTATGCCAAACAGGTGCATAATAAATGATTCATTAAATCGTGGATGGGTTTTAAGTCAGCACATTATAGACTCCCCCCAGAGCGGGATCCCTAAGAGAACTTCTTGTGATGTTAGAGTTTGGATATATATAGGAAATATTACTGATGCCGTGCACCTGAACTCCCTCTGAGAGGAATTTTGAAGGAGATCAAAGGAGATTCATAATGGTGGAAGAAATGAAATCATTTGAATTCCACTTGGCAGTTCCAGAAATGTAAGTTACTCCCACAGTATGTATAGCCCTAGAAGATTCTAGATCTAGCACACCTTAGAACAAGTTGGCAGATTCCAGTTTTGAGGTAAATCCAGAACATCTCTAGACCCAAGCATGTAAATTACCACGGACCGATCATTCTTGTGCATGCTCCAAAAAAATTTTTTTTGCTATTTTAATCAGCCATTGCTGAAAATTGTTGCTAGTAGCCTAGAAGAGAAATAATATCTTCATGGTTCACAGTTTACAAAACATTTTCATGTGCATTGTCTCATCAAATCCCTTCTAATAGCCAGGTTTCCGGACGAGGAAGGGATAGAAATGTTGCACCTTGCTCAAGCTGGGTGGGAAAATTGTGTCTCAGCACCAGGATTTCCGCTTCAGAGCAGGCGCTCTCCCCACTCTGCCATGGCTTTAGGCCACCTGACCCCGAAGAACATACTTAAATGGATCAAAAGGATAATGTGGATCCAAACCCAATGACCAAAAATTACTATCTTGCATGTTAGTAATTTCAGTGTATTGTAGGTCTTGTTTTGCACCCTTAATTGCATGTCAAGGGAATTCTGTCCAATTTCCAAAGTTCTCTGGGGGAGGGTTCAATTCATTCATTCTTTACTGATAATTCATTCCCAGTCAGTGATCCTGGTCTCCCTCATCTGTAGTCACAAGATAGTGGAACAAACAAAATGTCCAACCACAGAGGACGTATCACCTCAAATCCACCTCAGTATATTGGCCTCTCTGCTAGAACTTGGAGAACCTCTCTCTCTTTTCTGTTCAGTCACCTGTGACATTCTGGAAGCTGAGGTCCCATTCCCTTCTGGTCTCAGCCTCTCCTTGCCCACCCAGGCTCCGGCAGGAGTCCAAGGGCCACGTGAGCACAGAAGTGACAAACCGTCTGCTCAGAAACGCAGCTCGTCACTACCAGATCCCTGGTAGCAGGTGTCACTCCCACCAAATATCAAGGGCTACACGGTGATGTGCTTCTATACAAATTAAATTGTAAAACAGTAAAAAAAAAAAAAAAAATCTGCCTTCTTTACTAACTTTATAGACCAAGGCAATCTTTTTTATCCCACCTAAGATTTCCTACACTTTTCCTTTCCTTTTCTCCTACCCCCACCCTACTGTACCTATGTGTTGAGCAAACACACACACGTACACGTACACACACACACATATATATAATACATGCACACACACATATACACACATGCGCTCATTTCGGAGGTCTAGTTCTCACATGACAAGAAGGATTTAAAATGAGAAAAGCAGGAGCGCCTGGGTGGCTCAGTGGGTTAAAGCCTCTCTGCCTTCAGCTCAGGTCATGATCTCAAGGTCCTGGGATCGAGCCCAGCATCAGGCTCTCTGCTCAGCAGGGAACCTGCTTCCTCCTCTCTCTCTGCCTGCCTCTCTGCCTACTTGTGATCTCTGTCTGTCAAATAAGTAAATAAAATCTTAAAAAAAAAAATTCTAGAATGAGAAGAGCTGAGGTTGGGGAGTGGGGTGTGGCAGAGAAAAAGAAAGCTCGCTAGATCAACGTGCCTCCAAATCTCAGGGGGCCTGGCTAATGTTAGTGCAGCTTGGAGACTGCCTAGTCATTTAATGAAACACAAGGTAGAGAGAGATGCATTTGCTATTCTAAAAAGCCCCAAGTCAGTGAATGCAAATGTGCCCTATTCAAGAAAACCAAATTAAAGGAGCTGCTGGGAATTCTCTACATAGTTAAGCAGAACAATTTTTCCCCCTTTAAGGCCATGTTTACCCTTCAGAAATCACATACCCTTAAGCACAGAGACCTAGAAATGCATCAATTTTCAGGAAGGATGTGTTGCGTTAGCCCAGCCTTGTCCTTCAAAGGAAGAAAGGAAAAATTCATCATTGCCCTGGACGTCTTCTGCCACTCTGCCAAGAGAGAATGGGCCCGAGGGCTCCCGTCTGACTCTGAGGTGACAGGTATCTGGGGCGGTCAGAGCCTTGGCCTTGCTCTAGCCTACGGACACGCTCCAGTGTGAAGACAGGTCCAGAGATTGTAGACCAGGGAAGCGCCTTCCAAAGCCAGAGACAAGAAATAGGCCAATGAACAGGTATGTGAACTTGCACCCCAGCTCCTGAAATTAGTCACTGGGTGACTTGTAATGATTGCTTCGAGATGTATGTTCTTTGCTTAAATGGCTAAGAGAATTTTCTCCCTATTATTCTGTCCTCATCTCCAACCGGCTCATGGTGGTTTCCGGTTATGGAAATGCACTCAGCCTGGCCCAGAGCTCAAAGGGGATGGATAGGATGATTCAGAGATCTAGCTCCTGTGCAAAAAAAAAAAAAAAAAAAAAAAAAAAAACCCAGTGTGGGCAGGGACATCTCTGCCTCCCTCTGGGTGTCTGTAGATCTATGTCTCTCTGTCTCTCTGTCACTGTGTCTGTGTCTCTCTCCTTGCGAGGAGTTTTCCTCTTGCTTTCTCCACATTGTCTTTTCTGGTTGGAAGGTCCTTCCCATAGGGCTTGTCTGCAATGCTGGCAACCAACAAGAGACCAATACCAGCTCTGATCCTCAATTCTAGATTCCTAGAAAATAGAAGTTTGTGAGCACAAAGAACATATCCCTTGACTTTATGGAACTGTCATGTAATAAAGGGAAAAGGACTCTACTAAAAATAGGCACAGAAATTTCTAAGTTACTAAGTGAGAGGAAGTCGTATGCAAAAATACGGACTGCTGTGGTAGAGAAGAAAGGTGGGGGGAGGCTAGACACTGAATATTTGTGTTTCCCAGAATTCAGGTGTTGAAACTTAATCCCCAAGGTGATGGTATTTGGAGGTGGGAGCTTTGGGAGGTGGATTGGTGTTCTTATAAAAGAGACCCCAGAGAGCTCCCTTGCCCCCTTTCCACCATGTGAGGATACAGCAAGAAAGCATCCATCTATGAACCAGAACATGAGCTCTCACCAGACACAGAATCTGCCAGCACCTTGAACCCGGACTTCCCAGCCTCTAGGGCTGTGAGAAATAGATTTCTCTTGTATATAAGCCACCCAGTCTTTGGCTTTGTTATAGTGGCCAGAATGGACTATGACGGGAGGATTATATAGACTGGGTGTGCCAAGAAGTGCTATCCTGAGGGAATGACATTTAAGCTGAAAAAGAAGTAGGAATTAGCCATTCGAGGCAAAGGAGACTGGGACGAAGAACATTCCAGGCCAGGGAACCACATGAACCAAGCCCCAGAGGCAGGGAGGCGCTGAGCTTATCAGAGGACCTTAGATGCCGGTGTGGTCAGAGGTGGATGAGGTAGAGCGTAAATTGGGATGAACTACAGTGGTCTCAGGTGCTCTGTCATGCAAGGGCTCATGGCCATGTTTGAGATTTTATAGGAAGTACAGTGGGAGGCAATGAAAGAATCTCAGGCAGAGGCCTCCCTTTCCTGTTTGTTTTAAAAGATCATTCTGGTGACAGCATGAACTGATCATTGGAAAACAACAGTGGAAGCAGGGAGGCCAGTTAGGAGCCCATCTGAAGGGTCCAGAGGAGAAACGAAGCTGGCTTCTTAGTTCAAGGTTATGACAATAGAGACAGACGAGAAGGAGTTGGAATAAATTTGGGGAATAGAAATAGCAGGTGTGGGGTGCCTGGGTGGCTCAGTGGGTTAAGCCGCTGCCTTTGGCTCAGGTCATGATCTCAGGGTCCTGGGATCGAGCCCCGCATTGGGCTCTCTGCTCAGCAGGGAGCCTGCTTCCCTCTCTCTCTCTCTGCCTGCCTCTCCATCTACTTGTGATTTCTCTCTGTCAAATAAATAAATAAAATCTTAAAAAAAAAAAAAAGAAATAGCAGGTGTTGGGGGTATATTTTATGTGTGTGGGGTAGGGGGCAGCTGACATCAGGGGTAGGACTACGAATGCTCCCCCAGACGTCTGGTGAATGCAGGTGCCAGTACTGAGACCAGAGGTCCTGGAGCAGGAGCAGATGGGGCAGGAGGGGAAACGGTCCTGTTTTGGACCCATGGTACTTCAGCTGCCTCCGAGACAGCAGAGTAGAGTTGAAGAGTATGTAATTGTGTATATGGATATAATGGTATATAGGAGTCAGAAGAGAGATCTGGCCGAGGACAATGCACGTGAGGGCCATCAGGATCAAGGGGGTTTTTACATCATGGGCATGGGGGAGGTCCCGCAGGGAGAAAGTGCAGAGTGAAATGAGAACACGGCCTAGGACCGAGTGTGGGTACCTCCAACATCGGGAGCTTAAGGAGAGAAAAGTCAACTCGGAAGTCTGAGAGGAAATAGCTGGAAAGAATGAGGAAAGCTGGGCAAGCTGGTTATCACAGATCAAGGAAGGAGAGGGGGGCTATCTCCCCCTTCCGGTCAGTGGCCCAGAAGGTGTTAATTAGCTTTTATACGTAGCTAATGTCGACTCCATTCTTATTTTCCTGCCAGCCCCTTCCTGTTTTACAACTATTCCAAGTAGTCTTTAAACTCTAAATTGTAAGTGTCCAGTCATCCTTCTACTCACCTATTCATCCATCCATCCATCCATCCATCCATCCATCCATCCACCCACCTCTTCCATCCATCTACCCAGCCACCTATCCATCCACCCATTTACCTAACCATCCACCTATTCGTCCATCCATTCATCCATCGACCGTCCATCCATCCATCCATCCATCCATCCATCCATTCGCATCCAAATTCACACTAAGGTGCAGGGCATGCAAGAGTCCACAAGGAGGAGCCCTCAGTCTTTTTTGCTTTCACAGTTCCCTTTCCTTCTCTACTGGTTTTTGGTTTCTGGCTCTGAAGGAATTGTGCAAAATTTGCTGCACGTACATATAATGATATCCATTCTGGTAGTTGGTCTTGGGAAAGAGCCTCAGATCTCAGTTTAATTATATGGAGTTAGTAGTAGTAATAATAGCATTAATAGTAACACCGTGATTGGAACAATCTTCCTTCTAATGAAGGCAAGGAATATTTCAGCGTCCATGTTTCCCTCACTGTGTTCGCGCACAGTCTAGATTGCTGCTAATGCATTTGAGCCCGCTTTCCCTCTGTTCAATGAGTTTCTTTCGACATTTTTTTTTTCAGCCTGTCAGGGTGAAAAACCCTCACGTAGTGACGTGGTGAGGCCAGCATTGTACCTTCACAAGGGCTGAGAGACGATTTCTTGTTGTGCCACCTCATTCTCCCCACCCCAGCAGAGAGGCCCATCTTGGTTCAGCCAGCATCCTGCCAGTGGCCAGTGTCCTGCCTAACTTCTGCCACCACGAGAACCCCAAGTGTTCCCATTTTAGTGGATCTTGTCTTCCTGCCACCACCCAAATTCGCCTTTTATCATTCCTCCATCTGCTCTAGAATGGCGGTTGGACTTCTCCCCAGCTTCCCTACATGGAGCCACATATGCCTTGAGGACCCCTTGTGACACAGATGGTTCTACCAGCCTATCCTCAAATCTTCCACCGTGTCAACATTTGCTTTTTTTTTTTTTTTTTAAAGATCTTATTTACTTATTTGACAGACAGAGATCACAAGCAGGCAGAGAGGCAGGCAGAGAGAGAGGGGAAGCAGACTCCCTACTGAGCAGAGAGCCTGACCTGGGGCTCCATCCCAGGACCCCGAGATCAGGACCGGAGCTGAAGGCCGAGGCTTTAACCCACTGAGCCACCCAGATTCATGCCTGGTGGCATGCAAATGTCCCCCAGCATTTGCTTTGTGCCAGTTTCTTCTTTCTTTCTCTAGACCGCTTCAGAGCAACTTGCAAACGGTGCTCTCGCTGTGCCCCTCTCTCTGCGCTCACTGCCTCTTGGCTCCTTCCGAGGCTGCCAAGTCCAGCCTGGATTTTCCCGTGCAGAAGCCCTCCTTGGTCTTAATTTAGGGCAGTATATCACGGAGCCCTCGGCTCTTTTACATTCTCTTTTCCCTAAAGTCTGAGCCAACTCCCTCAGCCTGTTGCCTCACACCCATCTGGGAAGCCGACGGGGACGTAAATCCTCAGAAAAATAGACGCTTGCGCGTGCCCTGGTGGCTGATGAATTAAGGGGATGAAATTTCCAGCGAGCGAGAGCCCTTAGCGCTGTCATGGCTCCACCAAGAAGAGGTTTTTGAGTGTCTTTCCCTGGGGGGTCTTTCAGAATAAAATGAACCTCCGTCAGATGATTTAGGGGCACAGAGTAGATGCTCTTCAAAATTCCTTCCAGTGCTCAGTTTCCATTGGTCTCTCCCGGACTCCGTGTCCTCGGGTCGGGATGCCCTGGCCCCCGCTGTGCCCACCTGTGTTTTCCGTGGCCCCAGTTTCACTGACGGGGTGAGGTAACGTCTTGTAAATCCATCAGAAACATGACTGAGGCATGCTCTGGGGCACATAGGAAATCTAGAAACCTGATTTCCTTTCATTTCTGTCTCCAAGAACACTTGGGCATCTATTTCTACACTTGGCCAAGTCTTGGATTTGCCTGTCTGATGATTTTCTCATCTTACCAAGTGCTGAGTAAAGGGGCGCTTCTCGGAGCCACTGAGAGTCTCCGGAGAAATCGTTCAAAACGTGGATTGCTTCCCTCAAGAGGTTAACTGTGAGCCTAGATGTGTGCTCCCGCGAAGCCTTTTACATTTAAAAGCCAAAGAGGATTGACTGTCCCCATCTTGCTCCGCCGGGTGCCTTGTACAGATTAGCTGGGTGGCTCTGACTCCAACATTTCACTTGCTCCGCCACATTTCTGAGGATCCGCTCCCACCAGGGGCTGCGCTCCGGGCTAGGGAGGCTGCACAGCACATCCTACAGGGAGGGAGAGAGCCGGGCAGGGGGAGAGGAGGAGAGCCTGGACTCTGGAGCCAGACACCCTGACCCTTTTCTTTTTTTAAAATTCATTTGATGGAGAGCACAAGCAGGGAAAGCACCAGGCAGAGGGAGAGGGAGAAACAGGCTCTCTCCCACCCAAGCACCCCTGCACCGGAGCTTCTAACCAAACCCAGCCGTACAACTCCACAGCTGTGTCACTTTTCCAGTTCTGCTGGTACCTTGATCTTAGACTTCTCAGCCTCCAGAACAATGAGAAATAGAAGTTTGTTGTTTATTTATTTATTTATTTAATAGAGAGAGATCACAAGTAGGCAGAGAGGCAGGCAGAGAGAGGGGGAGAAACAGGTTCCCTGCTGAGCAAAGAGCCTGATGCGGGGCTCCATCCCAGGACCCTGAGATCATGACCTGAGCCGAAGGCAGAGGCTTAGCCCACTGAGCCACCCAGGAGCCCCTGTTGTGTCATTTTTTAAAAGCCTGCTAAGCCTTGGTTTCTTACTCTGCAAAATGGGGCTAAGTGTAAGATTACTGCAAGGGTTAGGTGAGCAGATGAACGTGAAATGTTCAAACGGTGTCAACAGTGTGCGGAGCCCATCAAGCACGTATAACTACTCCCCAGCCCCTGAATTTAGCTCAGCTCTTTGATTGAAGGAACATCTCAGCCCAAGGCTATATGCAAAAGAAATATAACTCTCTCACGGAAGGTTTTGAAAGGTAACATATGCCTTCCCTGAAAGTGTCTCAAAGAGACAGGAAGAGAATCACATTACACAATTGCAGGAGAGCTGGGCTCCCCAGCAAGGATCTTTACACGTTTCCCTCCCCCGAACCCCACCTCTTGTCTATGACCCCACCTCTCCACTTTCCTTAATCTCCCTCTCCCTCTCCCAGCCTCCTGGCTCTCGTGCTCTC
The DNA here is from genome assembly GCF_964662115.1 of Mustela nivalis. Lineage (NCBI taxonomy): Eukaryota > Metazoa > Chordata > Mammalia > Carnivora > Mustelidae > Mustela > Mustela nivalis. Next base: position 17,632,689 of record NC_139031.1, read on the forward strand.
CCTCTCACTCCTGAACCTTCCCAAGCACACCCCCATTCCTCCTACCCACCACCAGGAAACCTCCTAGAGCATTCTGAGCCAGTTTCAAGCCATGCCAGGCATTTATCAGCATCTCTAAGGACTGTGGAAGCTGTCAGCTCGAGGGAAGTGATTTTTCCCACTTGTGTTAAACAAAACTGGATTTTTTTTTAAATAAAAGATTTTATTTATTTGACAGAGAGACAGCAAGAGAGGGAACACAAGCAGGGGGAGTGGGAGAGGGAGAAGCAAGCTTCCTGCTGAGCAGGAAGCCTAATGTGGGGCTCGAACCCAGGACCCTGAGATCATGACCTGAGCGGAAGGCAGATGCTTAATGACTGAGCCACCCAGGTGCCCCAAAGCAAAACTGGATTTTAAAGATAAAATCTCTAGGAGAATCTGAAAGGACGGAGGAGAAAGTAGGAGAAGGTGGAACGCAAAAGTTTTTGCCTGCTTTGCAAGACATAGCAGGCACTTGTCCTTCCAAGCATGGAAGGAATAACTCTATGTTCACCCTGGGAGGAAAGCAGGGTCACCAGTCACGCTGACATGTGGACGGCATTCATTTCCCAGGTTCCAAAGAGCCTCTGCTTACTGCCCACCACCACTGCGAGAGCAGGGCATTCTGCAGAAGCTCCGAGAATGCAGGGGAGCACTCCATGTCTCTCCCCAGGAACCCAGGAAAATGTGCACATTCCCCACCTAGGAAGAAAGCCCAAAAGAGATGCGAGTTTGGTGGTGCCACTGGCGACCCAGCTCCCCGCTCCCAGGCCAAGTGGACTTCCCCTAGGTCACACCCTGTCTCCAATGAGGAACAAGGCTTTAAAGGATCTGGATTCAAAACAAAGTTGGTGTGCAGGGAGCAGCTGCCCAAAGCCCCTCCTGGGGCCCCAAAGCCTCACGTGTCTCTGGGTGTGATCCGGCCCCTGGACAGCGGGTGTCTGGAGACACACCTAGCAACAGTTCTCTCATACATGAACAGAGCCATCTCCGTTGACCCTGGCTCTGCATTTAAGCGGATGCATTTTTAAGGCAGATGGAGGGTAAAGAGAGACTGAAATTCACTGAGTATATCCCATGTGCCAGGAGCTTTACATATGGGATTCTGCTGAGTTCTTGTTCTAATAGGGTTTGTGCTGTGATTCCTTTTTATTGATGAGAAACTGAAGCTGCGGGGTTTGAACCACTCACATGAGGTCACAACAACTCAAAAGAAGCAGAGTTGGAATTTGACGCCAGATACATCTGATTCCGAAATGGCTACTTTCCCTGTCCCTCTACACGGGTCCCCTTCCTTTAGTGCCTTACATTAAAACAAAAGCCCGTCAAATCTTATAGATCAACTTACACATTCGCAAATTAGGGCTTGATGAAGAGACCCTCAAAAGAATCCTTTTCGCAGGAACCAATCGGACATGTCGTGCTCCATTAGAATCGTCAACCCAACCATGACTCCAAGCACCGCAGGAACCGTGCATTTCCCATCCCTGGATTTATGTCTTTCTTGGGCGTGTTCCGAGTGGACGAGTGACCGTGACACGTGACATGCAGATCACACAGGATCTCTGTGCAAATGGAGGAGGAACTTCTCTCTTTGAGAACATTAGGGTGTGGGTCTCAGCCCCACGCAGACTCTGAGACCGTTGGAAGACCTGGCTCACAATGAACAATTAGGCATTTAGAGCTGCCAGTCACCATTTCAGGAGCCAAAATAAACCTGCATAATTTTTCCCCCCACAAAATCTAGAGTCAAACTGCAAATGAATCTAATTCCTTCCCTTCAAAGCACATTGCCCACATGGGCTCCCTTTGCTCACCCAGTTAATGAACACTTCTCACTGCCAGGTAAAAGACCAAAAAGAAGGGGGGGGGAAATCTTTGATTTAAAAAAAAAAAAGAAAAAAGAAGAGGAGGAGTCCTTTAAACATTACCCACCTCGTCTGAAAAGTCTGCTGAGGTGCCTCTATTAACACTTTCTTAAAAAAAAAAAAAAAGAGAGAGTACTTCTTAACTGGCACCTGGCTTTTTTGTTCTTACATATCTAATCTGACCTTCGCAAATCACATCTGGGTCTCTAAGGAGCTGGGGTGTGGCGTCTCAAAGAGAAGAATTAAGGGAAGTCAATGGGCTCCAGAATCTTTGTTCTTTTATCACTTCTCTGCCCCTCAGAAGTAGGACCGAGAGGTCTGACCTGACTTGCTGAGCTGTTGAGCAGAGAGAAATCTGCAGAAATGAAGCAAGCCATGAACCCTTTGAATACTCGAGGACATGGGAGAGGAAAAGCCAAGCCCGAGTGTTCTCTCTGTCACACAGCCCCACCGCACATCCCTGGAAGTCTTGTGTCTGCCGCCTGTCCACCCTGGGTTGCTCTCGGCCATGCCATCACCCCCGAAGCCCTTGCTGGGGGAAAGGGGGGTTTCAGCGGCTTCCCACACAGTGGAGAGCGCAGAACGGCCTCGGCCTCGTTCCCCAAGACAACAACGGTGTCACTTGAGATTCAGCTTCTCAAAGCTCCTGTGACACTCTCCAGGAAGGCTCTGCCCAGGATGGGGTCTGTCCCCTTCCCGCCCCCATATTGCTATCTGGCGCGTTGTTGACTCTGTATTAATGACAAAATAGAAAAGGATGCTGACGCATGCCAACCAAGAACCAGAGCGGGGAGACCTCTGAATCCTTGTGATGCCTTGGCAGTTGCAAGTTAAGGACGCTCTGAAAACTTGGGTTGGAAAACACATTACTGGCCCCGTATGCAGCCGTTAAGAATCCGAACCAGAAGGGAGGAAGGAAAAGGACAGCGGCGGAGCACCTCTTCCTCTCTGACTACTTGGAACGGCGAGGTGCATCACCTGCTGAATTATATATAGTGCAAACAATGTGTGCCAGAGACTTCAGGTACCGGTAATTAGCGGCAGAGGGGAGTTGGCCCAGATTTATAGATTTCCCTATAATGAGATCATTACTTTCTGCACTTACCAATTCCATGTGAAGAGTTTCTTTCTAATCTCCTCACGACTTCCTCCAAGTTCATGCAATGCGGGAGGCAGGGAGCTTAGAGACATAGAACTTGGACCCTGGCGGGAGATGGTACTCAAGGGCTCCCAAGAACGGTCTGAAAACTCAGGAGCTCCGGGTTTGAACTGGCCTCCTGCGGTGTGAAGGGGTCTCGGGTTATAATGTTGTGCCTCAGTTTCCCCATCAGTAAACCAGGGAGAAGACCACTCGTGGATCCCACAGGACCATTGACAGGATCAGAATTCTAAGAGATTAAAAACAGGCTGCAGACATAAAGCACACAAGCAATTTGTAAGTTTCCCTTATTCTGAGACAACCAAGACTCATTGAGGAAACTCACTTAGGTAACGTTTACTCAGCCTCTGCTGTGGGGGGCCAGGAAGTGATCTGGCTGCAGCAGGTAAGGCAGGAGTGACTAGAACAGCGAAGTCCTCGTCCATAAAAGGCTTACATGCTAGTCTTCTGCCTTTTTTTTTTTTTTTATTTGACAGACAGAGATCACAAGTAGGCAGAGAGGCAGGCAGAGAGAGAGAGGAGGAAGCAGGCTCCCTGCTAAGCAGAGAGCCCGATGTGGGGCTCGATCCCAGGACCCTGGGATCATGACCTGAGCCGAAGGCAGAGGCTCTAACCCACTGAGCCACCCAGGCGCCCCTTTTTTTTTTTTAAATGGGGTTTGAATTGTGTATGCCTCTGAGCATGGCAGCAGGAAGCTTTCTAAGTGGTCCGACTTAACCAAAACAAGACTCGTCCCCACCTCCACTGCCCCTGGGAGGGGGGCCGGCCGCCGAGCCAAGCCAGACCCCCACTCTTTCCCCACCAAGTGCCCATTACCCTCTCACTAAATATTATTTTTGCAAGGGCTTTAGCAAAATTACCAGCCACTTTGCAGTCTGGACGCACCCCCACTGTACTACATCTATTATCCTAAGCTATAAAATGTTTTGAGGTTTCCTGGGATGGAATGGGTATAAAATTACAGTCCATTATTGTTATATATTTCTTTTCATTACTCTTTGTTATATTTCTTAGGTCTCACCAAAATAATTCTTGCCCCCTGACAGTTTACAACCTTCCGATATAAGTAGATGGTCCCCAAGTTCCCCCTCCCAAGAACATCGTTTCTGGAGCTCTTCCTGTTCAGCTCTTTTAATCTTTCTTCATAAATTCAGTTGTCCTCCTCCATCAGTCCGATTGCTTTTCCTCCAGGGTTCACCCCATTTGTCTGTACCTGGCTGGTAATTAGAGGCTCAGAGCTGAGCATGGCTTTCCAGGTGGGGTCTCCACAGGGTCGTCTGTTACTCCAAGCGTTGCTTAGCAGATGTGTCTCCGTCTCCTCTTGGGCCCCACACTTCACCCCAGACAGGCTAATACGAAGGGAGCACAAAGGAGAACAACACAAATATTACCCCGACCCAGAAAATGGGTCCTGGGAGGAAGATTACAAAGCTGGACCCTGTTCTGTTTAGAGCCGAGAAGCAGTCCCAGGAAGGGGGTAGAAACAGCGGGGATTCATTTTCTCCTTTATCTTCAGTAACAAGAGAGCAGGTTTTACTCCACAGCAGAGACATTTTGTCTTAAATGTTATTAAAACCTGCTTGGGGCTGAGCTGTCTGAGGTTTCTCTCCTTCCAGAAGCCACTAGAAGGTTCCCCTTCAGGGAGATGAGACACGGGGAGGAGCTGCCCGTCCCAGGAGCCTGCTGAGGGCACAACTCAGGATGTCCCTCTTCTCTGCTCCATGCTCCTTCCCTTCTCTCCAAGCACTTTCCTCACCCGAGTCACACAGGGGCAGTTTTCCAGCTGCTCGCGGACCGTGACCTGGGACAAATGCATCTTCTCATTCGCAGGTCTAGGTTTAGGGAAGGGGAGAAAACCATGTGGGCAGACAGCTTGCATCGGCTCATATGAGTCGGTCATACCTCTCTGGCCATTTTATCAGCTCAGTTTTCCCTCTTTTTTTTTTTTTTTTTTTTTGAAGATTTTATTTATTTGAAAGACAGAGATCACAAGTAGACAGAGAGGCAGGCAGAGAGAGAGGAGGAAGGAGGCTCCCCGCTGAGCAGAGAGCCCGATGTGGGGCTCGATCCCAGGACCCTGGGATCATGACCTGAGCCGAAGGCAGAGGCTTTAACCCACTGAGCCACCCAGGTGCCCCCGTTTTCCCTCATCTTGTTTGTACACCCCAGCCCTGGAGAACACGGATCTTAGAGTAGAAATCTGACAGGGGCTGGGCAATGACCACAAGCAGTGGATTAGAACGTGGTTTTGTTTTTATTATTTGTTGGTTAGTTTTTTAGAGAGAGAGAGAGCGAGCGAGCAGCATGTTTGTGCAAGTGGGGAGGGGGACACAGAGAGAGAGAAAGAGAGAATCTCATGCAGACCCCTGCAGAGCAGGAAGCCAGACTTGGGGCTCAATCTCATGACTTTGAGGTCATGACCTGACCTGAAATCAAGAGTCTGACACTTAACTAATGAGCCACCCAATGTGTTTTTAAAGTGGATTACGTTGGGCATATGGTCTCATTCTCCTGTCCCCTATGTGCTTTAGGGCAGGCAGCCTAATCAACCCAAGCCTCAGTTTCCTCACCTGTAAGATAGAAGCATCTTACGGGGGTTTTGTGAAATGGACGGGAGTGGGGCGTAGGAAGGCTCTTGATACTTAACAGGCATTTATTCAGTCTTAGTGTTTCTTCCCTGGGAGGGAAACCTATCATGGGGGGCCGGCTCTGGTAGAACTCATGACATCTCAAGCTTACAAAATTTCCGTAATTATCTCTACGTACGAAAAGTTAGTGTTTGGAGGGAAAAAAATTCAAAGAATACAGTTAGTCAAATCCATTAACAAGACAGCTTCGAAGTTCATAACCTAGCTTTGATCTGCAATTTAGAGGAAGGAGTTTCCAAATACTTGAGGGATCATTTTCCCCCCTTGATGTGATGTTGGAATTTAACTCCCATTAACCGTTACAGATATAATGAGTTGGCAGCCAGGGGAAACATACCCTCTAGTGCTTAATGAACACAAAATAAAACATTTCCTTTTATCTTCAACATCCACCAGAGTAATTTGAATGATGATATTCATATTCATGATGCATAAGACCCTTCCATCAGCTCCGTATTGTCACTAAGACTCCTATGGAATGACAATAAGTTTGCTGAGATCTTTTTTGATGATAGCATGGTGTGGTAGCTGCCGCTGAAGATGAATCATGGGGTCCCATTTCAATAGAAAGTAAGAAACATTCCACAGTCGCTGTGTCTTTCTACCCAAACCAATGGATGTTGGTGGCCTTGAAATAATCCCTTCCAAATAGAGCATATATCACCTTTACTGGAGCTCTACCACCTGATGGGATGAAGACAGGGCAGTGGCAATAAAGAAGACCATTCTCCCCAAGCATGAGGTTCTGCAGTTTTCCCAGCAAGGACTAGAAAGGATGGGCTTGGGAATTTGGAAAGGACCAGGGCTAGGGAGGAAGGCTGTCGGGCTGTGCTCCTGTCTCATACTGAATGTGAGAAAATCTCTGCAGCGAAGCCAACACTCTCCTTCACGTATCTGTAGCTCCTTGAGGCACAAGACTACATCTTTCATGTCTTTATTTTCCCCACCTTTCTTAGCACAGGGCCTGGTGTACAGTGGCTAATGTTTTTGAAGCCTTCGCTGTGGACCACGCCCTGTGTTGAGCATCTTTCATCATATCAACTTACCTGTTTCTCATTACAAGTCAAGAAGAGAAGAAGATAGTATTATTATTCCCTTTTTATAGGTTAAGAAACTAAGGTCAGTTCAGAGAATTCTGAGAACTTGTTCAAGGACACCCAGTAGATGTCAGAACTGAGACTTGAATCCAGGTCTGTCTGATGCCATCATCATCTGTGGTCAGAGGTGCCCAGTCTGAGGTGCTCAGAGAAATGTTTGTTCAACAGCACTGAAGTCAGTAATGGAGTCAGCATGAGTGAAGGCTCTGTGCCTTTTATGCATGAGTCTGGACACAAACAGTAATTCCAGTATGGGATAAGTCTAGAAGAGGTACAAAACATTCTGTAAAGGGCCATAGAGTTAATATATTTTAGACTTTATCATAACTACTCAGCTTTGCTGTTGCAGCATGGCCAAGGTCCAATAAAACTTTACTGACAAAAACAGGCAGTGGATGGATCTGCATGGCCTCCCCCATCTGGAATTTGCCAATTCTTGGTCTTGCCAACAAAACCAGTGGCTACATTAAGTTGGGGGATAGGGAGCCCCCAAAGAAGATGGAGCAGAGTTTGATGTTGTCCCCTCAGGATCTCCAAGGGAAATAAGTAGCACAATCAAAGAGTTAACTAAATTGAGTTTTATGGCAGGACTTCCCACAGAACTGTGTACAGAGATAAGAGAACCAATGAAGAATGGTGACGTGCCCAGGGATCTGTAACACTGGGAAGATGTTACCAACCTGGCCCAAAGGGACAAAGGGAAGAACATTATTACTGGAAGATGGCATGAGCTATATTCATGGGAAAGAAGCAATCTGTCAAGGATTGTGGCTCTAGATAGGAAAATGGAGTCCTTGCTTGAACCAGGGCCCAAGAGATGAGGGCCAAGGGGAATAAAAACCCAACCTCTCTCTCTCTTCTTGCCATCTGGTCTCCTGGTCTTCCTTTTGCCAAACTCAACTGGAAACCAGGGAGCAAGGGAGCCTGGGTGATGTGTTCCAGTTGAGCACAGTTCCCAGGGCTCAAATCAGGACAAAAGAGTAGAAAAGGGACCTGAGAAGATAATGGAGAATGACCATCACAGTTTTCTATGATAAAGTTAAGCACTGCTTTTCCACTGAGATGCTGACTAGTTTTCATGAATCAAGCAATATTCGTCTAAACTTCCCTTTCCCCATATCTTTTTGGGCCACAACACTAGAACAATGCATTTCCTGGCAAACTAGTAGTGTCCTACAGAATGTAGCTCTTTTTGGAGAATAACTTTATAGTTCCCTCTCCAGGCTTGTTGGAAAAGGCTTCTTGTATACAATTGCCCTGGGCCCCATCTGCTCAGCGCAAATGTGCAACCACATAAAAGCCGGACAATACATACTGGATCAATGAATACCGAAGAAGAGTTAATAACACTATTAAGAAAGGAGATGCTGGAAGGTTGTGATCTCTGGGTGATTTTTTTTTTCTTGATAATTATCTGTATTTTCCTTTTATTCTATGGTAAACAGGAAAAAAAAAAAACAAAAAAAATAAAGAAAGAAGAAGAAGAAAGAAAAGGAAGCTCTGTCCTAATAACACACTTAATTGTTCAGAAAAATGTCAAGATTTACAATTCCAGGCTCTCCCAAGAATGTGTAACTGATGTTACTATCCAGAGTCACTAACTCATTCACTGAATCATTTCACAAGTGTTTATTGAGCAGCTACTATGAACCAATTAGGAAGCTAAGCACAAGGATGCCAGTGCTGAAAAAGATTAGCACAGCCCTGCTTATATGAAGGCACCAGAAATAGATGAATAAGGCACAGGGTCTTTGACCTTGAGGTCTCCCCAATTTGGGTACATTGAGTACCCAAGAGAGTACACAGGGTAGGTAGAAGAGTATGATCCAGGTAGGTAGAAGAAGCTATAAGTACCTCAAAGCGGCACTTACCCCAGTCAGGTTTAATGGAAAGTTTCCTGGAGTATATAATGCCTAAACTTCTATTGGGAGATACAAAAATTTATGCAGAAGAATAAGGATGGCAAGAGCAGTCCAAGCAGAAGGACAGGCACAGGCAAAATGGTGCAAAAAAGTGGGGGTAGATGGCTTTAGAACAATGCTGTCCAACTGAACTTTCTATAACAATGGAAAAGTCAATAAATCTATTCAAAATGGCAGCCATAGCCACTTCTTTCTGTTGAGTGGCTAATCTGATTAAAGAACTGAGGATTCCATTTTATTTAATTTTAAATATTTTAAATTTGATAGCCACACAGGGCTAGTAGCTTCCAAATTGGTTGCACAATGCAGTTCTAGAACAAAAAAGTTGGGGTAAGGAGTGGTTCACAGCAAGAGGGCCATCAACTGGACCATATTCGATGGGCAATGGGAAACCACTGAAGAATGTTTGGAAATGACCCATGGTCAGTTGCGTTCATGGCAAATCGCAGCATGTAGAGAATGAGACACAGGACTGAGCAGACCCGAAGCCATGAGCAGACATTTGCCAGGAGGCTCTAAAGGCACCGGAGACCTCGACAGACCAGAGCAACAAAGGTTGTCACGCTCGTGCTCAGGGAGTCCCAGGCGGTTCTCATAACCCAGGTTCTGGTGCACATGGTGGTGGACGTGAGATAAGGCTGGGAAGATGGGGGATGGGGAGCCCTGGAAGGAAGTTTGGGGCTTTTCCTGCAAAGAGATGGGGGTCAATGAAGGATCGTAAGCAGAGAAGCAGATCTTAGGTGTGACCTTGAGTTAACTGTCAATCTATCTGAACGTCTATTGCGTGTTTGGGGAACTGTGAAACGCAGATAATGAGCCCTCCAACCCCACATGGGTCTGTGTGAAGGTGAGACAGCTTTCCTGCAACAGAGCAGCTGCCTGGCCACCCTGCCAGCCCCCCCGCCCCACTCCCACTCCCTCCCCGCTGCCACCCCGTTACCACATGACATCTCGGGGTGTGCTGCAGCTTCCCCCTTCTCAGCTGTCACTGCCACAGGCTTGACGCTGAGCCATCTGGAACCTCTTTTCAAATCCACCCCCCCCACGCCCCCCATAACACCCTACGCTGTTCCACGAAATTATAGGTGTTGGCGTGGAGGAGGAAACCAAAGCTGACTCTTGATCAACAACAAAAAGCATCCATATCGTTAGAAGGTTTGTTAATAAAGAAATGCCCCCACTTTTCTTTGTAACAAAAACCCGGACCGCCACGTTGGTGCCTCATGGGAAACAATGTTGGGATCAATTCTGAATTGTTTTAATTCGGCCTGAAAGAACTGTCTTCCCTCACCCCTTGCCCCAAATACAATCTCAAGGGAATGGGGTAGGCTTGTTAAAGGTGGGGTATGATTATTCAACAGCAGGAGATTGGGGATTGACTCTCCACGTTCTGAGGGTGTGATGTAATGCCAGTAATCAGAGACCAGCCGGTAAGGCTGTTTGAAAAAACCACACTTGGAAAAAACAAAACCCAAAACCACCTGTTGCCACATCATTGAAAACTTTGGAAAGCCTTCTGCGTAGGAATGAGCTTTCCTTGTGTTAGAGAGGGGGGCAGGGACACCCCTTCTCTCCCATGGGCTGCTCGGACCACTCTCTTTGTTACTGTTTGCTGAGTTATTGTACTTTCTGAGCCATCTGTCGTGCCTGAAAAAAAGTGGGGGGATCTGAAGCATCCTGGAGGAAATCTCATCCCGGATAAACAGCTCCCTGGGGTGATCTGACCCTTGTGTGATTGTGTGCGGGTGTTAGGCCTATGCTTGAAAAGCCTCTGATCCGTTCTTCTCTGTCCTATTAGAACTTGTTGAAATGTTACCAGAGCAAAACCAAGGAGAAACTGTCTGCTGCATAAGCTTTGCAGATACAGCCTGTAACCTGCAAGGCAACAAAGCCCGGGGACAGTGAACTTCCAGGACAGAATCCATAGCTGGGGGTGGGGCGAGGGGAGCTCATCTAGATCCCGGCTCAGCCAAGGAGCCCAGGAGCACCTGTTCCATTTCTCTGAACTTTGGTTTTCTATTCTGTGTCTGTAAAAGGAGAAGAAAATGATATGCTTCTCTCATCGGGGTGTGACCAAGTAACACATGAGATAGCGTAATGTAAAACTTCTGGCAAGATGCCTTGCACAGAGCTGCTGTTCGATACTTATCAATTATCTTCAAGATAATTGCTGTGTAATAAAGTAATTTATTCATTTGGCAAGTATATATTGAGCGCTGCTATGTGCTGGGCACTGTTCTAGTTGCTGGAGGAACATACAAACATGCTGGTTTTCTGGAGTCTACTGTATAGTGGACGACACAGAAATTAAAAGTAAATCTATAAAAAGATAGCGGATATCAAGTTAGGTAATGATAAAATAAAGAAAATAAAGCAGGATACATCCAGAAAGAATGTCAGAGGATATTGTTTCAGAGACGGTGGTCTGGAACGGTCTCTCTGACCAAGTAATTTAAGCACAGAAGACAACAAAATGAGGGACATTGCCGCAGATAAAGCTAGGGGAAGAGTGTTCCAGGCAGAAAGAACAGCAAGGGCAAAGGCCCTGGGGCAGGACTGTGCTCAGCATACTGCAGGGACAGCAGGAACTCAGTGTGGCTGGGGGACAGGTTCATAGGGAAGAGCAGTAGGTGAGTGGAAATGAAGTACCAAGGCGCGGTCAGAAGCTGGAGTGTTTTGAGAAGTGCTGGTAGTTTCATATGTGTTTATCGTGTCTCTCTGATGAAACTGAAAATCTCTTGGGACAGGAGAGCAGAGCAGTTATGATTCTAGTCTCTAGAATCAGATAGATCTGGATGTTAGCCAAGCTTGAAACTTTATGTCACTTTGAAAAGGTCTCTTAATCTCTCTAAGCCCCAATTTCCTCCTCTGTAAAATGGAGATCGTAATAGTGCCTATCCCACTGGATTTTTATGAAGATTAAATGAGATAATTTTAGTAAAATGCCCGGCATTAAGTGCTCCATATGTTAGCTATTATTACTGAGGGCAGCGGAACATTCTCTGCACTTTTCCTTTATCAATCAACAAATACATATTAAGCTCTTACCTTTGCAAGCTCTGTGATATATAATCCCGTACTTCCCACGTGGGCGTTGAGCGTATAACTCGACTCTTAATTAATTTTTATAGCCTTACAAGACAGCAATAACTTTCTAACCTAGCAGTCAGCTGACTGATAACTCTATGCAGAACCCAAGAACTAGAAGGAAAATAACGTATGTCTTTGAATTCCCAAAACACCTGTCAGAAAGATTATGCACCAAAGCTATAAATTTGAATCACAGGGACCTCTTCATGCCTTACACGCTTTTCAAGCCAGTCACATGCTCAGTCAGTCGGGCTTCTCAGGTTACAGAGGGTTGGAAGGGACAGTGGCCAGAGGCCAGCACGCTGAATGTACGGAGAGCCACAGTACAAAAGACGAAATTAAAACTGAAATGTGGAGAGAATTCGAACTATTCACTCCCTCCTTTTTTATTTATTCAGACATTCACTCACCTAACAAATATTTATGAGTGACTATTGTAAGTGAGGCACTGTTGGGATCCAGGTACTGGAAAGTACCAAGAACATGATGCTTGTTTGTCCTCACAGGGCTTGCAGCGTGGGGAGAAGAGAGGGACAAGGGATCCATCTCAGTGGCGAGTTAAGCACTAGGCTAGGGTGAGTACCAGACAGCAGAGGGCGCTAGAGGAGCATCCAGCAGTCTTGGGCCACCAGAGACCATTTCCTGGAGGAAATGGGGGGCCCTTTCATATCAGGGCTCTCAGGCCATGGTTCATCCAGTGACTCAGTAAGAATCCCCACATTGCACTAATGGCTGCTCAGAACCACGATGCTGTGGGCACAAGATAAGGGTAACCAACATTCACTGTGTGGGATTTGATAAGGTGGAGAATTTCATGAAGACATCCATTCAAAATTATTTCAGTACAATTTTTGGTTCACTTTCAATCCTAAAATTCACATTACCTGGAAATTTTGGTTTAATTACCAGGTTGAAATCTTGCTCTTGTGACATTAACATTTATTTCACCAGTGATAGTAGATCTCTGAGAAATTGTTAGGCTGCAGTTTTCAGACAATGCATGAGGTATACCATATAATATTTTATATTGTTCATAAGTATTAAGTTACATATCTACTTTGGTCTTCTTCTTCTTCTTCTTTTTTTAACTGTGTGGCTGTCGGGAGAAGGCTTAAGAAGAAACATTCTTTACTACAGGAGTCCTATGAAAGCTTGGTACTACCAAGCCTGGTGCTTGGTACAATTTTGAATCAGTTATGATTCATGACTAAGTAATGGCCAGTTGTCCTCCTGTTTGGTTTACTCAGAAATACATGCCGTTGATAGTCAGTGCAATGTTGTTTGTTAGAGTAAAAGATTGAGAACAATCTAAAAACCCAACAACAGAGGACTGGTTAAATCAAAGATGGCAGATCCAGGGGGACCTGGGTGGCTCAGTCAGTTAGGCATCTGCCTTCGGCTCAGATCATGATCCCAGGGTTCTGGGATTGAGCCCCACAACAGGCTCCCTGCTCAGCAACGAGCCTGCTTCTCCCTCTACCTTTGCTGCTCCCCCTGCTTGTGCTCTCTCCCTCTCACACTCTCTCAAATAAATAAATGAAATATTTTTTAAAATCCATAAATGGACTATTATGCAGTCATTAAAAAATAAAGATTGTGCTAATATGGAACAATCTCCAAGATATATTGTTAAGGAAAAAATAGCATTTAAACTTTTAAAAAAACATCTATTTTATAATACATGCGAGGATGCACAAAACATTACTGACAATGGTGGTCTCAAAGCAGGGATACTGGGTGACTGGAGTTTAGGAGAGGAAGGGAAATTATTTTACACTGGTAAATTTTTTTGTATTACAAATTCAAAAACAAATCTGCAAACAAAATTTTAAATGAAGAAAAAGTAAAAAAAAAAAAAAAGAAAGAAAAAGAAAAAAAGTTCCACCAATCCCAAAGGGAGCATGGTGTTGGGGCAAAATGGTGGTACAAACTGAGCAGGAGTCAAGTGAGGGCTCTCTCCTCCGTGTCCTGGCACTGTCCTTTGGGGTATGATCAATGGTCATAAGCCAGCAGTCTGCAGAGAGAATCTTTCTCAAAGATGGTTGTGTTCCATCCTTTAAAAATGTGGGTGCAAAGGACTTGGAGTATGCATTTCTCCAAAGACATGTAAGTGGCTAATAAGCACATGAAAAGATGCCCAACATCACTAATAATTAGGGAAATGCAAATCTAAACCACAATGAGATACTGCCTCACATCTATTACGATGGCTACTGTCAAACAAACAAACAAACAAAACCCCAGAAAATAACAAGAGTTGGGGAGATAAATGGAGAACTCTTGCGCACTGTTGCCGGAAATATAAAATGGTGTGGTTGCTGTGGAAACAGTACACTATTCTTCAAAAAAACTAAATATAGAATTACCATGATCCAGTGGAATGATCTAGCAATTCCACTTCTGGGTACCTACCCAAAAGTATTAAAAACAGTCTCAAAGAGATATTTGCACACCTGGGTTCATAACAGCATGATTGCCAATAGCCAGAAGGTGAGAGTAAACCATATGTCCATTAATAGATGAGTGAATAAAAATGTGGTAGATACGTGCAATGGAATATTATCCAGCTTTAAAAAGGAAGGAAATTCTGACGTATACTACAGCAGGAATGAACCTGGAGGACAGTACGCTAAGTGAAATAAGCCTGTCATAAAAAGACAAGTACTGTATCATTCTACTTTCTATCATTCTACTAGTCAAATTTATGGAGCCAAAAAATTAAGATGGTTGCAAAGGGCTGGGGAGAGAGAAGAATAGGGTTCAAAGGGTCCTGGGTTTCAGTTTTGCAAGATTGAAAGAGCTGTGGGAATGGATGGTGGTGTTGGTTGTACAGCCGTGTAAATGTATTTAATACCACCAAACTGTACACTTAAAAAGGATTAAAATGGTAAATTTTATGTTATGTGTACATTAAACAATTTTAAAAAATTTTTAAGATTTTATTTGACACAGAGAGAGAGAGAGATCACAAGTAGGCAGAGAGGCAGGCAGAGAGAGAGGGGGAAGCAGGTTCCCTGCTGAGCAGAGAGCCTGATGCAGGGCTCGATCCCAGGACCTGGAGATCATGACCTGAGCTAAAGGCGATACTTAACCGACTGAGCCACCCAGGGACCCCTAAAAAATTTTTAATGTGAATTTGAGTGTATCCAGACAGACTTTCCAATTCCTTAATAACATTCTTACGTTCTGCAGCCAGTTTCCCACATTTACCTGAAAAATCGGTTTGGCACATATACCTTACCCACTGGCCCCACATGCATTGAAATTTGTGAGCCTTAGAAAATATATTTAACCTTCTTAACCCTCAAATTTCCTCCCAGGTATAATACTCCCTGTCTACCTTACATAATTGACGGAGGGGTTGATGAGTTACGTGTGGAAGCGTTCCTGGGCTGAAACTGTCAGACCACGTGATGTGCTGGCTTCCCTCCCTCCCTCCCTGCCCCCTGCCTCCCGGAACAGATCAAAGCATGTTTCAGGACGTGGGTTAGTGACAGCGTCACACGCACTTAATACCTCAGTTGGGCAAAAGGGAACAGAACTCGTGTAGGGAAATTGAAATTAAATGATCCCATGGGTCAGTTTCCTTCCCTTAAAATCTTCTCAGTCATTGGGGTTGGGCTGGGAGAGGAGGAGAGCATGGTGCGTGACTCCGAGACATGCCACACTGTGTAGAGAACTTGGTTCTCTGCTATCATGTTTAGTCGAAGTGGTATAACAGTGTCTTTTCCTCATGGTTAGATTATCAGCCTCAATGCAATAATACAATTTAATAAATACCGACTTAAATAGAAATGAAGGAGGAAACTGCAAAGCACATGGGTCATCAGATTCCTGCATCCTGAGCTGGCCCACGGCCCTAGACACTGAGGACTGGCGCTTCATAGTACTTTCAGCCCCTTTCCTGTTTGTGTATGAGTCCCCTAAAGGGGACTTGAGAGGCAAAGTGGGGGGGGACTTGGGGGTAGGGAAGGAAAAAATGAAACAAGATGGGATCGGGAGGGAGACAAACCATAAGAGACTCTAAATCTCCCAAAACAACCTGAGGGTTGCCATGGGGATGGGGTTGGGAGAGGGGTGGGGTTATGGACAGTGGGGAGGGTATGTGCTATGGTGAGTGCTGCGAAGTGTGTAAGCCTGGCGATTCACAGACCTGTACCCCTGGGGCTAATAATACATGATATGTTTATTAAAAAATTTTTAAGAGTCGCTTAAAGGGATGGCTGGGTGGCTCAGTCGGTTAAGTATCTGTCTTCGGCTCAGGTCATGATCCCAGGGTCTTGGGATCGAGTCCCGCATCGGGCTCCCTGCTCAGCGGGGAGCCTGCTTCTCCCTCTGCCTGCCCTGCGCTCTCTCTCTCTCTCTCTCTCTCTCTGACAAATAAATAATCTGTTAAAAAAAAAAAAAGAAAGAAAGACTTCCCTTAAAAGGAGCTAGTTTTACTAAAGACCCTTCCTTCTCCCTTCCATCCACCCTGCCTTTTCTGTCGCTCCATCCTCCATTCCTTTTTTTCTTTCCTCCTATCTTCCTTCCTTCCTTTACTAACTAAACATCTGCTCTAAGCCCGACATATCTAGATGTAGAGGATACTGCAGCTAATAAGACAAAGTCCTCAACCTTTGCCACTAGCATTCCGGTCGGGAAGATTGCCTTCCTAGCCCGATCTCCAAAACTCTATGTGTCTTAATGCAGTGCTCTGAGAAAGAAAATCTGTCCTTGAATAACGTCCTTGAAGAAGCTAGAGTGCCTAAATCTATCAACACGCTGGGGCATTGCTTGAATCTGACCTCTGAAACAAGCAACAGAAATATTTTGACTTTATAAATAATACCTGAAGCATATTTATAGTGTGTCTTTCCAGGACACAGCTCCAAGCATCACAAGATTTATGTGATATAGAGAGAAGAAAATCATCCTCATGTAGTACATATGGAAAATAGGTTTAAAAAAAAAATCAAGTGACAAATCTCTGTAGGATGATCAACTTGAGGACACTTGTCAAGCAGTATCCCACAGGAGTCATCGTACTTAATTTTTTTGTCAACAACTTGGTTAAGTGGATTTTATAAGTGATTCAAAATATGTCTGAGTGGCTGGAACTAGAAGCAAAAATGGTTTTTAAAACAATCTTGACAGCGCTTCCTGCTGACAATCAAGCGGGCGGAGATGATGAACATTCCCAAAGTGATAGGTCCTTCTTCACCAGGGAAGGGGGTTGTACGAAGGTTGGACTCATTGAGCCCGGCTGCTGTCGAAGAAATCCTATTCACTCAAGGATGCTAGAATTTTGAACTCAGGGGGAAAAGAGAAGAAAAATTCTGGGAGATGTAGGCTTGCCTCCACTGCATACCTCTGGTTTTACGATGAAACAATGAAAATATTGAAGATGAAATGACCCCTAAGACCCCCACCTAAAACTAGGATGTCCCAGTTGTTGATTTACAGCCTCTCAGCTCCATATTCCCTCTTCCTGGCTTCGCAGGGGCAGGGCCTGGAGCTTGATCCTGTGGACATCTGTCCTCTGCCAGGTGACCCAATGGGGAGCTTTGTCACAGGGGGTGCTCTGGGAGCAGAGCGGGAGGAGGTGGTCTGTCTTCCTGGTTCTGGTATTGTCCTCTCTCTTCTTGTTCCTGCAGCCCAAGGGATACTCCATGGCCCTCATCTCGGGGAATTTAGCAGCACCCTTACAGATGGTTACTAGAGAGTTCTGCCAGACCCCAGCCAACTTCCTAGAAAGTACAATATCCCCAAGAAGCTTCCTGATGGGTTGGCCAGCGACCCAGCTGGACCCCAGAGGATGAGTCACAGCAAATTTGATCAGCCGCTGACGGAATGTCTCTGCTGGCCAGAGGGCCCTAACCATACTCTTTCCAGTAAGCCCTGAATCTTAATTTGGCTCTCAAGAAGGCCCTCTTCCAGATTTGTTCCTTCCTTGGGTTACCTGCGTTGGTGCTAGGGAGTAGCTACTTCTCATATCTGCTATTTGTATAATCTTGGGAGTTTCTTAACTCCTTATAGTAATGAAGTCTCTGTTACTAGTTTGTAATTCTATCTTAAACTTTCCCCATTCATTACTGTGTGATTTCTGTTTCTTGACTAGACCTTGTTGAATGTGCTCATAGCCTCCAGAAATGTGTGCTGAAGAGTTTACTAGAAGCAATGTATAACAAATTCCAGAGTAGCACTATTCATAACAGCCAAAATGCCCATTACCAGCAGAAGAGAGAAATAATTTGTGGTATATTCATGGAAAGGAATGCTGGAGAGTGACTGGAATAAATGAACTACAAATATATGTGAAAACACAAACAAACAGAAACAGAATGTTGAGTGAAAGAAGCAGAAACAAAAGAAAATATGCTGTATGATTCCATTTATGTGAAGTCCCAAAACAGGCAAAACAAATTCTGGGGCTAGAAAGAAAGAAAAGTGGTTATTCCTAGAGGGGATTAGTGATTAGGAGGAGAAACAAAGAGCTTCTGGGATGCTGGTAATGTTCTGTTTCTTGGCCAGGGTCTTGGTTATACAGATGATCATTTATGCAAATTAATTGAGCAGTGCCTTTTTGATGTTTACATGTTTGATGTTTAAAAATTAGTCATGCTGAAAATATGTAATATTTAATAAAAGTATTTAATGAAACACATATTTATTGGATTGATGAGGTACAAATTATTTGACTCCATTAATAATGGAAAGCACATTCATTCAACAAAAAATATATGTACATAGTGTGTATCATATGATGCTAAGAATCAAGAGATGAATTCGTTAGTATTGGTTCTGTCCACAAAGGGGCGTGGTCTCCAGGGGAGGCAGACATGAAAATGACAACTACAACACAACATGCTTCACGGATTTGTTCAGGTGGTGTGGATGGGGTGCTACAGATAGAAGAGGGAACCAGGAATGGTGTATTGAAAAGCTACACACAGGAAGGGGGCAGATCTGAGAGGAGACCTTCCCTCTGCACAGTGAGGATGTATCTCCTCACTCCACCATCCTCCACTTCCATAAAAGGTTGAGCAGGAGAAAGGGGGGTATTCTGAGCAGGCAGAATGGCATGCACAGAGATGTGAATTTTAAAACTCACTGTAAACTCAGAAAACAGTGTTTAATGTCCTAAGAGTCTGGGTAGCACTGGGAAGAATGGCAGGAGATGGAACCACAGAAGGAAACTGAGGCTTGATTGTGACATGCTTGTACACCTTCTGCAAGTGTGAATTTTGCACAAGGTGCCAAAGAAATTCTGCATAGCTAGGCTTTAGAGATGCCCTCCCACCCAATACCCAACGGATGCCCATGTTAGTTCTCTTTCACGGAGAAATCAATGAAACCCATAGAATTTGGTACAAGTGACACTGTGTGACTTCTGAGGCCACTGCAGCTTCTGCTTTGATTTCTTGAAAAACTTGTTCTTGGGGTGTCAGTTATCATATAAGAAGTCCAGCTTGCCTGAGTCCACAGCATCTATGAGAAAGCACCATGCCTAAGAGAGACTATGTGGAGAGGGTTGTCCCTCTACCCAGTCAAGCGTTCAGGTGACTCTAACCTCACCTGACATCTGAACACAACTGTGTCATAAACCCCAGTGGAGAATGGACTCACTCTGTGTTGAATGTGTATGACATAAAGAACTGTAAGAAAGATTTTCTTTTCCTTTTTTTTTTTTTTTTGATCTACACTATATTTTGAATCACGACTCTTCAGAGTGGTCTCTTACGCAGTACTAGACAAGTAGACCAGATACTTTGGTATAGAAATATGACAGAGAGAGTATGAGTTTGTCTTTAGAAATACAGTCTGGAGGGATGTCTCCATCCTCAGTAGGCTCAGTAGGTTAAATCACTGCCTTCGGCTTAGGTCATGATCCTGGGGTCCAGGATCAAGTCCCACATTGGGTCCTTGCTCAACAGGGAGCTTTCTCTCTCTGCCTCTGCCTACCCCTGTGCCTGCTGGTGTTCATTCTCTCTCTCTCTTTCTCTGACAAATAAATTAATTCTTTAAAAAAATCACAGTCTGGAGACAGCATGGAGGAAGATTTGAAGAAGGCAGATGTTGAAGGTACCAAGACATGTTCAGAGGCTTTCACAGGAGGATATGTGGACGGAGAGGCTAGAATGTAGAGATACTTGTGAGGCATACTTGACAGGGTATCGAGATCAAATAATTATGTGGTGGGAAGGAGAGGAAGACTGGAAATCTTTCAGGTTTCTGCCCAAAGAGAATAGGTGGTAGATAATGTCCTTAATAGAAATTAGAGCCTAGTGGGGTGTCTGGGTGATTCAGTTGGTTAAGTGCCTGTCTTTGGCTCAGGTCATGATCCCAATGTCCTGGGATTGAGCCCCTCATTGGGATTCCTGCTCAGCAAGGAGCTTCTCCCTCTCTCTGCCCCTCTCCCTGCTCATGCTCACTCACTCACTCTCTCTCTCAAATAATTAAAATCTGAAAACAAACAAACCAACCCAAGAGCATATATGGAAGGATAGATGAGTTGTGTAGATGCTTAAACTGAAGGGGTTACAAGGATATAATGCTGAAGGAGTCAGATACGTAGTTGGAAGTTTTATTTAAGGCACACAGGAAATTGGGGCCATACATGACTTTTATACACATATAGGCTCACAGTTACATATTAGGATGGTTGAAGTTACAGCGATGAGATCACCAATAGAAAGGGTTTAGGGCAGCAAGAAGAGGGAAAAATAATGGAACTTTGGTAGACTTGGGGCAGAGGCGGAAAAGCCCACAAACAAAACTGAAAAAAAAATAGGAGAAGTAGAGAGAGAAAACTGGAGACTCGTGTCTCAGAAGCAGATAGAAAAGAGGAGAATGTCAAGAGTATGGAGACTTTCATTATCAAAAGCCACCGCAAGATGGAGTAGGGTGAGAATGTGGTATATGGTTTTGACAACTAAGAGGTCGTTAGGAATCTGAATGAGACTACTTTCCGGAATCTGGCTTGATCAGAGTAAAAAGCAAAGACTATGAATTTAGATTGCTCTTTGAAGATACTGGGTGGCCAGAAGAAAAACTAAGGTAAGTTTGAGCAGGATCGTAGGCTATGAGGAAGGAAGAGACTAAGGACAGGTTAGCTGACACAAAGTGCCTTGGCCAGTCAGAGAGGTGGGATAGAGAGGTCTCTAGAGTCATCTGTTTTACAGGCATCTGCTCTTCCAAGTGTGGTCCACGGGCCAGTAGCATCAGAGACACCTGAGAACATGCCAGAAATGCCTAATCTCCGGACACAGCCCAGTTCTAGTGAATCATAACTTGCATTTATTATTATTATTATTATTATTTATTTATTTGAGAGAGAGAATGAGAGAGAGAGAGAGAGAGAGAGAGGTCAGGGGAGAAGCAGGGAGTGCTGAGCAGGGAGCCTGACGTGGGACTCAATCCCGGGACTCCGGGATCATGACCTGAGCCGAACGCAATTGCTTAACCTACTGAACCCATCCAGGCGCCCCATAACTTGCGTTTTAACAAGACTCACAGAACCTGGTAAGATAGGCATTACTGTTTCCGTCTCTACCTAGGATGAGACTCAGGCTCATAGAAGTTGACTGACATAGCGGAGCTGATTAGGGACTGAGCCAAGATTCTATCCCAGCATCTAATGATCTTTTCAAGAGGTGGACAGGCGAGTTCACAGGGATTTCTACTTTCACTCAATTCAGGGCAGTTGCTTCAGATGCTAACACCGCCGACAATCCATCACGGGTCTGTAGTTCTAGTGCCGTCCGCTACGAGTTTGTTGTTACGGCGATGGACGAGTTCCTTTCTGAGCCTTCGGCGGCCTCCCAGGAAACCACATTGACAGCGTCGGAACTTCACTTCCCAGCAAGCCCAGCGGCCGCTTTCCGCGCGAGGCATGACGGGCAGCTCGGCCCGCGGTCTTCTCAGGCGGAAGAACCTCGAGGAGGGAGGCCACAGAGCCTGACGTGACGGCGCGCGGCATCCTGGGATGTGTAGTCTGGCTCTGTCTGGGACGCCCCCTCGGATGAATGGGGCCCAGGCTGACTGCGAACTACAGATCCTCGGCCGGCTGCGTTGGTGGAGGCCGCGGGGGAAGGGGAGCCGGCGGCGGCGCTGCCGAAGGAGAGCAGCGCTGCGGCACGGAGGGAATGATCGGTGCCGCGGCGGACGCAGCGGCCCGGCTTCTTGGGGAGGCGGTGTAAGCGGGCGCCGCGCCTCCGCGCTCGCCCTCCGTTCCGCGCTCCGGCCATGCGCCCGGCCTTCGCGGTGGGCCTGGTGTTCGCAGGCTGCTGCAGTAATGTGATCTTCCTAGAGCTCCTGGCCCGGTGAGTGACCTCCGCGGGCCGCACCCCTGCTCGCAGCGCGCGGGGCCGCGCCGGGACGGCCTGGGACCCGGCGGAGACGGTTGCTCCGTGGCCCCGCGAGCCGCCCGCTCTCCCGCCCTCCAGGTTGCATCGCTCGGAGGGGAGCGCCGGGGGTCCTGCTGTCCTCACCCGCTTTCCCCACGCGGCGGGATTGCAGCCTGCAGAGTTTTTCTCTCGTGACCGGTCCAAGGTCGGCGGGGAGCTCGTGGCAGAACCCGGGGCTCCTCCAGCGCTTTCCGCGATCCTGTTAATGCCACACGTCGGACCGGGGCAAAGCCCTACGGCTTCTAACGCAGTCTGATTTTGCACTTGCAGCCAAGAAAGTTTCACTAACTAACCTCCCCCCCCCCCCGCCGTCCCCCACCCCAGGCATGTGTTTTCTCGGCCTTCGAGATGGTTCTGAGTGCTTGACCCAAACAGACCTCCCGGTGATGTAGTCCGGTGGAGCCTTACTTACTCAGAAGGCCGGCCCCCTTGACCAGAGGGAGGAATTCCAGCTTTTAAGATATCACAGTCTTTAGATCGAGAAGCGTGCATTTGGAGGCGTAACTTTATAAATTAAGAATGATTATGGCACTTTTTTCCCAAAGGGAAACTAGGTTAGCTTTATTGAGGTGGCTCTCAAATAATGTTGAGCAACGTGCAAAGTTCAGTGGATAGGAGCTGTTGTTACAGAAGACACGACAGGTGGACTAGGAAAGGTTCAGGACCAAAAATCTCAAGTCTTGGTTCGGTCCTCCTTCTCCTTTAGCCGCGTTGGGTTCCCTTTTCTGGCTGAAGAATAAACAATGTGTGGTGTTCTCTAGGGCCATATATCTGAATCTACACATCTCCACTGACCATCAGAACAATCTTGTGAACCAAACAGGTCAGGAGTTACTATCTCTTTTGCTGAAAATGAAACAGGGCTCAAGAAGTCAGACGGTCTTCTACTACTTGTAGGTAGCAGAGCCCAAACTAGAATGCAAGATACCTGTATTCTACTCTAGTACCTTTTGCAATCTCCCTGTTGTTTTTGAACTTAAGCAGCCCACGGAATTTTGGTCAGTGCCTCACCTGGAGGTGAGCTCGAAATGTATTTATTTTGTTTCCATGATACCATTGATTAGTCATTCTAAAGCAATCTATTTAAGGTTTGGGTTAATTTTTGCTGTTGCAGAGCTTGAAATCTTATGCAGAAAGTGTTGATAAAGATCTGTCACTTATTTTGGGCATAGTTGGAGAGAGGTTTAAAAATTAAAAAAAGAAAAAATGTACCCACTTGTCAGTCTGGTATACGTCCAAGGAAGGTCATTTGGGAAATAGATTTAAAAATACTAAAAAAGTGAAAAAAATCAGGCCAGCCATGGAATAATGAGAGAATAATATACTGTATTATAAATATATATAAATATAATAAAAACTTGTGTTGAATGTGCCATTAAATTAAATCCTGCCGAAGGCTATATGGCATCATGATATGCGATCACCTGAGGGCCCTCATTACTAAGTGTGAATTACTTGATCTCCTGAGTCTGTTCTTTGAACTGGGAAAGGCTCTACCAGCTTCACAGGGTTTTGAAGAGTTTAATGAAATGCACATGCAAAGCGCCTGAAGCACACTGACTTCCTTTTTTTTTTTTTTAAAGAGTATTTATTTATTTATTTGATAGAGACAGCGAGAGCGAGGGAGGGGGGGTGAGGGAGAAGATGGTTGCTCTGAGCAGGGAGTCGGACACAGCGCTTGATCGCAGGACCCAGGCGCCCCACACTGACTTCCTCTTGTCTCTGACAACTTTGGTTTCGGTGCGGGTAAACGTTGTATTATAAGCTACTCCTGAAAAGTTGTGGATAAATCTAACTTTATGGAATGTTTTTGTGACTTAGAGGAGCTTCTATTTAGAACGCTTTGAAAATTTATACATAGATCTTCCTCGTTTGTCTTTTTTGTAAATCTGACTTTTTGCATAGAGCAGTAGGTTTTCATAAAGTGGTGAGGGGCACAGTTATTAACTTAGTGAGTGGTATACACCAGACCGAAGAGCAGCCTTTTCCTGGTTTGCTGGGGCAGCTCACAACTTACTCTGTAATAGACCAATAAAATAAAAGCAGGTTGGACCAGATGGTCTTTAAGGTCCTTTGTAGTTTTGGCCTCCTCATAATTTTTGACTTTATCTTGGGACATCACAGTGGAAAGCTCATAAATTTTTATAGAGCAGGAACTTGCTTCTTATATGGCTTCCTTGGGACCGTCATGTGCCCTAATACTGTGCCAAGCAGAACACTAGTAGAAATGGAAATGCCAGAGTGACTTGTAGGGAGAAGGAAACATTTTTCTCCGTTTTCCCCAAATTGGAAAACAAACCTAGGTTTCTTCTTTTTGATTTTTATATCTATAATTGGAACCTGTAATAAAATAAAAAGCAGCACACACTGTACAGAACAGACGTGAAGTCACGAATGGATGCCTTGACTTCCCTCCGGAAAGAGTTTGGAAACAGTTTGCACATACATCAACTAACTCACCAAGGTGGTGAGTGTCCTACCTCAGGAAAACAACCTGAAACTTTTTTTTCCCTATTTTATTTTACAATGAAGTGTATCATGTTGACTCAAGTAAGGAAGTTTCCTAAATCTGGAAGAAGAAAATTAAAAAACTCAAAGTTGCTTGTCTTTGAAGTAAAAATTTGAATGTTTGCTAAAGAGAATTCCAAGTGAGAGATACTGCAGTTGGTGATTATAATTTGTAAGGAGTAAAGTTCAAGAAAACAAGTGATTTAGGGAAGAGGATCCAAGTTTTTACATTGAAGGTTTAAAATCAGTTGTTCAAGTTAAAACAAATAGCTCTATCGGTAGACATACAACAGTGTGTTCCCCCAAAAGCTAAGTTGATTTTGTAAAAAATTTAATTATGCGAGTGCATTAGGGATATTTTAAAATCCTATGGAAATAGAGACAAAATAGGATAGGGTTGTCAAGGGATGGGGGAGGGAGCAACAGAGAGGGACCCTAACATGTATGAAATGTCTTTGGGAAGTACCCTAAAATGGTAATAGCTGCAGAACTCTAAATATAGTAAAAACCACTGAACTGTAAACAGTAATACAAGGGAGTCTGCAAACCTCACTTATTTGCACTGTGCTCTGGGAGACTTCCCTGAGTCAGTACCATGTGGCCCTCAGTGTCTTTAGCAATGAAATAGGCATAAAAATAACCTCTGTAAAATAAAGATAAAATTAAAAATTATTATGCTTTTTAAAAAATCCTGTGAGGAATACACTTGTAAAGTGAATCATTTTTAGAAATAAATGACTTCTTTTTATCTTTCATACAATATTTTAGGTCATATTGACTTACAGTGAGGAAGCCTCACATTTGTTCAGCTGCTAGAGTGAAAGCCAGATACTGTGCTCAGAGAGCGAGGCATTAAGATGAATTGGACACCGCTGGTCGTCTTACCTTCCCCGTGTGGCACTGGATTCTTACTGTTTCATACTCTCATGTCTGCCTCACTCCTTACCTTGTCACCTCCTTAAGGGTTCAGGTCTCCTTCACACTGGGAGCTTGCCAGCACCTAACTTTACCTGTGATAGGTTCTTTAATTGAATTGGCCTAATCCTTTGGTAAAGAAAAAATGGGTGGGAAGCAGGAAGCTTGATAAACCCCATTTGGGCTAAGTCTTGTGTTGGCACTTTACATTTTCTCCTGGGATCATCGCTACAGAATTAAAAATTTATCACTTACACTTTTATAGCTGAGAAAAATCTGTCAAGACGAATGTCTTTAAAAGGGTTACTGTGCTTTAATTGAAGACCTTTCAGTACACAAGGTCCTAATGTTCTAGTCTTTGCCTTTTTCCCCTCTGTGGCACACTTGAAGTGCTTTTCAGGGACGGGCTTATTTACTCTATAATAAACCAGTGAGATAGGCACTAATACTGTTCTGCATTTTCAAGATAAGGAAGCAAGACTTAGATAGGGTAATGAACTTCCACTCTAGAGAACTGGATCCTGCCTGTCATGGTGTAATTTTAACCATCTTGGGTGGTTCTCAGCCCTGTGACAGCATATGGGAATCACTGGCACATCTTACGTAGGTTTGCACACACACTCCCACACACATCTTCTGGCACTTCTCCCAGACCTACACCAGTGGTTCTCAGGTCTGGCTGCACCTAGAAGCAAGCAGAGACCTTTGAAAAGTACAGGGTCTAGGGCCTTATCCCCACAGTAGTCTGAGCAGGTCTGGGTGCTGGGAGGACTCCTCCGACTTGTGGGTTTCTAAAGAGCAGCCTGGCCGGAGTTGAAAAGCACTGTGCCAGGAACTGGCTAGAGCTAACGTACCTTCTCCTGTCACTCATCATTAGGCTAATGGTTTCGATTAGCTCTTTGAATGAGGTCAGTGTTTTATGTGATTGTTTATGGCTTCTTGCAGTGTTTTTCCCTCGAACATAAATACTAAAAGAAATGTCGGCTGCAAAATGGTAGTTTTCAAGAACACCTTTGTAGCCACTAGAGTGTAAGGAGTAGCAACAGTTGCATTGCACGTGGTAAGCCTAGCTTGCACAAGAGTGGCTTATGTTTATAGTTAACCTACTTTTCCCCCGTTGGGTGTATTTCAGAACTTGTATACTTGACATTGCTATTTATTAATAATACCACTAGTAGAGAATGGGGTTGTTTTTTTAATAATTAGCAGTGTATTAAGTATAATAGTACATTTATAATACAATAATCATCCCTCTAATCACTAGCCTCTGGTTAATAAATGTCCTTGAGCAAGATGAGAAAATATGAAGGCTGAGAAGTCTGAAAGTTTCAGGGAAACAACGACAAATGGTACTTCTTCCAGTGACTGAGCAGAACCTGATAGGGGCAGACTCCAAACCACGAACATTTTAAGTAACCAGTTTTCCCAGTGTTTCAAGACGGAGGTCAGAAGGACTCTTTCTGCCTCTTAAATGTGTGCCCAGCAGTCACTGTGGAAGATTGCTCAACCCTTCCGTGGATCACTGAAGAGGTTCGATTAAATTCTACCGTTTGTGGAATACCTAGTGTACCTGTGTTCAGGGCTGGGGTCAGTCGATGATCACAGGGTTCTTCAGCCTTTTCTCCTCATTCTTGCTTCTTATCTCTCCTTACCCCTGCCGAAGACCCTTTATCTGTAGACACTTTTTTCCTAATCACCCCTCCACAGATACATTCTGTCCTGGTTCATGGGCCATGTGTATACCCGTGCTTGATACTTCAAAAAAGAGAATGAAACTCCCCAGCCCAAGAACCAGTCATTGCCCCCAGGGTGACCTTCTCTGAGACGATGTCCTAGTCACCAGCAATGGGTGCATGTCTTCTCTTGCCAGTAGTCTTGGTGGTTCCTGGTCAGGAGGCTGTGTAAACATCCCAGGAGACCAGAGCACATTTCTGTGTTGGGGCTTTGCTGCTGAAGTGACCAGGATTCACTTTAGGTGAAGTGAGTATCCCAAGGACATACGACCAATCACCCACTGCTTACTGGAAAAGTTGTATTGTAGTTCTGAGAATGAGAGTTATCAGAGTTCTTCCTCATGGCCTAGTACAGCTAGGGAAGAGTAAAATACGCTTGACATTTCTTCTCTGTGCGCTCTATTGATAGACGTGTGTGATCCATGGGATGTGAAATCAGAGATAAAGGACAGTGGGTAAGAGAAATTGGTCCTCCCTGTTATTTTGAACTATTAATATAACAAGTCTTAGTGCCCTTTACCTCAGCTTTTTGTTTTACTACGCAGGAAGCACCCAGGATGCGGGAACATTGTGACATTTGCACAATTTTTATTTATTGCTGTGGAAGGCTTCCTCTTTGAAGCGGATTTGGGAAGGAAGCGGCCAGCTATCCCAATAAGGTATGGCACATTGAAGTCTCTTTTAGCCTTTGTTATTTTTGTTTTGTTTTGTTTTGAAGAAGTTCAGGACTTTTCTGGTAACTAGGTAGAAGGAGGAGTATGAGATATCCTCTTGTAAGATCTGTGTCAAAGTTTTTAGGAGAATAATGATAATTCATTTTCTGAATTTAAAATGTTGTGACATTCCAGGGAGCCTGTTTTTCTAATAAAATGCCCACCACAACACAAAATAATTATGATGGAAACAATAATGTGTGTATGTGTATAATATATGATTGGTTAAAGGTTTAGTGTGTTGTGACCACAATGTTTTTTAATAGTTATGTATGCTAGCCTCATGTTGGTAAAGTTAGCCAATACATTAAGAGTGGTATTATTGGTCCTTTTTAAAAATGAATGGGTTTGGGGAATAACCAGAAGTGGTGCTTGTACAGCCTCGTGATACGCTAAGTGCCACCTAACTGTTCACTTTCACATGGTTGATTTTACGTTGTGGGCATTTCCTCCCAATTAAAACGAAGTGAGTGGCAAGCCAAGGCAAAATTGTTGATTCCAGACCTCCACGCATTAGTCCAGATTTGCATAACTGTACTCAGGGGGCCAAAGAGAAAACAAGACAGTTCTAATCAACAGTGTATTGAAAATTCAGTATTCTTGCCCAGATGGACTGGAAATAAAAGTATAATGCATCCCCTTGCAAGAGTGTAGTAAGATCAGGTCTTGTAATCCTGTAGATAGGGATTTTCCGATGTCAGTGTATCCAAGGGCAGGTCAAGGCTCGTGGTGGTTGTTCTTTTGCAACATTCCCGAATAGCCTGCTATAGAAAATGTGGTTGAATTTTGTTATTAATATTGCGCTTTTAAATTTCCCAGTGTGTTGCTAAGTATTCTGAGTAGGTGGTTTTTTTCATTGGCTTTAGTATCTACATAAAACCTTCATTCCCTAGACCAGCATTTACATCATGGTAGACACCCCCACAATTTTTTTTTTAAATCTTTCTATTGTTTTATTTTATCCTATTTTCAAATTTTTATTGAAACTTCAGTTAGTTAACATATGGTGCAATATTGGAGTGGATTTAATGAGTCATCACTTATATGAAACACCCAGCACTCATCACAAGTGCTCTTCTCAATGCCCATGACCCATCTATCCGTCCCCTACCCACCTCCCTCCATCACCCCTCAGTTTGCTCTCTGTTGTTAAGAGTCTCCTGTGGTTTGTTTCCCTCACTCTTTTTTTCCCCCTTCCTATATGTTCATCTGTTTTGTTTCTTAAATTCCATATATAAGTGAGATCGAATGGTATTTATATTTCTTTAGCTGACTTATTTCACTTAGTATAATACACTAGCTCTGTCCACGTGGTTGCACATGCTAAGATTTCATTCTTCCTAATGGCCAAGTCCCTTGTACATATATATATATATATATGCCACATCTTCTTTATTCATCCATAAGTTCATGGACACTTGGGCTCTCTCTGTAATTTGGCTCTTGTCGATAATGGTACTCTAAACATCGGGGTGCATTTACCCCTTCACATCTGTATTTTTTTATCCTTTGGGTAAATACCTTTAGTGCAATTGCTGGATAGTAGGGTATTTCTATGTTTAAGTTTTTGAGGAGCCTTAGTATTGTTCTCCAGAGTAACTACACCAGTTTGCAGTTCCACCAACAGTGCAAGAGGCTTCCCTTTCTCCATATCCAACACCTGTTCTTTCTTGCGTTGTTAATTTTAGCCGTTCTGACAGGTGTGAGGTGGTATCTCATCATGGTTTTGATTGGTATTTCCTCGATAATGATGTTGAGCATCTCCTTATGTGTCTGTTGGCATCTGGATGTATTCTTAAGAAAAGTGTCTATTTTTCTGCCCATTTCTTAACTGGGTTGTTTGGGGTTTTTTTGTACATTGAGTTTGATAAGTTCTTTATAGATTTGGGATACTAAGCCTTTATCAGATATGTCACTTGGAGATATCTTCTAGGCTGCCTTTTAGTTTTGTTGAATGTTTCCTTTGCTGTGCAGAAGTTTTTTTTGTTTTGTTTTGTTTTTTAAGATTTTATTTATTTGACAGAGAAACACAGGGAGAGACAGAATACAAACAGGAGGATAGGAGAGGAAAAGGCAGACTCCCCACTGAGCAGGGAACCTGATATGGGGCTCAATCCCAGGCCCCTGGGATCATGACCTGAGCCGAAGGGAGACACCTAACGATTGAGCCACGCACACGCCCCTTGTGCAGAAGCTTTTTATCCTGATGAAGTCCCAATAGTTCATTTTTGCTTTTGTTTCCCTTGCCTCTGGTGACGTGTCTAGTAAGAAGTTGCTGTGGCCAAGGTCAGAGAGGTTTATTGCCTATGTTCTCCTCTAGATTTTGATGGCTTTCTGTCTCACATTTAGGTCTTTCATCCACTTTGAATTTGTTTTTGTGTATGGTGTAAGGAAATGGTCCAGGTTCATTCTTCTGCACGTCACTGTCCAGTTTCCCCAGCACCATTTGTTGAAGAGACTGTCTTTTTCCCCACTGAATATTTTTTCCTGCTTTGTTGAATATTAGTTGATCATACAGTTGTGGGTCCCTTTCTGGGTTCTCTTTTCTGTCCCATTGATCTTTGTGTCCCTAATAGACCAAGCAATCTGGAAAAAGAGAAACGAAACTGGAGGCATCACAATTCCAGATTTCAAGCTGTATTACAAAACTGTGGTCATCAAGACAGTGTGGTGAGACAAGGATCCTCCACATTTTTAATTCCTCTGACCCTCTCCCCCACCCCCACCCCGCGCCATTATCTCTTTCCATTGAGGCTGCCACTAGCACAGTTCAGGAATGCATTCATTCTCACCATTAACTTTTATAATGGTGCCCTAGCTGGCTGGCCTCTTGCTTCCCACCCCTCCGTACCTGTATTTCGACTTCCTACTATTGTCTTGTGACACGCCCCCTCACAGGCACTCAGGGGTCACTAGTAGGTGAGGGAAACCCAGCTCCCTAACCTGCCCTTTCAGGCTCCCCGGGATCTTGCCCTAACAATCATACCTCCATGTGTGTCCTGTAGAACTGGCTGTTTTAGTTTCTATCTGTGAAGCTGCAGGCAAAACCTTGACATCATGGGGATGTCATTCATTCCCAGAAGCAATTTCTAGGCCATGCTGCGTAGCCAGCAAGGTGGAATAGTTGGAATTCATTATCCTAAAAGGCCTGGATGAACTCTGTCTCCAGATAGCATTGTTTCAAGAGAAGACTAAGAAAATTTGGCAAGAAACCTTGTGAAGTCACCAGTAATATTTTAGAATCTGTGAAATAGCTGTTCTCAGTGTTAAAAAAAAAAATTCAGCTGAGTAAATTTGAAGATCTAGTGGTTTCATTAAATGATTCATGAATCAGTATCCCATCTAGCAAGAAGAGGGGAGCTCTATTGAGCTAAAGAAAGGAAAGACTTTTAAAGGTAGAGGGCATTAAAAAAAGCAGGAAGGAATTTATTAGCCAAATATGCATTGTTTAGGCAAGGTTGCCTTAAAAGGAGAGCAGAAGCCGCGAAGGGGGTGGGGGTGCTTATCAGAAAATTCCCTAGTATTGACCAAGGAGTTTTATGTTGACTGGATAAAGATGACATTCCAGGGAGGGGGGAATTGGTTGAAATTGCACTTGGGTAAGGAATTAAGTCTTGGTTTACTGACTTGGGTCCTTAAACTTAGTGGCACCATTTTGGGCCTGTGGTTTTCTTTTGAGCAGTTACCCCCTTTTGATCAGACTCTCAGCTTAACTGAGATGTG
This sequence comes from Mustela nivalis, assembly GCF_964662115.1. Taxonomy (NCBI): domain Eukaryota; kingdom Metazoa; phylum Chordata; class Mammalia; order Carnivora; family Mustelidae; genus Mustela; species Mustela nivalis. The sequence continues at coordinate 17,664,471 of NC_139031.1, forward strand.
ATAAACATTTTAGGTCTTAGCACCACTCTCCCTTACTGCTCGGAAGTTTTCGAAGTTTTTGTCGTTCCTTTGTCTGGTATCCATAGATCATGACCTTTTTGCTTAACCTCTGGTATTTGTAGGTCACAGCCTCAGATTCACACTCCTCTTAAGTGGGTTATTTTCTCTGTTCTGTAAATGTTCCTGTCTTAGGGAGAGCATTTGCTTGATGCATTGTTGCATGTATCTCAAGCTTTCAAAAAGGAGGTTTATTATCATTACGTAAATGGGATAAATCCCAATATTTGGAGTGTACATTAGAGCCATGGTCCCCCAGATTCAAGCTAATCAAAATCAAATAAGCCAAAGAAAGACCCTGTAGAAGGAGTCACCTTCTTAAGCCAAGCGACTTGTTCTGTGACCTTACCTGAGTTTTAGGGGTCACACGGGTAAACTTGGCTTAGTCCAGACACCACCTTCATCAGCCAATAGAGAGTTAAGAGCTCTTCTGTTATCAAGAGACTTTAAGGATATTTGTTGGGCTGCTATTGCTTTAACAGGTTTTGCAGCAATTTTAAGAATTAAGAAGCAGTTCTTTTTTTTTTTTTTTTAAGATTTTTATTATTTTTTTGACAGGGAGATAGAGAGCATAAGTAGGCAGAAGGGCAGGCAGAGGGAGAGGGAGAAGCAGGCTCTCTGCTGAGCAGGGAGCCCGATGCGGGGCTCCATCCCAGCACCCTGGGATCATGACCTGAGCTGAAGGCAGCTGCCCAACCAACTGAGCCACCCAGGCGCCTCAAGAAACAGTTCTTGATCCTAGCCTCATTTACATTTATCTCTAATCAGGGAAATAGGAACATGTGAAAAGGAGTGAATTCAGAATCATGAATGTTTTCCAGTGGGCCCTTAAAAAATTATGTATTTATTTATCTATCTATCTATCTATCTATCTATTTATTTATTTTAGGGTAGTGGGCAGAGGAAGAGGGATAGAATCTCAAGCAGATTCCCCACTGAGTATGGAGCCTCATGTGGGACTCATCGATCTCAGATCCTGAGATCATGACCCGAGCCCAAATCAAGAGTTCAACTTGACTCAATGGCTGAGCCACCCAAGTACCCCTGTTAGGCCCTTTCCAACTCAACAATGTAAATGTAGGGGACTCAACCAATGAGATGTCTTATTTTGTCTGTGAAAAGTTAGGGGCACAGTTAGATTTTTTTTTCTGTCCTGAAATAAAACGTTGTCTACATTTCAGAGGTTGCCATGTTACAAGGACATTAGGATGACACAAGTCTGGCAGGGAGGGACTATTTTTGCAGAAGTAGAATGGACTTTATCCACATGAGCCACAGTCTTACAAATACAGGATAAAGGCTTAGTGTTACTTTTTTTTTGACAGTGCTTCCCATGTAATTTACATATCAAATAAGCCTGTTCATTTACCAAGTCCTTTGGAATATTTTAGGTCAAAAAGACTTAGGGGGGAAAAAAAAGGCTTCACTTAGAATTTGGTTTTAGGAAGTCAGTGAAACATATTTTTTTTTAAAGATTTTGTGTATTTATTTTAGAGAGAGCGTGCACGAGAGCGAGCGTGAGCAGAGGGAATGGCGGAGGGAGAGGGAGAAGCAGGCTCCTGCGGAGCAGGGCCTGAGCCCAAGGCAGCCATGTAACCTACCGAGCCACCCAGATGGCCCAGTCAAAAATATTAAAAAAAAAAGATTTTAAAGCCCTTGCCTACTTTAAATAGGATCACAGATGACTACAAAATCTAATACTTAAAAGGTGAAGAGGTTTTTAGTCTTACCCAAATGACCAAAAGCCCAAGAAAACGTTGTCCTTTTAACAGAGAGAAAAACCAAAATCTAATTTTGCACCTGTTTGCTTTTGATTTTAAAACCCTTTTTTATAGATTTTATTTATTTATTTGTCTGCGAGAGAGTGCGCACACGCCTGCATTGGCAGGCAGAGGCAGAGAGAGAAGCAGGCTCCCTGCCGAGCAAGGGACTCTATCCCAGGACCCTGGGGTCATGACCTGAGCTGAAGACAGTGGCTTAACTGACTGAGCCACCCAGGTGTCCGAAAAACCCTTTTTTAAAAACAAATTTGTTTTTTTAAATTTGTTTAATTTAGGTTGCCCGCACATGAAAGTTCCTGTTTGAGAAGATTTTTTTTCCACAAACCTCCTCCAACTGTCCCCCTATATTCCAATTTTGTCCTTTGTTTCTTCCCTTTAAACAACCAGCCTCATTTTAGGACAAAATTACTTTTTCTCCCCTTCACAAAAAATGTATTGAAAGAGGATTTTGGCTGCCTCTATTTTGACCTCAGACTTTCTAGTTGGCTTCTTTCCAGCTTGTCTCTTGGCTCAGACTGAAGACCCCGTGGATAAAGCATCCCAGGAGGGGAACTAACACTGACCCCTCAAGCAGTAGGGTCGGCCCTGAGCCAGTGAGCTCCTCCCTCCCATGATTCACTTCAAGACAGTGGTTAATTTGACTTTCACTGCTCACCTGTGCATATCCACCCACCTTTGCTCCGCATTTCTTACATGTTATCCTGGAAGTATTTTTGGTGCCTTGGAGACAGTCTCTCAGGTGCTAGCTAGGCCCCTGTCTTCCGGTGTTGGCCTCCGTGAAATAAATTCCTGTTTCTTCCTTCTTTTTTTTTTTTTTTTAAGATTTTATTTATTTATTTGACAGAGGAGAGAGATTCCAAGTAGGCAGAGAGGCAGGCAGAGAGAGGGGGAAGCAGGCTCTCCACCGAGCAGAGAGCCCGATTTGGGGCTCGATCCCAGGACCCTGAGATCATGACCTGAGCTGAAGACAGAGGCTTAACCCACTGAGCCACCCAGGTGCCCCAAATTCCTTGTTTCACCACCACTCCATCTCTGCCTTTGAATTTTGTGAGTGGCCAGTAGCCAAACCTGGTCTGTTTGGGAACCCCGGAGCCAGGTGTCCGTGAGCCCCCAGACCCTGGCTACATTATTTCCATTTCTCACACCTTTTTCTCCTGAAAACACATCCTACTTTCCTGCCATACACAGATATTGTCATTATTTTTAGTAGTTTTAATTACATGTATCAGAGTTCTTACCCCTAAGAAACCTTAATTTCCAGTGAAAACAAAGAAGTAAGCAATTATGAGCCGTGGGTTTTACCAGCATTTTTTTTGAATTTGAATTTTATGAATACATTTCAAAAATTCTAAAAGCATATGCCTTTTTAAATTTGCCAATGAATATTAACATATCCAAGTATCTTTTAGTTGCTCTATAATAAGCCAAAAGTTGATCAACTTAGTTTTAGTAATTAATGTTTTAGTATTTTGTCTTTTTGGGAAATGATCTAGATTTTATTTTTATTTTATTTTTTTAAAAGATTTTATTTAAAGATTTTGTTATTTTTTTATTAAGCGCTTATTTAAAGATTTTTAAAGATTTTATTTATTTGAGAGCAAGTGCACAAGCGGCGGGGGAGCAGCAGGCAGAGGCAGAGGGAGGGGGAGAGGCAGACTCCTTACTGAGTAAAGGAGCCAGATGCTATGCGGGGTTTCAGTCCCAGGACCCTGAGATCACGACCAGAACTGAAGACAGAAGCTTAACGACTGAGCCACTCAGGCGCCCTGATCTAGATTTTTTTTTTTCAAGTTTTTATTTTACTTCCAGTTAGTTAAATAAAGCGTTATACTAGTTTTACATGTACAATATAGTAATTCAGCCCTCAGACATGTCCTGTGCTCATCGTGACAAGGGCACTTACTTAATCCCTGTCACCTACCCCATCTCCCACCCACCTCCCCTCTGGTAACCATCAGTGTGTTCTCTATAGTGAAGAGTCAGTTTCTTGGTTTGTTTCTTTCTTTCTCTCTTTCCTTGGCTCATTTGTTTTGTTTCTTAAGTTCCGCATACGAGTGAAATCATATGGTATTTCTTTCTCTGACTCACTTCACTTAGCATGACGCTCTCTAGCTCCATCCATGTCCTTGCAAACGGCAGGATGTCATTCATTTTTATGGCTGAATAATGTCCTAGTATCTGATCTGTATCTATACACACATCACAGCTTCTTCATCCGTTCCTCAGTCGGTGGGCACCTGGGCTGCTTCCATATCTCGGCTGTTGCAAATAATGCTGCTTTAATCATCCGGCGTGCATCTGTTTCTTTGATCTAGTTTTTGTGTATTCTTTGGGTAAATCCCCAGTAATGTGCTTACTGGATCATTGGGTAATTCTATTTTTAACTTTTTGAGGCACCTCCAGACTATTTTTCACAGTGGCTGCACCAGTTTGCGTTCCCCAGCAGTGTCAGAGGGTTCCTTTTTCCCTACATCCTCGCCAACACCTGTTGTTTCTTGTGTTGTTTGTTTTAGCCGTCCTGACGTGTGAGGTGGTGTCTCATGTAGTTTTGATTCACATTTCCCTATGATCAGTGATGTTGAGCATGTTTTCCTTGTCTCTTGGCCGTTTGTATGTCTTCCTTGGAAAAATGTTCATGTCCTGCCCATTTTTTAATTGAATTATTTGTTTTTTGGGTGTTAAGTTTTTTAAGTTCTTTATGCATTGGCGGACTAACCCTTCATCAGGTATGTCGTTTACTGATATCTTTTCTCATTCTGTAGGCTGCCTTTTAGTTTCGTTGATTGTTTGCTTCTGTGTGCAGAAGCTTTTTATTTTTATATTGTTCCCATAGTTTATTTTTGCTTTTGTTTCCCTTACCTCAGGGAACCTGTCTAAAAAAAAGTTGCTATAAGCAGTGTCAAAGAAGTTAGTTTGTGCTCTTTTAGGATTTTTATGGTTTTATATGTCACATTAGGTACTTAATCCATTTTTAATTTTTGTGCATGGTTTAAGAACGTGATCGAGGCACCTGAGTCGCTCAAGTCTTTAAGCATTTGCCTTTGGCTCAGGTTATGATCTCAGGGTCCTGGGATCAAGCCCCGCATCGGGCTCCCTGCTTGTCGGGAAGCCTGCTTCTCCCCCTTCCACTCCCCCGCTTGTGTTCCCTCTCTCGCTATGTCTCTTTCTGTCAAATAAATAAATAAAATCTTAAAAGAAAAAAGTCAGTTTGATTCTTTCGCATGTTGCTGTCCAGTTTTCCCAACACTATTTGTTGAAGACACTGTCTTTTTCCCATTGGGTGTCTTTCTTCCTTTGTCAAAGATTCATTGATCATATTATTGTGGGTTTATTTCTGGGTTTTCTATTCTGTCCCATTGATCTGTGTGTCTCTTTTTGTGCCACTACCATACTGTTTTAGATTACTACAGCTTTGTAATAAAACTTAAAGTCTGGAATTGTGAGGCTTCCAGCTTTTTTTTTTTTTCTTTCCCTCCCCAGGATTGTCTTGGCTATTTGGGGTCTTCTGAGTTTCCATAAAAATTTCAGGATTGTTCTAGCTTTGTGAAAAATGTTCATGGTATTTTGATAGGGATTGCATTGAATGTATATGTTGCTTTGGGTGGTATAGATGTTTTAACAATATTTATATTGTTTTTCCAAATCCACGAGCATGGGATGTCTTTCTATTTCTTTGTGTTGTCTTCAAGTTTCTTTCATTAGTGTTTTCTAGTTTTCAGAGTACAGGTTTTTCACCTATTTGTTTAGGTTTTTTCCTAAGTGTCTTACTGCTTTTATTACAGTTGTAAATATAATTGTTTTCTTAATTTCTCTTTCTGTTGTTGCTTCATTATTGGTATGTAGAAATGCAGAGATTTCTGTAGACTGATTTTGTATCCTGCAACTTTAGGGAATTCATGTGTTCTAGCAATTTTTGGTAAACTTTAGGGTAGTTTTTGTGGGTCGTCTTTATGGGTAGTCTTTAAGGTGTGGTGGTCTTTAGGGTTTTCTATACGTAGGATCATGTAATCTGCAAATAATGAGAGTTTTACTTCTTCCTTACCAGTTAGGATGCCTTTATTTCCTTTTCTTGTCTGATTCCTATGGCTAGGACTTCTAATACTATGTTGAATAAAAGTGTTGAGAGTAGACATTCTTGTCTTGTTCCTGATCTTAACGGGAAAAGCTCTGATTTTCTCAATTAAGGATCATGTTAGTTGTGGGTTTTTCATATATGATCTTTATTATGTTGAGCTATGTTACCTCTAAACTTTGTTGAAGGTTTTTTTGTCATGAATGGATGTTGTACTTTGTCAAGTGCTTTTTCTGCATCCATTGAAATAATCATATGGTTCTCATACTTTCTTATTGATGTGATGTATCACATTGATTCATTTGCAAATACTGAATTACCCTTGCAACCCATGAATAAATCGTACTTAATCCTAGTAAATGACGTTTTTAATTTATTGTTGCATTCGGTCTGCTAGTAGTTTGTTGAGGATTTTTGCATCTGTGTTCATTAGAGATACTGGCCTGTAGTTTGTTTTTTGTGGAATCTTTACCTGGTTTTGGTATCAGGGTAATGCTGGCCTCATAGAATGCATTTGGAACTTTCCCTTCCTTTTTTGTTTTTTGGAATAGTTTGAGAATAATAGGTATTAACTCTTCTTCAAATGTTTAGCAGAATTCTGTGAAGCCATCTGGTTCTGGATTTTGTTTGTTGGGAGTTTTTTAAAATTACTGATTCAACTTCTTTGCTGGTACTGGTCTGTTCAAGTTTTTCTGTTTCTTCCTGTTTCAGTTTTTGTAATTTATAGGTTTCTAGGAATTTATCCATTTCTTCTAGATTGCCCAGTCTGTTGGTGTGTAGTTTTTCATAATATTCTCTTATATTGTAATTCTGTGGTGTTGGTGGTTGTTTTTCCTCTCTTATTTGTGATTTTATGTATTTGGTTCCTTTCTCTTTTTGGTAAGTCTGGCTAGAGATTTATCAGTTTTATTGTTTCAAAGAACCACCTCCTGGTTTCATCAATTGAACTCCAAAAAGACTATTGTCTTTTTAGATTCTGTATCATTTATTTGTGCTCTAATCCTTATTATTTACCTCCTCCTGCTGGCTTTAGGCTTCATGTGTTCCATTTCCAGCTTCTTTAGGTGTAAAGTAAGGTTGTTTATTTGAGATTTTTCTTGCTTCTTGAGGTAGGCTTGTATTGGTATAAACTTCCCTCTTAGAACTTTTGTTACGTACTGAAGGTTTTAAACCATTGTTTTCACTTTCATTTGTTTTTGTGTACTTTAAAATTTCTAATCTTTTTTAAAAAAGATTTTATTTATTTGAGAGAGAAAGACAGTGCAAGAGAGAGAGCATGAGCAGGGAGAGAGGGAGAAGCAGACTCCCAGCTGAGCAGGGTGCTTGACAAGGGACTCGATCCCAGGACTCTGAGATCATGACTTGAGCTGAAGACAGACGCTTACCAACTGAGCCACCTAGGCACCTTTTAATTTCTTCTCTTATTTCCTGACTGACCCATTCATTGTTCAGTAGCATGGTATTTTAACCCCCATGTATTTGTGATCTGTACGGATTTTATTTTTTTCTCATAGTTGACTTCCAGTATCATAGCACTGTGGTCAGAAAAGATGCATGATATGACTTCAGTCTTTTAAAATTTGTTTAGGCTTGTTTTTTGGCCTAATATGTGATCTGTTCTGGAGAATGTTCCATGTGCACTTGAAAAGAATATGTATTCTGCTGTTTTAGGTTGGAATGTTCTGGATACATATGTTAAATCCATGTGTTCCAGTATGTCATTGAAAGCGATTGTTTACTTATTGATTTACTGTTTAGATGATCTGTCTATTGATGTAAGTGGGGTGTTAAAGTCCCCTACTATTACTGTATTATTATCAATTAGTTCCTTTATATTTGCTATCAACTGTTTTATGTATTTGGGTGATCCCGTGTTGGGTGCATAAATATTTACAGTTTTTAATGTCTTGTTGGATTGGCTCTAATATTATTATTATTTTGTGTTTTGTCTCTTATTACAGCCTAATTTTCTAATTTTTTTTCTAATTTTTAAAAAAAATTTTTCTAATTTTTTTTACTGTCTTTGTTTTAAAGTTTAGTTTGTCCGATATTAAGTACTTTCAATATCCATTTGCATAAATGTTTCTCCATCCATTCATTTCAGTCTGTGGATGTCTTTAGGTCTAAAGTGAGTCTCTTGTTGGCAACATGTAGATGAGTCTATTTTTTTTTAACCCATTTTATCACCTGATATCTTTTGAGTGTTTAGGCCATTTAAATTCAAAGTAATTATTGATATGTATTTATTGCCATTTTATAACTTGTTTTCTGGTTGTTTCTGAAGATTTTCTCTGATCCTTTTTCTTTCTTTCATGGTTTGCTGGTTTTCTTTAGTGATCATGTGAATTTTTTTCTCTTTTTTCTTTGTGTATTCGTGGATTTTGATTTGTGGTTACCATTAAGTTCATATATATAAAACATTTTTTGCATATAATAGTCTATATTAAGTGGATGGTTGTTTAAATTTGAACTTACTCTTTAGTCCTCTCCTCCCCACATTTTAGGTATAGGGTGTCATATATTTACATCCTTTTATTCTGTGAGTTCCTTGACTGCTATTTTACAAAAATATTAGTTTTTTCTGTTTTTGTGTTTCCTACCTTCATATTGTTACTTTTGGTTTTTCCTTTCCACTCAGAGTCCCCATTAATATTTCTTCCAGGGCTGATTGAGTGGTCACAACTCCTTTAGTTTTTGTTCATCTGAGAAACTCTATCTCCTTTTCTATTCTGAGTGATAGCCTTGCTGGATAGAGTATTCTTGACTGCAGATTTATCCCATTCAGCACTTTGAATATATTATTCACTTCTTTCTGGCTCATAATGTCTCTGCTGAAAAATCCCCTGATAACTTTTTGGGGTTTCCCTTTTATGTAATTGTCCTCTGTTGTCTTGCTGCTTTTAAATTTTTTTCTTTATAACTATATGTTTTGCCATTTTAATTATTATATGTGTTGGTGTGGATCTCCTTTTGTTGATGTTGTTGGGATTTTCTGTGCCTCCTGTATCTGGATATCTGTTAACTTCTTCAGATTAGGGAACTTTTCAGTTATTATTTCTGTAACTAATTTTCTGCCCTCTTTTCTTTCTCCATATGGAACTCCTATAATGCAAACAGTAGTACTTTCGATGGAATCACTGAGTTCCCTAAGTCTGTTGTCATTTTGCATAATTCTTTTTTCTCTTTTGTTTAGCTTGATTACTTTCCATTACTCTATCCTCTGGGTCATTAATTCATTCCTCTGCTTCTTTCAGCCTGCATTCATTGCATCAAGCATATTTCTCATTTCATTTATTGAGCCCTTTATCTCTGCTATGTTATTTGTTATCTCTTTGTTAAGGGTTCACTCGTATCTTCCACTTCTTTCTCAAGTCCAGTTAGTATCTTTGTGATCATTACTTTAAATTCTCTATCAAACTTGTTACTTTTATCTGTTTCACTTAGGTCTCTCTCCGTGGCCTTTTCCTGTCCTGTCATTTGGACAGGGTCCTCTGTCTTCTCATTTTGTCTAAGTCTCTATGCCTGTTTCTTTTCTTTTTCTTTTTTTTTTTTTTAAGATTTTATTTATTTATTTGACAGAGGGACAGAGAGATCACAAGTAGGCAGAGAGGCAGGCAGAGAGATAGAGGCGAAAGCATGCTCCCTGCTGAGCAGAGAGCCTGATGCAGGGCTCGATCCCAGGACCCTGAGATCATGTCCCGAGCCAAAGGCAGAGGCTTAACCTACTGAGCCACCCAGGCATCCTCTGTGTTTCTGTGTATTAGGAGAATCAGCTACATCTCCTGTTCTTGAGGGTAATGGCCTTATGAAGAAGAGGTCCAGTAGTACCCTGCAGTGTAGTGTCCCCTGTTACCCAGGCCCTGCCACTTCAGGGAGTATCTCTGATGTGTGCAGCATGTGGTCTATTATTGTGTCCTGGCCACTTGATCCTTCAGGCCAGCCATAGAGGCTTTTCTTTGCCTTGTATGGGCAGTGTTTGGTGTCTGGACTGAATGTGGTGCATTTTAATAGGTTGTGCTCTGGTCTGCTTATGAAATGAGACCTTTCACTACTGCTGCTGGGGCCGAGGCCCTGCAAAACCCCTGACAGGAGATGTGCTGTGGGCAGGGGTTTGAGCTGGTCTTCTGGGGGAGGGGGCCTGTCTTGTTGGGTCTGAGGCAAGCATTACTGGGAGGGTAGTTCCAGCAGTGTAAGCAGTTTAGATTGAAAGTGTCAGTGCTGGGCTAGTTCCTGGAGGTGGTTATGTGTTTATCTAAGGAGTAGAGGAGGGAAATGGCTCTGCCGGTTCCTTTGTTGTTCCCAGAGGGGTCTCTCTGTGAGCTGCCTCTCTGGAACAGGTCTGAGAGGAGCAACTAACCTCTTCACAGCGTGCCCCAAGCCCTCTCCCAATCCCTGTTTCCATGTTCTGTGTCCCGGACTGTCTGCCTTCCCTTTTCTCCAAGAGCAGCCCCAGTGCTTTGGGGCTTTATCTGAACCAAACCCCCCAGACCTTCAGAACCCAGGCTTTAAGCCCTACAAGAACTCACAAAATTTAGCCCCTCTCACTTTCCAAGCCAGTTGCTATGGGCATTTGTTTTCTTCGTGGCTCTCAGGTATGTTAGTCTGTCTCTTGTCCTTCTCTGCAACAGCAGCGCTGGGAGTCCTTTCTCTCCCAAACCATATTTACACTTAACTACCTTCTTCCATGTGGCCCTTCTCTGCCTTTAGTTATGGAGTTTGTTCTGCTAGTCTTCAGATCAATTTCTGGGGTATTTAGGATGATTTGATAGTTCTCTAGTATGAGGTGAGCCTAGGGTCCTCCTACTTCTAGAAATGATTTAGATATTTAATGAATTTAACTTGATTCATCATTTAACCTAATTCAGCAAAACTTTAAGGTTTTTAGGTTCTAAAAAAATTGGGAAATCTGTTTAGATGTAATATTGTTGAAAAGTTCATTTATAAACTTTTATCTTGTTTATATCTAATTTACTTGTTTTTAATAACTATGTTTAGGTGACGTATAAAAATAGTATTAAACATTAGACAAAGTCAGCCATTATCCTAAGCTATTAATTTTTGTTGACAGATCTTGTAACGGACAACACGAACTTATTTGGGGGCTATTAAACTGAAGTAGAATAAAAGTTTTATATTTAGTGTTGGTAACCCCAGAGACCTGTCTTTATAATTAAGCCATCAGCCTTAAAATATCAAATATTTTTTCCAAACCATGTGACCTTGAAAAATATTTGGGTTAGTTTTTTTCAGAGAGTTTTAGAATGCCCAGTCCTTACAGGTGGTTGCCTTAAAACCAGCTAAATAGAGCTCTTGTACAAATTAATTGTAGCAATACCACCCGCGAGTAGAAAATACCACAGAGCGACAACACATAAATATAGACTCACATGAACATACAGAGAGCCCCTATGGCTTTCTATTTTAAATTGCTGCCATGAAGTACATACAGAATTTGCTAGTTGTAAAAGTTAGATCTCAGTTGTTTTTCTGGTAGATATGGAATAAGGTTATCAATCTAGATGGTCAAAGTTCTTTTAGTATTTGTGAAGACACTTGAGATTTGAATTTCTCCTGGCAAATCAAGTTCCAAATAACCTCTCCCCCTTGTGTTTTTCTTGATAAGAATGACCACTCTAAAATTTGTATTTTAAGGAGAGGGACTGGAAAGGATTTCCTAGAGAAGACCAGTAGAATCTTGAACACTTACATTTTAAAGACACAGGGAAAGAATGCAAGCTTCTCCTAGAAGGACTCTTGTTCCCTTAAAATCAGAATTTTTACACTTACAATTTTGAGATAGGGGAGATTGGGGGATTGGTAAGGCTTAATCTGATTAACCTTCCATGCATGCGCCTGTCACCCAATCAGGTTTTTGTCCATACGCTCCTCTACCTATTCGGTAGTTCACATGGGAAGGGGTAGCATATAATCCTTTTGAAGGCAGTTTCCTCTTAGGGCAGGAGTGGGGGTGAGGGGTGGGCCTGTCTTTATTTGTAAAGGAGGGGACAATGTGAATTTTTATTTTCCTTGCTCAGCTGGGCTCAGGAAGTAATGTAGTTACAGACTCTTGAGGATTCTCCCTAGGTTTAGGAAATTATTCACCTACGGACTTTAGTTTGGCCTTGAGCCAAGGAGTGAAGAGTATTGGCTGTAGCCTCAACTGTTCTTCTTCTACAAGTAACTGTGTGCTGGTCTCTTTGGAGTGAAAGGCAGTCCATGGGAGGCTGACTAGGGTGAATACTCAAAGGACAGAGGGGAATAGTAGCCATTATGTCAGTTCTACAGTCTTGTTTTAGGTACCTTTGCTCATTTTCATTAGCTGTGTTTACAGTGAGTCTTTTAGTGAGACTGTTTTGGAATTTTGAACCTTTTGGAGGCTTCTGCTTGCCATTTAAAACAAATATCCCACTCTATCAGTAAATTGCCTAGTACTGACCAGGAAATTCTTTGTTGACTGGTAAAAGGTTGCATTCCTGGGGTGGCAGGGGGAGGGGGGTATTGGTTGTAACTGCAGTTGAGTTAGGAATTAAGTTTTGGTTTGCTGACTTGGGTCTGTAACTTAAGTGGCACCATTTTGGACTTGTGGTTTTCTTCGGAACAGCAGTAATTTTATGTGTGTCTAATACTCTGTCCTGCGTTCATTGTGAAGCTTCTGAAACTTGATAGACTGTTAATTTCACCCCAGCATGGTTGATGTTTAGGGCTTGTAGGTCCATATCTACCAGCAACATCAGGTTGGTTCTTGTCAAGGAAGATGACTGGACTCTTAGTGCTTTCATTCTTCTGATGTGCCAAGATGAAAAAGGTGGGGGTGATCTGTGCTCAAAGACCTTCACCATTTCCTGAAGGATACGGAACTACTTATTTTCCTTTGTCCCGCATTCTCTAGCCATTTATTTCAGATATTTTTTCTCTTTTTGAATGTATTCGATTGAATCATAGGAAATTGCTGCTTTTCAACTCTTTTCAACCTCCAAAAAAGTAGCAGTTTTATAGGGTTTAATCTGATATACACGAATGGCATTTTAATATCTTCTAGATAAAAATGGAGCATACAAATCCAAATTTATTTAATTATTTATTCATAATTGTTCATTTATATTTATCCCTTCCCTTTAGTTATTAGGATTACTGAATTTTGGCTTTTGGTTTTTGCTTTTATTATTAAGGACCTATAAACTGTCAAAAACAGGGGCCCTGATTTTAAATACAACTCCGTAACAGTCAGATAATATCCTCATTAATTTGGAGGCCACCAGTTCGGAATGTGAGGTAATTTCAGCAGTTGCTAGATTGAAAGTCACCCTTAATTTAGCACATCTTTTCTTTAGAAAGGAATTGTGAAAATTAACAGTAGAAACAAGTATATAGAGGAAATGGTTGGGAGAATTAACCATTACCTACAAAGAAATGATAATGATAATATTATCCATTCACTGAAAAACCTATTGATGTCTATCAGACAACATTTTTTGTTTTTGTTTTTTTAAAAAGACTTATTTATTTATTAGAGCACGTGCAAATACACAAGCAGAGGGAGAGGCCGAGGGAACAGGAGAAGCAGGCTTCCACTGAGCAGGGAGCCTAATGCTGGGCTCGATACCTGGATCCCAGGATTTTGACCTGAACTGAAGGCAGATGCTTAACTGACTGAGACACCCATTCACCCCTCAGATAATGTTTTTTGACGCCTAGTTTCAAATTGCTTGAAAAATATTTTGAGTATACTCAAAAGATTAAAATAGTGTTTCTTGAAACATAGCCTATCATTCAGACTTTTTCCTTGTTAGTCTGGTTTTGGATGTATTTTTGTATGTACTTAGTACTGACTTCACATTATCATAGTGATATAATCTTTTAATCTAGACGGACTAAAACAAAATACTTTTCTAACCAAGCATAACTATTTCCTTCTATACTTGATTTTCTTGAAGTAGTAGATTGTGTATGATGTGCTGTGATCTCTGCACTTCAGGTACTATGCTGTGATGGTGACCATGTTCTTCACGGTCAGCGTGGTGAACAACTATGCCTTGAATCTCAACATCGCCATGCCCCTGCATATGATATTTAGATCTGTAAGTGCTGCCCACTGACGGGCATGTGTGCCTCTGGGAAGCCTATGTGGGTCGATCGAACACTTGACAGAAGTAGAAAGGTCTTACAACAAGTAGAGTCCAGCATCTAAGAAAGATCTTCTGGATGTGGGAGCAAAGGCTGGCTTTCATCTGCACAGTAAGGCCGAGAGGGGACAGTTGACTTTCATCCCTCTGAGGTTTTCTGGATGATCAATAAAAGGAGCTAAAATCTCCCTGGATAACAGATTTCATGTTTAATTTCCTTCGTCTGATCGATTTTATATTCAGACTTGCTATGAATGTTATTTAACTTATTTCTCACCACTTTTGGTTTCTTTCATAAAATTATGTTTACTTCTAGTACATAAAATTGATACTTCCCCTTTTTGGTTTTTTAATTTTTTTAAAGCAAGAGACTTTTGAGACCATTAAGTAAAGGGAAATTCTTATATTTTAAAGTATTTACTTACTTTAGAGAGAGTGTGCGCATGCATGGGTGCAGTGAGGGGCAGAGGGGGAGAATCTCAGGGAGACTCCTCGCTGAGTGTGGAGCCTGACAGGGCTTGATCTCATGACCCTGAGATCAAAACCTGGGCCCCAACCAAAAGTGGGATACTTAACAGACTGAGCCATCCAGGTACTCTAAATAAAGGGAAATTCTTAAAGATTTTTATTTATTTATTTGAGAGCGAGAGACAGAGCATGGGGGTGGGAGGGAGCAGCCAGAAGCAGAGGGGGAAGCAGACTCCGCACTGAGCAGGGAGCCCGATGTGGGGCTCGATCCCAGAACCCTGAGATCATGACCTGAGCTGAAGGCAGACGCTTAGCTGACTGAGCCACCAAGGCGCCCCAATAAAGGGAAATTCTTGATGAAGATGGGGTTCCTCCCAGAGCAGCAGAGGTTTTTTTCTTCCTCTCACTCTTGGTGGGAGATCTGCATGTAGTTTGTATGTAAGTAAATAAGAACGGAGTGCTCCCTGCAGAGCAGGAAAGACTTCAAGGGGAATGTAGTTAGGATTGCAAAAGAATGCAGAATTGGTGACCATTGGAATTATAACATTTCTGTGTCCTCTGAGATTTCTGGAAGATTAAAGATACTATCCTCAAAGGGTCTTTTCAGAGCTAATTATAATTACAAAAGTGACTTTCAAAGTAGGGAGCACATAATAGACTTTTAACAAACTCTCGCTGATTGAGTGACCAGAGAAGAGAATGATCCCAGCACGCCTTCTTTCATTAATTAAAACCGGGGGAGAGGAGAAGCTTAGCAAAAGCTCTCATAAATGGATGGAAAAATTTAACAAAATTAAGTCTACAGTATAATTTATTTCTGGTAGTCTTAGTTTCAGCTCTGACCAATATTTAGAGAATTGGTCATTTTTATTCTCATTGTTATCTTCAGAAGGTGTTATTAATTTACATAACAAATTTGTATGCTTTATACTTGTTGCCATTATAAGAACAAGTGGACCTTCCTAATTAATCATCCTAACCACTTCCTTTCTGGCTTTTTTTTGCTTGTCCATGTTCTTACTTATCTCCAGTTATTTTCTTTCCCTGGTGCACTGAAACTCTCTTACTGTTTTCTCTTTTTATAGGGTTCTCTCATTGCCAACATGATCCTAGGAATTATCATTTTGAAGAAAAGGTAAATAATACACTTTCGTATTTTGTGTATAGGAAGGATATCCTGAGCCCCATCCCTAGGCTGGATTCCTTTCCTCATAGTGCTGATAAGTTTGCTCTCCATCACCTGGCTTGTTTCTTGGTTTTCTCTCTGCCGGAGCTGTGTATCCCAAGGCCGTGGACCAGGTTAGGGGCCCCACGTGGCTTTGGAACATTTCCTCTGTATAGAACAGAATAGCACTCGTCATCACTGCATCTTTAGTACCATGACAACCTCCAAAGCCAGCTGATCTAGAACTTTACTGTCCCATGTGGTCTCCACTAACTCCATGGGACTCTTGACATTTAAATTTCAGTTACGTGGGGTGCCTGGGTGGCTCAGTGGGATAAAGCCTCTGCCTTCGGCTCAGGTCATGATCCCAGGGTCCTGGATCAAGCCCCGTATCAGGCTCTCTGCTCGGCAGGGAGCCTG
This sequence comes from Mustela nivalis, assembly GCF_964662115.1. Lineage (NCBI taxonomy): Eukaryota > Metazoa > Chordata > Mammalia > Carnivora > Mustelidae > Mustela > Mustela nivalis. The sequence continues at coordinate 17,680,557 of NC_139031.1, forward strand.
CTTCCTCCTCCTCTCTCTCTGCCTACTTGTGATCTCTGTCTGTTAAATAAATTAAAAAAAAAATGAATTTCAGTTACTTAAAATTAAATATTTTGTTTCTCACATTTCAAGTGCTCAGTAGCCACACGTGGTTACTGGCGACCATGTTGGAGAACCGAGATAGGGAACATTTTCAGCCCCGTGGAAGTTCTTGGACAGCACTCTCATAGAAGGTGTTTATCAGCACAACATGATGAACTAACAACACCCATGTTAGAGAGAAAATTCCTAACAAAGACTGAAATGGCCAAGAAATGGGACAGAAACTTTCAGGACTATTCTATGTGGCTGTCACCAGTACCTCTCTCTGGGATATGACTAGAAAATCTCAGAAATACCTGGGATACTTTCTCAAAATATTTGTCTTTCACCTTCGTTCTGAGCCTTACCCCTTACTCCCAAGAAGGAAGGGCACTGGGGAGAGTCAGCGCATTCAGTCTGGAACATTTTTCAGGGGAAGTTCACCTTCACTGTTAAGATCACAATTGTATAAGCTCAGGCCAGCTTTTCTCTGTTTTTAGTAGCTAGCCCCAGGGTTAGAAGTCTCTACCAGCTTAGAAAGTGCTGCCAGTTAAGTTTGGCAACCTAGAGTATTTAAGTAATAAGAGCTGTGTGGTAAGGACAGTTGTCTTGTCCTGCTAGGCTCCTTATCATGAACCCTTTATCTTTCGAGGCTTAGTTCCCAGATGAGTACGACTGCAGCTGACTTGTTTTCCAAGTGTCCACATAAGTGTTCATATGTAATGGGTTTGTTACATTGAAGTGACCACTACCCTTCTTGGTAGTGTAGACTTGACGTTGGCGCAGACCTGCAGGCCTTCCAACTGTTGATTTTTCTCATAATAGGACTATAAAAGAACATGTTCTCTTTTTTTATGATTTTATTTTTTATTTGACAAATCACAAGTAGGCAGAGAGGTAGGCAGAGAAAGTGGAGGAAGCAGGCCCCGTGCTGTGTAGAGAGCCCGATGCAGGGCTCGATCCCAGGACCCTGGGATCATGACCTGAGCCGAAGGCAGAGGCTTTAACCCACTGAGCCACCCAGGTGCCCCAAAAAAACATATTCTAAAAGGAATGTGTTCTCCTGAGGGTGCTCTGAAATATCAGGGCCCTTTCTTAATCATGTCCGTTGCCCTGGAGAACTTGTATTGGGTCTGTCCTCTTGCATCTGTCAAGTAAGCCCTGTTGACTCTCCTTGCTGTGTATCACCCAGAGAGCAGGAATTTCCCTCAGGTAACCATCTAATATCAGGAATTTGTAAGTTATTATCTCTTACTGTGTATTTTGAGTAGAGCCCCTTAGGTTCACAGTGTGTTCCTCATTCCGGGATTTGAAGACCAAGTCAGTACTTACCTCATCCTGCCCTTTGTTCATTTTTAGGTCTGTATTACAAACCTCTCCCTGTCTTGATCTTTCCAGACTCCAGAGTGCCCTTACTTTTCCATCTGCCTCCTCAGGGCCCCTTCATCTCCCTCTCTCCACCAGCAGCTTGCTCTCGGCCCCCGATCTGCTGCTTAGCCAGGCCTGCTGGCCTGCTGCGAGGCAATGTGACCAGAACTGTACAAAGTATTTAACTAGAAAACCTTGACTGGTTCATCCTGTAAATTTAATTCCTTTTTGTCCTTGCCTGAGTCCTTCCGCTTTATCAGTACGAGCCCAAGAGAGATATTAATGATGTTGTTTTAGTTAATATGAAATGCCACTGTTCTTACTGCCAGTAGTCCTATTAGTGTAATATTTCTTCCTTTATCCAACTGTGCTGACGTTTAAAAACATTTAGGTCAGTCAGAGGTGTTAAAAAAAAGTCCTCTCCTGACAATGGCCAGTTGACTGATTTTTCCCCCCGCCCCCCTGACTGAATCCTGCTACTTGTCCCTTATGATCCGTTCTTCCTCTTGTGTGGTGTGTCTCTGACGCTTGGGTTTGGGTCCCTGAAGACTGGAAGCGCCACAGGTGGCAGTTCAGATGTGTCCGCCTTTCCCTGGGACCCGAGCAGGATGGCAGAGCATGTCTGGCCCATGTCTTTTTTTGTTTTTGTGTTCTGACGAAACAGCCTCTCGGTCCACAAACCAACAAACAATTTTAAGCAACACGAGGAAAGGGAGTTGAGTCCCCAGTCAGCATCCTGCTTCGTTCCTGCCCAGACTTCCGTGTGCGCGAGCCCGTCGTCTGGACTCTGCCGACGGGTCCTCTCACACAGCCTCTGACTGGGAGCGTCGCGTGCAAGGTCGTATCTGTGCTTGTCTTCTCCTGACGTGTTCTCGTTCTTGTTCTCGCAGATACAGCATTTTCAAATATACCTCCATTGCCCTGGTGTCTGTGGGGATATTTATCTGCACTTTCATGTCAGCAAAGCAGGTGGTAAGGATCGCTTCACAGATCATTTCTCTTCCCTGCTTGCCGTGGGGGCCCCGGGGTGTTTTATGGACGCGGTACATGGTCATGCTTATGCCATGGAAGGATTTGGGTCTCTGCGAGAGAAGAGCGGGGGGAAGAGGGCAACAGATCGTTCCTTCGTACCCGGGCACCTTGCATGTAGTTCTGGTCTCTCTACCTGGTATTTTCCTGTCTTTCCTAGACTTCCCAGTCCAGCTCGAGTGAGAATGATGGATTCCAAGCATTTTTAAGGTGGCTGCTAGGCAAGTACAGTGATTACAATAAAGCTAATTGCCTCTGAAGTTCTGTTTGCTGAGTTTTCTCCCAAGAGACGGGTTTCTTGGCAAGAAGCTTTGGCTAAACAGATTATGCCACAGAAGAGAGAGGCACCCGGGGTCACCTATCTCTGAACTTCGGTGTTCAAAACATGAAAAAAGAAAATATCCGCGTTCAGGGTAATGGGTTCTACAACATGGTTCCACGATTTCCGTGGCTGCCAGTGGTATGGAGCGAAAAGCGCACATCCGTTTGCCTGTCACTCTCTGAGCGAGTGCGTAGAGTGTCCTCTGTTTCTTCTTGGTCTGTCTCCTGAGTAGAAGCAGTCAATTTCCAAGGGACTCATTTCTAAATCTTAGATTCATTTTCTTCATAAGTTAGCTCTTCCGTAATGAGTGTTCCCAGACCCGACTAATCATCAGAGTCTCCTAGGGAATTTTTTAAAATATGAGTATCTCTTTGTGGAACTCATTAGATCACTCCTATAGAGCTCTGGCCTCGTGTTGTCGGCTACGGAGGTGAAACTCTTTCCAAGTGCAGTCCGTGACAGCAGTAACAGAGTGAGAGTAAGCCGAAGAGAAATAGCAACAAAAGAACTAGAATCTCCCTGCTGCTTGGCCTTGAAAATTTATCCCTTTAAGGCTGCTCTTCTTTATGGAAAAAAAAAAAAATCATTGTGAACTGTTAGGAAACACTTAATCCAATAAGAAAAATTTCCAGAGGATATAAACATACAATTCATGGGGAAAAATTAATATCTGATTACTGTGTGTTCAGCCTCAGTACTCTTAGAATCAGAGAGATGCAAATTGAAACCAAAATGTAGTACCTTATTATTTTTGGCCTATTAAAGTCGCAAGATAGTAAACAATTATCCTCATTGCTGTAGGCGGTGCAGTAAGACAACCATTTTTGTATAAACTGTTTATGGTAGAAATTGACATGGCCTTTCTGGAAAAATTTATATACTGTTTTAAAAATGTCTGCAACTTCTGACTGTAATTTCATTTAGGGAAGTTTACCCTAAGGAAATCATCGACATTTCGTTTAAAGATTTATGTACAAGGATATACATTGATTTCAATGGTGAAATAATTGGAAGATCTTTACTATGGTCCCTCCACATGATAAAGTCATGGAGCCGTGGGTTCATACTTGAAGGAAAAAAAAAAAAAATCCAAAAAAATGGTTGTGAAGAAAGCAAGGTGTACATTTGTATATTCATTATAATCCCGTGTTAGCATAAAATATATACATAAATACATAGAGCAAACTATCAAGGAGTGGGTAGTGATAATGTGGTTATTTTTACTTCTTTAGAAAATTTTGTACATGTTCTACAGCTGGTTTGTAATAAATGTAGAACAGTCAGTGTTCTTTAGGAAAACATGTGGAAATGAGCAAATCCTGTATCTTATCACCTGGTTTTGTGTTTTCAGGGATTGGGGCACTGACGTTTGCACTTCTGATGTCAGCGCGGATGGGTATTTTCCAGGAGACCTTATACAAACAATTTGGGAAACATTCCAAGGAGGCTTTGTTTTATAATGTAAGCAATTTCTTGAGCCTGAGATAGATTAAAAAGTACTCAGCTGTACTCTGTCATTTCAAACGAAATATGCGTTTTTCTGGTGTAGTTGAAGGACCAAGTATTTTTAATAGGCTACGAGTGTGTATTCTGAGCCACTGTTCTCTGCATGAGCCACTCGTGATCGGTCTGTGGAGCCTAGCATGTCCCGTAACCAGGAACAACATCTGCAGATAAGGACCTTCATCCCCCCCCGCAGTGTTCCTGTAGATGAAATCGAGTAAAACTACTATGGAAACTTGGAACAGCAAAATAAGTTCCAAAAACCCCCATGCGGAGGGGGCCGTGGGCAGGCGGACAAGCATTTGAGGGAAGAGGGGGGACAGCATCCCTCCAGGGAGCCTCTGTACTCGATGGAGAGTTCCGTTAGCTAATTCTCTGTGCTTCTGCTGCTTTTTTGGAAGCTGCTAAGCCAGAGCCGCCCCCTCTAACTGTACTCTTCCTCCAGCCTCTCTCCTATGGAGCGAACATCCACAGCACAGCCCCTCAAGGCCCCGGGCGGTAGAGATGCCGCCGGCCTCAGGGTTCAGAGGTTCGTCACTGCCAGCTCTCGTACTGAAGCTGCAGACAATCAGGCTGAGATATTTAACTGGGACTGGAGAGTGTGGCTGGGAATTAAAAAAATAAGGAACAGACTCTCAGGTTCACGTCTTTTTTTTAGAACAGTACCTGGCACGGGCTGAATGACTGTGAGTTTAAGCTTCCCTTTTGCTGAGGGAAGGATGCTGGCTCCATGTTTTTGTTCAGTGCGTGATGATCTCTGACTCCAGTCCGTAAGGGCCAGAGCTGCGGCTTGGGGTCAGTAGCCTGCTGGACAGTGTCACGAGGTCCGAAGCCCTGGATACGTTTAACCTAACAAGTCTGAATTGCTTTTCCTGATCCTGCTTGTCAGAGAGCTTGTAAAACTGGGAGTCATTGTGAAGCTGCCCTGCATATTCTGCACTACGTGCGTATGTAAATTTACATGAGCTCTTTCTTCCCACAGCATGCCCTTCCGCTTCCTGGCTTCATTTTCCTGGCTTCTGACATTTATGACCATGCAGTTCTGTTCAATAAGTCTGGTGAGTGTGGGGTTAGCTGGTGGAATCACCTGGCAGCTTCTGGGGCCACTTCTCAGTTTCGCCATTGACTTGACCACAGCTTTTTTCACGATCTTATCCAAATCACCGCCCTATGGGGAGCCAGCCCAACCCCACCTCCCGGGGATACTGTGCTGTTTGTCAGCCGTTGTAGTGGCAAAAGCTTTTCCAGATGCTTCTCAGTTATTTGCAAACAATGTAATAGAGTATCTTCACATTTTCTATTTTGCTTTGGAATTTGTGTGTTTGTGTTTGCATGTGAAATGTTTGATGTTTGGAGAATGCCACAAAATAGCAGTACCACCCCGCAGAGGTGGGACCGTGAGAAACTTGGGCAGCCATCAGCTCTGCCTGCTCCTGCCCTTCCTTTGCTGCAAAGGCAAAGGCAAAGGCAGACCCACTCACACACACCCACATACACACACATACACCCACATACACCCACACACACACACACACATAGCTCCCTTGGAGTGAGGGGAAACAAACCAAAAAGGGGCTTTTTTCCAGGGTAAAGGGTAGGAAATAAAGCAGCAGGAATAAGCAAAATTCATTCAGATGTCTACAGGGTAAGTTAGCTGTTACTTGTTAAAGGGACTGTTTAATCAACTAGCTATAAATTGCCTATCTGATGTGATTGACTAAAAGATGTAGTGTTTATACAGACAAAGGAACACACAGGAACAAATAAACATATGTAAAGTTAAGGCTTTCTCCTTGCTCATATCTAAAATGGTAGGTGTATTTTGTGGAGTGGCGGCATGTGCACCGTAAACTTGTTTGCCCTCAGAACCTGCGTTAGGAAGTTGTGAATGCTTTCTGTTGGAGTTTGCAGTGTTGTCTGTCCCATTCACCCACAGAAAGTGTGTAATGAAGGTAGTGTGTCAAAGTTTTTTTTAAAGATTTTATGTATTTATTTGACAGACAGAGATCACAAGTAGGCAGAGAGACAGGCAGAGAAAGAAGGGGCAGCAGGCTACCTGCTGAGCAGAGAGCTCGATGTGGGGCTCAATCCCAGGACCCTGAGATCATGACCTGAGCTGAAGGCAGAGACTTAACCCACTGAGCCACCCAGGAGCCCCTGTCAAAGTTTTTAGGGTTCTGAATTACTCAATCATTTCTGACATTTTTTTTTTTTTTTTTGGAGATGTAATTGACACATAGCCACTTTTGACACAATAATTTTTAAGGTCCCTTGAGAGTTTCCACATAGCGATGGACCATTGACATAAAAATATCATCAGATTCCTTGGGATTGATTTTGATTTAGTTACTAGAATGCTGCTTCTAAAAGTCACAGGAATGGTATTTATGTAAAATCTTTATTTTAGAGTATGCCTTCAACTTCTTCAAAATCATCCCTGAGTTAAGTATGTTTTCTTTTTTCCTCTGGCTTGCCTTAGGTTATCTCAGATGAACCTGTTATCCTTGAATTTGTTATGAGAATTGAATATCCACCTAAATATTTTGAGTCCTACTGATTGACTCTTACATAGCAAATTGATACAGTGGATCTCTGAAGCTATTAAACAGTAATAATGTTACTTGTCTTTTCAGTGTTTCAAAGACAGTTGAATACCACATTATGGGGATTTCCCACTAGTCTAGACAGTTATATTACATACATTACATATATATATATATATATATATATATATATATATATATATATATACACACACACACACACACACACACACATACATACATACACACACACACACACGGATTTTTATGTTTTGCAAAAGAAAAGTAACATTCCTTTACTAAGGAGATCTCACTGTCAGTTAGAATTTCCTAAGTTACACAGAATAATTCTACCCCCCCAAACACCTTAGGATCCCAAATACTTGCTATGCAAGCCTCATAACATAAGAATGCATTTAAAGGAAGAAAAGTTACAGTTCTATAGCCTTCGACGTCAGCTAATTTCATTTTAGCATTTTCTTTCCAGACACTGCTTACATACATTTTTACATAGTCGTCATCCTTGTGTGGATACATTTCATACTTGCTTTTTCACTTGCCTTCTTTTTTGTGTGAGTGTATATAATCTTCATGATTCTTTTTTCATCAAATGTGTCCTGCCTCATTTAGTGGAAGTTCCTCTAAGGCTTACATAGCCATTGAGACTGATTTGGTTTTTCCACATTATAAATAGTACTCCATCAACGGAGAACTTTTTTCTTCTTTTGAATTAATAAGGATTAATACTGGTGTGGTCCCTTAATGTGAGCATTATGAAATGGATTTAAAACACACACACACACACACACACACCAGTTGATACTACTACCAAATGAGTGGCTGCCAATTCCACTACTGCCTTTCCAGATTAGGATTTTATACATTTTTAATTGCTGTTTTAATAAAGTCTAAAATGGCAGAACCCTGTTTAGTTTTGAATTCTTCGATTACTAGTAGGATCGTGTATATTTCCAAACGGCATTTATTTGTGGGTTGTCTTCACTCTTGGGTCGATTGTCAGGTAAGAGCCTGTCATTTGTAACTTCTCTGTGCCTCTCAGTGTTTCTTTGTAAAGTGGGGTCCTCGCCAGGTGGATGGTGAAGAGTTTATTTTACAGTTGCCGTAAGTAATTTAAGAAACCAATGTAATGAGACTTGAGACTGATGTAGCCTGGAATCAAGGGAAGTAAAGTGGCGTTCAGTCCAGTTCTGCTTGCGAGGGAAATAGTGTTGCTGTCTCTGTTACGTTCGGTCTCCCCTCAGCTGTCAGGAATGTGACCGTCTCTCCTCTCCATCTTTGCAGAACTGTATCAAGTTCCAGTCATTGGTGTGACAGTGCCCATCATGTGGTTCTACCTCCTCATGAATGTCATCACTCAGTATCCTTTGTGCTCCTCTGCCATGAGGTCTGCTCTGTGGTCTTTTGACCGAGGAATGTTTATTCTTCTAACGGTATATGACATGAGTTCTGTCTCTGCCTTGAACTATTCTGTACTACCGGAGACAGAGCTGCCCATCCAGTTAGTGCCTTCGTGGGGGGCCAGAGGTTAGCGCTGCAGCAGGTCGGTAAGTCACTGGGCACCATAAAGGGACTGCTCTGGGGGGAGGTGTAGAAATCAATGGATCACCAAGCAATAGTATAGGACGTGAATGCTCTGTGATTTCTGCCGGAGTTGTTCGGTGGCCTAGGATATGTCTCAGGCTGCCACAAAATTCTGCAAGAAATTTCAAACTAACTAAAACCTAATTTTTTAAATGGTTCCTTGAACAGCCTGAATTAGGTTATAAAATTGTGAAGGGTCTGAAACCACGAAGCAGGTCGAGATTTGTCTCATTCCTCTGACGTCACCTAGTAGATTGGCCGGCAGAGTTCCTCTCTGGACAAAGAGGTGGAGCCCGGGTCCTTATATAAAGTAGGTTTGCTGACGTTTATTGAAAGTGTTACCTACCTTCTGCCACTACGTGGGAGGGGACCGCCACCGTACACTGTGTGAGGAACTCAGAGCGAGAACAGTGGGCGGTCTCCAGGCAGCTTCAGGGGAGGATTCGCAGATGAGTGGTAGGACGTTCATTCAGTGAGATGTTCTACTGAGGAAGAGCCTCCGAGCAGCCATAACCCACCCATGTCTTCTGGTTCTTAGAATATGAGCATTTAAACCAAGTGCGATGCCAGAATGTTCTCCCTGGTGTTCTCTCTCTAGTCTACCGAAACCACCTTAACCCCACCCCCCCAGGTACGTGTGCATCCGGGGCGTCTTCATTCTCACCACGGAGTGCGCCTCCCTCACTGTCACCCTTGTCGTGACCCTGCGCAAGTTCGTCAGCCTCATCTTTTCCATCTTGTACTTCCAGAACCCTTTCACTCTGTGGCACTGGCTGGGTACCTTGTTTGTCTTCATTGGCACCCTAATGTACACAGAAGTGTGGAACAACCTAGGGACCACAAAAAGCCAGCTTCAGAAGGACAAGAAGAACTGAGGCCTGCCCGGAGCAGAGACCAGGGTCGTGATGTGCTAGGGTCCGGTGAGGGCTGGCCGCCCTTCCACGTTCGTCAACGCTGAAGTGTTGAACCAACCATGTACCAGAGAATCCTCAGAAGGAGGGACTTCTCAGATTTCTTAAGGCTGTACAGACAGTGTCTGTGGACTCCAAATGGAAATCCCTCAACCATGAAGTAGAAACAAGAACAGTTCTCTGCTCTTGAACAGCCAGCACGTTTGTTACTTGTTTACCAAAATATTTAGTACTGTTACTTGTTTATTGAGTTCTGAGTCCCCACAGCTAGTAGTTTTATATCTGTGTTCGGTGGTGGTCTCTTGTTGCCATTCTGATGATTCTCTGCCACACAGTCATTATCATCCTGTGGCCTCATCCCTTTTTTCTGTCACACCCCCCCCCCCCCCACGGCCCTGTCAGCCAGTCAGATGCATCATCATCAGGAAACAGCTGAGCTGAGACACCGGTGACGGTGACGCTGGGACTGGAAAAGAAGCAGTTGTCCCTGAGCTGAGCCCTGGTCACACTGGAGCAGGGCTGCGGGAATCCTTTTCCACAGCTTGCCTTTTTTTTTTCTTTTTTCCTATGCAAAAGTCTGTTGCTTTCTCTGCTTAGAACAGACCTTCAGCGTCTCTCTGAGGCACAGTTAATAAGAAAGAAAGGTTGTGTATGACGTAGGAGAGACGTTTTCTGGCGTGAAGCCCTGTAGCTCCGAGTGGAGATGGTGCTGCCGGGTCGGCTGGGAGCGGCTGGCCCTCGGCGGCCCCCAGAGGGCCACAGCTCCGGGCTGGTGCCAGTGGGTGCCTTTCCTGCTGGGAAGGCTGCTTAACCAGAGAGATTGAGCTCTGCCTGTCGGGCTGACAGAGTCGTGGTCAGTCAGGCTAAGGAGGAGACTAGTACGGGGGTGGGTGTATGAATCAGGTCCAGTCGCAACGAAAATGAAGGTGTTTTTTTTCCCCTTCTTTCCTATGAGGTATCTTAGTGTTCTTGATGAGTGTTTACAGGTGGTTGGGAGGTAATGTGTTTTGCTTTGTGTGGAAATATGATGCCCCTTTTGGCTAATCATTTCAGAGGTGTGGTCTTTCCTTGGTAATTTTGAGAACAAGGAACAGTATTATCAGTATCGTGTGTGTAGGAGTGTGTGTGTGTGTGTGTGTGTGTGTAGTTTCTGCGATAATATTGGAGGAGAAAAGAACATGAAAGTCTGTTCTTTTATTGCCTCATTTTTCACTCAGTTCCCCCCCACCCCCCATCATTAACCTCACAGGAGTACCTGCCTCTTTTGCGCACAAAGACCTTCCTTTTGCTTTTGGGCACGGACTGTCTTAAATTGCTTGGCTCACGCCGTGGTGTGGCAGGTGTCCGCCGCTGCCTGCCTACAGCTGGTCTCTGATGGGGTCTGAGATAAGTCCCAGAGCCCTTTGGGTCGCTCTGGGGGAGTAACTTAAGCCGCCTCATTGTCATCTGCACGTTAATCACGGGTTTTCAGACTCATTTGTTGCTCTAGACGTGGGCAGCTTTCCAGTGCTGATCACTGGTCTGCCCTAAAAGATGCTGAATCTGGCATGAACCCATTCATGGAATCAAAAGGCATTTTCTTTGAAATATGTAGAGTTCTTCAGACTGATGGTGCTATAAGTAGCATGTGTTAAATATCCTCTTAAAAACAAAAGCTATTTTTTTTTAAATCACTTCATAGAAGAACGTGTCCCTAGGGTCTGTTGGATTGCTGTGTATCTGGAGTCTTAACAGGCTGTCCTAACTCAGTGTCATCCTTTTTATGTTAATGAAAATTTTTAGGAATTGAAATGCTTTGGTGCACACAGACAGCATTTAACTGAGTCTATTAGATTTTAGATTCTGGTTTTAGAAAGTACACATTCCTCAGTCTGAACACCTCTGCTGGTTTTATTAACAAGAGGTTATATATGAACAGATTATGGCACTTAAGCAAAAAATGAACGTGTGTAAGAACAGAATGTCTGAAATGCTCTGAGTTGATTTTCGCTCTAGTGGCCAGATGTAAGAAAATATGTCTAATGGACACTAGAACTTTCATTAACAACTTGTTTTTGGACCATTTATTTCCAGAGGATAACTGCTTTTTCAATCCAGGTTGAAACTAATTTCAGCTTTTATGAAATAGGCAAATAAACCATTTTGTAAAGGACCAGACCCATGCAACAGAAGGAGAAATGTCTATTAAAATGCTTTTCCTCTTTCTCTGGGTCAAAACTATGTAACTGTGTACCTCAGAGATAGAGTTTGTTTACAAAAGAGATTGGTGTTTAATAAGACAGCCAAAACTCTACCCTTCGAGCAAAGATCAGATAGCAGATGGCACTAGCCAGAAAGTATACTGTGTGTGTGTGTGTGTACATGTGTACACATACCTGTGTACCCACTTAACAGCTTAACCAGTGCCATAGATAAATAGGAGAAAGCGGTGGATATTTTAGTTATATTAATGTAATACCTACATAGCCTTTACCACAATTCTGTCCTCTCATTGTAAATGCTTTTTCATTTTTTGACTTTTTTCTTGATCTTTTAATTTTCCTTTCCATCTAAAACAATCATTAATATACTTGGTAACTGTCTATCAAGTTTTAAAGTATTTAGACACAATCTGTTCTTCTGGGAAGATTACATGACATTTTTAAAGCATCCTAATAACTTCAGGTCACTTCTTGAGTACCCGTCCCACCTTCTGCCTTATTTTGTTCCCCTCCCGAGCCCCACCTCCAGTGTCCTCACCGCACTTCCTGTTCACTTGTGTACGTTTCCACTGAAAAATTGTATAGTTTCCCACACCTGTAATCTTGTATCTGTTTATGCCTCGATTCTCTGGGGCCTCTCAGATGTTTTTGTGGGGTTTTACAAGGTATTGATATCTGTGTAGCATGTATTTTGTTAGACATTGTTGTAAGTATTGATACTTGGCATGTTAAGATCTGGCCCATAAGTATGAACATGAGGGTGAATGTAAAAATGTTTATATATTTTATTACCTGAAACTGGGGCTGAAAATCTTGACCACCCTGTCCTGCTCTAGTTGGAAAATAATGTCCTGTTTCCTCCTTTCATCCTATCTTGAGCTCGGTTTACTCAGCACTGCCAGATGCCAAGGGAGAGGGAAGGTGAAAGACCTCAGGAATTCATCCAAGCCAGTGAATTAGCTGTTGGGCTGGAGGACCAATTGGCGGGTCAGAATGAAGGGGAGGAAGAAATTTTCCTGTCCAAGGTTCTTCCAGCTGGATTAGGAGTTAAATTTCCATGAGACAGATTAACAGGAGGAAAAAAAAAAAAAATCAGTTTTATTTTGTGCACCCGGAGTCCCGATAATGAAACTGAAACCTAAACAAAAGACCAAAGCAAGCATTTTTAAAAATATACATTTTAAGGCTGTAAACCTGTCAGGAATTGACAGGATAAAGAAAATGGATGTTTGGGAGCTTTAGTAAGGAATTTGGGCTCTGGTAGTAGATTAGTAAAAATCTAACCAGGTTTATTTCTACAACTTCCTTGGCTTTAAATAAAGGTGGTGTTTTTTTTTTTTCCCCCCTGTTTTCTTAGTGTGGGGAGGGTACCTTTCACAGAGCAGTGTCTGAGTGTCCTAGTACCTGTTGTTTCCCACATGGTTTCAATTCAAAATCCTGAGTATGCCATCGTGGTGCACTCTGGATGGCCTGCCCAGGGCCCCTGCACTTCCCTCCTCTGAAACTTCCCTGGAAGTCTCACACATTAAAAGTTGACAGATTGTTCCATTTCAGGGAACCAGTCTGGGTTCTGATGGGAGGTAGTTAAACTCATTTCAGGAGGCGGTGATGTATTCTCAGTCCAATGGTTCAAATCAGGAATGAATAGGCCCATTTCTGTGGAAACAAAAGCAGTGGTTCATGATTGGATCAAATTAGAAACCTGTTTCAGAGTGTAGCCAGTCAAGTGGATTTCTGGATGACAGGCAGTGGCAATCTGATGTATTTTCTGGGTTTGTAAATTGAGTTTTATGGCGATCTTTTTGAATAGCCCATCGAGCAGCGGGCATGGAGATTGTCTGCATCTGAGCTGTTGTGATTTCTCTGACGTTTAAGTTGTTTATGTGCAGTTTGCAGGGCTTCAGGAGAAAGGGCAGTTTTTGGTTATCAAGTTATTCCAAGGAAAAAGGATGGTTAAAAAAACAAACCCAAAAATGTTAGTTGGAGGAGCTGTAGCCAGGCCCTGGAGAAAACCAGAAGAAATCAGGATCTTTTCTAGTTAATGAACCGAATTTGGAAATAGTATTCACAAAGGTATGTTATTGAAACAGTTTTTCTCTTTATTTTCACACTCATTTTTACCAAATATAGCCCAGTTGAGACTAATTGGTTTACGAAAGAAGCCTAGATTTTTTAAAACTTGGTTTCAGTGCAGCAAGAATTGTGATTGATCTCATAGGCTCTTTTTATAAGGACTCTCCAGACGGAACTTTACAGCCTTTCAAGGTTGGCAGCCAAGTCAAATACTTGCCACAGACTTCAACTGTAACACCTAGAGATTTGGATTCATTCTTTCTCAAGGTCCCAAAAGTATCCCAAGTTTCTTGCATCTGCCAGGAAGTGACCTTCCCTCTTCACTTGGGAACTCTGCTGGGAACTCTGTCAGCAAGATAATAGTCTCTTTTTTTCAGAGGGCTTCCTTGGTTCCGTATAGTCTACCTTAGTTCCTTAAGCTCTCTGGTAATACCTGACTTTATGCAGGTCTCCCTCAACTAGGCATTCTAGTCAAAACCCCAGTAATATAACCAGTGTTTCCAGTTGTGTCCTGTTACTCATATTGAAGTTACACAAGTGAATATATTATGAAAATATAAAAATCCTGGGAGTTTTTGAGTTCTGAAGGGATCAGGTAGAAGATAAATGTTTTATTTACAGAGGTATATTTTATCAAATTGCTGTAAGTTACAATTACCTTAATTTCTTTAAATCTGGAAAAATAATGTTTCAACAAAAGAAAGTCATAAAAATTATAATCATCCTCAACTCATTCAGTCCCATGGTGTTCTTGTTGTGCTTAAACTAATTCTTACCGAGTTCAGTTGCGTGATCTTATTATCAGAAACCTGTACTCTGATTTCTTTCCATGAGTCTCAGTGCAGATGAAACACATTTGAAGGAGAGCTTGTAAAAGCACCTGAGTATAACTGGAAACAATGAAAGCCTTAAAAGTGGCCATGGTTAGAGATCTGATTAGAGTTCGTGACCATGCAGGTGACAAGGAAGTTCAGTTATTTCTGTGACACACACAACTTCAAGGTAACATATTAGGACATGCCTGATTTCTAAGAGTTTCATACAGTTTTTAATAACATTTCTACATATAATCCAAGAGGGTTCAGTATCACTCAGTGGACAGAGCTTCCCATGTAAGATAACAAGCCTAATTAGTGTACTCTTTTTATATAGGAGACAAAATATCCATGAGCCCCTGAAATATTTCAGTTAGATTGTGATGATAAGACTATAGAATTTGATTTTGGCAAGTGTGTCAATAAACATCAAAATGTCTGAACATTTTATTAAATAGGATCCCTGAGCATTTTGGAATATTTAACCAAAGTGACAATAAAAGATTTTAAAGGCAAATACTGAAGGTTACAGAATTGTGAGCAAAACTTGGCTCTTTTGATATTGAAGAGTCAGTTTTCCTGAGTGATCAAAGATCTGATGAAGACATAGAATCTGAGGTTATTGGTTTGCTTTTCATCAATTATAAACAAAACTCTTTAATGTTAGAA
Source organism: Mustela nivalis (assembly GCF_964662115.1). Taxonomy (NCBI): domain Eukaryota; kingdom Metazoa; phylum Chordata; class Mammalia; order Carnivora; family Mustelidae; genus Mustela; species Mustela nivalis. Next base: position 17,695,653 of record NC_139031.1, read on the forward strand.
CTTAAATTTATTCTAATCTTAGCCATTACTGACTATATATAAAGTCTATAAACCTACAACTTTTTTCACATTCAGATTTTGTTCTAAGTTTTCCCTCAACAAAAATGTCTTTGCATTCCTCCTACCTCTTACTGAAAGCATTTTCCTTGTATACAGAGTTGGTTCCTTTATTGGGGGTATTGTATTATTAATTCAAATTAATCCATTTAATTTGAATTCTTAAGTGAAGTTTGAAGTAGAAAAACCTTGATCTCCCCTTCTCTGAAGGCTGACTGGACAGCTTCTGCACAGCAGAGGATGCAGAGACCCCAGAGAGAACAGAGAAAGAGACAGACGTGGTAACAACTGGGAACCCCCCCCCCACCCCAGCACTATAAACTGAGGGACTGAACAGATTTATCTGCCCTGGGGCGCAAGTAATATTCTAGTTGCCTTTTTAGATCATGGCTTCTTAAAGGATTAGCTTCCCACCAAGCAGTAGGGGGCCTGCTGGAACATTCTCAGGTTAGAGACGCTGCAGCGTGTCCCTGTTTACACTCCTACACCTTGATGGTGTGGAGGTGGATAGGCTCCGGGCTGGCCTGCTGCTTCTGTGAGCCTGGGGCCCCAGCACACCCTGGGTAGACCTGGACAGCATTGACTGTGGCTTCAGCTGTAACACAAGGTGACACAGGGGCAAAGCATCTCGGGACACTCTAGATGACTTGCCTGGCCGCCCTTACACATACCGCTGTGGGACTTTCCGCCCAGGCTTCCTGTGGCTGCCGCTGTCTTCCCAGGATGTCCCCTGCAGAAAAAGCCCCGGATCCCCCAGCTGGCCTTCACTTTCAGCTCCAGCTGTCCTGGCAGAGCGCTCTCCGCAGAGCCCTGGGATCCCCAGCCCTCGCACCTGCTACAGCTCTGGCCAGGCCCGCAGTCTACACCAGACATCCTTGCACCAGGCAATTTCTTCAAGTTTAGAAAGGAAATGGCTGATCTACCTACTTGTTGGAAATAAACACAAACACAATGAAGAATGGGCTCTAAGGAAAAGGACGAAACTTTAGGAAAAGAACCAAATGAAATGGAGATCATCAGTCTACCTGATAGACACAAGAGTGGATGAACTCAGAACTTCAACAAAGAAAAAATATAAAAAAGAGCCAATCAGAGTGAAAGACTATGGTAACAAATGAAAAATACAGTAGAAAGAATCATCAGCAAATTAGAGGAGGCTGAGGAGTGGACCAGTGATCTGAAGCCCGGCTGATGGAGAGCACGCAACCTGAAGAGCAAAAGAATTTTTAATGAGATAAGAGATCGCTGGGACAACATCAAGCATCTTGACATTCACATTATAGGACTCCCAGAAAGAAGAGAGAAAGAGAAAAGGGCAGAAAACTTATCTAACCTGGGGAAGGAAACAGACATCCAGGTCCAGGGGGCACAGAGAGCCCCAAACAAGATCAAACCAAGGGAGATCCACAACAAGACACATAATTAAAATGTCAAAGATTAAAGAGAGAGAATCTTAAAAGGAGCCCGTGAGAAGCAACTAGGCATGTACAAGGAAACCCCCCATAAAGCTGTATGATTTTTTTTAGAAATTTTGCAGGCCAGAAAGAAGAGGCATGACACATTCAAAGTGCTGAAAAGAAAAAACCTATAACCAAGAGTTCTTTACCAAGCAAGATGGTCTGGTCATTCAGAATTGGAGGAAGAAGAAATTTCTCAAACCAAAGGTAAAGGAGTTTATCACCCTCTCAACTGGCCTAACAAGAAATGTTAAAGGCAATTTTTTAAGTGGAAACGAAAAGCCCATAATTAGAAGCAAATTAGGAAAAGGAAAAAATTTCACAAGTAAAAGCCAATATACAGTCAAAGTAATGTATCAATCACAAAGTTAATATGAAGATTAAAAGACTTAAAAGTAATAAAATCAATTATATCTAATAGTTAAATTATATCTAAATAAGGACTAAAAAAATAAAAAGATGTAAAATATATACATAAAGTGAAGGGGGTGTAAAACTGAAGTTCTTTTAGAATGTGTTCGAACTTGAGCAACAATCAGCAATACAGACTTATGTACTTAGGATCTTATATATGAGCCTCTTAGTAATCACAAACCAGAAATCTATAATAGATAGACAAAAAGGAAGCCAAGCATAACACTAAAGAAAGTCATCAGTTACAAGGAAAGACAACTATAACCAGAAAATAACGAACAGAATTGCACTAATACATACTTATTAGTAATTGCCTTAAATATAAATGCTCTAATCAAAAGATACAGGGCTCTCTCTCCCTCTCTCTCATAAATGAATAAAATCTTTAGAAAAAAATAAAAATAAAAGAGGGTGCCTCGGTGGCTCAGTTGCTTAAGCAATTGCCCTCAGGTCATGTTCTTGGGGTCCGCACAGAGTCTGTTTGTCCCTCTCCTTCCCTGTCTGCTCCCCTCCCCCCACTTGTACGCTCTCCTTTTCAAATAAATGAATAAAATCTTAAAAACAAAAGACATAGCATAACAAGATAAAACAAACAGACCTACCTATATGCTGCCTACAAGAGATTTATTTCAGACCATTTATGGAGTGAAAGTGAAGAGATGGAAAAAAAGATTTCATGCAAATGAAAGGCAAAAAACTGGGGTAGCAATACTTACACAAAATAGACTTTGAAACAAAGCCATTATATAATGATAATGGGATCAATCTAGTAAGAGGATATAATGATTACAAATATTCACCCACCATTGGAGCACCTAAACACATCAAGGAAATATTAACAGAAGGAGAAATTGACAGTAACAGGAGGGGACTTGAACATCCCACTTGCATCAACAGGATAGATCATCCAGACAGAAAATAAGTAAACAGTGGCTCTGATGGGTTTTACAGATGTCTATAGAACATTTCATCCAAAAGCAACAGAATACACATTCTTTTTAAGTACACATAGAACACTCTCCAGAATGGATCACATGTTAGGCCACCAAACAAGTCTTAATAAATTCAAGAAGATTGAAAGCCTATCAAGCATCTTTTCTGACTACAGTAGTATGAAACTAGAAATTACCAGAATAGGGGGAAAAAAAAAAAATAAGCACATGGAGCCTAAACATGTTACTAACTAACCAGTGGGTCAATGAAGAAATCCAAAATGAAAACATAACAATCCAAAAGCTTTAGGACACAAAACACTTCCAAGAGGGAAGTTTCTAGTATTAGAGGCCTACCTCAGGAAACGAGAAAATTTTCAAACAATCTAACATAACATGTAAAGGAACTAGAAAAAAAAGTCAAGAAAGCCCAAAGTTAGTGGAATGAGGGAAATCATAAAAGTCGGAGTAGAAATAAGTGAACCTGAGAGTAAAAGAAAAAAGACCAGGGAAGCCAAGAGCTGGCTCTTTGAGAAAATAAACATAATTGATAAGTCAAGAAAAAAGACTGAAATTAAAATCAGAAATGAAGAAGTGTAACATCTGATATCACAGAATAACAAAGGATACTAAGAAGCTACAAAAAATATAAGCCAAAAAATTGGACAATCTAGAAGAAATGAATAGATTCCTAGAAATATATAGGCTTCCAAAAGTGAATCAGAAAGAAATAAATAATCTGAACAGATCAATTACTAGTAATGAAATTGAATGGGCAGTCAATAATGATCAGAAGTCTAGTAACTGATGGCTTCACAGATGAATTCTCTCAAATATTTAAAGAAGAGTTAAGAGACGCCTGGGTGGCTCAGTCAATTAACCGTCCAACTCTTGTCTCAGCTTCGGTCATGATCTTGGGGTTATGAGGTCAAGCCCCATGTAAGGCACTCCCCCTCAGTGGAGAGTCTGCTTCTCTCCCTCCCTCTCTCTCTCTCTAAAATAAATAAATGAGGGGCGCCTGGGTGGCTCAGTGGGTTAAAGCCTCTGCTTTCGGCTCAGGTCACGATCTCAGGGTCCTGGGATCGAGTCCCGCATCGGGCTCTCTGCTCAGCAGGGAGCCTGCTTCCTCTCTCTCTCTCTCTGCCTGCCTCTCTGCCTACTCGTGATTTCTGTCTGTCAAATAAATGAATAAAATCTTAAAAAATAAATAAATAAAATAAAATAAAATAAATAAATGAATCCTAATTAAGAAAATAAAGAAGAGTTAATTCTTGTATTCCTCAAACTATTCCAAAAAAGGAAGGGGAAGGAAAGCTTCTGAATTCATTTTAGAAGGCCAACATTATCCTCATACCCAAATCAGACAAAGACGGTATAAGAATACTACAGGCTAATGTCCCCAATAAACACAGATTCAAAAATCCTCAACAGGGGCGCCTGGGTGGCTCAGTGGATTAAGCCGCTGCCTTTGGCTCAGGTCATGATCTCAGGGTCTTGAGATCGAGCCCCCGCATTGGGCTCTCTGCTCGGCAGGGAGCCTGCTTCCTCCGGACTCTGCCTACTTGTGATCTTTCTTTCTCTGTCAAATAAATAAAATCTTTTTAAAAAAATCCTCAACAAAATATTAACAAACTGAATCCAATAATACATTGGATTAAAAGAATCATTCGTTATCCTGTGGGATTTATTCCAGGGATGCAAGTATGGTTCAATATCTGCAAATCGATCACCATGATGCATCACATCAACAAAATGAAGGTTAGGGGCACCTACCTGGGTGGCTCTTTTGGTTGAGTGTCCAACTCTTGATTTTAGCTCAGGTCATGATTGGGGTCCTGGGATTAGTCCCTGTGTTGGGCTCCATGCTCAGCAGGGAGTGTATGTGGGGATTCCCTTTCTCTTCTCTCTCTCTTAAATAAATCTTAAAAAAAAAAAAAAAAAAAGAAGGCTAAAAAACATATGACCATCTCCAGAGATGCCGAAAAAGCATTTGATAAGATTTAACACAAACAGGTTTAGAGGAAACCTTTCTCAGCATAACAAAGGCCATTATGACAAACACACAGCTAAAATTATACTCGGTCAGGAAAACTTTCAGTTAACAGCTTTACCTGTAAGATCTAAAACAAAACAAGGATGTCAGTCTACTCTTTGGGTAGATTGACAACAAGGATGTCCATCAAACTCACTTTTACTGAACATAGTACTGCAAGTCCTGGCCACAGCAGTCAGGTAAGAGAAAGACGTAAGAGGCATCAAAATTGGTAAGGAAAAAATAAAACTTTCACTGTTTGCAGAAAACATAATACTATATATAAAAACCCTGAGGACACCACCAGAGAACTATTAAGAGCTGATGAATGAATTCAGTAATGCCACAGGATATAAAATTTAGTATACATGAATCTTTTATTTCTGTACATTAATAATGAAATAACAGAAAGAGAAATTAAGAAAGCAATCCTATTTATAATTGTACCAAACGGAATAAAATACCTAGGATGAAACTTAACTAAGGAGGTAAAAAACTGGTACTTGAAAACTATAAAATATTGATTAGAAAAAAAAAAGGTGACACAACAAATGAGTCAGTAAAACCAGGAGTACCTCACCAAATTTTTATGACGAGTAGCTAAGCCCAAGGAACTAGTTCCACAATATTTCCTCCTGCTAAGCTAAATTTAGAAAGAGAAATAAAGGTTCTTACCCCTCTCATCCCATTGAACTCTGTAGACAGATTCTGGGAGGCTGATGGGAACGGAAATCTTACCTTCTGCCAGCTCTCTGTCAGATGTCCTAAGATCTCAGAGCTGCAGAATCTTCTTGCCAAGTATCCAGTGGAAGTGTATGCAGCCAACGATGCCAGTTGAAGAGGAGGAAGATATTTTCTTCTTCTGCCCAAGATTCTTCTAGCTGGACTACGAAATTGACACGAGACAGATTAACAGGAGAAAAATCACCATTTTATTTTGTGCACACGGAGACCAAAAAATGAAACCGAAATAAATGAGCAAGGCAGACAGTTTTTATACAGTTTAGACAAAGAGAAATGGACAGGATAAAGAAATAGATATTTGGGAGCTTTTGTAGAAAATTCTTAGTGGAATTTGGGTTGAGGCAGTAGATTAGTAAAAAAGGAGCAAGGTTTGTTTCTACAGCTTTCTTGGCATTAAAGTCCCTATTTCCAGTAGTAAGGATGTCTTCATAGTTCTTAGTACAGAGAGAGTACCTTTCATATGGGAGATTTATTTCCTGCTTTCAGGAGAAGAGGAGGGTCTGAGTGTCCTCGCACATGTTCCCGAAGTAGCGTCAATTCAAAATAATGAGTATGCTGCTGCGGTATATTATGGGGCCTGGCCTTGGCCCCTGCAGGGGAACATGGCAAAGACCAGGGCAGATGCACAAATACACAGTGAGAAGATCCCTATCAAAGGGACCAGAAATCAAGATCCGACACTTGGTGTAGCTTGTTTCTCTTCGGCTTGGAGTAGATAGGATTATGAGTAACTCTGCCCTTAGAGAAACAAAGCATTTTGGTCTCAAGAACTTTATTTGGAAAAATGGGAGTAGATCTTACCTATGACCGTTCATTCTCAGGTTGAAACAACTATCAATGTAGATAAAATCCATTAACATATTATTACTGATTGAAGTGACATTTCAAAATGAGTGTAAACAATGTTTGAAAGTAGAAGCTAGTTATAAGTGTTGGGATACATTCAGTACACACAGAGCTAGGGCGGAGACTTCGAAGTGTGCTTTTTCTTTCCAGCAGCTTCCTGACAGCAGACACTGCAGAGAAGAGAGGGACCAGGGATCACATCTCACTCTGTTCTGCAGCGCCAGCCACAGCCTAATGTCTGACTCGTGTTAAGGAACTAAGTAAACACTTGCCAAGATTTCTTCTTCCATCAAGTTTCAGATAAACCTTTCATCGGCTCCTGATAGCTATTTCTGCTCTTCGTTAGCTGGTTAGCAAGAAAGCAAAGAAGAAGAAACCTTTCTGAGACTCAATTATAAGATTTCTAACGTTTCTAAGAAGGGATAGACAACACACGCAAGGGATTGCTGGCTAGTCTCCTCGGGCACTGGGGTGGGGAAGAGCCTTCTGTATTTAGCACCTTGTGTCATTTGATGCTTGGGCAAAGAGAGACCTCTCAGGGTAGCATTAAAGATTCTCCATTTCTTAAGCAGGCTGCCCGGGGTGGAGCTTACCTCTTCCGAGCTGGTATTGGCTGATGCCTGGAGCTCACTGTCTGTCTGTCTATGCTTAGCAGTCCGGTGTTGAGTCACCTCCCCTGAGCTCTGCCTACTTAAATTGCTAACCATTCTACCGACGATCTTGAATTTGAATCAAGTAAGGCAGGCTGTGAGGGTCCCAGACATCTGGGGGAGGGGAAGCTTGGGCTACATTGAAAAGAAATCAGGTCCATACCTTTTAACCAAAAAAGGTTGTAATAATCTGTTGGCCTATTGAATTATTTATATCTTTCGAGATGTGAAGATGCCCGGGAACCAAGGAGAGCAGCCGGGGTGGTTCGCCGGCACTCTGTGCCTCATTTGCACTCGCAAGTCATTTCTGTGCTAGTTGCTCTCGTCCAGGGAATGGCGTCATCCTCCCCAAGAGGGGATGGTTTTTAAAGTGGGATTTCTGAACCAGTTATGTGGAGGAGGGGTGGGAAGAGACTGCGGGGATTTGATTTACCCAGCTTCCTAGCTTTTCACTGAGGATCGTGCTTTAAGATCAAAGACCCGGGGAGGAGAAGGCTGGGAAGCCGTAGGGTGTGTAGAACAGCTAAGATACATTAGCTCATATTCGGGTTTTGAGCCTGTGACTATCCAACACTGGCTTCCAGCCTTCTGAGTTATCTGAGCAGAGAGTTAAGGAGGAAAGGGAAATTTTGTAGAGTAAACTGTTTTGCCACACTGAATGGGTCTTTTTAGCATGATTCTTATAAAGAGTCATTTTCTACGTTCTGAAACAACTGATGAGACACCTGGTTTTTCTCTTGAATTTGTACATTGTTTCTTAATAAAAGTGATAAATTTCTTGCAGGTGTTTCCCATCACCGTTACCTTTCAAGTGCTTGTGTGCTGTTTCAGTAGCTTTCAATTTTTGCCTCGTGTCATGGTGGTGGTGGTACATTTTACTGCAAACGGTTGTAAGCAGCCTGTCTTCCTAATGCCAGGCAGCTGGATCAATCATAAACCACCTCTCGGGCTATAGGTCTGCTTCTACTCCAGAAATTTAAGGAAGATCAGTCTACTTTTGGAGGTTTTAAAGGCTCCTGGCAGTAAGTTGCCGTAACCACTCTCTCAAATCCTCTTTGCTTTACAGGGACACATTGATTTTTGTAATGCTGCAATGGTCAGTTCTCTTTTATCTCTGATCTGTGGCTTTTAAATAAATCTTAACCTGAAAGCATCTTTCCAAGCAGTTGGCCACACCTAATCTATTTTTAATGTTACTCAGTAAGCCCTCCACCCGGAACACTGAAAGAAAAAACAAAGGGGAGATTTTGCATTAAATAGAGCATGATTAAAATTGGTCTTCTTAAAAATCCCAGCACAGCCTTATCAGAAGGATGGGCCCTGATGTTCCCAACTGGCCCTAAGCCTCAGAGGCAATGCTGGACTGGCTCTGGCTACCTCTGAAGCCCCTGCATGCTGAAGTCATACAGGCATAGAGGCGAGGGGATTCTCAGATGGGACGGACTGCAAGCCTACAAAAAGGAAAGAACCCTCTGGGAGACTAAATCATGGCTTAGTTCAACACCTTCGCAAATTGTGTATCTCACCCATGGAGCGGTCTTCTACAGGCGAGCCTGTGATCCCAGGGCCAGGAGCGAAGTGTAATTGCAGAGAACACAGCAGTGTCTCCGTCTGAGATTTCCCTCATTCACAAGGGCTCAAGCACACAGGTGGATGTCAGAAAAGATCCAATTTCCCCGTCTCTGTCTTCTGTGCAGCATTCAGGCAACCAACAAAAAAGCACAGATCGATGAACTGAGTGTGTATTAATGTCAAAACCTCCTAAAAGAAAAAGAAAGCCCATCTGGCCAGGCAAGTATTTGTTAATAGTCACAGCTTTTCAGTGATGTTTTTTATCTGTAAATTAACTTAATAAAATCATCCCATCATTAAAATTAAGTTAGGTTCATGTCTGATTGTTTCTTAATCAGCACGTCAAGAATTTAGCATCTGGCTTCATTATTGCACACGACTCTGGTACACAGATGTGTTCTGAAGCTAAGGGAGCGTCTGATGATAATGATTGGAGTTTTATTATTTCCTGTAATGGCTTCAAATGAAGTTTACTGCATGAACATATTCCTTTCATGAAGGCTACACATCTGTGTCAGTTTCCCAGCATCTTTAACATGGTTGCAAGCAGGGATTTCGTTCCAGCAATTAAATGGAGTGACATGGTACTAACAGTATACATATATTTATCATGCGGGAGGCACTTTGCTTTGCCTAATCCTCATGACAAATCGGAGAAGTTGGAAAATTATCCCAGTTTCACAGATAAGGAAACTGAGGCACAGAGGAGCTAATGCCTCAGTTAATTTTAAGTGTTGGACGGGGATTTGAACCCACGAAGACTGATTCCAGAATTTATTGATCACAGAACTATGCCAGCTCTTAACTCTTGGTAAGAGTCCGGTTGGTATAGATCTCTATGCTAAAAATCAGCAATTTTTCTTGAGTTGGTTTTCTTGCTGTGATGTTAACATTTGTCTTCAAATTCAGATCTTATTCTCTACCTTCCTTTTGAGAGCTTATGATCTGTAATGCAAGCAAGAAAAGAAAAACCAGAAAGTCAGTAGCAAAACAGCCCTCTGAAATGGTTCTGGTTCTTAAATGTTCACATTACCTTGTATCTGAATCACATTGCTTTCAGGTTAATCAATAATATCAAATATGCAGTATGGAAACTTGGGAAATTAAATCACAAAGCCTTTATCAACAATTTGCTTAGATAGCTGTAATTTACAGACTATTTAATATATGCACTAACCATTCTTCTAGTTTCTCCACGTCCTGTCTCCAAAAGCATTTAAATCCTGATATCTCATCTACCTGGATGCATGCCATCCCTGAATTATACTTTGATAATAAACCTTCAACCATTGTACAAGGATCATTACAAGAGCTTTCATTTTCAACGATTCACTATCTTTGGCACAAATGTAGTTTAATGCACTATCCGTTATCCACTGGATTATCTAATAACCCCCTTTCACACAAGAATCAATGTTACAGTATGGCTCAGATTTAGATTCTAGAAAACAGTGGTCTCTGCAGATATGTTTGCATATGTAATTTTATCAGAAAATGAAAACCCAACCGTCATCCTTTTTCTACAGATATTATCGGGATTAACTGCCTGTCACAGAGACCGAAGCCACAGTAACTTAACCTGATGGCTTATTTTTCACAGGAGGTAGGCACACAGGGGTTACTTCAGTCCCGCAAAGTCCTCAGCGAAAGCAATGGAAGCTTCTAAACAATGCATGCTCGTGGGAGCCACCTGTGTGCCCGCCATTGCCAGGGGGCCTGTTATAGGCCTCTCATTTCTGCCCCCCACATCACACCAGTACATGCCGTTGGAGAATCTGTGCCCCCAACACTGCTGGCAAATATTCTGGGGAATGTAGATTCCAAGACTCCCCTACCCTCCGGTACAGGGGCGGAGATTCAAATTAGAGGGCAACCCCGCAGCGTCAGCCCCGAGGCTGCACTATTGAACAACAATGTTTAACGTCCAGACAAGCAGTGGAGACAGACAGCAGGCTTCTGCCGAGTAGATGCCCACGTCTCATCCGAACGCCCCAGCCAGGGCAGCTGCAATTCCCTCTCAGGTCCTGGAGCCTGAAACCAGAAATGAAGGCAACCATCCCGTGTCTTATGTAAAATGAAGAGGGGGAGGGATCAGTTACTCATCATAAAAGTAATTTGCTAATGTTACTAACATATTCATAACAACGCAAGGAAGAAAAGAGGCAGGCTTGGGACGGTCTTCATTTTCACAGCTGTCCGTGAGGCCAGAGTTGGTGTTCACAACTTCCTTACGTGCCTGCTGTCCTCTGCCTGCTTCTCAACTGCTCAAGGGTCTTTAGCTTGTGGGATGACCCAGACCTTTAATCCTGAAGTCCTTGCTGGACCGGTGGTATTGTCCTCCATTAACTAGAACCTCTGGGCACTTAAGTGCCAGGAAGGGTCCTGAGGGAGTGCCCTGCCTTGCAAACATTTCTTCTCCTCCCAGTATGGCCAGACTCTTGTTTCCCCTTCGTAATCAGGAGCCAAATTCCCCCCAAACAGTGGCCGCGGTCCTTTTCTTTGCCTGTTGCTCCAAGAAGCCAAAACGACCAGGTGGCCATCCCAACTTCTTCCCCACCTGAAGCTTTGTTGCATCCCATGGTACAAAACGTTCCTCCCTTGGAATCTCAGACTCCTAGACCAGCAGCTCTTAAAGTTGTGCGACACAAGAAACCGACATGTTGCAAGTGGGCTTTGTGAGGGTGAGGGTGTGAATCCACTTCACATCCATCCCAATTCTTGGTCCTGTGTTTTCTCTCTGGGGGCAGAAAGGGACCATGTATAGGTTGCTGGTTCCAGCAGAAACAACATCTTGTAGGACCACAGGTTTTATGTTTTGTTATTGTTGTTTTTTATTGTGTTATGTTAGTCACCATAAAATACATCATTAGTTTTGATACAGTGTTCCAAGATTCATTGTTTATGTACAACGCCCAGTAGGACCACAGGTTTTAACGGCTCCTCCAAAAACCTGGAGGCTGAACCAGGCTGTGTCTACTTACCTACAAGTTTTCCTTCTGGCTGCCGCACAGGAGGCCCGGCTCAGGTGGTGGTTACGGGGGTAGGCCGACTTGAGTGACGGAGTTGGCCTGGCTCAGTCCGTCTGTCTCCGGTATCTTCGTCCAACACTGCTTAGACACATGCAAATGAACACACACATTCACAGGATTTCTGGTGCGAATCCCGAAAGCTGCGTTTTCTTTTTTTCTCTTGCAGGCTCCCCATCGCCCGCCCCCCACTCTCTCTCTCTTTGGTGGGCGCATTTTAAATGTGTTAAATCTAGGAAAAGATGTCATCAAAGGGAGAAAAACAGGTGGGGAAGAAAGAGATGAAAACACTCTTTGACAGTTCACTTCTGTTTTGCAGCTGTGAGGAGGGCCGCAGATTTGAATCGCGCTACCTCCCTCACCAAGCTAATTAATTCTCCTTTTAAAACAAAACAAAAAACGTCTCCTTCCTTCAATCAGTGTCAACAGCCAATTACAATCTTTCATCACCCAGTGTAATAACACAAATGTTATCGAGGAAGAAAGCAGTTGGACTGACAAGATTAGCAATTCACTCCTTCCTTCTTAATCTTGTAATCACATGGGATGCGGCAGTTTACAATAATATATACCCAAGTTTGCCAGTAAATTACCGCATAAAGGCCATGTGTAAATTCCCCATCGTGTCATGTCTACTTTTGGCACAGAAGCACGTGTCTTCCTGTAGGAGACACGGGATAAATTAAGATCAGCTCCTTAGAGAGCTTTCTCCTCATCCATTAACCACTGCAGAAGGTTGTTAATTATGTAAAGAGGGGCCTACTTGGTCGAATATATAACCATGGGTGGCATTTAGGGGCAACAGAAAATGGAGGCAGCTGACAGCGACAGAAGGTATTTTGCCGGTGATAAGATCAGCACTTTGCCATCATGTGCTGGAAGACAAAAGGCTTCTTGCCTTGTTGGGATCAAATATTTGTTGATATGATTTGGGTTTTTTCCCTGACATCTGTGGGAAGCCTGACTCTGTTATCAGTGCTGAAAAAACCACACTCCCTACCACTCTAGCAGTTGTGAGGGTCATGGGTATGAATTTTAAACCACAAACTGGATTGTGAAAGCACTGTCACAGAAAATTGATAAAAAGAAATGGATTTAACGGATTCCCAGCCCCCATCCTGTCAGGCTGGTGGGGTCTCATTCTCCATCTTGGCTATGGCTACCACATCTTGTTGGAGTTGAACAAAGACCCAGGAAGCTTATGTGATGTTTAGAGAATGAATGAGGGGGTTCTGATTTCTGTTCGTCCTTGGGTGTTGGGGTTCCTGAAGCCTGGTGACCCTGCAGCTCCAGTGCCTGCCCTGGAAACACTGTCTGGGTTTCACCCTGGCTGTGTTGCTCTCAACGTTTCCTTGGTCCTGCTCAGCTTACCTCAGGCGGGGGAGCACGGGGCCTGGACAGGTAACTAAAACCACACAGAGGCTTCAATGAAGGAAAGGAATGGAAAGGCAGAGGCAGATCAGGGCTCCGTGGAAGAATGGATCTCGCTTCTCCTACCTTGGGTCTGGCGGAGGAATGGGGGCTTGGCTGTGTGCCTCACGTTCTAGAGAGGACTCACCACGACCACCACTTTGGTCAGAGTGGGGTGCAGCTCCTGCCCAGTGTGGTCTCAGGACCCCTCTGCTTCTGCCACTACATCCACACTTGACTCTGGTCCCTGAAGGAGGATTTCTCCTTCCTGGGTAGCTATAGGAATTTTAGATCTTTTCTGAGAGCCATTGGACTTCATTCGGACCCCCTCTATTGAGGAAACCAGAATACATTTCCTACTTTCCCAAAGTTCCTCATCATTTCTGCCAGGAGGACCTGTGATCTCTAACTGAAAAGCCCAGGAAGGCATGAAGAAGCAGACCCCACAACTAGCTGCCACTGAGAGTCACACACTTTCCACCCAGGATCAGATCTTAGTTGTGTGAAAGAAAGAGCAAAATGGAGTCGGAATCGCCAAGAGAGCGATTTAAGATGGAGCCATTAAGGAAGCAGAGCTTATGCACATCCCCACCTGAAAGATAAACTTTAACATGTAGGTCGCTGCCAAACCACAAGCACCCTGGAGCACCAGCAATGCTGCCGTGTGTCAAGAAAGGAACTTTTTTTCTTCTACTTAGAAACCGACTCTTTGCTTAGTGATAGGTCTTAGCAACCAACCACGTGCAGATAAGAATAGCTTCAGCTTGTCAACACCAATCACAATTCTTGACAAAAAATTTATGTGGCTTTCCTGGGAGTCTCCTCTTGCCTTTATAAGCCCGCCTCTTCTCTCCCTGCTCCTGGAACAAAGTTTTGATTCCTGCTCTTCTGTGTCTCCCAAAGTGCAATTCTCGGGCCCCAGATGAAAGCTTTTCTTTGGTTCGCCTCCCAGTCTTGCTGCATTTCTTGTTCAACAGCAGTCAGCTGGGTGATATGACAAGATCAGAATATTTCTTAATGAAAACATATGTTCCAAATCTCCCAGTCATCCTTAAGTAGCCAAAATGCAATCACCATAGATAATTTATGGGAGCCATTGCAGAGCTCAGCATGCTTAGTGCCTTGTGTTTGACAACCTCCCACCAGAAGTGAATGGAAATATATTTCAAATCAAAGACTCACACACTCTGCATGTTGAGTTCATTTCACACAACTGAGGCATAAATTCCACAAAGACACTTTGCTGTGGCAGACCGCAGGCCATCAAAGGCTGGCCAAGTATGTGTTACGTGCCTCTGAGCTTCTACTATCTCCAGGCCCCAGAATGCCTGTGGGGGATGTGGCTAGTGTGGCCCACCAGCCACCCGTCTGCTCACAGAAATATATGATGATAAATGAAATTTTAGAAGACATGATCAATGATAAGTTGACAGTGGGCTATAAAGGAGTAAGACTTTTTACTGTTTTTTTTTTAAGTGCATTTTCTTTTTTTTTTTAAGTTTTTTTTTTTTTAAGATTTTATTTATTTGACAGAGATCACAAGTAAGCAGAGAGGCAGGCAGAGAGAGAGAGGAGGAAGCAGGCTCCCTGCTGAGCAGATAGCCCGATGTGGGACTCGATCCCAGTACCCTGAGATCATGACCTGAGCCGAAGGCAGCGGCTCAACCCACTGAGCCACCCAGGCGCCCATTAAGTGCATTTTCTAATTGTTGAATACCACAGTTCACAAATGTAATGCTAAACTCCTAAGGTAAGAAAAACCTTGGTACTAATTGTAAGGGGTTTCCAGTCTACTGCAGTAGTCCTACTTAACTGGTGATTCCTATCCCATCACCCAAAGACAGGTACTGCAAAATGCTGCTGTATTTCTTTTCTTTTTTTTTAAGATTTTATTTATTTGTCAGAGACAGAGGGAGAGAGAGTGAGTGAGCACAGGCAGAGAGAGAGGCAGGCAGAGGCAGAGGGAGAAGCAGGCTTCCTGCCGAGCAAGGAGCCCGATGCGGGACTCGATCCCAGGACCCCGGGATCATGACCCGAGCCGAAGGCAGCTGCTTAACCAACTGAGCCACCCAGGCGTCCCAATACTGCTATATTTCTTTCCAGTTTTCTCAATGCTTGCATATCATACACCAAAATTAGGATCATAGTGCACATTCAGTTCTGTGTTCCATGTTACTTACTTAACACTGTTTTGTATGTGTTTTTTATAATCTTTGAAAACACGAGTTTTAATGACATCATGACATTCTTTTGTGGATGTCCCATAACTATTTCAACAAATTCATTATTGTTAAACCTTTCACATTTATGTTTTCAAAGCTACTTATCAATAGTGACTGCACAAACATCCTTGTATATAAATCTGCCTGCATTGATCAGAATTCCTTCTTAGAATGCATGCCTCGAAGCAGATTTATGGGTCCACAGCCTGTGAACAGCTTTAGATTCTTAAAGATATATGGCCAAATTTTTGTGGATCTATAATTCACATAATTCATTAAGCAAGTATTTTATAAAAACAAGCTACTGTGTGCCAGGTGTGGTGGCCCAGGACAAAGAATATATTAGTGAGCAAAATCAATAGGGTCTCTCTCCTTAGAGAATTTGTAATCCACTGAAACAGAGTTTAGATATAACCTTAGAAGTAAAAACAAGAATCTTTGTAGATTTAATGTTATAGTTCATGCAGAATTAAGAGCTTTGGGGAAAGAAAAACTAGAAACAAAATAAAAATTTTGACTCTCGGAATGCCATTTAGGCAAATAATTCTAACAAATGTTGTTAAAATTTTCTGAGCATTATAGCAGCTGTCAAGTTACCCATAAATGATGCAATTACCCATAAATTGTGTTCAGTCAGTTAAGATTATAGAGGAATATTAGAAATTGGTTTGATTCCAAATGCTACTCGGTGGGAACAATAAAAATTATTTTACTTCTACAATTTAAAAATGAAAATGGATAACTCACATGTCAAGTGAGTTGTCTATTTTTCAAAAAGTTCTCTAGGAAAAACTGCCTTGAATGGTAGGAATGGGAAAATTTAAGAGGCAGAGTCTACCAGGAATTTCTGTCTGATGTGATGGGTTGAGATGATATGGATAGATCCACCTCTTGTTCCTAACCCATAGATATATCGGGGGTAAGAGTAACAAGGAAGGGAGGGAGGAAAAAGGAAAGAAGAAAAAGCAGGGTGCAAATGAGAACATATTTGTAATACATACAACTAACAATGGATTAATATCCAGCATTTATAAAGAACTCTTAAAATCAGTACGGAAAAGACAACTGAAAAGAAGACCAGATGACATGAACAGTATTTCACAGAATAAAATCACCCAGTGGCCCCTAGACATGAAAGGATGGGCAAACTCACTCCTAATAAGGTAATGCATCCTACAAGTAGAGTGACAGATCAGGTTACCTTCATCAGATGGACACTGAAAAGTTAGAAAACAGCAAGTGTGGACAAGGAGTATCAGCAGGAGCTGAAAATCAATATAGCCGACTTGGAAGATAATTTGGCATTATCTTTTGAAAACATGTCTATACGAAGACCAGAAATCACTCCTGGCTGTACCTGTAGAGAAACAGAATGCCTTTCCTTGCCTTTACTGTTCTTTTTCTTTCTTTTGTCTGGCTTTCTAAATCATATATTAATTGGGTTTTTAAGAACTTGCCCAATTACAAGTAAGTGGATTTACTATTTAGGTAAAATTAGTGGCCCAAGCAAAATCTTTATTTAGCAGAACTCATAGTTAGAGCAAGAATTTTGCCACAATTTACAAGTACTGCAATTTCAGGAAATATTAGTGATTTTATTTATTTATTTGAGGGGGAGAGAGAGAGAGAGAGAGATAATGAGCAGGGGGAGGAGCAGAGGGAGAGGGACAAGCAGACTCTGTGCTGAGCCTGGAGCCCAATGCAGGGCTCGATCCCATGACGCTGAGATCATAATATGAGTGGAAACCAAGAGCCAGATGCTTAACCAACTGAGCCCCCAGGTGTCCCTCAGGAAATATTAGATTCAATCTCTGCACCTAATCTCAGAGATCCAGTAAATATAAAAATAATATTAAGTTAATATTATTTAAAATTAAATAATATTAATATAAAAACTTAATAAATATTCCACAGTGGCAATTGAGGATATTTTTGACTTTGCATTTGGTAGGAATTACTGTTCCTTATAGGAGTTAGAGAATTAGAGATATGCATTAGGATAATAGAATTTTCAAGAGAACCTTATAAACTAGGGTGAAATTAGACTAGGGGCTTTAGTGTCTAGGATTCTAATTTAACATGCTGTGGAGTTCACCTAATCAAATTGCTGAACTAATCTCTCACGCCAACAACTGCTGGGGTTCATAAAAAACCGGGAGATTTTCACATATTAATAAATAAGAGAAAATATAGAACAGCAAACCTTTCTCCTCCTTAAATGCAAGCAAGTGGTACGTGACCTTAGCTGGGCCACTGTGATCTGATGGAGGCATTCTAATTAGTGGATCAAATTGCTCTCATTTTTCATAGTTCTTGTTCACAAGACTTGCTGCATATGCTTTTTGAAAAGGCAGTGCACTATACCATAGATTCTGTGTGGTGCTAGGCTGATTATTATACTGAGGAGTTGTTCTTTATGTGTCAATTTCATCATCTTTGTAAACAACTTCATTATCAACACAGTTTGGGATTGGAATGCTTTCATTAATCAGATACTTTAGGTTTTTATGCATAACCACTTTTCAGAAAAGTCTGAAAACAAAGCCATACAGTGCCTATGCATTTGGAGATCAAAGCAGCATATATTCAACTATGCAGTGTCTCACCAACACTGCTATGAGAAATGTTCAAGGTGTTTAATGGGGTTTGGGAGAAGAGGATATCGACAGTTTGATTCATGTCAGGCCAGGGACTGTTATCCTACTGACTATGCCAACTGTCGAGGAGGAAGAATTCCCTCTGCCCTTCAAGGTTCTTCCAGCTGGACTAAGAATCAGATTGCCATGAGACAGGTTAATAGGAGAAAATCAGATTTAATTTCATTTTTTTTCTTTTTTAAAGATTCTATTTATTTGTTTGAGAGAGAGACAGTGAGAGCGAGCATGAAAGAGGAGAAGGTCAGAAGGAGAAGCAGACTCCCTGTGGAGCTGGGAGCCCGATGAGGGACTCGATCCCGGTACTCTGGGATCATGACCTGAGCCAAAGGCAGTCACCCAACCAACTGAGCCACCCAGGCGCCCCAGATTTAATTTCTTAAGTATAGGGTATCCACACAGACATGAGATTCCAAAGGCAGTAAGGCAGAATGAGGTATATAGATAACCCTAAACTAAGGAGAAGGGTTACGGATTTGGGATTTTAAAGGCAAGGAATGCAATACATATATAGGAAGATGAAAGAATAAATGTTTGGTAAACACAGGTTTGCTGGGCCACTCATACACAATTAGACATAGAGGACTTCGACCACACTGGTCTTGTTATGTTCCTCCCTGTCTGCCGCACCTAGTTCATATCATAATATACTTCTCCATGGTGATGTCTCTCTTCCTGGAGCAGATCCTTTATCTGAATGATCTTTAGGCAGTTGAGGGAAAGTTAAAGAGTTTTTCCTGAATCGGCTGGGCTTTAATTGCTTTTAATTCAAAAATACTCTTCATGCCAAAGTGGCCCATCTTAGGGTAGCCTTCCCTTGGCCCCAACAGGAGCCAGGTTATTCTCTGGGTGGTCTCACACCACCCTACTTTTTCCCTACCAGGGATTCTGCTTGGCCCTTGCACTTATGGGAAAGGGCCCTGACCACAAAATTGTTGCTATTCACTGGCTTCCTGTCATGCCCTGGTTTTCATTCCCCCACCCCTATTCTCTTGTAGTCCTTGGTTTGTTTTACTGAGATAAATATATGATGCGTATATATAAATATTTATAAATTTAAAAATATGTATATTATGTACAGAGATATGTACTGCTTTAGTTTTTCTGGATCTGTTTTTATTATTTTATTTTCTATTTATATTCTTATTCTATTTTACAACTTATTTAATCTTTGGATACTTTGTCTTTTTTTTTTTTTAAGATTTTATTTATTTATTTGAGAGAGCATGAGTGAGAGAGAGCATGAAAGAGGAGAAGGTCAGAGGGAGAAGCAGATTCCCCAAGGAGCTGGGAGCCCAATGTGGGACTCGATCCTGGAAGTCTGGGATCATGACCTGAGCCGAAGGCAGTCGTTCAACCAGCTGAGTTACCCAGGCACCCTGGATACTTTGTCTTTTAAGATTTATCACTAAATGTCTAAATATAACACTTTAAAAACACTTATTTTGAAATTTTACTTAAAAAGTTCTTTTATGGGTGCCTGGGTAGCTCAGTCAGTTAGATCTTGGTTTCAGCTCAGGTCACTATCTCAGGGTCATGAGACTGAACCCTGCATCACGCTCTGCACTAAGTGCAGAGTCTACTCAAGATTCTTTCCCTCTCCCCTTCCCTCCCCTTCTGCCCGTCCTCCCACTGGCAAATGCATGCAAGCTCTCTCTAAAATAAATAAATAAAATATTTAAAATAAAATATTTAAACACTGTTCTTTTACTATCTCAAATGTTTTTCACCTAACGAGTCCAATATGGTAATTTGTCCACTATGATATTTCTTATTTACTCTTTGTTTTCTATTTGAGTTTTTATTTATTCTTGAGGTCCTGGTTTTGAAATTTTTGTTCTTAAATTTGTAAGTATCTCACTGATTCAATTCCATATCTTTCTATATTTAAATTATCTTATTATTCACATTGTATGAATAGAAATGGAAAAATTGACCCCACATGATCCACATGTAGAGTGATTATATAAATTAGTATCTACACTAGGATGCTTTTGAAAATCAAAGTGTGCCCATTAATAATTTTGATGAGACAACAGGCACAAAGTGGGACAAACCCAAGCTACCCAGGACACTAGATCACTTAACCCATAGGACCAAGTTTAACTCAACACTCCCAGGCACCATGAAACAGAGTAGTAGTTCTGGTTTTCCATAATAGATCCTTCAAATCTTCCAAAACTGTCTTGCTAAAAATACTTATAAAAGTAAAAATAGTTATGTTTATAGAGCATTTACCATTTGACAGACACTTTATGTGGGCAATTCTGGAGGGAACACAGTGCAAACTTTCCCTGAGGGTAGATATAGCCTCTTTCCAAACTGAAATGGTATAGCTATTCAATCTGCCCTTTCCACGCAAGGTGGGTTTTTTGTGTGCTCAAACACAGTAGTCCCTGATGTCCTTGCTGACAATGTGCTACCACATTGTGTGCTACCACACCAGAGTGAAAGGTCAGAGGAAGGATCTGCTGGCAACGATTTCTCAATAGTCCTGGCTGATTTGGCAAAGCAAAACAAAGCAAAACAAAAACCTTAACCATAACCGCAACAATAGGGAAATGGCATTGGAGGGGACCTGGGCTGGCTGTCCACTTGCTTTCTACCTTCCTCTGAACACATATTCTTATGTTTATTTGTGGTTTAACTCCCTCCCTTGTTGAAAGAAGGAGCTTCCTGGCATATGCAATTCCTTCATTATAAGGAACCTGGAAAAGATGGATAACATAAGCTGTAGCCCTAGTAGGCCTTCTTCATAAAATGGGAGAGCCATATATCTGCTGAACACCTCTGGAAGAATCCTAACTGGACAGCTGCAGCCCTCTTAGACTGCCAGAAGTGTAGAGGGATTCATTCTATCTCCGCAGTAGACCTTGGCTGAGGAAAAGCTGGTCCTTTACATAATTATCACTACCATATTTTATTAAATCTAAGATATTATAAATTGTAATGTATAGCATCATTTTATATTCCACCAAGAAAGAAAAATAATGCTGCCAATTTGACTATGGCATGCCATCAATTTTAAAATGTGCCTTGATTTAAAGATCTTAAAATGCAAAAAAAGTGCCTCCTAGAATCAATATTTTTTTCCTTCAATTTTCCACCACCTGATTATTCATTTCCTTGTAAGACCCACCACAGGGGATTGGGGACCTGAGGCTGGAGACCTGCAGGCTATGGCACAATACATCCCTTCACCCTGCCCCCACACCACTCCCAGTTCTGTGAAGTGATATCTCCATCGGTCCCTCCAGGACTGAGCCTAGCAGTTGAAGAAACAGATTGTTGAGTAAATTGCCTAAGGTCAGAATGTCTTCACGGGTGGCTACCAAACATTTAAAGAAGAGTTGATAACTTTTCTTCTCAAATTATTCCAAAAAAATAGAAAAGGAAGGAAAGTTTCCAAATTCATTCAATGAGGCAGCATTACCCTGATACCAAAACCAGACAAAGACTCTATTAAAAAAAAGAACACTTCGGGCTGATATGTCTGAGGAACATAGATACGAAAATCCTCAACAAAATATTAGCAAACTCAATCCAACAATACATAAAAAAAAATAATTCACCACAATCAAGCGGGATTTATTCCAGGGTTGCAATGGGGGTTCGATATTTGCAAATCAATCAGCACAATTATAAGAAAAAGGATAAAATCCATATGATCATCTCGGTAGATGCAGAGAATACACTTGACAAGTTACAACATCATTCATTAAAAAAAAACTCAACAAAGTAACATAATAAAGGCTACATCTGAAAAACCCACAGCTGGCATCATTACATGGTAAAAAGATGAACGCTTTTCTCCTAACGTCAGAAACAAGACAAGGATATCCACTCTTACCACTTTTATTCAGCATTGTACTTGAAGTTTAATTCAGCATAATACTGGAAGTCCTAGTCATAGCAATTAGACAACAAAAAGAGATAGAAGTCATCTAAATTGGTAAGGAAGAAGTAAACCTTTTACTACTTGGAGATGACGTGATACTATATATAGAAAATGCTAAGAACTTTACCAAGAAGCCACTAGAACCAAAACACGAATTCAATGAAGCAGGATACCAAATTAATATACTTAAGTCTATTGCATTTCTATATAAATAACATAATTATTTATATTATATTATAATAATATAACATAATTATATAATGAAACAGCAAAAATTAAGAAAATAATCCCATTACAATTGAACCAAAAGTAATAAAATACCTAAGAATAAACAAGGAAGTAACAGACCTGTACTCCAAAAACTAGAAAACATTGATGAAGGGCACCTGAGTGGCTCAGATGGTTAAGCATCTGCCTTCAGCTCAGGTGGCTCAGGTCATGGGATCGAGACCTACATCAGGCTCCCAGCTCAGTGGCGAGTCTCCTTCTCCCTCCCCCGCTGCTTCTTCCCTTGCCTGTGGGCTCCCTCCTCTCTCTCTAAATGTATAAATAAAATCCCAACAAAATTGATTAAAGAAATTGAAGATGGATATTCCACCTTCATGATTTATAAGAATTAATGTTGTTAAAATGTCCATACTACCCAAAGCAATATACGGATTTAATGCAATCTTTACCAAAATACAAATAACATTTTTTCACAGAGCTAGAACAAATAATAGTAAAACTTGTGGGCGCCTGGGTGGCTCAGTGGGTTAAGCCGCTGCCTTGGGCTCAGGTCATGATCTCAGGGTCCTGGGATCGAGTCCCGCATCGGGCTCTCTGCTCAGCAGGGAGCCTGCTTCCCTCTCTCTCTCTCTCTGCCTGCCTCTCCATCTACTTGTGATTTCTCTCTGTCAAATAAATAAATAAAATCTTTAAAAAAAAATAGTAAAACTTGTTTGGAAACACAAAAGACACCAAATAGTCAAAGCGATCTTGAGAAAGGAAAACAAAGCAGGAGGTATCATAATCCCAAATTTCAAGATATCCTACAATCCTAGAATTTTGATTACTACAGAGTAATCAAAAACAGTATGGTACTGGCACAAAAATAGACATATAGATCAATGGAACAGAATAGTCTACAAAAAAACCTACAAATAAACCCAAATTTCAAGATATCCTACAATCCTAGAATTTTGATTACTACAGAGTAATCAAAAACAGTATAGTACTGGCACAAAAATAGACATATAGATCAATGGAACAGAATAGTCTACAAATAAACCCACAGTTTATGGTCAATTAATCTACAACCATGGAGGCAAGAATACACAAAAGGGGAAAAGATAGTCTCCTTAATAAATGGTGTTGAGAAAAGTGGACAGCTACATGAAAAAGAATGAAACTAGACCACTTTCTTACACCACACACAAAAATAAACTCAAAATGGATTAAGGAGGGCACATGGGTGGCTCAGTCAGCTGAGCATCTGCCTTCAGCCCAGTTCATGATCCCAGGGTCCTGGGACCTAGTCCCACATCTGGCTCCCTGCTCAGCAGGGAGTCTGCTTCTCCCTCTCCATGCTTGTACTCTCTTTCTCTCAAATAAATAATAAATGAAGTCTTCTAAAAATGGATTAAAGATCTAAACATGAGACCTGAAACCATAAAAGTTCTAGACGAAAACGTTGGCAGGGATCTCTTTGACTTAGTCAAAAAACGTTAGTCAGAGAAACGTTTTTATCAAATGTCTCCTTTGGCAAGGGAAACAAAAGCAAAATTAAACTATTGAGGTTACACCAAAATAAAAAGCTTTTGCACAGTGAAGGAAACCATTAACAATATAAAAAGGAAACCTTTTACTGAATGGGAGAAGATATTTGCAATGATATATCTAATAAGGGGTAAATATCCAAAATATATCAAGAATTTATACAACTCAACACCAAAAAGATAATCTGCTTAAAAATAGGTAGAAGACCTGAATAGATATTTTTCCAAAGAAGACACATGGATGGTCAACAGACACATGAAAAGATGCTCACCATCACTAATCATTAGGGAAATGCAAATTAAAATTGCAACGAGATACCACTTTACACCTGCCAGAAAGGCTAGCATCAAAAAGATGAGAAATAATTGTTGGTGAGGATATGGAGAAAAAAGAACCCTGGCACACAGTTTGTAAGAATGCAAATTGGTATGTGGAAAACAATATGGAGGTTCCTCAGAAAGTTAAAAATACAATCCCCATATGATCTAGTAATTCTGCTACTGGGTATTTATTCAAAGAAAATGAAAACAATAAGTCAAAAAGATACATGCAACAAGTTTATTGCAGCATTATTTACAACAGCCAAGATATGGAAGCAGCCCAAGTGTCCACAGTAGATGAATGGATAAAGAAAATGTGGTATATATACACAATGGAGTATTACTCAGTCATAAAGAAGAATGAGATCTTACAATTTTGAATAACATGGGTGGATCTAGAGGATATAATGCTAAGTGAAATAAGTTAGTCGGAGAAAGACAAATACCATATGATTTCCCTCATGCAGAATTTAAGAAACAAAAGAACAAAGAAGAAAAGAGACAAACAAGATAAGAGACAAAAACAAAAACAAAAACAAAAAAACACCAGACTCCAATACAGAGATCAAACTGGTGGTTGCTGGAGGGGAGCTGGATGAGGGGATGGTGAAATAGACAAAGGAGATTAAAAGTACACTTATCATGATGAGCACTGAGAAATGTATAGAATTGGTGAATGATTCTATTGAACACCTGAAACTAATATAACCTGTATTTTAATTATAATTCAGTAAAAATATTGCATAAGGTCAGACTCTGAGCAAATGGCTGAATCAGAATTCGAACTCGGGAAATCTGATCATAGTCTCACCCCCTCCTACTATTTAGACAGAGCCTCTAAAAAAATTGCCTTTGTTTGAGGGAAAGAGTGGTATGCAGGGACTGTGATTTTGTATTATATGGTCGATGCTGGAGAACATTACAAGAAATGGCTACATCAAACTCAAAACTATTTAATGCCTATAAGGTAAAGAGGATGTGGTCCACATTTATAGGGTGCCCCCTTTGGGACAACTAGGAACGAGAGTTCTCTGAAGTCTCACTCTGCAGAAAAGCTATACTGTTCCTGGGTAACCGCTGACTTCATCTTAAGGTAACTGTGAATCTTGAAATTGTAGAACTAATCATGCTTCCTTCTCTCCTGGGACTAACCAGGAAGCCTACTTTTGTGACCCACCTCTAAGAATCAGGCTTGCACCTGATATGTGAACCAGTCTTTTCTCTGTTTGCCCTAATATCCTTACTTGTCCATGCTCTGTCCAATTGAACTGCATGTACCACAATTTCATGTCCTCAAACCATTTTTGGAATACAGAGGTATGGCATATATCTAGAAAAGTTAATGTTTCTAGAAATTTAAATGCAGGTGTCCAGGTTAATATGGTGGCATATAAGCAGCTACCTATCCTAACTTCCCATTCAATGAATTCTGAAAGATGCCCCCTGCCATAAAATCCAAACAAACCAACAATAACAAAAGTAACTGGCACCAGGAATAAAATCTAAAGGTCAGACCATATGCCCAAGCCCTGTTCTTACCCACTGAACACAGCATCCTAGGGAGAGCAGAAAGAAAAGAACAGAGAATATACCCTGGGAATAGAATAAATGTTAGAAAAATGTTAACAAGTTCAGTCACCTGTCACCTCCCATTTCTTCTATGGAATACAGAAACCAAGCAGATTCTTCCTTAGTATGCAGAACTATTTCTGAAATACTGTCCTTCCTCACTTGCCCTTTGCGCCTTTAGATTAAGACTGGGACCATGAGGAAATCCTCACATACAGTCACTGGTAGTAACCACTGAAACTACTGAAAAATCCAGAGAGAAGTAAACACTTAATATAAGACCAAAGCAGCTCTTGAAGATTTATTTGGCAAAAAGAGGAGTAACGTCCTATAAACTGCGTCCTAATTAAATTTGTAATTATGAATATGGGAAAGGATGGGGGAGGGGAATAAAAGCATTTTAAACTCCAGGATACACATCAGAGTACGGAAAAAATATATTTTCCAAATCACTGTGAATGAAAAGAGCAAAATGTGTGGGAAAAGACAAAAGCCAATAATAAATGAAACAGCAAAAAAAAAAAAGTCTCAAACTCACCATAAAACATAAAACAAAGTGACATGACTGAATTCATCTGTATTAAAAAGAAAAAAATGATTTTGCTTCATAACTGAAGTAAAAGACAGAGACTCTGAATGAGTTAAAGAACATGCAACTATATGTTTCTTGTAACAGTGAGACCAAAATCAAATTATATAGAAAAAACAAGAATAAAATGTATCAGGCAAATAAAAATAGGAGATGGCAATGATATTATCAAAGAAAAGTACATAGCAAAAAGGATTCAATGAAACAAAAAACATCCTTGCATATTGAAACAAGCCAAAATCTGGGAGCCTGGGTGGATCAGTGGGTTAAAGCCTCTGCTCGGGTCATGGTCTCAGGGTCCTGGGATCAAGTCCCACTTTAGGCTCAGCAGGGAGCCTGCTTCCCCCCCCCCCCCACCTCTGCCTGCCTCTCTGCCTACTTGTGATCTCTGTCTGTCAAATAAGTCAAATAATTTAAATAAAAATTTAAAAATAAATTTTTAAATCTTAAAAAAAACAATAGAAACAAGCCAAAATCCCTAATTATATAGTAGTTTTGAGTATTTACGAGTTGATTAACATAACCTCAAAATTTATGTAGCAATAACTATTTGGTATATAAGAAAAGACAGAAACACAACTAAAGAGATATATTAAAATACCAATATCATCCATGACAGAGCAAGTTAAAAAGAGGATATATCTGTATAGTTTAAATAATGTAATTAGTAAAATTGAATTAGTAAATGTAGCAAAATTTTATGCCATAGACTTTCTTTTCGATTCCATTGAAGATTTTTTAAAATTAAGCTCATGCCAGGACATAAAGAACATGAATAAAATTTACAAAATATAATGACATAAAACATATTTTCATTTCTTCATTATAATTCACTGAAACTAGAACTTATAAGGAAAAAAACCTCTCAAAATAACTGTCAGGCCAATAAAACCCCAAACTGTGATGATAAACCCTTTAGAACTGTCCTTTTCCATATAAGAATAATGAGATAGATACATGTGATTATTTGCATCTAAGTTAATTAAAGTAAAATTAAATATTCAGTTCCTTAATCAAACTAACCACATTTCAGTCTTTAACCATATCTTAGTCATACCATAGCCACAGGAAGCTTGTGGCTGCCGTACTGGACAACGCAGATATTTCTATGCATTTCCATCATTGTAGAAAGCTCCAATGAACAATGTAACTTTTAGAAAATAGAACTTATGATAATAAATGGGGACCAAACAGTTAATACCGAGTAGGTACACATTCACAAGGATGTAAGAGAAAACACTAACATTCCAGGATAAAAATGTAACAGAGACATAAACTAATAATTCATTAGAAGGACATGTTAATCAAAACTAAGTCTATGAAAAATATTAGACATACCATTTCGCAACTATCAAATTAGTAGTGAAAAAAATTATAACATGTTTTATACTAATTAGAGTGTGGTGAGTCACCAATAAACTGAGGAAGGTAAATAATAAAAACTTTTGACAAAATCATTCTAGAAAGCCCCACTCATTAGTCATTCTAGAACGCCCCAGTCTAGGCGTTCTGACACCTGTCTATACACTCTGGGGACTTTCAAGAATACACTGTCTGAGCCTCCATACCCACAGATCCTTATTTAACTGCCCTCAGATGCAGCCTGGGCATGGGTGTTTTCAAGGTTATGGAGAGTCTGATGTGCAGACCAGATTGAGAACCATGACTCTAGAGTTACAGAGATAGAACTTCGGGGTCTGGGGTACAAAACAAACCTCATTTGAGTGTGGGGCTTTAAGAGCAGGGGCATGTCTGCCTACTGTTTGCCTCCCCTTATAGAGCTGTACCAGGTACCACTGAGTTCCCAACGTACCCATGTGGTGGGAACTCATCAGGGAAAGAAGACTGTGGAGGTCAAGGCAGAGAGGCTGAGTCAGGCCTCTTGTCCCAGAATGACACAAGGGAGAAGTTGGTTTATCACGTACTTTCATGAAAAGAACCAAAGTTACATAAAAAAGAGGGTAGGCATACCCGGAGTGGCCAGAATGATATGGATGCAGCAGCAGAAGACATCATATTCATGGGCCCTGGAGAGGAGGCAAGACCCAAGGCTCTCATGTTAATGCAGACACAGATGCATACCCCCCACCCCCATGTCTCAAAACTCTGTAAACCTCTGGAAGTTGGATGCAATCCCAGGTGAAAAAGCAGGTGAGGAAAGATAGAATTGAGACTGTCCCGAATTGACTGAGAATAAGATAAAATTTCTTTCACTTTGGATTTGAGCTTGAAATTAGAGAGTTTATGGTCTGCGGTATTCTTACTCACTACACATTCATTATCTAGTGTATTCATCACAAGAATTCCAAACAGGCACTCTTGCTGTAATCCTGGCTTTATAGGTGGTAATGCTTTGATTCAGAGAGAAAATAATTTACATTTCTAACACTTCTCACTTTATATACTTGGATGTTATTTGACTCAATTCATAAGGGCTCATGACTGTTATGTCTTAGTAATGAGATGCACCTGGTTTAATGTAAAGGGTGTTTTATGTATCATTTAATGATTTTTGTCCTGATTTCTTACCTTGATTATAATATTATATATTCAACTTGTGTTTTTTATTTGTATGATGTTACTTTTGATGTTTGTATAAGCATTTCTTTTATGTACCACTAATTTTTTTTCGTCAGCAGGTAATCCAGGAAGGGAAGGAGGGAAGGAAGGAGAGGAAGGAACAGAAACTCACTCACTGTGAGTGACATCTCAGTGTAAGTGAGGAGAAAAGGAAAACTTAGGAGATAGCAGATTGTTTGATTATGATGAATATGATTAAATTAATACATACCTCAATTTTTTGTGCCCTATAAAGAAAACCCCTTCTTTTCTATACTTACTCATGGTAAAATTCACAGGGAACCAGGAATTAAATGAAACATTGTTTTCTAAAGAGGTTTATCTGCCAAAAACCTATAGCAAATCTCACATTTATGAGTGAAGCATTAGACATATATATATTTTTTAAATCACAAGTGAGATTAGAAGGCCCACTATAATATCTTCTATTCACCACTGTATTGGAGGTCTCTTCAGGGTAGTTTTTAGGAAAAAAAAAATAAAAAGAGAAAAATAATAAGCATAGAAAGGGAAAAATGGCATTTTTTTTTATATTACCTGGATGGAAATTCTGAAATAATCTATGAGTATATTATTAGAATAAGTATCCATGATTTCTATATTTCAGTCACAGAAAATATAATCAAAGAATATTCCACTTATAATAAACCAAAAAAGCACCTAAGAATAAATCTCAATCATGCTAATGATACCTATGTTCTTTATGGAGAAAACTAGACAAGTTAAAGAAATTAAAGAAATCCTACACAAATGGAGCATGTTTCTAGACAGAGATATCTAATATAATAAAGAAGACAAGCCTCCTCAAAGTTATGAATTCAGTGTAATTCTAATCAACTCCAAACAAGGGCATTTGTAGGGCTTGAAAAACAAATTCTAAAATTACTTAGAAAAGCAAACTGTAAAGAACAGCCAAGATAATTTTAAGGAATATGGAAGTACACAACTTGTCGTACTATGTTGTAAGTCTTATTACAAATATGCTATAAGTAAAGGCCATATGGTCAGTGTAGCTCTCGTTATGTACAATTATGTGCATCTGGCTTTAAGCAGTAGGCGCAATGGAGAGCAGACTTTAGATTGGGAATGGAGATACCTAGATTCAAATCCTGGCAGTCCTGATCATTTGTAAAGCAAACAAAAATTATTTCTTTTTTCTATCAAAACAAAAAACAAAAACAAATACATAGTAAATAAAATAGCGAGTTAGAGGAGAGAGTCTAAAAAGACACCCAAGCATTTATGAAAACAATTTGTGAAAGAAATGGTTTTATAGATTAGAGAGAAAACGGGAAGGGAGAACTGGAGAAAAAATTCAATCCTACCTCATGTCATACACAAAAATCCATTCCAGGAAAAGTATAGACCTAAATTGGAAAAGCAAAATTAAAAAATAAATTTAGAAGAATACCTAGGAGATTTTATCCATGACTACGGGATAGAGAAGGAATTCATAAGACATAAAAATAAAAGCTACTAACTATAAATAAAAACACTGACAAATTTAGCCATATTGAAATCTTTTATTCACTCAAAGATACTCTTTTAAAAAGTGAAAAGACAAAACACAGCCTTGGAAAAACACCTGTAATACACACAGTTAACAAAGAATTAATAACCAGAGTTCTGAAATAAATCCTGCAAATTGATAAGAAAAATATAGTAATCCATCGTAAAACTAGGCAAAATATATAAATAAGCAATTCACAGAAGAGGAGCTATAACTGGCCAATAAACTTACAAAAAATGTTCAACTTTACTAATAATTAGAGGAATTCAAATTAAATATAAAAATGAGTTTATATTGGGACGCCTGGGTGGCTCAGTTGGTTAAGCGACTGCCTTCGGCTCAGGTCATGATCCTAGCGTCGTGGGATCGAGTCCCTCATCGGGCTCCTTGCTCAGCAGGGAGCCTGCTTCTCCCTCTGCCTCTGCCTGCCATTCTGTCTGCCTGTGCTCTCTCCCCCCCCTGATAAATAAATAAAATCTTTTAAAAAAATGAGTTTATATTAACAGCCATTGGAGTAGCAATTAAAGACACTGTCAATCCCAAGATGCAGGAGAATGGGGACTTAGATGTTTGTGAAGGCATGTTAGAGTAACCAAAGTGGGAATGTCTAGTACAGTTAAAGATTAACATACTATAACACAGCAATTCAACTCCTAGACAAGAATGCTTTTTGTTGTTGTTTGTTTGTTTTTTTAAGACAAGAATGTTTTTAGCTGAATCCTTTGTGATAGAAAGAAAAAGGAAGCAAATTCAGCATTCATCAACAGGGAATTTTATAAACTGTGGTACAGCCTTACTGTGGGATATTACGAGTGAAAAAAAAAAAAAAACTAAACTAAAACAACATGATCCACATGGATTAATTCCACACACATAATGTGGAGAACAAAGTAAAATGCTGAATATATACAGTATAATATGAAGTTTAAAATCATGGTGAACAAAAGCATATATTGTTCAGGATAAATACGTACATACAGAAGTCTTTATGAAGTTGAGGAAGGCCTCCTCTGTTCCTAGATTTTTATCATGAGAAGGTGCTGGTCTTTGTCGAATACTTTTTCTGCATCAATTGATATGATCATCAATTTTTCTTGTTTAGCCCATTCTTAGAGTGGATTACATTGGCTGCTTTCAACTACTGAACCAACCTTGCCTTCCTGGGATAAACCCATTTGGTCATAGGGTGTAATTCTTTTTATGTATTGCTGAATTTTATTTGTTAATATTTTGTTAAGGAAGGGGGTGGGATTATGGACATTGGGGAGGGTATGTGCTTTGGTGAGTGCTGTGAAGTGTGTAAACCTGGTGATTCACAGACCTGTACTCCTGGGGATAAAAATATGTTTATAAAAAATAAAAAATTAAAAAAAATTAAAAATTAAAAATATTTTGTTAAGGATTTTTACATCAATTCGTAAGTGATATTAGTTTGTAGTTTTCTCTGTATGGGCTGTCTGATTTGGTATCAGGGTAATATTAGCCTCATAAAATCAACTGGAAACCTTCCTTCCTCTTCTCTTTTCTGGAGGAGACTGTATAAAATTGTTATGAATTCTTCTGTAAATCTTTGGTGGAATTCTTCAATGAAAGCATCTGGGCCTGAAGGTTTCTTTTTCAAAATTCAATTATCAATTAAATTCAATTTAATTCTTCAGTTTCTTTAATATATTTATGGGGTTATTCAATAGTGTGTGATCTGTGTTTTATTTTGAGGAATTAGTCCATTTCATTTAAGCTGTCAAATTTATGTCTGTAGAGTTGTTTGTAGTACTCTCTTACTGCACTTTGATGTCTATAGAGTCTGTAGTCTCATCCCCTTTCACTTCCAATATTGCTAATTTATGTCTTCTCTTTTTTCTTTGTCAGTTTTACAAGGGAGGGGTTGACAATTTTACTGATCTTTTCAAAGAGCCAACTTCTTGTTTTACTAATTTTTCTCTATTGTTTTTCTGTTTTCATTTTCAGTGATCTCTGCTTTCATCTTCATTATTTCCTCCTGCTTACTTTTATTTATTTTTATTTTTTATTTTTTTGCTCTTTTTCTAGATTCTTGAGGTAGGAGCTTCTTGATTTAAAAACCCTCTGCTTTTCTAATGTATGCACTTAGTGCTATATATATATTTCCCTTTTCAGCACTGACTTGGCTGTATCCCACAAATTTTGATATGGTGTATTTCACTTTCATTTAGTTTAATGTATTTTTAAGTTTCCTTGAGAGTTTCTCATAGACCCACAGGATATATAGAAGTATGTCATTTGTTTTCAGATGTTTGGAGACTTTTCTGTTATCTCCCTGTCACTCCAGTTTGATTCTTTTTTGGTCAAAGGACATGTTTTATGATTTTAATTCTTTAAATTTGTTAAAGTTTCTCTCAATAAGAGGCAATATACCTCTCTGTCTCTGGTAAAAATTTTCGCACCAAAGCCTACTTTATCTGATACTAATCACCACCCCTGCTTCCTTTTGATTAATGTTTGCATGGTATATGCAAACACGTTTCTATCCTTTTACTTTTGACCAGTATACCTTGTTAAATCTCAAGTGAGTTTCTTGTAGATAGCATATAATTGGGTCACACTTTAAAATCAAATCTGCCAACCTCTGCCTTTAATTGGTGACCACTTATTCTAATGTTAATTGCTATTATATAAGGGTTTAAGGCTGCTTTTGGTTTTTTGTTTTGTTTTGTGTTTTGGTTCTCTGTTTTCTTTTTCCTGCCTTCTTGTGTGTCACTGAAAAGTTTTTAAAACTCCATTTTTGGGGTATCTGGGTGACTCAGTGAGTTAAAGCCTCTGCCTTCAGCTCAGGTCATGATCCCAGGGTCCTGGGATTGGGCACCGCATCGGGCTCTCTGCTCAGCAGGGGGCCTGCTTCCTCCTCTCTCTCTCTCTCTCTGCCTACCTCTCTGCCTACTTGTGATCTCTGTCTATCAAATAAATAAATGAAACCTTTATTAAAAAAAAAAAACCTCCATTTTTATTTATCTATAGTATTTCTTGGATGTATCTCACAAAGTAGCTTTGTTAGTGGTATTCTAGGTATTACATTATCCATAGGATTTATCACACAGTCTAGCAGTGTTACTATTTTAACAATTCAACTTCAACAATTCAAAGATTACCTCCCTTTAAGTCCTTTCATTCCTGCTTATAATTGCCTTAAATCATACATAACCTCTACACATACTGAGAATCATATTAGATGCTATGATTTTTCCTCAGTCATGAAACCTAGTTTACAAAACTCAAGATGAGGGTGACTGGGTGGCTCAGTGGGGTAAACCTCTGCCTTTGGCTCAGGTCATGATCCCAGGGTCGTGGGATGGAGGCCCGCATCAGGCTCTCAGCTCATCAGGGAGCCTGCTTCTCCCTCTCTCTCTGCCTACTTGTGATCTGTGTCTGTCAAATAAATAAATAAAATCTTAAAAAAAAAAAACAACTCAAGATGAGAAGGAACTTCTATGTATTAGTCTATATTTTTACTTTATTATTCCTTTCCCCTTCCTTTTGTTTCAAATTTCCTTTTTTATCATTTTCATTCTGTTTCAAGAATTTTCTTTAGCCATTCATTTAGGATACAGGTCTGCTGGCAACATAGTCTGTTTTCCTTCCACCTGAGAATGTCTTGATTTCCCCTTCATTCCTGAAGGACATTTTCACTGAATACAGAATTCTAGATTGACAGGTTTTCTTCTTTTATCACTAGAAAATGTTGAATCTACTTCCATGGTTTCTAGTGGTACCATGATTTCTGATAAGAAATCTACTATCATTTGATTTGTTGTTTCCATATAATGACGATGTTTTCTCGCTCATTGCTTTAGGATATTTTTCTTTGTCTTTAGTTTTCAAAAGTTTAATTACAATGTGTCTTGTTGCAAATTTATTTAACGTGTCTGGGTTTTGTCACCTTCTTGAATTGGTAGATTTTTGGCCTTTGCCAAATTTGGGGAATTTTCAGTCATTATTTGAATACTTTTTTCAGCTGCATACTCTTTTTTGCTCTCCTGAACTGCCAATGACATAAACATTAGATCTTTTCCCACAGTCCTACATGTCCCTGGAGCTCATTTTGTCCTTCAGTCTATTTTTTTCTGTTTTTCAGATTGGGTAATTTCAGTTGCTCTACAAGTTCAGACTTTTCCCCACTCTGTCCCATCCATTTCACTACTGAGCCCCCCAATTTGTTACTGTATTGCTCAGGTATAAAATTTCCATTTGGTTCTTCTTTATATCTTCTATTTATTTGCTAAGATTTTCTTTTGCTTTTTTTGTTTTTTTGTCAGTCTTTTACATTTTTTTCAATTGTGTTTATGATTGCTTCTTTTTTTTTTTTTTTTTTTAGATTTTATTTATTTATTTGAA
The DNA here is from genome assembly GCF_964662115.1 of Mustela nivalis. Lineage (NCBI taxonomy): Eukaryota > Metazoa > Chordata > Mammalia > Carnivora > Mustelidae > Mustela > Mustela nivalis. The sequence goes on from NC_139031.1 coordinate 17,730,261, forward strand.
AGACGGAGATCACAAGTAGGCAGAGAGGCAGGCAGAGAGAGAGAGAGAGGGAAGCAGGCTTCCCGCGGAGCAGGGAGCCCGATGCGGGGCTCGATCCCAGGACCCTGAGATCATGACCCGAGCCAAAGGCAGCAGCCCAAACCACTGAGCCACCCAGGCGCCCCTATGATTGCTTCTTGAATCAGTTTTATGATAGCTGCTTTATAATCTGTCAGATCATTCCAGCATCTGTTTCACCTTGGCATTGGCATATGCTGATTATCTTTTCTCATTCAAATTGAAGTTTTCCTGATTCTTGATGAGTTTTGTTTTTCTTTAAAAAAAAAAAAAAACTATTTCTTGGACATTTGGGAAAGTATATTGTGAAAGTCTGGGTCTTATTTAAATCTTCTTAGCGTACTTTCTTCGACACCATGCTAGTGGGGAAGGGACCACTGACCCATTCTTGCCTGGAGGTAGAAATCTAAACCCTTCACTCTCCACTCAGTCTCTCTTGACAGTTACAGTAGGAAAAGGGGGAATGATGCCTTATTGATACTGGGTGGGGTAGAAGTTTAGGGTTCCCCTTAAGCCTTCACTGACATATCTTGGCTCGGATGTTAATTATCCTTTGTCATTCAAGTTAAAGTTTTCCCGATTCTTGATGGATTTTTTTCTTCCTTTTTTTTTTTTTTAACTACATCTTGGACAGTTGGGGTAATATGTTATAAGAATATGGATCTTATTTAAATTTTCTGTTCTCCACATGGCCTCCACTGGCCTTGCAAGAAGATAGGTCAGTGGCGAAAGTCCTGGATCTCCACAATTATATGGTTTCATTTACTTGTGGAGCATAAGGAATAACCCGGAGGGCATGGGGAGAGTGAGTTGGGGAAATGGGAGGGGGAGACAAACCATGAGAGACTGTGGACTATGAGAAATAGACTGAGGGTTTTGGAGGGGACAGGAGTGGGAGGTTGGGTGAGCCTGGTGGTGGGTATTAAGGAGGGCACGGATTGCATGGAGCACTGGGTATGGTGCATAAACAATGAATTTTGGAACACTGAAAAAAATTAAATTTAATTTAAAAAGAAGAAGAAGAAGAAGAAGACTGCTTAGTAAGAGTAAAAAAAGACCTTCTCTGACACCACCCTGACGGGAAGGGAAAGAAATGCCTCAATACTCTCAGGTAGGGAATGAAGGTCCAGGTTCCAATGTAGCCTTCAATGACACTGTGGGAGGGGGTTCTCATTAATATCGGGGAGTGTTGCAGGTCCTATTCCTCCACAAGAACTTCCCTGACACTATCCCAGCAGGGAGAAGGAGGAAACCTCATTTTAGCCAGAAAAGCCTTTGCTGACAGGGTAGGGGAAAAGAGTGAAGTCACATTTTCAACCACAAAGACGTGAATGAAAAGTTTTCTGTCTTGCTAGGTTGCCCCTTTCTTAGTTCTTTAGCTAGAAGAAACGTGCTTTTGGCTGGAGATGTGTGGTCTTTACTGTCAATGTTTTGGCATTAGAGCTTATCTAGCACCCAGTTCGGGATATCTGAGCCAATAAAGAAACCCAGGGAACTCACCTCTGTGTTGATTCTCAGCTCCCAAGGTCCCCAGCTGGCTTGTCTTCTTCCTTCTACCTCTCCATCTTCTTATGTTTGTTTTAGATATAATTTCTAGGTTTTGACTGTACTTAGTGGAAGAAATAGGGAAGAGTGTATCTCCTCCATGTTGTCTGAAATTGGAACTCTTATTTTTATATCTTCTGGTGTTTCTACAATATTTCAAAATAACTTTTTAAAAGATGAGATAATGCTAGAGAATATTAAAGTATCCCACCCTCGGCCTCCTCATTGCTGTAGAGAGGATTAACTCTCTTTTCCTGCTCAGCCTTGTCCCTTTTTTTCAGTTCCTCCCTTCCATCCCCTTCCACTAGCCCTAAGAAAAGAACTTTAAGCAGCTTCTGTTGAGAATAGGGCTAAGTGGCAGACAGAAGCCAATATAGCAAATCAAGTTACATCCAAATTTGATCATAGGGAAATAGGGCTATTAAAGGGGGTTTAAATATTTTTAAAAGGGAAGTCATTACAGGGTTTTACTATTTTAAATATTTAACAATTAGTACAGTACGATGTGGAGGCTCTTGCTCCCAAGAATCAGCAGGCAGAGAGGATTCAGAGAAGAGACCATCTACCAATCCAGAGAGAAGTGTTTCAATATTTTAAGAACCAGGATAGTCTTACTGGTACATGTCAGCTGAATACCAGCCTTATCTATAACTACCCAATTTTTTTTTTCTGCCAACAGTAGGTAGTGAAGCTATAAAGATGAAGGAAGTTGTTTAGAAATATTTCTAATGACAAGAAGTACATAATCACAGTCAGGAAAGGGTGAGGTAAAAGAAATATCTGGTAATTCTTATTCCTTCATATTGCTAAAGCAACTCAAGAACCATGAAAAAAATACATGAATTAATTCCTTTTGAGAGCTGCAGTCGAGATCCTTTTGGTCACTAATTAAATGGAACTCTACAGTCCTTTCCTAATCAGAAGAACAAAATATTTCAGTCCCCTAGGGTATACACAGATGTTATAAATGGACACATTAAAATTTCAAAAGCAGAATCCCAGTTGGATATATCCAAAAATCACTATGCACACAGTAATGCCGAGATCTTGGGAGGGTTTGCCATCTGATATTTCAGAGCAGGAAGCAGCTGGAAACGTCATTAAGAGCCATGAGAAAAACTGAAATTACATTTCTAAAAGCTAAGAATAACTTACATTCTAAAAAGACACTACTTGAGAATCACAAAAGAAATGGATTGAGAGAATTAAGGCCCATAGAACATTCTTTTGTAGGTAGGTAGTTGAGTGGGAAACAGGATCCATGACCAGGTCAGACAAAGGGATTGGATATTGATCAGAACAAGTTTTGTACATTACGACCAAATGTGACTCTGGTCTACTTGCGGCCCTGAGGGATTGGAGGGAGGGTGAGTTTGGTGTTGAAGCCTGGGTGGCTGATGACCGAGACCGTGTGTCTTCTGTGTTGGACAGGCACTTTGTCCCATGGAAGTGAGTGTTTATATAGCTCTGTAAAACATTAAGGAAACAAAAGACAGTACATAGAGTTAACCTCTTGGTACACAATACATTTTTTTTGTTTACAAAGAAAATAAACATTGCACGATTGTAAGCGCCAGAATATTGTTTATACTTAATTCATAACAAACTGAAGGGAACAAAAGACACCCAGACAAGAAAAACAGGGGATGAGTTTCAAAATACATCATGTGCAGGTTTGGATGAGCCTTAGGTTGTGTGAATTTGTCCAGTGATCAGAAGTTGCAACCCCAAGTAGTTCCCATGCTACTTTTCTATCCTGCTCATACCCTCTGTAATGATGCCTGGCATCATATTCGTTTACAATCATACCTAACCAGACTGAACACACACACACACACACACACACACATCCTAAAGTCTTCCCAAGAAAAGCCTTATCCACTGTGCTCTAAGGTTGGTTTGTTCACCAAGGATGGAGACACCAAAGATGGACCATGGAGCTAGGTTCTATTGGGGACTGTGGGCAGCAAGATGAGTTTGAAAGATTGAGACTGAAGGTAGAGCATGGTGGCCACAGAGGAAGCTGAATTCTCACTGGGGAAAAGCACTGTAGCAGGGACTGAGAAAGTAAGGCAGAAGATTCTACAGAGAATGAGAAAAATGGAGTGACCTATCTGGTAAGATTAGGAAGACTCCGTCTATTGCACAGACAGAAGCAACCTGAATCACTGAAAGGAAAATGGACCTTGTTAAGGTATATTCCGAGCAAGAAGGGCACATTCCGTGAGATGATTTTAACAGAGAAAAAAAGAGAAAGAGGGAAGAAAAGGAAGAGCTCCTCCTTGTTTGCTGCTGCGGCTTCTATCCCCCCCGACGCCCGCCCCTCACCTTGGAGATGTTTTCCAAACTGGAAAGGGTAACAAAAAGGTCTTAAAAGAAGGAAGGCGCTGCAGTAGAAGAGACAGTGGAAGGGTGGGCCTCCTTTCTAAATCAGTTCACGTTTCCACACCCAGGTAAGTTGAATCCCAGCCTGCTGGGGTAAACTACAGAAGTGCTTGCAGAATTGGGTCTTGTAGAGCTCATTGACAGTAAGAAAAGACAAATAACACTGCTCTTCTTAACATGGGAACAACGGTTTACAAACCAGTGCACTTGACCTCAAACCTTAGCAAATTCAAGTTTGTGAAAGAAATGGTTTGTGCATTTATAAAACACCAGAGTGAGTGATAAGTGTTGGAAGGAGTTTGCAAATTATGTCAAATTAATTATTTTCAATTAACTCAATTTCCCTTTTCCTTGGGCAGAGGTCAACAAATGTATAGCCCATAGGTGAAATCTGGTCTGTAATGTGTTTCAGTAAATAAAGTTACTGGAATCCAGGCTATGACCATCAATTTACATATTGTCTATGGCTGCTTTCAGACCACAATGGGAGGGCTGAGTCATCGCAGAAGGGTCTAGCCCTTTACAGAAAACTTGCTGACCTCTGAGTTAGAAAGCACCATGGTTACAGTCTTGTCTTAATTTCCACACGTATCAGAGTTTCTCACATAAAAAGATGCTAGAGAGATGTGAGTAGGAATGACAAGGCAAGTGGACTCTCCCTGGAACTGAGTCTCCGAAGACTTGTCACAGGACACTACTGTTGCCCAAGTCCTGGGTCGTACTGTTGGCGGAGACTATGAGAAAGACTTGGGTAGCATACTTGCTGCAGAAACTTATAAAACTGTGAACATGGAGGATGAAACAAAATCCAAAATGATCGAATTAAACTAGAATGTGGTGCTGAAACCAAAATAACAAGAAGAAGAAAATAAAATTTGCCTTCACGTAAGAAGAAAATTAAGTACGTATGTGTTAGATGACGGAAACCTGGTCTGGCAGTTCATGTGCAAAAGACGGGAGAGCTTAACTGACTCGGAGCCAGGTGTGTGACTTACCTCGAAGAAAACCGCCCCTGAGAGACACCGGCAAGATGGCAGACAGGGAAGCTCCAGGCCCTTGCCCCGCTGTGCAAACACTGAACAGTGAGACTAACCGAAGCAACCTTGTAGGAGCTCTGGAAATCAGTGAAAGAGCCCTAGTGACCAAGTGAGTGCCCAAACAAGAAAAAGCCACATTAAAAACAGTAGGAAATGTCAAGGTTTTTTTCCACTCATTTTTGCCAACCAGAGAGAGTAGAGCACTGTGCTAACATGTGTGGGGGCTGCCTGAGCGGTCTGTGTCCCCTAGCTCGGCTTTCAGAGGGCCACAAGTGGCACAGCTGGGGGCCCATACAGCTGAAACTGAAAGCAGTGAGCGCCCAGAGCTACGTATGCCTAGGGCGAGACACTGCTAATTGTAGAGGACAAAAGAACATCATCTTCATAAGGCCCCAAGAAGCAGCTGGGGTAAGACTGTTAAGGAAATGGAAGATTGTTGTTGTTGTTGTTGTTAATGGCTGTGTATGCTAGGAAACTGGAAAAAAGCATCCATGCAGGTCCAGGAAAAGTACATGTCCAGAAAAGAACTGGAAAGACCTTAAGCCTTCATACTTTACTGGTCCTGGGCTCTGGACAAGCTCCGCACCCGGGGCCGCCTGCACGCTTGAAGAGGTGGCTGCTTTTTCAAATGCTCAGTTTTCAACAAAACACCACATGGCACATAAAGAAACCAGAAAACATGACCCATTCAAAGCAACGAAGTAAATCTCCAGAAACCATCCCTGCAGAAAACTACCACTATCTTTGGCTTCTGTGTATACAAATTTATAATCATCATACTTAGTAGGTATCTAGTACCTGACTTCTTTCTTACACCACACCGCATCCTGTACGCTCTAGATGATACCATATGACACTAGAATATGCATATACATACATATTATATATGTGTAATATATGGTATACAGGATGTTTCTCTATTATTGTAGGACAGGTAACACGCTCAAGGCTCAGACATCATCTGATTTGCCCAAAACTATGCAGTCAGACAATGGCAGAAATGGAGCTAGAACCAGGCCTTTGCATTTTGAGTCCAGTGTTCTTTCCAGGGGTCACAGCCCCACTTCCGTTCTGGCCGGACTGTTTGGAACGCAGTTCGTGCCTCTAAGCATCCCACTGAAGGAAGGGTAAAAGAGGACAGAACATAAGATAGGAAAGGTCTGGAAACACTGTCCTATGGGACACCAGACCATGATGGGCCTTGGTGACACATTTGGTCCAGGACTCCTGGAGTTTTGTCCTTAGGCCCCTGAGTGGCAGGTCATGGTCTTGAATGAGTTTCTAGAACTCTTCCCACAACCTGTGAGGTGACCAGAAAGTATCTCCTTCAGAATCTGGGATGACTTCCTGGAACCCTGGTCTTGGGACTCTAGTCCTTACTGTCTGTGTTCACTCTCACAAATAATAAAATCCTTGAAAATACTTTCTCTCAGGCTTCATCTGTTCCGAAGGTAAGTACAGCTAAAGAGTCCCTGCCCTTGAGTTGGCTAGAAGCTGCCTGTTTAGGAACCTTGCCTTCTGGACATGCCAACTGCTGTGTCTTCTTGTCCCTGACAAACTAACAAATCTTTATTCTCTTTCTGGTTTCCCCACTCACCTGAGCAAGGGGGTCCTCACGTCCCCTCTGGGCTCGGGCAGAACTTCGCCACCAGCCCAGGCTACAAATGGTGTCTCCGCGCTAGCCTGCAGGTCCTACAGAGTCCTCCAAGTTACTCATTGTTTTATCCATTGCGCACAGAGCCCCGTCTTCTAGCCCAACACCAGGTTGCTTTCTCCCTTTCTCACTTCACCTCCAGCCCTTCAGTCTCGCCAACCCTGTTCAAGGTCTTTACTCGCAGTCATGTGTGGACACCTCTAGCTACTATGCCCAGAGACAAAAATGCAATGCCCATCTTGTCGGGGCCTGGAGATATGCATTCACCTGTGTGTTGAGGAGCAAGGGGCATGAAGGGGGTGACCTGGCTAGGCTGGGCCAGATCCTTTTAAATCTAAAACCAGCGGGATTCTGCCAGACTCCCAGAGCAGAAGATGGGCCAGCAACCTGAAACCTTCCAGGCTTTCTCTTTACCCTCACTGAATGGAGCCCAAGTCATCTAAGACCCCCTGCAGAGAGCACATGCCCTTGACCCCAAAAGATCCCTGCAGGCAGAGCAGCTCAGTGGGCCGAACAGCAACCTATTCTAAGCCCACTCTAAGTGGTCTAAGTATGTGACCTTGGGCACATTCCAGACCTTGCTGAACTTTGTTTTTCATCTCTGAGCAATGGGAGACCAAAAAACCCCACCCTACCTCAGAGGAGAGGGATGACTTAAACACTCATTTCATTTTTAAAAAAATCAGAAGCAGTGGGAAATAGATACAGTGAGGTTACTATGCGTATGAGACCCGCACGTAAGAGGACACATACCTTTTAGGGCCTGATCAGCCTCGCCATCACTTACTGCTGATCCCGGGCGAGAATAACTGCTGCCCTCTGGAGGCTGAGAAGACATTTCTTTCGACCATGGATAAGCTTGAAATATTGTAGAGTAGTTCTTGAGAAGGTGGGAATCCTTGCCACTGAAAAGTGAAAAGTAAAGGATACCGTTGGGATGAAAAGCTCCCGAGCACCATACGGTGGAAGCCCGTGACCACACTGGGGCCCTCTCCAGAGCCCCGTCTGGGGTGTGTGCACCGCTCTGCTGAGCTCAGGCATTCAGCGCGGTCTGTGGCAGGAGCTACACGGCAGCGGGCAGAGTAAAAGCTGTACATAGGGGCGTACACAACCGACAAAGCAAAGCAAAGCGCCGTGATGGGTACTGGATGGAGCACACACAAGTTGACGGAGTCACGGGTACTAATTCTGAGCACTTCAGAACCAAATGCAACTTACATATGGCAGTTCCTGCTATTTAAGGACAGATGACAAGCAAGCGTCTTAGGAGGCCACACACCGGGCATACCTAATGCGGGTTTTGGGGACTGGGATCTTGTTCCCCCTTTAGGATGAGGTTGGGTTGTGATTAGTGTGCCCCAATACCCCTGTTTGGCCAGTGCACTTCTGCCATCAGGTTACTCTCCTTTGGGATTCACCTGCCTTCTTGGCTTCCAAGGGTGGTGGGAGGTGGGGGTGGTGGTCTCCATGGACGGCAGAGGAGGGGTTCATCCTGAAGGGCACCGTGAAGTAAGTGAGCTTTGTTGCTTTGCTCACAGCAAGATTAAACATTATTTCTTAATTTTTAGGTGCATTTATTTATTATTTAGCTTTTCTCCTGTCATTTATAAACATTTACCTTTGGAGGATTTAACTTCCTGTTTGCCCTATCAGTTTTATGAACTCTTTATTATTTTTATTTTTTATTTTTTTATGAACTCTTTATATATTGAATGTTGACTCATTTGTTACATTTTACATAGTCTGCTGTTTTTCCTTTTACATTTGTTTTGGACCTAGAGAAACTTAAGGTGTTTACATGGTCAAAATGTACTTCTCTTTCCCTCTGTGAGTTTTCTTATTTCTCCAAAAAAATTTCACTAATGTTTTAAGCAACTCATTACAGTTGACCCTTGAACCACGTGAGGGAGGGGTTTAGGGGTCCTGACCCTCCCTGCAG